>NW_024881800.1:0-645000 GCF_019059575.1 Amphibalanus amphitrite | reverse complement strand
AGCGTGACAATCCCGTCTTTGCTAGACACTACCTGAGCTTGGACGGACGAAGATATGACGGATATTTGACTTTACCTAGCGAGACTTAAACCCCACATATATGACTAGATGATAGCTTAATTGGTGTTTATATGACTAGTTATTGTGAGCATTACGCCTTCAGCACAACAACCGGGATGGTAAAGACGCTCACACGATGGATACCCAAATGGCATTACTGTAAAATATCACATATCTCGACCGGTTAGGAAATTTAGTGGGAATTCGACATCAGCCAGATATTCTTTAACACTGAAGCTACGGAAGTTCCATTTCAACAGGATTAAAAACAATTCCACATTACTTTTTTAGAAGTCCTGGGACCTTTGAAGACTACCTTATAAGCTTTTTGATCATTGCATCCCAAAGATTCAAATAATAACAGAGACTAGACTACTAACAGAGACTGTGATAGTATCACACGGCGGGTGTAGGATTCCGCCCGAAACACAATCCACCAAGGGAGATCCTAGACCATGCGTGACTACACCGTCTTCTGACATTCTGCTACCCGGTCTAGGGAGGGCCGCCCTTTGGGAGCCTAGCGCCCTCTGACAAAGCTAGCCAGTCCCAAGGGCAGCACACCTCTGTCCACAGACAAACCCACAGTCTCACCCACACCCGTCATACCACGTACCCCTAGTCCCATCCAGCTGATTTATATCACGTCAGTTGAGATACAGTGATGTCACTACCATCACTGACGGCTGATGTGGTGTGAGACGTTACTAACGTGTGCGAGCTTCAAACCAGGCTCTAATCGGTAGGTGTCGCTGGTCCGGGATAGATCACAGGCCGTACGAGTAGAGGACGGCAGTCAAGGCAGTGCCACTGTGCTAGCAACATTACCTGACATTAGAGATACACTGTGACGTCTTATACAGTGACGTTAGCTACAGGTGACATCACCGATATGTGACGCCATCGATACATAGTGACGTCATCGATGTATAAGGACACTACCTTGTGTTGAGTCGTCCCTCTCATCCTATCATTTCTTCCAACCGAGCCTATCGCCGAGTTCAGTATTGGGATCCCAACTCCCAAGTAACATCTACACCTAGTCTTCAGACATCACCTAACGCCCCAGCACCACCCTGACGTCACGTCACCACGTCACTGCGTCACCCTGTGACGTCAATGCCTCACCAGAAGTCCTCTTCCGGTTCGTCCAGCAGGTTGTCGCGCGGTACCTCGATGCCGGCACCGGTGAGACCGTGCAGGTGAAGATGTTGAACGTCTGGGGAGAGACAGATCGGTGGTCAACAGGGGGTCTGGGGTCAAGACGTTTAGGCCCACAGCAGCTGGGGGCATAGTGAGAGGAATCAGCTCCTATAGACTCAGTTGTCTACCAGTCGCCTGCGACGGAAATTAAATCCTGTAGGCGAACTTATTCTAATCCTACGCGAGCAAGCAGCCTTCAGCGATCTCTTACTTTCATTCAAAAGTTTTATTAGGTAACAAATAGGTCTTCTTTCAATCTTGATGATATGAAAGAATACAAAGCCCAAATGGCCGTGAATACTATTTGAGTACATCCGAAATGCCTGAATGGTCGTGAATGTCATTCGAACACATCTGAAGTCCGTCATGTCCGTACCTCCGCCGGCGCCGTCGGCCTTGTCCCGCTGTTCGGCCGCCGTCTCCGGCTGAGTCCCCGGCACGAGCGGCTCCGGGGCGGTGGCGCCACGCGACTCGGCATCCACGGAGTCTGCCGAGGTGGGCCGCGACCGGTCCAGCTGAGGTGTCGGAGGCTCCACGGCTACTGTTGGAGGCGGCCCGCGACCGGAGGGCACGGGAGGACCGGTGGCCGGCGCTGAGGGTGGAGAGGAGGTAGGTCAAACTCACATGGCGGGGTGAGACGGCAAGCGGGGACAACACTGCATCCTAAATAGCATTTCACGTTGATTATGTGACGAAACAGAGTTCACAACTCAGTGAGCTGATACGAACACAACACTGATAAAAAGTTCGACAAATAAATACGAAATATGTCATATGCAGCGAGACATCGAATAATCCACACATTCATCATAAGCCCTCACTCTTTATCCCATCTTAATATAAACCGTTTCCACTCACACTGAAGCCTCCACACGACCCTCCCACCATCTCTCGCCGTGTAGCCTCTACTCGACCCTCCCACTATCTCTCACCGTATAGCCTCTACATGACCCTCCCGCCATTTCTCACCATGAAGCCTCTGCGCGGACGACGCTCCGCTGACCGGCCGCCGGGTGCCGCTGCGGGGCCGGGCCGAGCCCAGCCGCTGAGTGAACATCTGACTGATGGGGTGTACAGAGGGTGGACGCTCGTCCTCGTCTGCAACCGGCTCGTCGGCTGTGGGCACAGGTCAGGTCAGTTCGAGCTCGGGTCAGGTCAGGTCAGGTCCTGTCAGAGGGGACGAGGGGGTGGGCGGTTGTCTCTACGGCTCATAAACAAAGACATTCTCTGATAAGGCCGGAATTGCGAGTGACCGTCCGTTACACATGTTTAACAAGGGACGGTAACAACACAACACATTAGCAGCTGAAGTGGCAATATGACACATCAGTGACCAGAGAAACCTAGCCACTACAGGAAAGCAAACGCGCTAAGGATATCAGCACACGATCACGTCACATTAGGCACATTACGGGCGGACCGGTGGCCGGCGCTGAGGGTGGAGAGGGGTGGTCACAATCAAAGGCGTTGTGGGGCCAGACTGACCGGCCAAACTGACCGATGCGTATATAAATGCCCCAATGGTTGTCACATGACCCTAGCGGCCCGCCGATACCATAGCAAGCACTAAAACGTGTCTCTTCTGGCCCCCATCCCTACTCACCGGGCGCATCAGTCCTGTTGACGCTGTCCCCGATCCTGGCTCCGGCCTTCAGCACCTTCTCCAGCAGAAGCGCCAGGTGCCGCTTCAGCTTGGTCGTATCATCTGGCATGGCGAGCGGCGCGCCGCTGACCGCCACCCGTCCCGTCTGCTGCTGCAGGGCCCGGTGGAGGTACCCGGCCGCGCAGTCGGCCGTCTCGTGCCAGCCCTGTTCCTGGGAGGGCACACGCCGCCAGCAGAGAGCCGCCGTGAGTAGGTCGGCCTCCTCCGGGGTCAGAGTCTGACTGAGCCGGGCTAGGAGAGCGAGTAGTCTCAGCGCGCAGGAAAGCTGCGCGGCCGACCGCTCCAGACGTCGGTCCTCCTCCGAGAGGGAGTCAGCCTGCGCCATCAGACGGCGGTACGTCTCCTCCAGCAGCTGGTCCATGTTGGTCAGCGGCGAGGGCGTCATGTCCTTGTACTTGGTGAGCAGGCGGCGCTGGATGGCCCGGAACTGGCTGGCGCGCTGCTCCAGCTGCTGAAGTTGCTGCTCCCGCCGCTGCCGCCACATCAGGTGGGCGTCCACCTCGGAGAACACGTCCTGGAGGGGGAGGGAGGAGACGAACGAGCAGATCGGCTCGTCGGCCGTCTCGCCGTACATGGCACCTGTGGAGGGGGACACGAAAGTCAGAAGAGGGGGAAAAGGGTCAGGGGGAGATTCGGGTTGGTGAGACATCGACTACCTAGACGGACAGGGGTGAAACGGTGGAGCTTTGTGCGAGAAGGGCGAGCTTCCCATCAAATATCGACAACCGACCGACAATCGAACATCGTATATAGCCCGTGTCTATGTTGGGATATTGTGACCGCGGACCGGTCGTGCGGGGCCGAGGCGCGGGCCGGGCCGGCGGCTCGGCCGGCCGGCCGGCGACGGGCGAGCCGCCTGACCGCCGCGCGGTCACCGCGCATGCGCTCTGTGCCGTGGTTATATAAGGGCGCGACCGTGACCGGACTGGGTCAGTCGGCGGGTCGCCGTGTCCGTGCTTGGTCTTTGGTCGCTGGAAGCACAATACACCGTGTCGTGGTATATGCAGCTTTACTTGGCCCTAACATATTTTGGCGCGGTCGGTAGGACCAATAACGTAAATGGGCTGCATATGAGTTTTTAAGAAAGAAGATTGCTGTGAGAGTTCTGTGACGGCCTGCGCAAGCTCACGGTGGAAAAAGTGGACGGAGCCGGTGAGTAGAGACTTTGGGTGATGAGAGGTTCTCTCCAGTAGAGTTCAGTATAACAAACTATGGATTTATCTACCATTTTCCTTTCAAGAGCCTCGAAATTTAGTGGAGAGTCGGGGGAAGTGTGGCAGAAATGGTTCCGCCGATTCGAAGCTCAGACGGCGAGCATGAAAGCCGGGGACCGGCTGGCGGCTATGGTGGGTCTTTTGGACGGAGTCGCACTGGACACATTCGCGTCACTCACCGAAGAGTCACGGAAGGACTACGGCAGGGTGGTTGAAGCACTGAAAAGTCGGTTCGGTCGGCAAATAAGCACGTTGCAGGCTCATGCCGAACTCAACCGAGTTTGCCAGTCACCTTCGGAGTCTGTTGAAGACTTCTCAGCCAGGATCAGAGAGCTGAGTGGGCTAGCCCAGCCGGCTCTACCCAGCGAACACAGCGCTATGGAGGGATTCCAGTGCGGCCGATTCATCTGTGGCCTCCGTGACACGCAATTGCAAGAGAGGTTAATCAGCCAAAACGTATCCACGCTGACTGACGCAGTACGCGTTAGTAAAGAATTCGAGGAGACGAGGAAGACGATCAAGGCAGTGCGAAATCATGAGATCGACGTCATCGGGGCGGTCCGCCCGGTCGGGGGTGAAGCCACCGTGGGTCAAGCAGAAAAGACTGTGACGGACAACAACCGGCTCACAGCCATCGAAGATCACATTCGCGGGCTACACGAGTCGATATCGGCCATCACAATGGCGCCGAAGACGACAACTGATGCGAGTAAGTCTCGCCGACTTCCCCGGTGCTACCGCTGCGAGCAGCCGGGTCATTTTCAGCGAGACTGCCCCGAGCGTAGCCGTGGTTCACCTAGCGTCAGATGCTTCGGCTGTGGAGAATTGGGTCACCTCAAGCGACACTGCCCCATTTCATTGCCGTCGACAAGGGACGGGCGCGCGCTGCCGCTCTGCTTATGTTGTGGGCAGCAGGGCCACTGGATGGCGGGGTGCCAATACTTCCAGGGTGGCAGCACTGGCGGAGGCCACTCCGGCGGAGGCCACTCCGAGACAAGAGCTGCTGATCCCCGGCGGGGCGCCGGTGCGCATCAGGAAAACTGAACCGGACTGGAGCCGTGGGACAGGTCCCAGTCCTCTCTAAAGCGTCCCCACTCACGGCGGCGGCCGTTCGGGTCGTCATTCACGGCGCTCCGACATGGGCGCTGGTGGACACTGGTGCCGACTTCACCATGATGCGAAAAGGATTTTATGAGGGGAACCCAGCACTCAGAGCAATCCGGCTCAGCCCGAGCGCGCGCAATGCTATCGGAGCGGGAGGTACCTCCCTCCAGGTAGTTGGTGAGTTGGAAAACCTCTCATTATGCATTGATGGAGTCAGCTTCCGATGCCCGGTAGTGACCGTGGCAGACGACCTCGTGTACGACGTGATACTAGGTCGCGACTTCACGTGCATGCATCGCACGGTCATCGACGACGACGCTGGCTCATTCAAGATTGGAACCATGAGCGTTCCCCTGCCGAGCCGGGAGCAGGTTCGACCAAGACGTGCGCGAGTGCGATTACTGTCGAACGTCGTCATTCCAGCACGGTCAGAGTGCGTGGTACCTGGTAAGCTGGAGAGAGTGGACGGCGTGCAGAGTGATGAAATGGGTGCAGCCGGGATATTCGAGCCATCAACCGTAGCGGAGCGGGAGGGACTCCTGACTCCAAGGGCTCTGGTCGTTGCAGACGACGACGGGTGCGTCTCGATCATGTTGACAAATGTTGGGTCTGAAGAAGTCCGTGTTCTCAGAGGCAGTGACCTAGGGACATTTTATGATGCCACAAACGAGAAGGACTGCGAGTACAAGTTGTGCCTGGCTGCAGACGGAGGCGTTGGGGACAGTGATGATGATGACATTGATGATGTGAGCTGCAGAACAGAAAGGCGTCAGAATACGACGGTGACAGAAGTACTTGATGTGGACGGATCTGACTTCTCAGCGGAAGGAAAGGAGAAGCTCAGAACCATTCTCAGCGAATATGCAGACATCTTCAGTCAGTATGCGGGTGATATCGGCAAGACAGATTTGCTCGAGCACCACATCGACACAGGGGAGGAGGCTCCCGTGAAGCAGAGACCACGGCGGGTACCAGTTAAACTCCGCGAGCAAGTCGAGATGCAGAAGACGCAGATGATGAAAGATGGAATAATTGAAGAGAGTACAAGTCCGTGGTGCTCCCCAGTCGTCCTGGCCAGAAAGAAAGATGGAAGTTTCCGCTTCTGCGTCGATCTCCGCGCGATCAACAGCCGAACTCGCGGATGTGCGCATCCTCTGCCGAGGGTCGACGAGGCGTTGGATACCCTAGCGGGGGCAACGTGGTACACGACGCTCGACATGGCGACCGGTTACTGGCAGGTCCCGCTGGCCACAGAGGACCGAGAAAAGACGGCCTTCTCCACGGGCAAAGGACTCCATCAGTTCAGGGTGATGGCCATGGGTCTAAAAAATGCTGGAGCCACATTCCAGCGACTCATGGAACTGGTGCTTGCGGGTCTGGACTCGAAACGCTGTTTAGTCTACCTTGATGACATCATCATATCAAGCAGATCCGAGGACGAGCACATCGCAACGCTCCGTGATGTCTTCAAGCGAGTGAGGTCGGCGAAGCTGAAGCTCAAACCAGAAAAGTGCCGCCTCGCAAAGCGCGAAGTTACGTTCCTCGGTCACCGGGTCGCAAAGGAGGGACTCCTACCGGACCCACATAACATCCAGAAGATACTCGACTGGACTCCACCGAAGACGGAAGATGGCATGAAGAGCTTCCTCGGATTGTGCGGATATTACAGCCGTTTTGTCCCACAATACATGGATCTCACGAAGCCGCTGAGGGAAGCCAAGGTGGTGGGTGACCGCCTGACGTGGACGCCGGAAGCTGAAGCAGCTTTTGAGAGTCTGAAGCAGGCGCTGACTGCACCTCCAGTGTTAGCCCTCCCTACGTTCCGTGGTACATTCGTCTTGTACACGGATGCATCCGACTCTGCAGTCGGTTCAGTGCTCGCGGAGCGGGTGGGTGACACGGAGAGAGTCATCGCCTACGACAGTAAGGTGCTGACAAAGCAACAGCGCAGATGGCCAACATATGATAAAGAACTCTGGGCCATCGTTCACGCCATTCGGCGATTCAATCAGTACACAGTTGGAGCAGAATTCGAAGTCGTGACCGATCACAAACCACTCACGGGTGTACCGGAGTCCATCAATGTGGAACGTGACGGGACAGGAAGACGTGGCCGGTGGGCCATCGAGCTGAGCTCTTACCAGTTCCGGGTGGTTGTCCGGCCGGGCCGTGATCACGGCAATGCCGATGCGATGTCCCGGCAGCGACCAGTCAACGGCAATATCTGGACGGGCAAGCGCAGCAAGTCTTATCCCGCCGAAGCCGGTCAAGCACCCGTGCATACCGCAGCTACAAGAGCCCAAGAAACTGCTTCTGGTGGAGAGGAGGAATGTGTGGGGAAGACTCGAGGCGCAGCAGAACTTGACCAAGTCTGCGCACTGCCTACTGCGCCACCTAGTGCGAAGGGTGACCAGGCGGGACGCCTAATCACTGAAGCACCAGGACAATCGGAGTTGCAGACGGCGCAACAAGAGGACGAGGTCCTCAGCGTCATGCGGAACGCCTGTCTGGGCAGTCGGGAACCACCGCCCGATCACCCTCTCGCCGAGTGGGAGCTACTGCGTGGGAGCTGGACGCAGCTCGAAGTGCGAGAGGGCGTTCTCGGCATGAGGACGAAGTGGGGCTTCCGGGCCCTGGTCCCCGATTCGATGCGATCAAGGATCATGACGCTCGCCCATGACCATCCGACGTCCGCACACTTGGGACGGAGTCGAACAACGGAAAGAGTGCGACAGCGCTTCCTCTGGCCCGGCATGTTCGCGGACATCCGTCGGTACTGCAGCACATGTGACCTTTGCCAACGGCGCCATCGCCCTGCACCGAAGAAACGGGCTCCTCTGGTGACGGAGGTCACGAGTCAACCATTCCGCAGAATTGCGATTGACATCACTGAGATGCCGGTGTCGGAGAATGGCAACCGATATGCAGTAGTCATCATGGACTATTTTTCTAAATACGTCCGAGTGTACCCAGTCAGACGGCAGGATGCCGAAACCGTAACCACGGTGCTGTTGGATTGGGTTTACGACATGGGGGTGCCAGACAGGATTCACTCGGACCAAGGAGGCCAATTTGAGTCTGCATTGTTCCAGTGCATGTGCAAGCGACTGGGCATCCAGAAAACGCGTACAACGCCCTATCACCCTGAGAGTGATGGTATGGTAGAGCGTTTTATGAGAACACTCAAGGACATGGTCGCCAAATACGTTGACCCTCAAGGAGCGAACTGGGACGCTGACATCAAGGCGTACTGCATGGCCTACAACACCTCTGTGCACAGCGTCACCGGATATTCCCCGTTCTTTCTGCTGCACGGATTCCACCCGAAAACGCCACTCGATGCGGTCATCAACCCTCCGGATCGGGCGGTAAATATCCGGTGCTACCTTGAAGACCGTCTAAAGGCCATTTCAGAGGCTTATCAGACGACTATCAGGAAAACCCGGGCCAGTGCTACGGAGGCTGCGACCCGATTCAACCAGCGCGCGAGCGGAAAAGGGTTCGAGGCTGGTGACCGGGTATGGATTCGGGATAATAGGGTCTCGGTCGGCGGGAAGCCGAAACTGGGATTGTACTACAAAGGCCCGGGCACCATCATCGGCCGCCTCGGAGGAGAGAGAGGAGTAACGTACCTCGTCCGTGACGACAAGGGCAAGGAAAAGGCTCTGCACTTCAACCAGCTAAAGCCAGCTGTGGAACGGGAGTCCCACAAACAGGAAACGTCTGGGAGCACCCGGAGGGACGACGCATCGGACACAGCCACAGAAACGCGTCCCAGGAAGCAGACGGGGTCCGAGGAGACTGGACCGGATCCACTGGCGTTGTACTACCTCTGCCGGCGGGCCCGAGATCAGGTGGGGAATGGGGGTACATCTGTGCGGGGCGCGTATGTGACCAGGTCTGGCAGAGTGTCGCTCCCCCCAGATCGTTTTCAATCCTAGGTCTCGGATGCTCTCGATGTGCATCACCAGTGTCTGAATCAGTTTGTATTTCCGATCGCGTAGTGTGTCGCGTTTCTTTGTTACTTGACCAAGTGGAAACGTTTCTTTTATGGGGGGAGGAGTGTTGGGATATTGTGACCGCGGACCGGTCGTGCGGGGCCGAGGCGCGGGCCGGGCCGGCGGCTCGGCCGGCCGGCCGGCGACGGGCGAGCCGCCTGACCGCCGCGCGGTCACCGCGCATGCGCTCTGTGCCGTGGTTATATAAGGGCGCGACCGTGACCGGACTGGGTCAGTCGGCGGGTCGCCGTGTCCGTGCTTGGTCTTTGGTCGCTGGAAGCACAATACACCGTGTCGTGGTATATGCAGCTTTACTTGGCCCTAACATCTACACACCTCAGTTTGTTAGGGTTGCATGCAGCGTGGCAAGTTTATTCGGTCCGTATGCGGATAAACAAAGGAGCTATGTAAACTAAGAAATCATCTGCTCAATATCCACAACATCAGCCTTTTATCACTCATCCACAGTACAGCTGTTCACAAGCAGCGCTTGGACTTCCCGATAAATCTTTACCACAAACGTTCCCTCTCCGGCCTCCCCTAATCCACTGACCGATGCGTCTGGTGAGCTCCTCAGTGACCAGCCACAGGGCGTGGAAATCGTCCGACTGTAGACGGTACCGCTGAGACGTCTTGGAGGCCAGGATGGTCACCGTACAGCCGGTGTAGTACTCAATGCCGGCCGCGCTGGACATGCCAGCGTCAAGCTTCAGGTCTGCCGTGCGGAGGGGTCAGAGGAGAGCGTGAAAATAGCGGAAAGAGGAAGAATACTGGACAACAGAACAGCAAAAAGCAGACAGTTTAGGGGACCAGCTCAGGCTTGCATAATCCCACGGCTCTACAACGATCTCATCAAAGCCCATTCTTGACAAGCCCCTCCCTCACACACAGTGCATTCCAATCAAATGGCCTAGCAATTCCTCGCACAACACAGGCAGCTATGACCTTTTACCATTGTGAACAAACATGCCAGGTGCTGACCAACCGACACTAACCGCTGAAAAGCTGCGCCAGGTTGACGGACGGCCGCGTGGTGCACACGGTGACCCTATGATCAGCATCCTTCACCGGGTCGGCCGGCCGGGCCACCAGAGCCAGCGGCAGCCGGGTGACGGCGCGCAGCACCCGCGGAGCGCCGGAAGACGTCAGATAGCTGAGGACTGCCTCCAGCTCCAGCGAGGGAACGGCGTGCGGCTGCGCCAGGTATACTACTGCCTCAATGTCCGTGGTGGTGGCTGCGGAGGGGAAAGGAGAGAACCCAGGGATGGTCATTGACTAGCTGGCATGGTAGGGACGTGCATGGTTCCAGAAATGCTTTCAAGAAAAATGGAATGCAGAACATTCCGCCATAAAAAACACAAAGAAGTTACGATCAGATTGATGTATACTAAATGGATCATATCATGGAATAAACCCACATCTCTGAACTCAGCAAAATAAAATGCTTGTGGAATGCTTAAACCATCACGGCATTAAACGTGCGAAACGCCTCTCAGCGCCAGTAGCACTCACTGAGCGACTCGATGCCCGCCGAGGGTTTGACGACCACCAGTGGACTGACCACGTCAAAACTGAGGACCACCGACTGCACGGGCGCTAACGGGGTGATCAGAGCGCGGATACTGGCACACGGCACCTGGCGGGGAGAGAAAGGTAGCATTGTGATGAGACTCATGGTGCAGCACCAGACTGTGTAACAGGTATATGAAACCGATAAAAATAGGCAAGTAAGTCGATAAAAAAGGAAAATGAATATGCACGGCTGGTTGAATATTCTGTAAAAGTGTAATTGCCATCCACCCTTGTTCTGAATAAAAGGGAAGCAAAGACAAACAAACACCGTGATGAGATAGAGTATCGATTTTTATGAGGATGACAGCGACATACCAAACTTCCTAGCATCAAACGAATCCCTACCTCGACCCGTTAGTCCACCTCGGTGGGCAGTGGACAGGGGTCCAGCTCCGGGTGGATCTAACCTTTGGTACATACCTACCTGTTGTTCCACCTCTGTGGGTAACGAGCAGGGGTCCAGGATCGGGTGAATCTGACTACCGAGCGGGTATGACCTGTGGTAATTACCTATTGATCCACCTAGTCTGTGGACAGGGAGCACGGGTCCAGCTGGACCAGGACGTGGATCTGACTCTGCATTGTGAGGATCTGACCTGTCGTACCTGTTGGTCCACCTCTGTAGGCAGTGAGCACGGGTCCAGTACTGGGTGAATCTGTACCACCAGCTGGACGTCCTCTCGGCTGGCGTCCGCAGCCGCCAGGCCACTCTCTGCAAGGAAAGAACAGGATGTCAACGAAGAAGAAGAAAAAAACGTGCTGGTTCCAACATTACATAGTGTAGTGGACCGGGGACGGAATACGATATTCGTCGATATAAGAAGCAGTCGAAGCTGCTTTTGAAGAAATGCAAGGTTTATGCTGATCAACTCCACGCAAACGTTCACCTAGTTTCATCATGAAACGTAACTATAATAAACAGCAAACAATTCCTCATGCGCTTATAGTAGCCCCACAAGAAATGCTACCCAGAATCCAGATGGCGTTCAGAGCACGGCAAGCTCCACTCACCTCTCACTCTCCCCACTCTCACCGTCCTGTTTCTGCGACCGCTGTATGACCGCCGTCAGCGTGGCCAGCTCCTCATCCAGCGCCTCATAGTCGAGCGCTCCGGCCGTCTGCACGGGCGGCGCCACGAACAGAGACGGTGTGGTGCCCAGATACGCCACCACTAGCTGTCCGCCAGGAGAGAGGAGCGCCAGGAGACCCGAGAGCTGCCGCAGACGCAGCCGGCCCACGCAGACCGGTATGAATGGGAGCTGGGCAGCCCAGCGCAGTGTGCCGCCCTCGTATACGTGACCCACGCTCGTGTGACTGGCAACGAGCGTGGTGAGCCGCCCCGCGTCTGAAAGAGGGGGTGAAAAGAGATTGTTGCGGTACACACCTTGTGGATAAAAGTTCAAGCAGTCGATTTTGAAGGAGCAATGCAAAGTGTGACAAATGGCCCCATCCCTTGCTAAATACGGCACATTTTACGAGAAACAGTCGTGTTGAAAATTCTCAGGCTGCTTGAATCGGCTTAGACATACGACTGACCCACCTGCGTCTGATTCGAGACCCACAGGCTACAAAACAATCGAGCGAGCAGCTTACCGTTGACGAACGTAGTGAGACAGGCTGGATGGTAGTCGAGCCTTTTGAACAGCACTGGCTGTCCAGCCTCCTTCAGAATCAGCAGACTGTGTTCGGCCAGCACCGCCAGACGCACATCGCCCGACGGCAGAGTCACCTGGTAGTGACACGAAGAGAGAGCTAATAGTAGTAGGACAACTCGCAGTGTCACGGAGGGTTAGGCCGGATTCAATGTCTCCCGGACGACGAGGATTCTACGTCGTCCGGCCAATGGCGTTCGATGTCAATTGTCGGCGGGGGCTGGGCTGCGATTATCAAACGGGATTGGCCGGACGACGTAAAATCTTCGTCGTCTGGGAGGCATCGAGTCCGGTCTTAGAGCTGACAGTATTGACTCCTAGCGGTGACAAGGAAAGCTGGAGCTGACGGTAACGGCGCCTAGCAGTGACACGGGAAGCTAGGATTGCGACAAGCAGCGACCGAATGAAGAATGAAGCGGCCGACAAAATATTGAGCATATTGAGCAGACATCAGCTGAAGTAATACCACGACAGAATTAATACCACCACGGCTCACGGGAGGCACAACTTACAGCCGACAAAAGACCTATCGGTCAGACACAGCGCTCTCACCTGTTGTATATCGAGTGTGACCTCTCCCACGTTGTAGGTCCAGTCGGGGTAGACCCGTTTGCCGGATCCAATGTCACCGCTCGACTTCTCGTTGGGGTCGGAGCCCTGTGCCAGCGACGAGTATCTGGAGGAGAGAACGAGATCGGCAAATGACTGTTAAGACTTCACAGCAAGCAAAACCACGGAAGAAAGTCGAAAGGAAGTATGGGATGGTGTCACTGTACCCATTTACGATGAAACGATATAAGACAAGTCAATGCGTGAAATAGGACAAGTCAATGCGTGAAATCAAATAACAAATCATGACATCGAAAAATTTGCGCGAACACTCAGGTCTACGTCACATGGTATGACTAGTACAACCAGTCTTCCTTTATCCCTAGCTCGCCATAACAATTTTGCCGCGTAGTTATTTCAAATCTTTCTCCCCCCCCCCATAACAGCGACCAGTACCATCCAAATCTATCAATGACAAACTCGACACCCTGGCGCTCAGTTCTTACTTGTAGGCCTCGACCGTCCAGCTGGAGGTGCCCGTTACCACCGAGTCCGTCTTCTGCACGTAGAGGATCGGGCCGGGGATCAGATAGCCGGGTAGGAACCGGCTGAACGAGTAGTTCTCCTGCTCGTAAAACGACAGTGTACCGTCCAGCGACTGGATGCTGAATAGTTCCTGGGGATGGAGACAGAAATATGGTTACAGAAGTTCGATGGTAGAAAAAAGAGAGTACGGGCAGTACCTACCTACAAGAGCTTAACCGACATATTCGTGGAATTCATTATTTTGCTTTCTGTAGCATCAACAAGATTCGAGTCTTCGAACTTTATGAACGGCCAACAGCTCTAACAATAATGGACATAACACTCAGAAAGCAGCTCATCATCAGACATAGAGTATTTTAATGCATCTTAAATCGATTACATCGATCCACAGTAGCCAGCGACATTTCAACATCGCTGGAACCAATAAACAAAACATTGCGCCATCCACCATCATCGGACGTAGGTACAGATCTCGTCCTCGCCTTATTTTTCGATCCGCCGAAGAACCCGGAGAACATGTTGAAGGCGGACCGTTTGAGTCGGTGTGAGTAGACCGGGTTGAGGGCGTAGTGTGTTCCGTGTTCGACAGCTCCCGCCGCCATGCTGATGGTGAACACGGTCACCTGGAACGGCATCAGCACCGCCAGGCACGTGTCTGTCGACGAGCTGCGGAGAACACAGGCGGAGAGGTCAGCCTCAACAGGCGGCGTATGGGAACGACGGTGATGGGAGGGGGAGGGGGTGGACATTTTTTTTTTTACATGTCGCTAGTAAATGTTACCGACAGTGCCATCATAAAACCATTCGATGCCTCATAATCAATAGGTAGTCAAGGCGACAGAAAAAAAGTGTACGGAAGTCAATCGCACGTCAGAGATATCCGACCCACGCACGCAAAGAAGACGTTAGCTGAATCGTCAGTACCGGGTGCGGCGAAGGACGTGTGCTCGACTATCTAAACACACAGTCCACACGACACACGAAATATATGATCACCCCCCCCCCCCCGCTCTGCCCAGCGATGAGCGAACAGTCCCCACATACGCCAGCGATGAGCGTATGTGGGGACAGTCCCCACATACTACGCATACAGCGATGAACGTATGTTCGCCCAGCGATGAGTGACCAGTCCCCACATACGCCACTCACTGTGCCAGTTTGCCTGCCATCAGCTGGAGGGCAGGATGCTCCAGCTGCACCTCCAACAGCAGGTCGTCCGGCCGGAACCCGTTCTCCGCACCCGCGTCGTCACCGTCCCCGCGCGCGTCGTAGTTGGGCTGGTACACGCGGATGAAACCCTGACGAGGTCGGCATCGGTCCGTGACGAAATGGAGCATCGTAACTCATATACATGTATGGAAGTTGGATGTTGACAGTATGCTGAACAGATGCTGTGAATGAATGTTGAATGTTGTTCATGCATGAGCAGAGCACCAAATGTGACAAATGTGAAATACTGCAAAAAAGTAAGTGACATGTTAAGGAGTTATGAATGTAAGAAAGTATGAATGTAAGCATCAAAATGTACTCCTCTCATGAAGAGCATTTGGCAAGAATATTTCTACATTATGGCAGATTTATCACTAATACCAGAAGACCAACTCAAGGCTCAGGTGATGCATCATTGCCTTACTAACCTCATGACTGCCAACCACAATGCGCTGGTCCTTCTGCTTCTCTGGCCCAATGCACGCCACCAGCATACAGCCAATGTCAAACGTCTCGTCTGTGCCGCACGCTGTGGACCACCACTCGCGTGCCTTGAACAGTGACATTGTCTGCTCTGCTCAGCCAGCAATTCAGGTAGATCTTATCACTTGGCAAATATTCCAGAAAAAGCTACTGCTTGGAGAGAGCTGGAACAACAAGAAGACCCCACGACCACCAATTATCTCAATCTACTAGGTACCACAGACTGGTTTTGTGATACCAAACGGCAAACAATAGGTAAGCGTTCCGACATGTCATTCATTGATTCCATGTGAAAAAGACTTAAACAAAATGCTAAGATGAAAAATAAAAATCGAAATCATTAAGATTTCTATCAAAAAACTAATTATATTTACTTCAAAATGTTAAATTCCAACCTGGCTTAGGACTTTAGCACAAATTGAAATGCATCAAAACCACAGAGCCCAGATAGGGATGACATACTTCTTTTAATGGGAGCTGACATGAAATTTGAAAAAGCATTTTCGAAACAAGGAAAGAACCAAACACAGCAAAACAAGACAAATACCAACCGGATCCACCTATCCTCCCATAATGCACATGATGCACATAGCGCAAAAATGTCGGCATTATTTTGCACATTGTTGTCATGGCAACGAAGGACGAGTTTTCAGTATATTACATAAAACTATAAAAATAATAAAATTTGCAAATAATTTTATGTTAAATTCATATATAAAATTAAATAAATGAATTTTTTTGTTTAATATATTTAACTTTTTTAGAGAAATTGGCAAAACAATTGTGTTAAATATTAAGCAACGTCATCAAAACTTCGTTATCGGTCCATAATGGGTCCATATGGCTTATTATGACGCACCTACTTCATAAGTGGCGCAGCAGAAAGCGCTGGTAAACAAAACAAAAACAAACGAGTCGCGCTTCGGGAATAGGACGTTTTGCGATTTTTTTTCTCACGATTTTATCATTTGTATGTGCTAGTTTTGCTTTCAGAGTCATCGCGGGTGCTTCAATCATGGATCAACTTGATATACGCCAGCTTTCCTCGCTGCTCGGAAGCTGCGATGTAGATGAAGAGGATAGCGGCTACGTGAGCCGTAAGTGTGTGTCACTGCATACTGCATTTCCCAAGCTCATCCATGATCCAGTTCGGCTCTCTCGGTATTAGAGTTAATTGAATATTTGTTGTTTTGATTGCTAATTAAAGTTACTTCATTTTTCACATGAGATTTAGCGGTAAACGATCTGCCGCTCCCTCTTTTGCCTCTCCGCCACAGGATCTGGAGGCGCGCCGGACGCCAAGTCGGCCGCTCGTCTGGTGGTCAAATCGGGTGCCGAACTGCAGCCGGCGGCTCCCGCGGCGGCAGCGGAGGAGCGCGGCCGTCCGGCGCCGGAGTCGATCTGGGAGCCTGACGAGGTGACCGAGGGTGCCGAGCTGGACGATACGGACGATCCCCGGCCGCAGCCCGAGTACGAGATCAACTTCCGACAGGAGGTCGGAGCCGAGGACGTTTTCCTGCAGGTGGGTAGGGAGAGCCGAGAGGTCAGGGGAGGAAGTGGGAGGCGAGACGCGTTGGGAGGTCTTTAGGCAGGTGGGAGAGAGTCGGGATGTGAAGAATCCGCACAGATTGGGAGGGACAGGTGACGGGACATTTGAGCCGGGAGGTGCCAGCACAGGCAGTCGGGGCGTCGGCCGTCGGGTACCTACCGGAGAACGATGCCCAGTGGGAACCAGTGCAACTGCACGTTGTTTCACTCTCGCCTCGCGTTGTTTCGCTGACCCTAACTCCCGAATCCCGCCATCACCACACAACACCACTCCGTCTAACCCTCCCCTCCCCCTCCACATGCATTCCCGTCTCTTTCAGATGGGTAACAAGACCCCGGCGACGGCCAGCTGCGGCCTACTGGTAGTCCGCGTCAAACTCCCCGGCGAGACGGCCACCTCGGCCGTGGTGGACGTCCAGCAGCGCCATCTGGATGTTCGAGGCGCAGTCTGGAGGCTCAGCCTCTTCCTGCCGCATCCGGTACGCGAGACGGCCGCTCGAGCGGTCTGGCACCCCAGTGAGGAGACGCTGGAGATGGTGCTGCCGGTTAGTAGGGAACTGGACGCGCTGAACTTCTGAGCGGAGTGGACGGTGGATAGACAAGACGCTCATGAGGGTAGAATCATAGCAAAATGACAGTAGATTGACGGAGTGCGAGGATTGGATCTTGAGTGTAAACGAGTTTTTCTAGTCATGTCATATCGTAATAAACCATTAGCGTTCGATCCACTGCCACTTCACTTTGCGAGACTACCATCGGTATAAGTTGGATAAATGCATGAACATGTAAAATAAACAAACATTGCCACACGTGTTTGAGTGTGTTGTATTGAGTCCAGATCATAGTCACGTCGACAATCCAATGTACAGACTTGTCTGCTAAAAACAACAACAATTCGGCAACAGATCGTTCTATGCACAATTCAATTCACGCACTATTGCAAAAAACGGACGGCCACCAGTTCACACTCACAAAGTACGCACTAGTCGGCCATAGCCTTGGTATTGGTACGCCGTACGGGCATGGAAGGGTCGGGAAAAATTACGTTATAAATTACACACCATCATTCTTCGAGTACCTATCTTTTGGCGTATCCCTTACTGCGTAAAGCAATAAATTAGTCCTTGGCTGCTTATCGTTGAACTATCATACGGTCACAAAATCGTGCCTTGCTAACGGAAAAATATCCCAATCTGGGATAATAAAACACTCCGGTGGGTAGGCAACGAAGTTACGGGAACACAGCATCAAGCAGCCCAACATCCATCCACACGAAAATGTGAGTCTGAGCGGACTAACCAGAGACCCAACGAGAAACAATCCTTCTAAAACGGTTATACGGACTCGTCAGATTCGGCGCTTCAATAGTTTTTTAGCACAGTATCATCAGCACCAGTCGAAGATACAAGCTCTCCGTCTATGTTATAGGTAGATTTCGAATGTCTATGAGGTATATCGACACGTCATATTTCCAACATTCAATCGACCGAGCTTCGAAACGGCAAGATTGGGAAATATTGTGCGAACAAATGAACCAAAACCGTTTTGAGATTGAAGAACAAGATTGGTATCCTGATCAGCAAATGTCTCGGAAAATGCAGGTTATCGAGAAAGATAAAACGGTCGTTAGTATTTACAGCATCTCATGTTGTACCCCTCTCTCGCACACACCTAACCCACAGCGTACACACCACACACCACACACCTTCACTCAGCCACGCCACAGCCAAGTACTCCACCTCCCTCCCGCTTTACACACAGAAGTTAAACGGGAGCGTAAACCTTAGCGTGCCCTCCTAGTACGGTTTAACCGGGGTATACCTCAGCCTGGCCACCTCCCGACACGCCGACTCGATATCTGGGTACCGGTACTGGAAGCCCAGCTGGAGCGGCCGGCGAGGCAGCACGCGCTGGCCCTCTACCATCATCCTCGCGCGCGTCTCACCAAAGGCGAGCCGCACGGCGGCGGCCGGTAGGGGGATCACGGCTGGACGGTGCAGCGCGCCCGCCAGCGCCGCTGAGAACTCGCCGTTTGTTACCGGCTGTGGAGCCACGCCGTTAAGAACGTCAGACACCTGGGGGTGGGTGAGGGAACTACAGTTAGCGGGGAAGGTGGCGGGCAGAAAAAGGGGATTGGGACGGGGTAGAATGGTCATTGGTCACAAATACACGGGCATGCAACGTGCATGCTGTGGATACGATCGCGAATACGTGACTAAAATTAAGTTTAGGAACTCAAATGCAAATACTGCATACGCATAGCATCGCACTGCAACGCTCTAGAACGTTCATACGGTGAAATAGTCCAATCCAAAAGATGACATAACCATTTTCATCTCTGCTGCTACTCCAGCAATTTGAATGTGATGCATTTAGCAGTTAAAAATGTATCACCTCCATTCTCCGCGATCTGACCTCGGGGTTCTCGATGGCGAAGATGAACAGACTGACGATGTCGTCGATATGGATCCAGGGGAAGAACTGCCGCCCGGATCCGATCGGCCCGCCGAGACCCAAGTAGAACGGCATGAAGATCTGCTGGATCATTCCGCCGTGCCGGCCTAGCACAACGCCTAGCGAAAACCGGGGAACGGTTGGTAAAATGGGATAAGACGGTAATTAAAAGGGACGCAATTTGCTTTCACAACTTACGGACTTGGCACCGAATCAATCATTTTCTAAGCATACCTGATATAGAATAATCCAACCTAAACGATTCTGACCACGCGACTCGTCTCACGCCTGCGTCGATCTAACCGGGTAGACCTACGAACTCCGCCTCCCCGAGTCTGACTGACCTGATCGGATGATGACGCTACGCACGCCGGCGTCCTCCACGCCTCGGGCAGCCTCCTCCCAGGCCGTGCAGAGCCGGCCCATGTAGTCGGCCTCTCCCCCTGCGCTCTCCTCCGTGTACTCGGCAGTCTCGCTCGGCTCGTAAAAACCTGAAACGTCGGGACGACGCGTAGATGCATTCATAAAGATTCTTTCCAAGATTCATAAAGCACACGTCTTTGGCATTCATGAATCATGGAAAATGTCGTTGAGAAACAGCAAGACGTTCAATGTCGGATAAAATCACTTACAAGCTTGCAACTAAAAATACGACACTATTTCGCGATAAATTGTGCATCTATCCACAAGACCACTTAAAAACAGCCACCCCGTAATCGGCAGTGCAAACACGATCTCAGCTACCGTCTCTCCCCATCCCATCCCTCGTCCAACTGACCTACGCCGGAGATGGAGACGAACACGTTCGGTTTGACCGGCGCCGCGCTGATCACCTCCGCGAGCGAGCGGGTCGAGTTGACGCGCGACGCCCACACGTTCTGTCGGAAGCCGGGCGTCCAGCGGCGCAGTGGGTCGAGCACGTTCTGACCACTCAGACCTACCACGGCCGTGGTGTTCTTGGGCAGGCCCGACTGGCTCAGCTCGCTCTGTGGGTTATGATGGGTAAGAAAGTTTCTTCATGCATAATTTGTCATCCACCCCAACACATTATGAGTTCCACCACTCCTCTAAACACTTCTCTTCCACACTCACTGACTGTGTGTCACCAAAGACCCATTCCAATGTCAGAGACTACAACCCATTCAGGTCCCTCAGAGCACACTCCACTTTGACCTTTTGGCAGCTCAGGTCGGTGCACCTGCCCTCACTCACCCAAGTCATCCTGTAAGGGCCAGGCTTCCTGGAGACAATCATTACATCATAGCCTCTCTTCCTGAGCTGAGCAGTCAGCGAGGTGCCAATGAACCCGCTGCCACCTCCGACCAGAACAGTCCCCAGCCGTGACTGTGACATTGCGCCTGAAACAAACAAGGCATTTAAGTCAAGCCTCATGGTCACATTGAACATAACAAATTGACATTTTAACAAGCATGCGATTTCACATAAAAGGAAATGAATAGGTACAACACTGCATTTGACTGAATTGCACCCCACAGTTCACACATCAGAACTTAGGCAGGAACTTCAATTGAACGTACAAAGCAAGATGAAGAAGGCGCTTGCACCCTTAAAATAAAAACGTCCTTTCTATTTCACCTACAGGATGTATTTGATATAAATCACAACCCTCTTTATGATAATTTATTATATAACACAGCTTCATCCACTTTGTATTGTTTTTATTGTGCTGTGGTATGTTCGGTTCGGATTTTGTAGGGACTTATTTCAAAGAAAAGTAGCGACTTTATTGAAAGTCTCTAAATAAAAAAATCACAGTTTAGTGCAAGAAGTCGTCAAACTTAATAGGTAGGAATGCTTCTTTATGCCTTTATGCCTACTTTATGTCACAGAAACCTTTGTGCATATGCTACATAAGTTGTAACGAAAACGTAGCGCTAATTTGCAGAGGCGTAACTGCTTGAGAAGTTATTGAAACATCCCAAGAAGTGCCGAGAATCTTTAGATAAATCGCGAAAAAGTTTCAATGACGAACTGAGACATTTGTGAATGCCGCAAAAGTTGCACACAAAAAAAAAACTTGACAAAAGATAATGGACGCCATTTAATTGCGTCCCAGAAAAGCTATTTCTGGCACCTAAAAGCTGACTCGCCCCAAAATTGGTCCTCAGCACCTATTTGGTGGATACCAGCACCAATGATGGAAAATGACCTTAAGTAGCTGTTTCTGGCACCTATTCATCGGTACGCCTTACTCTTTTTTTCTGAATCTGGCACCTAAATGCTGAGCGTAGCACCAATCTAGTAGAAAAATGAACTACTGGCTGGTAGAATCATGTTGTTCTGGTATAATGACCCCTGGTCTAGCCTAAAGGTTGCCAGTGCAGCTACACTCTAAGACAGCCCCGTAGTGATCTCAGCATTGTATATGACGTTTAAGTAAGCAAATAATATTGATTTGTTTGAAAAAAACAATGTCATTTAAATATTTAAAAGTATTTATTTGTAATGCTTAAACGGAAACATTTTTGTGAGTAATTGTCTCGATTTTGACCATTAAAACGGGTATTGTATTTTTGACGTCATCAAATAACTCCAAAAAAAGAAATGTAATGTTTTCATTCCGTTCAAGGCCGCTGAAGAAACGCGGGATCTTGCGTGGGACATTGTCCGTTGTTTGCCGCGCAGAGTTGTGCCGTGGTTGTGCCTTTTTCATCCGTTTCTTACTTATGTCATATGTGCATGCATGAAGCTTTGATTTTGTTTTTGGTTATTGTGTGGCCGGTCAGTCAAACGCCCCTGTAGAAACCGGATGCTGCGTTTGATCGAGATGGAGTCAGACGATGATTGCAGAAAGCTAATAATATTGAAAAGAGGGCTGGTTGCGTGGCATGTCTGTTCAGAGTTGACATTTTGCTTTACTCCAGTAGGTATATGACCTGAGAGCCTGGCTGGAAGTGACGGATCCAAACTTTTCAGGTTAAAATGGCTGAGGGTGCAATAATCTCTAGTCTCTAAATAGCGGGCTGGTATAGGAGCGTCTTGCTATGCTGCACCATAGCTGGCTAGTGATTCTCTTTTGGCTAGAAATGGCATTAATCATTATCTCCACTGGCGAAAATTGCACTTGACATCACCGAATGCAACGTTCATGTTGTTAGGATACATAAAATCAGGAAGATTACGCGAATTAGGTAGGCAAACGTGGAATAAAATAGGTGCTGGATGTTTTGGTTTTGGTGCTGAATCAGCAAACAGCAAATACGGAGTTCAACTAGACGATCTGGCAACTTTAGGCTGTGTGGAAGCAATTAGGTGCCAGATTCAGATATTAGGGTCGAATAAGCATTTTGGGGCTGATCAGCAATTAGGTGCCAGAAACAGCTTTTTAGGGACCAGAAACAAATATTCCCCAAAGATAATTAAATAGATAATTGTGGAATATTTCGAATATTTCAACAGTAAGGCAGACATTTGATATATTTTTCATATAATATATATATGTAACAGGTGAGTTAAACAGGTGAGTTAACATAATGTTGGAGATACCATTTGTAATGTTTAGGTATTTAATTGTCCCAATCATTTGAAATTCTTTCATTTTCATGAAAGTATGATATTGATGAATTCCTACCTATGTTGATGTAGGTACTTGGATAGAAAAAAGATTATGGTTAACAGTACCTACTTGAGCATAGATAAGTGACCTACCTCCCGACTGGAAAAAATGCCTCCACTACGCTGAAGTTCTCGGTGGAGGTGATGCGCCGAAATTTTGGCGCAAGGGTTTATGCGCTGAAATTATTTTACCAAGCCATGCTTCATGCGCCGAAAATTTTCAAGGCTTACTGATGGCTGCAGGCTGTAGCCACGCACTTTTCGTCGAGGGGGGGGGGGCTGGCGTGTGTGTGTGACTGTCTTCCAGTGACTACTGTCTACAGACGGTTGTTGGCACGGTCGACGGGATCGGGCAGACAAAAGACATCAGCAGGCCATGCGAGACCGAGCACCAGGGTTCGCTATCACAAAATCTCCTGACTCACAAACTCACTGGCTGGCATGTTCCATAACGTAACCTTTATTTTGTTGCCCGGCTCTGATCAGCAGTAGTGCCCAGCCGGTGACTGACGCCTGACGGGGCGGACGGGGCCTTCAACAGGCGTGGTGCAAGCACGGCCGATGGGATTGGGCAGATACCAGGCCACGCGGGACCTATTGCCAGCGTCCGCTCACAAACCACACGCCGGAAATACAGGAATCACAACGGTCAATACGCACACGATAGCATACGTTATCTGAACTAGGGGATCCGACAATCCATAACCTCACTCTGGATCGTTGAACTGTTCCCGCCGTGGGAGAGTCGCAATCAGGTTCATTGAACATGACTTAAATACCCTGAGACGAACACGAGACAAGATAAGTGATATTTAAGATGTTTAACTCCCGAAGACATTTAGCCCTCGCCGGCCGAGGGGGGGTTGGTGCCACCCCCCGGCAGGGTTGTGCTTGACTCATGAGTCGAGTCAGAGATTTGACTCAACTCTGACTCAAATGAGTCAGGTTTGAGTCGAATCGGATAAAATGTTGAGCTGTTGAGTTGAGTCAGAGTTGAGTCAGACACAAATATTAAGGTGTTGAGTTGAGTCAGAGTCGAGTCAGTAAAATAACTCTTTTGACATTGAGTTGAGTCAAAAACATTTAGGAACATGAGTCAGCTGACTCATCTTTGTAGAAACAATATATATAAGCTTTTCATTCTCCCCCCGCTTAACAACTTAGGCCTGGAGCTGCTGCCGGATTTTTTTCAACTCCCCCCCGCTCAACAACTTTTTTGTCTGAGTCAATTTTGAGTCAACACACTTGACTCAACAAAAATGTGAGTCAAGTTTGAGTCAACTCATATTTTCATTGAGCCACTTGAGTCATGAGTCGAGTCAAGGGAAAAAAATCAGCTCCTTGTTTGAGTCAGAGTTGAGTCAGGGCTTTCTGAAGTTTAGTGATGAGTATAGTGTCCTGGGTGTGTAATTCCGTCGAACGGTCCGGGCCACGACACGCCACGATTTGTCCAAGATGGAGACTGTTTATTTCGATAGTGGCGGACAGCAAACGACACAATAGAGAAACGAGTACTCGGTACTCAGTACGACGGTACCCATAGGCTACGGTCACTACATCCGCCACCTCAATAAAGTTGAACATAATTGACACCGGATGATACACCAAATAGACACGACACAGCTTATACTCGAAGCTGTTAAACTAATACAGAAACGCGGTTAGAGCCAATAACTGAAACGAAACAATCAGACACTGTGGTTCTGAAAATACAATCAGCGCAGCCTCACAGGCACGAACCGACGGCGACCGAACGACGATCTCGGCAGCTCGTGTTCAGCCAGATCAGAGTCAGGCACGGCACGGTCCGCGCTACCAGCGTCGGCGGTGGCTGGCTGTGATCGCGAGGGCGTTGTTCGTCCTGTAGATGGCGGTGCTGTCTCCGGCGGTGGCGCTGGCGGCTGGTCCCGCAGTAGAGTCGGTGACCGCTGAGTCGGCGGCTGAGACAGCAGCGGAGTGACGGGTCCGGCTGTGCCTGACGGCGGTGTGGCAGGTCCGGTTCCATCCTGGCTGCCACTAGGCACGCTAGCCAGGTGAGCCGCGTTCCTTCTGGTGCCGTCAGCCAGCAGGTAGGTTGCTGGGCCGAGGCCCACTGGCGGATCCTGGGGGGGGTCCACGGGGTCATGACCCCCCCCAAAAGGTCTGAGAGGGTCATTTGACCCCCCCCAAAAGCCGAAGACCTAAATGCGCTATAGACGCCGTCTTGCATGCTCAAAATCACCTGTCAAACACTTCTGAGCTAATACTTTTGTTTTTCTGGATCGTGTTGCGTGAAAAGGCGTATTGAAGACCAGAATCTTACTCGTTTTTGTCTCAACCGTGCGAGCACCAGGGGATGATCCAGGAAAACTCCAAGGGGATGGTCATGAATTTAATTCGTGGTGCCCCTACCTATACGCAAAATTAAAAACTCAACGGATTTCGGTCACTTAATTTTGGTGATGTCCTATTTTCATTTTTTATTTTGTTTGTTTTATTTTTAGTGCCCCTGGGCCCTGGCAGGTCAAAATCACGTCTGAGGCGAAAGAAATTCACGGGAATCCCAAAAATCACGTCAGGACATTCAGGGCCCTCTGACCAGCCTGACAGCTAGGGCCCTTCTTACTTCCTGGGGCCTCCAGTGAATAACCGCTAGTGTCTGTGTCTGACCGCTAGGGCCCCTCTGACTCCTCAGTAGGTAGGAGGCCCTCTGTAGAGGAGGTCCTCTGTAGAAAGGAGGCCCTCAGTAGAGAGGAGGCCCCCTGTAGAGAGGAGACCCCTTTAAAGAGGAGGCCCTCTGTAGAGAGGAGACCTGCTGTAGAGAGAAGGCTCTATGTAGAGAGGAGGCCCTGTGTAGAGAGGAGGCCCTCTGTGGAAAGGAGACCGCCTGAATGCAGAAGGCCCTCTGAAGAGTGGAGACCCGCTGTAGAGAAGAGGCCCTCTGAAGAAAGGAGGCCCTCTGTAGAGAAGAGGCCCTCTGAAGAGAGGAGGCCCTTTGCAGAGATGAGGTCCTCTGGCTCTTTGAAGAGAGGAGGCCCTCTGTAAAGGAGGCCCTCTTAAAGGGAGAGACCCTCAGTAGAGAGGAAGCCCTCTGTAGAGAGGAGGCCCTGTAGCTTCTGTAGTTAAGAGGCCCTGTGAAAAGAGGAGGCCCGCAGTAGAGATCGGTGGTCCTCTGTAGAGAGGAGGCCCCCTCTGTGTTTTGACAAATGTTTTTGCAAATTTTTCGCGGCGCTTCGCGCCGCCGATTTATGTACATACGTACAGGTCAATACGAAATCTTGACTGTAATTACATAAACCAACCGTGTCAAATTGAATCAGAATTCATATGTGTGCTGTAAAGGAACTCCGGCTTGTACTGCAATGCTAAAAGGGTGGTAAAATTTGTGTTTTGGAGCTGTGTTTCGACACATTCTTTTGCAAATTTTCTCGGCGCTTCGCGCCGCCGATTTATACACCAATCAATAAGAGAGAAATAACAGTGACTGTAATAACACCAACCGTGTCAAATTGAATCGGAATTCATATGTGTACTGTGAAGGAACTCCGGCTTGTACTAGCATGCTAAAAAGGTTGTAATATTTGTGTTTTAGAGCTGTGTTTTGACAACTTTTTTTTGCAAATTTTTGCGGCGCTTCGCGCCGCCGATTCATACACAGGTCAATAAGAGAGATCGTGACTGTATGCTACTATTTACTAATGCATTAGGCTAAAAGTGAGGTAACTATATCTACTTCTGGGTTTTTAAGTCGGTCGACCCACCTCCCCCCCCCCCAGTAAAAAATCCGTGGCGACGCTCCTATATAGGTGGGTTTCACTAACTAAAACTACTGAGCCGAGTGACTTACGATAAAACTTCATCTTATAAACGACGAAGATCAAATGTCATTTTTTGATCTCGACATACTCGCTCCCTACCCCCCCCCCCCGGTCGTCAGAATTCATTCACCAGACCTGGTATGTCGGCCGACTGGTGACCCCCCCCAAAACGACCCCCTAGATCCGCCCTTGGGCCGAGCTGCTGGGTGACTGGGACTGGAGCCGAGAATCGACTTTGATCCTTCGGGACGTGTCCTGGCTTCTTCACACGGACCAGGTCCCCCGGCCGCAGACCAGGCCGCTTCACACCTTTACGTGCGGCGTAGTTCCGTTTGTTTCGGCGCTGTTGTTTGGCGACACGGTCGGAAATCCTCTTGTCATGTGCTGCTTCCTCTACGACTGGTAGATTCAGACGCATCCGGCGTCCATGCAGCAGTACTGACGGCGCCTCACCGGTGCTACAGTGGGGGGTCGTCCGATACAGCGCGAGTCGCTGTGTGACGTGGTTGGAGAAGGAGTCTGCTGTCCTGAGCCTCAACTGGGCGGCTTCCTGCAGCCAGCTCTTGACTTCTCGATTTAGCCGCTCGACTGCAGCGTTGCCACGCGGCCAGTAGAGTGATGACCGGTGGTGCGTGATGCCGCGACGCTGCAGGTACGTGCGGAACTTCTCACTTGAGAACTGTGGACCGTTGTCACTGATGATTTCATCGCAGAAACCTTCTCGAGCCCAGAGAGCGCTGAGCATCCTGATGATGTCATCAGTTTCGACTGTGGATGTCAGAGCTATCTCTGGCCACTTGCTGTAGTAATCGGTAACGACGATCGCGAACCGTGCGGCAGGAGGCGCTGCGGAGATGGGTCCCACGATGTCAATACCGAGCTTGGACCATGGTCGGTCAGGCAGCTGGACGGGCTGTAGTGGTGCTGGTCGCGCCTGCTGGGCGAGCACCGAGTCCTTTGAACAGCACACGTGGCAGTTCTTCACGAGAGCGGCAGCAGCAGTCGCCATGCCGGGCCACCACACCAGGTCTCTCAGGAGTTGTTTCGACCGGACAACGCCTTGGTGACCGGCGTGTGCCAGCTCCAGGTACCTGCTGCGCAGCGTCTCGGGGACGACGACCCGTTCAGGTCCGCGCATGACGATGCCATCTTCTCTGCACTGGAGTTCGTGGCGCACGGCGAAGTAATCGCGAAGGTCCGGCGCGCACTTGCGAGCCATGTCGGGCCAGCCGAAGCGGATTGTAGAACGCAGCTTCTCCATCACCGGGTCGGCGGCTGAGGCGGCTCGGATGTCCTCCTCCGTGAGGACGTCGGCAGCGGCATCAGTGACGAGTGCGACGACATCGTCACTGTCAGTCTCAGCGGCAGTGGTGTCTGGGAGCGGTAGTCGCGAGAGAGTGTCCGCGACCGGGATACTGTGGCCAGGCTTGTACTGGACGGTATAAGAGTACGACATCAGTCGTGACTGCCATCTGGCGATCCGAGCTCCTGCGCGGTTGGCTGACTGAGGCGACAGCAGCGTTGTCAGCGCGGAGTGGTCGGTTCGTAGGGTGAAGTGGCGGCCCCAGAGGTAGATCCGCCAGTGCTCATTCACAGCACTCAGCGCTTCTTTCTCGGAGACTGAGTACTTCGCTTCAGCATCTGTGAAGGAACGTGACCAGTAGGCCACTGGGCGCTCCTGTCCGTCCGCCTGGATCTGAGTCAGGACAGCGCCTGCACCACGGTCACTGGCGTCCGTGGTGACGATGGTGTCCAGTGCCGGCGAGAACGGCATCATCACCGGACTGGAGGAGATCAGGCTCTTGACGCTGTTGAAGGCGTGTTCCGCGGCTGGGCCCCACTCGAAGGGGACGTCCTTCTTCAACATCACAGTCAGCGGCTGGACCACCGTGGAGTAGGCGGGGATGAACCTGCTGAACCAGGCGGTGGTGCCGATGAAGCTCCGTAGCTCCTTGAGGTCGGTGGGGTGTGGTGCATCCACCACAGCCCTGATTGCTGACTGCAGAGGTGCGACTCCGTGCTTCGTCAGGCGGTGACCACAGAAGTCGACCTCAGGCTGGGAGAAGACGGACTTCTGCATGTTCACTGTGATGCGAGCTGCGCGAAGCCGGGCCAGGACGGCATGCAGGCGGCGTCGTGCTCGGACTGAGTGCGCCCGGACACCAAGATGTCGTCGAGGTAGTGACCACATCCTGCGATCCCGTCCAGGACTTGGTCCAGGAGCTTCTGGAACGCAGAGCCAGAACTGACGAGACCCATGGGAACTCGTTTCCAGCGGAAGAGGCCGTCCATGGTGAGGAATGCAGTGATGTCTCGGGAATCTTCATGCAGGCAGAGTTGGAAGTACGCGGACTTCAGGTCTATCCTGCTGTAGACGGTGCCTCGTAGGTTCCGCTCCAGGTCATCTATGGTGGGAAGTGGATGTACCTCCGCGATGATCTGAGAGTTCGGCCATCGAAGATCAGTGCAGATGCGAAGTTTGCCATCCTTCTTGCGAGTGACAGCCAGTGGGCTGACCCACTGAGACGCGTCTGCTCGTTCGATGACGTCAGCTCGGAGAAGTCGATTGAGTTCAGCTGACACCTCCTCCCGGACTGAGAGAGGCAGACGACGAAGCTTGAACGCTTTAGGCACAGCGTCAGGCTTCAGCTGGATCCTGTGAGCGTATCCGTCGATAGCTGGGAGATGAAGTTGCTCCTCTGACGCAGAGGTCTGCTCATCCAGATCGAAGATGGTGTGCGAAGCTGGGTGCAGAGTTAATCCCAGGGCACTCAGCACATCCATACCCATGATGGCCTCCAGGCGGGGCGTGTCCACCAGGTAGAATGATGCGTTGACCTTGCGCTCGTTGTAGCTGATGATGGCAGGGAGGGTGCCATGAACTTGAATGGGGTTGTGGCCGAAACCGTACAGGTTAGCAGAAGTAGGCTCGTAGCTGACACCCTTGAACAGCTGCTTGGCACGCTGCAGGCTTAGAAGCGAACAGGTGGCACCTGTATCCACTTGAAGATGCACACCCTCACGTGTGATGTCACCGGCTGTGATGGTCACTGGACACGACAGCTTTGTTGACTTGCCCTGTTCACAAGCCAGAACGTGCAGTTCTCTGACAGCTTGTGGTCTGGAACGGCTGGACCCAGATCTGCCGCCACGAGGACCTGGTTTCTTGGGCTTTGAACCTCCACCCCTGGGTTCTGGGTTGTCGCGACTGCGACACCAGGCAGCGAAGTGTCCCTGGCGGTTGCAGATGTGGCAGACGATGTGCCTGGCTGGGCAGCTGGGATCACGGACAGGGTGATCGTGACGTCCACAGTTGGTGCACGGGGTGCTGACGGTCTGGGCAGGTTGCTGATGCCCTTTACGTGTCTCCACCTTTGCGACAGCGGGAACAGGTGGAGCGGCGACGACACCATGCTGAATAGTAGCGGCCTGCTGCAGAGCCTGCTCATGAGCCTCTGCCATGCCGAGCAGCTTCGGCAGTGTTAGGTCATGCTCCTGCAGAAGGCGCTGACGCAGAGCATTGTGAGGGGTCTTCTCCACAATTTGGTCCCTGATCAGCTCGTCCTCCATCGCTCCGAAGTTGCACTTCTTGGCAAGTCCATGCAGAACTGCAGCGTAGTCTGCCATAGACTCATGTGACTGTTGGCCTCTCTGCCGAAACTGGAACCGTTCTACGATGACGTTGGTCTTGGGTTCGTAGTGGTTGCGTAGTTGGCGAATGGTGACGTCATAGTCGTCCTCGTTCTCGTCCTTCACCAGCGTCGGCAAGTTTTCATAAACGCGATATGCCTCATCTCCGATTGCACAGAGTAGCAGTGCACGTCTCTGAGCCGCTGGTAGAGGGGTGTCGCCACTGCGAGCAATTAAGTAGTTCCCGAACCGCCGCTCCCACGTCGCCCACGGCGTTTGCGGCGCACCAGGGTGCGGCAGGAACGGCGCGGGGAGTGGCACTCCGCCGTCGAAGGCGCTCATTGCGTCGCCGAATGCAAGAAAACTGACGAAAATATAACACACGCGCTCGACATTACGTGAAAAGTTCGAAAAATATCCACTCGTCGCCACAATATAGTGTCCTGGGTGTGTAATTCCGTCGAACGGTCCGGGCCACGACACGCCACGATTTGTCCAAGATGGAGACTGTTTATTTCGATAGTGGCGGACAGCAAACGACACAATAGAGAAACGAGTACTCGGTACTCAGTACGACGGTACCCATAGGCTACGGTCACTACAATGAGTCGAGTCGGCAAATTTTTTTGAGTCGAGCACAACCCTGCCCCCCGGACGTTTTTTTCGCGATTTACGCCGAAGTACGCCGAAAATTTCGGCGCAAGCCGTCGATTTACGCCGAAGTACGCCGAAAATTTTCGGCGCAAACGCCCAACTACGCTCGAGTTCTCGACGAAAGCGTGCATTTTTTCCAGTCGGGACCTACCTATAAGCTACCCAACTCCTTCTTGAAGAATCTTGCCGAACAGTTCCGTCCATGTTCCCTATCAGTTATCACCAAGTCCAACATGTCTAACACCTTGTACAAAATCACCAAATCAGAATGAAATGAGGCACCCAGGCACACATTTGGAGGATAACTCAAATATTATAATATAGGTACATTCATGTGCAAAATCTGGCTGGTATTAGCTGCCACACTGTATGACCTGTTACAAAAACACAGGCTGTAACATACCCAGGCCAATCTGCAATCAGTCACTTCAATTTGATGATTGTAGGTGCAAAGGTTGAGTATGGGCTGAATGGGTACTGATAGGTATTAGGTAACCCATTTATCCCATTTGTTAGACAATACTAGTTACCTACTGCTGGCCACAGCCTTGGCAATGCCTTATGAACCTTTCCATAACTGAAGACTGGGCCCTGGGGAGTACCCACAGACTAGTGTGCTTTGCAGTTTATATGACTTATATCATGCAGGGCTATTGTGGCCTTCACAAGGCTGAAATGGACTATTTTGTGGATAAGGGTGGGGAACAACATCCAAATGAAAATTATTGTCTGCTCTCACTTAAAGTTTTCTAGAGCAACTTTATTTTTCCAACTTAACAAAGGCAGATTATCAATTGCTTGGATGGGCTGATGCAATACATTAGATGATTAATGAAGTCACACTTGTTTAAAGTCAAAAAAGCAATTGTTCATCACATCTTATTGTGAGCCCTCTCTATTTTTTCCCAGAATTCATCCCTTTTCCTGTCAAGTTGAGATAGACACCAAATGTAATTTTTATCTCAACAGTGACCACTGGCTAGCTGATACCTTACCAACCTATTCCAGCCTAATGACAGGACCATTCCTTTCATGATAATATCATGATGGTGAGATAACCTAACATGGAGGTAGCCTGTACAGTGTACAGTACCCTACCTTCACAGGACGCCTTATGCCCTATAAACATTTTTTCTACCCACAGAGCTGTGGCCAGTTGGCCGGGGTCGCCGCCATGCCGCACACGTCTGCCCCGCGGCCGCACTCGACCGGCTCCCCGGGTCACAGCCACGGCCACAGTCACGGCCATTTCGCCGCGGCGCGACAGAGCGCCCTCAGCGAGTGTTCGCCCCGCCACAGCCACCACGAATGGCAGGCCAAGGAGGTATGTACAGGCTGGCCACTGGGTACATGGCCGATGACGGACGGGCTGAATGTTTGGTGACTGGGGGGGGGGGGAGGGAAGGGGAGGGGAGGGGAGGGACAGTATATGTACGATACTTGAGACAATTCGTGATGGTGAGCGGTTGGATGCGAATATGTTTGGTCTTATTCGTTTAGCCAATCGCAGATTTAACGTGGTAGTCGCACCTTTCCCGTTCATATACTGTCTCATTTCGACGACGGCGGTTCCCGGCTCTTGTGAGTACTCTGACCTACAGTGTAGGTACTTAGGTATTGCTACAGTGCTGACCTGCCACAACTGTGTTAGAGCGCTGCCCGGGGGCATCGATGACCTCTGAAGCCCGGGCGCCCTAAAACCACAAAGCACCCCTTCTATGAGTGCACTGTCCGGCTCTCCTGTGTTGGAGTGCTGACCGCGCCGATGTTCTCGCAGGAGCTGCGCACCCAGGAGCTGGAGGAGGCCAAGGCGCGCGCCTCGCAGATGGAGAAGACGATGCGCTGGTGGTCCGACTGCACCGCCAACTGGCGCGAAAAGTGGAGCAAGGTGGGTCCGGTGGCGGGAGAGGGCGAAAAGACCAACAAACCCTCAGACGTCTGGGCGTTCAGGGAGGTAGAATTCATGGGGAAGTGGTATTGCTTTACCTTGCAGTGAACTCAAATTTTTGTGTCTTGCAACTGCGTCTGGGCATTCAGGGAGGCATAATTCATGGGGAAGTGGTATCGCCTGATCTTGCAATGAATGTAGCAACTTTTGTGTCTGTTCTCACCTGAATGTTTCTGCTTTGTATACAAACCAAAACGACTTAAAGTTGAAGCGCATTCGTTCCTGGTTCTTGTGCACGATGACGAACGCAGTACTTTTATATTCGCTAACCAGCCTACACTATACGACAGGTTCGCGCTGAGCGGAACAAGGCGCGCGAGGAGCTGCGCTCGGTCCGGCTCCGGCTGGAGACCGCTCTGAAGGAGACGGCCGCCGTCAAACGGGACCGACACGAGATCGAGGCTGAGAACGAGTCTCTAGCCGCCGAGCTGGGCCAGCTAAAACGCCTGCTGTCTCAGCGCTGTGAGTGTGGCGGTCCGCTGGCGGTCGGCGCGCCGCCGGACCCGCTCACGGAGCGAGCCGCCGCCGCGTTCGGCCTTCCCGAGTTCCGAGTCTCGGAGGCGGAGCGGGGAGCGATCCCCAAACAGCGCCCGCGCCCGGTGATGGAGCCGGAGTCGGTGTCAGCAGCGGCGGTGGTTCCGCCCGGGATGGTGGTAGGCGCGCCGGTGCTGACACCCACCCCGGTGGCAGTACAGACCCCGGTCCCTGCCGTCTCTCCTGCAGTGTCGCCCGCCGCCCCCGCCTCGCCCACGTCTCCAGTGGCCACGGTGGAGACGGCGTCCGTCCGACAGCGGGATGCGACCGATAAGGCGCTGCAGCTCGAGCGGGAGTGAGTAACACTTCCCACTTAAAACCCAGGTCCGAGGGAGGATGCTATCTTGATTTGTGGTAAATGATGCCCATGCTTGCGAATATAGTTATCAAAATATTGTTTGTCGCGAAGATATTTGAGGAAATAGCGATAAAATTACCATAACTAACACGCAATGCACATTTCTTACATTTCTCATTTCCGTTCCTCCCTGACGCCACTGTCTAATGCTAAAATCGTACTATGTTTCGTGTTCCACCGCATCTGTTATCTCCACATCACCCAGCTTTCTGCCTGTGTAGGTTTGTAGTTAGATGTTTTCGCATTAACCCTCCGCCCCTATGTCCTCAGCGAGAAAGCAGCCCTGCAGCGCACCGTCGAGTCTCTGCGTCAAGACGTATCAGACCTTCGCTCGCGACTGGACGACGTGCGCCTCTCGCGCCAGGAGACCCTCAAACAGCTGATGGAGCTGCGCGCGCAGCACGAGAACCAGCTGACCAGCATGCAGCTCGATCTGAGGGACGAGACGTCTAGCCGTGAGGTGAGTCAGTGGGGAGGTGATTGCGAGGAAAGTCGATCACAGGGGAAGGTGGGTGCAAGGAGAGGAAACCTGTAAACTCAAGGGAGTACGCAAATGGAACTGGAAGATTAGGTGGAAGCTACACACTGAGACACGCGTGATAAGTCCATAGATCAGCAACGCTCATTACCCTCTGTTTTCATTCATTGTCTGCTAGTTATATCTAGCCTTGCTGTTTTGTTGGCGTCTTTACTGATCACTGACCAGTCTGACCCTCCCCCTCCAGGTCCGTGATCTACAGCTGGCCGAGCTGCGTTCCGAACTTGAGCGTCTACAGGCCGAAAACGCCGCCGAATGGGAGCGCCGCGAGCGTCTGGAGACGGACAAAATCTCCGTGGAGCGCGACAACAAGAAGCTGCGGGCGCACATCGCCGATCTGGAGGAGCGACTGGAGAAGAGGAGTCGACAGCTGAGTCAGACGGCCGAGACGGAGAATAAACAGCTCCAGTCGGAGGTATGGGTGGGGGAGAGGCGGAGTGAGACTAGGGGAGAGGGGTCGGGGATGAAGAATGCACTAGGAGTGTGCTTGGCCAAGGGAATGGGATGCTGCCCTTCACTTTTGTGTTGTGGATAAATGGTCACTGGTATAATGGTCACTGGCTGAGTTGTCGCTGTTTAGAAGGGCAAGGGCTGTGAGAAATGAGACGGGAGAGAACGATAACGATTTTTTACGTCACTCTTAACCATATTTCCAAATCGTTCTGAAATGAAGACGATGCTCCTGCATTCACTCTCCCTGACTTTCTTCCCTCCCTCCTCACGTCGACAGGTATTCGAGAAGAGCCGTGAGCTCTCCGAGCTAAAACACGCGCACAGCAAGCTCAAGAAGGTGCTACAGGAGAAGACCACCGAGCTCTCCCACGCCATGCGGCGCGCCGAACAGTTCGAGGCCGAGGTGCGCCGACTGCGGGGCCGCGTGGACGAACTGAAGCGGGAGCTGGGCACGGTGGAGGATGAAGTCGATAGCAGCACGACCAACCAGCGGCGGCTGGTGCGCACCAATGAGGAGCTGCAGGAACAGGTGGAGAGCCTGTCCGTGCAGCTGCAGCACCTCCAGGCCAGGTGAGAGACAAGGAGACCTGGGGCAGGGTGAGGGGTGGCTTTGATGTAAGACGGGGGTGGGGGAAGGGAAAGGGCCGATCATGGTGGGAGGAATAGATAACAGTCCTTGGGGAGGATGAAGATGCTCCAAGGAGAAGAAGGCTGCAGCGGGAGGTTGATCTGGGGATGACATCGGAGTGGGGGATAAGCGGGAAGTCTTGGGAGGCTGGACGGGACTAGGCTGAATTTTATTGGATATTGGGAACTGATTTGATTGTCAGTCTTAATCCCAACGCTTGACACGATCGCAGCGCGCGCAGAGGCCTAAGACCCAGCTGAATCCCGAGAACTGACCTGTGACTGTCAGTCTAACGGCCGCTCTGTCCACCGTCAGGGCTCGTGCCGGCTCCTCCGCCATGCCGTCCATCAAGGATAAGATCCTCGTGGACGGCGAGACAGACGACGAGGAGCTCGGTGAGCTCTGAGATTTGAGCTCCATGAGCTGTGAGCTCTGACGAGTTGTTGGCGGCTCCGACCGGCCGACGAGGGTCGTCAGGCGTCACGTGCTCTACAAATAGACCACCTTTGCTACGGGATGTGCGGTCCGCACACTCACGGCCACCAGGTCTGTCTCTCTCTGTGTTGTTTTGTTGTTGGAGAGCCCGTCAGAGCTGTTGTTTGACGTGGCGACTACCTATACCGCCGTGGGTGCGGTGTTTTGTTCGCAGGTGTCGGGGCAAAGGCTTATTAGTCGGTGGGCGGCTGTGGAGAATTCTTAGCTGGGTAGGCGCGGTCGCGGAGGCAGCTATACTTAACGCTTATACTGACGTGCCACGGGATAATAGGGCAGCTCAGAGTGCCGGGTGACAATACAAGTGCTGGTCGTGAACGTACCTGTTAGTTGTGGCGTACTGTTGGAGGTGTCGAGACGACTCAGCAGTGGTGTAACGGTTAGCTAAGGTGTACCTGTGAGCCAAGCTAGCTAAGGTGTACCTATCAGCTGCAGTTTACGTCCTGTGGGCTATTTGCCGCAACCGTTTCGGTCGGTGATACGAAGGGCTTTTGTTTGATGTTTGGTGCGCGGCTCGCTGTCTCTGTGTTTGATGTTTGGTTGGTGAGATGATGGCTCTATGTTTGCTGTTCAGTGTGCGACTTGCTCTGTTTGCTGTTCGCTGTGCGGATGTTCGCTCGTTCACCAGCCACAAGTTGGACGGAAGTGTACAACTTTCCGTTGGTGCACAACTGCCTCGGCTGCTGCCGGTCTTTTCAACTGTTTTGCTATATTTATTTGGCAGTTGCCGTTATATTCCTCATGATTCTTTTTCCTTGCACGGTTGTTTAATATTGTCATGATTGGCTAAGCGCACTTAGACTTTGCTAGGGTCCGTTGAAGCACTGCGACATGATAAGGTTTTGAACGAGCTGAAAGGCAACTCGTGGCATTTTGCTTTGTCTTTGTATTTTGATAATTGTTTGCTAAGGTGCTGGTATAAGTTTGGGCGACTATGTGAGATTATTCATACTGCAAAGTTCATACAATCATTAGATAAACAATGTGGTGTTATTTTTTCACTAATGGATGCCATCCAGCGCTCTTTTTCAGAACGTTTCTGTACTTGTCACAGCGATTTTCGCTCGTCTCATGCATCACGCGTACCTATCTATTGTCATGCACAATATGGTGTTGTCTATTGGTTCGTGATACGTGTAGGGTCATCCGGTCATCCTAACAAAATAACTGTTCACCTGACCAACTTAATCCCTCAACCTGATCTATGATGGGTGGACCGCTCATGCTGCGTTTTCGTTCAACCGCAGCGTCCCGCCCCATTTCGCACAGCAGCTCCTGGCCTCTCGAGTGAGCCACTGATTGTTCTGGAATGTTCGTATCTGTATGCATTTATCTGCCACTCGAGCTGCGAATGGAAGGTTGGCACAGGCGCTGGTGGTCTCCCCAGACGTGGAGATCTGTTCAGATTGTTGTGATGGCAATACAAAACCCTTTATTCTCAGCGGATGTGTAGAGTTACTGCGTGAAGCTCGATCGAAGATGATTCGCTCATCGCTGGGTACAACACAGACTAGATTCAAGTCCTAAAAACACATCCACATCACCGCAGCTCAAAGCTCACAACTCTGTATTAACGAGAGACTATCATTTCACAGTGCCCACTCAACGCATAACATGAACATAATGCCCTTTGGATTAATAATTTGTGTACAATTCTCCCGTTTTACGCCATTAATGGCGATTTACATGCTCTACAAGTCAACAATCACAGAAAGCTCGTGCTGCCACAGTTGCCATGACAACCGGTGGCAACCAAAGGCCACCATCCAATCACAGACTAGGACACGGACTGTAGCGGTGTTGAGAATATCCCATACTACATACATAGGCAAAGTTGCGCTGCCTCACTGCAACCTTGGCTCCTAATCACCCGATCAGGTAAAGTCCCATGGTAACCCTGGCGGCAACTTAGAAAATGGCGAGCGATATGCTTCTGGGGATGGGAAATACTGCAGAAGCTGTCGTCAAAGAAAATCGATAGTGATACGCTGTGGTGCATTGGAAAAGATACACGCAAGGAAATCGCAATCACTGAGTAATTGGCAAGCAAAATCGAATCTCATGCGTCGGTGATGGCACCAAGTCTGGGGGCACACAGTAAACCAGAGATCTGTCGCCACTACCACATGGAGACATGCGTGCCACTTAAGATGGCAAGCAATGCCATAACAATGGACGATCACATAGCACACCAAGCTCGGTCGAGACGAACTCAGTGACCAGAATTCACGTAAAATTGTGGTCAACCCTAGTTGCATTGCAATAGGTAAAATGGGTGCGGTGGGACTGGCACAAGGAGTGGGCCACTTCCACATTTCCTTTCTCAAGACTGAACACTTTTGTCCGGGCACGTCTTGGTCCTCTGGCCCGGTGCCTTTAAAGCAGTAACTTCTTGAGCCACGTTCCTAATCTCACCCCGAGTAAAATATGTCCCACTACTCGGTGAAAGATAGCAGCAGAGGGTACAAAAACCATGCAAACTCCATCCAGGCTACGTCCATTCTTCAATACTCATCCCCATACACCTGGCCATGCTACTACCGCCTGAACCGCGTTCATCATACCCACTCGTGACTCCCCTCACACACCCTCATCCTCAACACACCTCATACCTTTACTCACTCCCGTTCAATCCTCGGCCACCCACACCCGGCTCACACCCTAGCACACTTCCTCAATCTCCCTCACTGTCCCCCTGTCCAGCAACGCCGCCCGACGTGTCCTCACAGCCTCCTCAGTGCTCACTCGAGTTTAATCCCCTGCGTGGCACTCCCTCCCACCACAGACACTTCAATCTCCCCGCCGCCCAGCCGGTCCACGCGACTGCGGCGCCGCTCTGTAAGTACAGATTCCACCGGCGACCACCAGGTGGCACTGGTCAGCACCCGCGCCGCGCCGTGCAGTATCAGAAGGAAACACGATGTTCCTGTGGCGATCACGTGGTGTGATATGGAGAAGCCGATGTCCTGCCACGACCCAGCGTCGGTGACGAGGAAGAAGAAGTGGACGGACATGACATCCGACATCAGTAGCACCGTCAGGAACAGACGCTGGGTCGACATCTGGGGGAGGACACGTCGGAGACATCAGAATAAACAATCGAGTCATAGCACGGCGGAGGAGATGCCGAGGGAGCTGCATCAAAACACTAAGCACGTTTGGTCTTATGCGGCAGGAGATGCAATGCTCGGTGAAAGAAACCCTGGACGGCCAGGGCATGCTATTACGACTCAGATCTAAATGCGACTGTTGAGAGATGACAAAAGAGCTCTGGGACCAAACACCAGTTATCATTATGGCACCGATGATACGGAGTCTTTAGTTTCTGAGCTGTAGCTGGCCATCAGCACCGGTAGTTACAACAACAAAAAAGGCCCCACCAATCACAGTCATCCCTCAATCTCACCAAACCTAGTCTTATCCCTCCCCTAAATCCCTTTCCTTATCCGGCGTCTCACCCTGGTCACAGTAGCCACGGCTCTTCCGTAGCAGCAGACTAGCAGGAACGGCACCAGTATTTTGGTGAGCAGCAGCGCACCCATCACCCACGGGCTGAACACGGTCACAAACGCGTAGACGCACGTCGGGTCGAACGAGTTGACGCTGGCGATGTTACCGATACCGAAGAACGCGAACATGACGAACAGCAACTGCGTGACAGGGTGGTTAAGGAAGCAGACCGACGTAGATAGCAGCAGGGAGCGAGGGGCTAAACATAAGGCAATAGTGACATTTGATCAATCTCCAGAATGATTAAATTTGAATCGATTGAGACTGAATGAATTTAACAAAATCTAATTAGAAGAAAACACATCTTTAAGATGATCCTTGGAACAGACATATCATGTGACGTATGACATTGACAGACGTACACAATGATCATGTCAAAACATTCGGCAAGAAACATCAACCCATAAAAATTCCTAAATCAACACAATGCGCAGACCAGCGAGGACTTGACCCTTCCCCTCTCGCCCCCGTGACTCTCCCCTGTCAACTCTGAGACATCAGCAAGGATACGTAGAAGAAGGCCCTGCGTGTGTCGCCGAACTGGGCCGGCCGGCGGGCCTCGTTTTTCCTCAGAGGGTCGTCAAACGACAGCTCCGCCAGCTGAGGGAGGGGGCGGGGGTTAGACACGGTTAGACATGGTCAGACGCGTTACACACGTCCAAATAGGACGGGAGTCAGAAATAGGAGGTCGGAGAAGTACAGCCCACCGCTAAAGTAATGTGTGGTTTTACCAATCTCAACGGATGGCTTTGACCGACGATTTTTAAATACGGACTGATTGAAAAGAAGACGTCAATAGATAAAGTTGTAGCTGCAAGGGTGAAGATACATGTAAGCTACATTTTAAGTCTCGTTGCGGTCTGGCTGATCGTTCCTAGGCTTCAGAAGCAGAACATACCCATGGCTGAAACCACACATTACTTCTGCTGTGGACTGTACCTAACGGCATGTCCGGTTATAAACCTAAGGCCTGAGAGGGGAGAAATAGCGAGAGGATTAGGCACTAGATGTCCGAAAACGGAAAACGGAACAGGGAGGGAGGAAAAGTAGGCCAGATCAGAGCGCATAGGCTGGAAGGAGAAGAAACTTGGACACAAGACAGGGAGGGATCTGGAAAATTATATCACTGACTGATCGTTACCCAGGCCCAAATTAGACACTGCTTTGCAAGACTGCATTAAAATTGGATAATCATCTCGATTAATCACAAAAACTATTTTGGTGCAGCTCGTAACCAAATACTGACCACATATTTTGACCAGCCCATCTCGCAAGGGGCATATCCAGCTCTAATCTTCATCGACCCTTCCTCTCTTCGTCGCGTCCCGCCCCATAGTCTCATCTCTCGCACCTGTTTCTGTTCGGCGGTATGCTCGAGCCGTGTCCACGAGTAGAGGTGCAGCGCCAGCAGCGGCAGGAAGAGCGCCTCTCGGCCGAGACTGAGCAGCAGGAAGGGGACCAGCAGGGCAGCCGTGACGTGCAGCAGACGGTTCAGCAGCCACGCCGAGCTGAGACACGGCAGCAGCCACGACAGAGCTGGGGGAGCGGGGAAGGGCGAGGTCAGGGACATGGTTACTGAGGGGCAGGGATGACTACCCGCAGACGCGTTACTACTTATGCAACTGATAAGGTTGCATCTTGGGCCTCGTTTCATAAAGCGAGTCCGTAACTTACGCCGTTTTTTGGGCTTGTATTGCAAGCGCATGTGAAGCGATAAATTTATTTCCCCTTCTCCATTCTGTTCTTGCTTGCAAGATAAATAAATGCAACGATTCAAACTATCGCCATCGCTTCACATGCGCTTGCAATACAAGACCAAAAACCGCCGTAAGTTACGGACTCGCTTTATGAAACGAGGCCCTGGAGTCATTACGCTAAGTATACCGAACAGTTAACAATGCAGCTACACTCGAAGTTCAAAAAGTGATTAAACAGAAGGTGCCTACATAGTACATAATATGTCATCCATTACCTACCGAGCTGCATCGCCGGCCAGGAGACAAGAAGGATGCCTGTTCTCTGCCTTTCAGCCCCTCGTCACCTACCCACATATGAAATGGCCCAACTAGTAGATGCTAGTCTTCCCGTCACCTACCCAGCATGGCCCAGGACGCCACGTGTACGAATCCCGGCACGGCGGTGCGGCTCCCGACAGCCGACTGGACGGCGTGAGTAGCTCCGGCGGCGGCCGCTAGGAACGCCACCTGCGCCAGCAGGATCAGCCGACAGTGACGCGGCTCACGGAGGCGGTCCACCGGTCGGAACAGGCGCAGCTCACCGCTGGGAACGGGAGAGAAGGGGAGGGATATGCCATCAGCTGATGTGCATGACAGCCCGGTATAAAACGAGCAAAGAAGTAAAACGCGCAAATTCGTCAAAACTGTCCATTGAGTTCGTGCTGACGGTTTGCAGTTTGTTGGTTAAAAAAGAGCTTTGCGACAATTAAAAATGATCGTACCAGTATACTTCAAACGGATCTACTGAGTGATGCGTGTCAAAATGTGGCTGAGTCAACCAACTCGTGCGTGGAGGCAGAGTGAGAGACCCACTACAAAGAGTTAGGAACAGCAACGCACCGTCCCGTTTCGTTCCCTCTGGGACCGCCCTAACCCCTGACTACCCCACGCCACTACCCTGCGTTACTTACGACAGGGAGGCCAGCGCCACTCCGCCGGCCGAGAACATGGCTGCCGCCTTCCTGCAACAGTCAGGCATATCGCGGTCACAGTCGGTACCGTAATCACGATGGTCCAAAATCAGAAAACTCAGAGCCTAATGTGCGGCAAACCAGCTTCATACCAAATAATGATTATCCCTACGTAACTCGTAACTCGTATATACTCCCTACGTAACTCGTATTACCAGTATAACGCCTTTTGGGGCGACTAACGGAGCGAGCGAGAGGGTGGGCCTTGCACGTGCGAAATTGCGAGGGGGTACCTCCAACTGAGTTGTGCACGGCACCCTACTAACTGGTCTCTAGCGATGTGCCAAATTTGGGCACAATCGGCCCAGCCGTTCTCGAGATCTGGAAGCGGCACCCTGCACGTGCGCACGTGCAAAATGGGTCCCAACTGACTTGTGCAAGGCACCCTACTAACCGGTCCCTAACCGCGTACCAAATTTGAGCGCAATCGGTCCAGCCGTTCTCGAGATCTGGAAACGACCCCTGCACGTGCGCACGTGCAGCAGCACCCCAACTCTGGCACATGTATATGCAGTGCCTAGTGGGTGCCTACCTACATGCCAACTTTCAGCGCAATCGGCCAAGTAGTTACCGAGATATTGCAACAATTACAAAAGTGACACCTCTTCGTTTTGCACGTGGCACGTGCATAAGGGGTCACCCACATGCATCGGGAATAGTCCAATACTTGGTAGAAGGAATGAAGCTACCCTACAAAAATTACCGCGTGTAAATCGGTCAAGTGGTTGCTGAGATATAAGCCTCGCAAAAGCGTGACCACGGCCGGCCGGCCGGCCGGCCGGCCGGCCGCTCATACTCAGAAATTTCCGTTAATCTAAGGAAAGACTACGCTCGCTTCGCTCGCTCCGTAATCACTTGGACAGCCCGCCCTCACCCACCCCCCAGTACTCACTGAGTCACCCCTATAAATAACTTGCCCATCTATTTCAACCCCACCAGCAGGTGTTTTGTCCACCCCTATCACCCAGTACTCGACACACCAAGAGATACTTGGCTCACCCTACCACCCAGTACTCACACGAGCAGATAGTTAGCCTGATGGGTGATGACGGGACTGAGTGGGAACCCCGCCAAAAGTACCGACGATCCCACCCACAGCACCGTGAGCCGCTTCCTGTACTTTGGCAGGGTCAGCGGCCAGGGCGCCAGGGCCAGGAGAAGTACAGAGAGCACCCAGCGCTGGAAAAACGACACCACCTGGAAAATGAACGGGAGGAGGGCTATACACGGTTCAAAAACACCAACATCTGGACAGCTGGCCGGGAGGGGATGAAAATTATGCACGGCTTGACGGGAGGAGATGGTGAGAACTCAAGACGGGACAATGCTAGCGAAACAGGCGGGCAACGATGGTGTCAAGCGACTGCTTCGTCGCTTCACACGCTCCGTCCATCTCAGCCTGTTCGGTGGCTTCGCATAAATGAGACGAGATGTGCCTTTCCATTTTGCTCAGAAGTCATGGTACAAACAATCAAAAAACCCTCTTCTCATTCAGCAGCCACAAGATAAATATCAGCAAGATAGTTCTTCGCCTGCCCTATCTCTCATTCCTTGTCATTCCCCCTCTCACCAGCAGCTCGATGCCGACCAGCACCGCGCCATGCCTCAGCACGGTGCCCCTATCTCCAGCCGCGGCTCTCACTGCCCACAGCCCCGAAACGTCGTAGGCGAGCACCGACCACAGTAGCACCGGCAGCAGCAGGTAGACGGCGTAGTGGGCCGGCAGGGACTTGGCTGACGGCGGAGGAAGAAGGGGGGGGGGAAGTCATTGATCAACGACATGATATAGTTACATCTGTCAAAAAAAAAACTATCCCAAAATATTATGAAGTATTGTACATAAGTACTAAGAAGTCACGTCTGAGGCATAACGAAGGTTTGGACGGATCCATCGGCTCGCCGTGAAAGTCCGTTCTGGTTTTAACACTCACCGACGATAAGGAAGACAGCCACGCTGGTACCGACCACTCCAACGGCCAGAGCGGCCGGTCCGCCGGCCGACGGGCCCTCGGCAGGCACGGAGGTGCCAGACGTCTGGGGAGGGGTGTGATAGCGTGAGACAGTGGAAGGTAACAGTGGGGAAGGTGTGCTCACAATGATAGATGCATGTACGTAGAACAAAGCATGTATAGAGTAGTGGTGTCAATCGGAACTTGAATCTTCGGAGTTCCGATTTTGTCCAATGTCCAATTCGGAATTCGGTTGGACAATGACAGCAGGCTTTGGACAACTTTGGACATCGCTTGCTACACATCAACATTTTTATAAAGTAATGGTGTTTAACATTGATTGGCTATTAGAAAGCTCAGTTTTCGATATGATTAACACTTTTCAGCTGGCAATGGTACATTAAAAGCAAATTAAATAGCAGTGTTGAGTGTAAACTACTGCGTAGGCGTCGGACATCTTTGGACAAATGGCTGGCTTGGACATTTTTGGACGGACAATCGACGTAAGCATTGGACATTGGACGGACATTGGACATGCCTTTTCTGAAATTGACACCACTAGTATAGAGCATGCATAGTTAAAACAAAGACAAGATAAATGAGACTCGGAAAATTCTACATTCTCGGACAATTCTAGCCAGCCATCTATTATATCGGGTGTAACTGTGCTGTAAAAAAAAAAATAGAACGGTCTTTTTATAGTGTTATCGTGTGAACCATCTGCTGTGCTGATGTAATGCAAATAACTTCTTAACCTTCCAGGCGGGGGGGGGGGCATTTTTTTGCCCCCCTTTAGTTTTTTCAATATATCTCGAGAACCGCTGCGCCGATCGTCACCAAACTTTCAGTACCCTCCCGGGAGCAGCTAGCGCACATGGTGACCAAAATTTTTTCCAAAGGCTATGATATGTTGGCCGCTAATGACGTCAGAGTGACGTCATTTTTGCCATTTTCGACCCAAAAAAAGGTTTCGCGGGAAGACCTGTCAGGGCTACAGCTTTAGAGATACAGAAAAATGTTTCAGACATAAAAGGTGTGGAATCAAAAGGGCTACAAAACTGCTATTTCGGTTTTTCGAATTTTTTAGACTTTGACCCCCAAAAATCAAAAAATAGATTTTTTGAAAATAATAGCCGAAAAATCCAGGAAGTGTTTTGAAATTCAAAAAAACGGAATATATGTGATAGTCCCTGCCGCCTTCTATCTACATACCAAATTTGAGATTAATACCTCTTTTTTTTTTGGCCAAGTTATAGCGAAAAAAACTGTTCAAAATTGATGACGTCAAATTTTCAAACTCAATTTTTAGCAATTCTAGACCTCGTAGCGCAAAACGAAGACCACCATTAGACTCCCCGTGACGAGCCGCATCGAATCGATACCCATTTTATGCAAAAATATCAACTTTGAAATTTGACCTCTTTGACCTGACCTTGACCTGACCTCCACCAGAAAGTGACCTAAACCGTACCTGATGGTCTTATAACCAACACCATTGAGTTGGAAATGAAAAACTGGCCATAAAACATGCATCGCATAACCTTAGTAAAGTTGGGCTCATGTGGTGACCCTTGGTGACCTTTGGTGACCTGACCTGTGACCTGACCTGGTATGACCAGTGACCTCTAATAGCAACATATGTACTAGACAACTGACGCCTTATCGCTGATTTTCGACAAAATGCGTTTTACTCGGTGTTTTTATGTGGGCGAGGATGGATGACATGATTATTATTAATATAATGAGGCTTGAAATGATCTCACGCATGTCAAAGTGTTTTTATTTTAGGCAAAATAAATATCTAAAACAGTAAAACAAGCTTTCGGCATTACGCCATCATCAAGTTTGATGATGATGGCGTAATGATGGCGTAATGATGGCGTGATGATGATTACTTGATGATGGCGTAATGCCGAAAGCTTGTTTTACTGTTTTAGATATTTATTTTGCCTAAAATAAAAACACTTTGACATGCGTGAGATCATTTCAAGCCTCATTACTCGGTGTTACTCGCTTTCCCTAGAAGCCCCGTGAACGGTGAAACATTTTATCTTTGACCTGACCTGTGACGTCATCGGTGACCCCGAGGTCAATGAAATTTGGTTTCCCTCAACAAATTTGACAGGGCTATCGAACACCGTTTGAATTTTCCGGATCCGTCCAGTAGTTTCGGAGATACGGGGGGGGGGCAAACCCCCCCCCCCCCCCCCACCGCGCGGAAGGTGGCTGGGAGGCCCACCGCCTGCCGGGTTAATACAAAATAGAACTGAGTGTCAAGCGTACGCAGGTGGGGGTCAGAATAAGGTCTGGCCGTTACCTTGCTGACTGAGCCCCTGAGTAACCCGATGGTCCCTGACTGGCCCCGATGCCCCCTGCGTTTCACCTTGACCAGATGTGATGCGAGCAGCAGCATCCATCCCAGGTAGCAGAGTGTGACAGCGGTCTGCAGCATCGGACGGTCGTACGTGTGGTAGTAGTGCATTCCGGCCAGCGCCAGGTCCATCAGCTCGCCAATCAGAAACATCTGCAGATTAGGGAGATTCAGGTCAGCAAGAGGACGGTAAGACAGCCTGATAGAATGGCTCTCAGATACTGAACGGGGCGTCGGCCAGACAGTGAGCAGAGTGTCGTTGAGTAACGGAAAAAACTGAAATTGAGAGTGATAGGAAACTGAATGCTTCTCTCGAACAGTGCATGCGCATTAGTTTAAAATGGTTTCTTTTACGTCAAATATAAATGACCTAGAAGTTGGCAGCGACTGCCGGCAACACAAAAAATTACATTGCCAGCTCTCTCTTTCGCACACACACAAATACGCACCGCGTTATCCCAGTCGCGTTTCTGCATGTAGTCCAGCACCTTGTTCACCATCTGCGTCTGCGCGTGCGGCGCCAGCCTGCCGTGCTCCCAGTACAGCGCGGCGGCCGTGGCGGCCCGCCGCTGCTGCCGGCGTGTCTCGTACTGACAGAGCAGCTGGCGAGCGTTGGTGAAGAGAAGGTCGGCCCGCTGGTCGGGTGGTACGCCCAGAATGTCGGGAGGCAGACGGCCCTGGAGATGATGACAGATGGGAGGTCAGAGAAAGGTCACTGGCCGAACTGGAGTAGCAACACAGCAGGCCGGAGTCGAATATAATTGTCGCTATCAATAAACAGGTTATACAAGTTGTGCGTGGGCCGTATATGTATAGTTAGATCTCGACCCAAAGCAGCTGCAGCGTAGCGAATGCAGTAATTCGTCGTCGCCTTCTGCTATACCAACATCAGGCATTATCAGGTTACGGCCGTATCGACTATCCATAGCTCTAATTATCACATAGCCATAGTTGACTGAAGATTGCATCTCAAACTACAGAGCTAACGGCAGTCAAAAAGTTGTTTCTCACTTACCACCGAGTTGACGGGCAGGTTGAGACCGAGCAGCGCCGTCACCAGCGGCGCTATGTCCGCCTGAGCCACGTCAGTCCTGCGGAGCTCCAGCAGCTCCCTCCCCTCCTCTCTCTTCTCTCCCTCCTCTGCCATCCCCTGATCGACCGCGCGGCCCGCGTACAGGGCGGCGGTGATGGCGTCCGGGGGCGGGTCGCCGTCCGGTGCCGGCAGCGGTCCACGGATACCTGCCCCCCAGGCCACCAGCGGGGTCTGGGTCTCTGACGGGTCGCCCGCGCCGTGGGAACCTAGGGACGAATTACCACTGTCATACATGAATCATCATACAGGGATATGTTTCTTCGTATCGACATGCAGCAAACAGTACAGAAAGTCCGGTCGCTCAGACCTGCGGAACGCTTAGACATTCTATAGAATATCCGATTCCGCATATTGCATGTAACTTATACTTATTATGCACCAAACAGAGGAGGGGATATTCTAGCGCAGTTGAGAGACGAGATTTGATGGCACTCACCCCAATCGGTCATTCCGTGGTCTGACGAGAACACGAACAGCGTTCGGCTGTCGTTGAAGTATTTGTCGATCTCACCGATCAGCTTTTCTAGTCCGGCATCCACGAAGCGAATGTTGTCAGCGTACTGACTGAAAGGAACCGGTCACAAACGATCAATTACAGCCGCTAGGACGGGGAGCATGCAATAGCAATACATGGCAAGTTGCAAGTCAGCTCTCTGATTCACATCAATGAAATTACTTTTTATCAACTAAACTTGATGAGATGACACATGCTGTAGCCTGTAATACATGAATAAATCGAGAAAAAAGTTACAGCTGCACCAGTTCCGTGCCCCACCCCTGAACTGCTATTTGTGTCTAGACGTGTCTAGTTTTTGGTGACATCTAGACGTCTCCCAGTCCCGTTTCCCACCTGGACTGCGGTTTATGTCCATGCCCCGTGGTGTCCAGTCCCAGTAGGTGCAGAAACAGCACTGTCCCCTGCTGACGAAGACGCGCGTCCGTGGCCGGGTGGCCGGCGGCCGTCCTCAGAAACTCGGAGACACGATCAAACACCCATCCGTCCAGCTCGGAGGCCAGGCCGCGCGCAAAGTCCTGCTCGTGCGCGTCGTATGTGAAGGTGTCCACCCGTCCAGGTGTGGCGCCTGGGGAGAGGGAAGAGACGGGGCGGATTCAGCGACATCGCTCACAAGTCACAACACAGGACGCTGGTGTTATCGGAACAAATGATAGTTCGTGGCTTTGTTGCCCATTCATGCGTAATACGTAGGTACAGAAGTATTGAGTACATTGTTTTAGAAAACACGTGATGAAATATTACTGCGAACCTAAATAGGTACCTAAATTGACATGAGGAAATAGCGAACAGTAATTTCGAGTCACTTGACACACATACTAACCCACTCACTCATAGCTAAATGATCTGCACTTAATTAGCCACTGGACCGGCGTCCGGCACCTTGCCCACGCTGACTGCTCTCACCTTTGGCCAGCATGGGCACAATGTCCGGGCTGCCCCACGCCCAGGTATGCGAGCTCTGATTGAAGACGGTGTCGAACGGCACGGGGTTCTCTTGCCAGCCGCGTGTCACGGCGCTGGGGTCCTCGTACACGCCGGCCACGAGCGCCACGTGTCCCGGTCGGGACTCGGTGGGTACACGTGTGTGGGACACGCCCCAGACGCCACGTGTGCGAGCCATCCGGCTGGAGAGGGGGGGGGGGGAACTGTCAGCTGATGTCCCGTGTCACGGGACAATGATGTGCTCACGGGACTCCCTTGTGCACATCATTGAGCGGGCTTCAGGGGGGCGGAGTGGGAAAGGGACACACTGACCAATGATATGTCCAGACGGGTACGGACACTGGACAGGGGCGAACTCGGACATAGCCAGAAAGAACATCAGTATTATAATGAAATGAGGTGAAAACTGACAAGATAAGCATCTCAGCCCTCTTACTACCAGCATCACTTGATGAGCCGAGACTTACCACATCCAGCACTCTGTATGTGATATGATTAAACTCCGATCTCGTTCATTACACAGCGTTACACTTACTCTCACCCACACCCACACCCATACGTCTCACTCACCAGAGGAATGGCGCCAGCGGTCGTCCGTCGGCGCCTCGCGAGTAGAACTTGTCGGCACGCAGCCCGTCAGCCGAGATCAGCACGAGTCGGGCGGCCGGCGGCGGCTGCAGCGGCTTCTGGGGCGCCATCCCGTGCACAATGGGTGATGTGAAGTAGATGTCGAATATGGAGGCCAGGAACACCAGGTGGGTGACCAGCCCGAGCGGCAGCAGCAGGCGCCATGACATGGTCCCGGCAGGAGCGAACTTCTGCAGGTGGCTGGAGATGCCTGTGGAAGACATCCTATCTTAAACATAGCTTCAGACATGTCTATTTCTACCAACATTCTAATGGTGTATCCCACAAAGTTATCTATCATAGCATGTTAAATTGTTAAAGTTTCACTATCTTGTTGTACTAACTATCTACCAGTAGGCAGTAGCTTAGTACAGCTGTACTCTTGTGTTAACTTCCTTAGTGGTAGTTGTAGGTACTGTTTTCATGCGTATCATCATGGAAGATGCTCAGCTTCAGCCTTCTTACTTCATAATTTCCATCAGACAAGAACTTTGGCTGGTGCATCTAGGATTAAGGGTTCCTGTTCCTTGACCTACTCACTTCCTTCCTCTTTTCCTTTAATGGCACTGGGGTTCAGGGAACCCAACCAGGTGGGTAAACCAGGTGAGTTGCTCATATTTCGAAGACCAGCCTGTCACCTGATCTAATAAATGTTATTATATTTGTGTAGGTAACAGATAAAGGCATTTTAATTTGATTCATAATTGAATATTGTCTTAAGACAAGGTAATGTACCCAAATAGGCAAACAAAACTGAAACACTGCACTCATGAAACTTTGCACTGAAACAATGAACTCTTTGAAGCAATAGATTCTTTGCTTTGAAACAAATTCCATGGTTCCTACTTCCTTGCTACAAAAATTTATTGGTAAAGCACACTTCCTTGTTCATATCATTTCTTCATCTTTGCATATTTTTGTCCTCCCACACTCTCAGCAGTCAGCAGTAGGCACTAGGCATCCATGAAAGTCGGTGGAATCTGAAAACGGCGCCAGAGGGCATTTTTAGTCACATGATCATTTGGATATCCTCCCCCTTTTGGTACCTTTAACAGGTTAATTATCACATGACTAAATCAAACAAATTTCAAAATCCTTGATCATATCACCCCAGGCCCCCTGTTTTCAGATTTCACCTGAAACCCTACCATTTTGCACATCACTGATCACTGCATAGCATAGTATGGATACTTTGTACACTGTACAAATAAGTAAACTGTGAAAACTGAGTAGGTACCTAAATCATTCTTAGTAATCTCAGGTCTCAAATTTTTCAACTTTCAAGTGTAATGGATGCAGAAGGTACTTAAATTAGCCTATTCCAAGTATGACTTTGAAGCAGGCAAGGCTATAGAACTCTGAAGCAGGTTCTTGTTGTTGTTTTGGGTAAGGGCACGTAGCAGCTTGGCTTCTGATTCTTAAAACTTGAACTTGAAGAGGGCTGCGATAAAAAAAAATTGAAAAGGAATCAAAGCCCAATTTGAATTGTTTATTATTTTATTCCACCCTTTATCAGAATTAATTCATTAATAATACCCGATTCAACTCATGAAGCTTCATAACCAACTTCAACAGAAATTATTAGACACAAGTCGCTGTTCCAAGCGGCCAAAGTGAAAGATCACTTTGATGATGATGAGATATCATCATCATCAATCAATCATCAAATCAGATGAGATAGCGAGCGAGGGATGCCTACAACACGACTTATCTAGCTTGGGAAATGGGCAGGCCCTACGGCTGAAGAAACGAAAAGAAGAGCTGTGGAAAATATATGTGTGTTCAAAGAATATCATTGACTACACCAGGTACACTCAGTGTAGAAACCGGTTACGGAAGTTGACAAGAAATCTGAGGAGGGACCTGGAGATCAGCCTAGCCAGAAACGTCAAAGAATGCCCGAAAGCCTTTTGGCGCTACTCCAACACTAGGATCCGAACAAAAGCCAGGCTCGAAAACCTCAAAGATGACTCCGGGCTGGTGGTAAGCGATGATCTCGGGAAAGCGCACCTCTTGAATGCCTTCTTTAGCAGTGTTTTTACAGCCGAAGACGTCTCACAGATTCCCGAACCACCCTCACAGTACGCTGGCCGTCCGTTGGAGACGATCCAGATCACGTCCGAGGCTGTGAGGAGGAAGCTCGAGACCCTGAAGACGACTTGTGCACCGGGCCCTGACGGCTTACACCCGAAGCTCTTGCAACTCGCATCCCGGCCACTAGCTGGTCCACTTGCCTCCATCTATCGTGCCTCTCTCGATCAAGGCGTTATTCCCGACTCTTGGAAGGCGGCAACGGTCATTCCCATTCACAAGAAAGGCAGCAAGCAAACTCCTGGTAACTATCGTCCCATCAGTCTTACGTCGATCCCGTGCAAAATCCTCGAATCACTGATCCGGGACGAACTCATGGATTTCCTATGCTCAACAGACCAGCTCTCCAAGCACCAGCACGGGTTCCGCCCACGGAGGTCCTGCAACTCGCAACTCATTGAGGTACTGGACGACTGGAGTAAGATGATTGAGCAGGGGAGCCCAGTTGATACAGTTTACCTTGATTTTCGTAAAGCCTTTGATGCGGTCCCTCACAAGCGCCTTCTATTGAAGCTTCGTAGTCTTGGTGTGTCAGGCAACCTTCTTCAATGGATCGATGCTTTTCTCTCCGATCGGAAGCAGCAAGTCTCCGTCAACGGTCACCTCTCTGGCTGGTCTGCCGTCTCAAGTGGAGTGCCGCAAGGCTCGGTCCTCGGTCCGCTCCTGTTCCTTGCTTTCATCAACGATATGCCCGCTGTCGTCGACTGCATGGTGAAAATGTTCGCGGACGACACAAAAATCTACCGCAGCGTGTCAGCACCCTCGGAAGCGGCATCTCTGCAAGCCGACATTGATGCTGTGGTGGCCTGGTCTGACAGATGGCAACTTCCCTTCAACCAGGACAAATGCGAGGTTCTTCACCTAGGCACCAACAACGCTCAACTCCAGTACACGATGCGAGGGGTCAACCTGCAAGTGGCTGAAACCGTACGCGACCTGGGCATCCACGTGGACCCTAACCTCAAGTTCAGAAAGCAAGCAGCGGCGGCGGCGGCAAAGGCGAACCAGATGCTGGCGGTTGTCAGACGATCGTTCGAGCATATTGACGACTTTACACTCCCTCTGCTGTACAGAGCACTTGTTCGCCCCCACTTAGAGTATGGTAATGTTGCTTGGGGTCCTTTTGACCGAGCCGACCAACTCCTGATCGAACGTGTTCAGCGGAGAGCCACTCGTTTAGTCAGCTCTATCAGACACCTGCCATATGAGGAACGACTAGAGGCACTGAAGCTTCCATCACTATTCTACCGAAGACGTCGCGGGGATATGATCCAAGTGTACCAGGTTCTCCACGGCGGAATGGACCTGCTTCCAGAGGACTTCTTCACTCTTGCAGCAGTCCAGCGCACCCGCGGTCACCCGTGGAAACTCCTGAAGCCGAGGGCCGAATCAAGACCGAGAAGACAAGCGTTCGGTGCGCGGGTAGTGAACGACTGGAATAGTCTCCCCCTCTCAGTCGTGAGCGCTGCCTCTGTAGACCTCTTCAAATCCAGGCTGGACGCCCACTGGGCAAACATCAGGTACTCAGTGCCTGACTGAGTTTTGACATTCAAGTTGCCTCGAGCTCGATGAGAACGGTACCCCACAGGCCAAAGAGCCTTTCAAAATTCTGATCAAAGTAAGGTAAGGTAAGGTAAGGGAATCAGGCCCGGTTGTATGAATATAGCGGCAGCGGACGTACCCTAAGATAAGACTCTAAACTCACTCTTTTAAGCGAAACACTACTAATAAAAACGCATTTTGCCTCTCAAATTCCTCATACCGCCCATTACAATATATCAAATCGCAAAAAATCGGCTGCGTTGTAAATGTGTCAGGTGCCTTGTTTTTGTCTAAGAGTTGGATTCCTCATTTCGGCTAGCAGATGCTTCCAAATAAAGTTTTCCTTTCTAGTCCGAGGTCTCGTGTCATCGTTCCTTTATGTAACTCCCGCCGTCAGTTATGCCATGCCGATGAATTCCAATTTAGATTTTAGAATTTAGATGATGCATATGAACCAACCTCTATCGGGTGAGCTTTTGCATTATCAAAATCTTCATTTTTGAGGGTGCACTGGCACATATTTACCTTTTTTTCTTCTCGTGCCTACGGGACCGCAACGGGACCGCCCGTCCTGTGGTTCTCACCATGCCTGCTATCAGCCGTCACTAGCCGAGGCAGCGCGACGGGCGCGTGCTAACTGCTAACTGCAGCGGGCAGGCACTATCAGTTGGTTCAGTTCCTGTGCTCTGTCCGAGATAAGAAGACGTGTCGCGATGCGATGGAACCGTCGCGAGACGGCTGTGCGAGGGTGCACGCTTCCCGGCACAGCTGCATCGGCGGAACGGCCGCAGACGAGCCCGCAGCTCCCATGACTGGTGCTGGGCAGTGGGCAGCTCCGTGACTGGTGCTGCTGCTGGTGCTGGCGCTAAGCAGTGCTGAATGAGATAGACCGTGCAGCTGAACCGATTGTTTACAAACAGTGCCGGACGTAAGTATTGTTTATACAAACATACAAATTGATAATTTAGGTCATTCCTTTTTTATAACTAGGTAATACCGGGAGGTTGTGCGACCGTCTGTCCCTGGCAAGTTGTCGGTAATATTGTGCGACCATGATGTTCTGATGTCGGCACATTGTGTGACCGTCTATCCCCGGTCAGTTGCTTGTATATTGTGTGATCGTCTGTTCTTGTATATTTTGTGACCATCTGTTCCTGCATTGTGTGACCGTCTATCTGTGGTAAAAGCCGGCATATTATGTGACCGTCTTTCCGTGATCAGATGTCTCTCTGGGCGGTGCGTCTCGCCCTGCTCTGCGACTGGCTTACCATCGGTCCGTCGGTGGCCCTGAAGCTGCCTCAGCTGGTATCCCTCCTCCGAGACGGCTCCACGGCCGGTCTGAGCGTCAGCTCCGCCGTGCTGGAGCTGGCCAGCTGCTCCATCCAGCTCTGCTATCACCTGCGGCACGGCTACATCCTCACCAGCTATCTGGAGCACCTGCTGCTGGCGCCGCAGCTGCTGGCCATCCTCCTCCTCCTGCTGGCTCGCCGCGGGCTGCTGGGCGCGCCGCAGCTGCTGGTGCTGGCCAGCGCTGCGCTGACGGCGCTGGCGCTGGCCGCCGGGCCTCTCCCGCTCGGCCTGCTGACCTTCCTACTGCAGCTGGACCTACCGATCGCCTGGAGCGGCAAGGTGTCTCAGCTGGGGGCCGTGGTGCGCGCGCGCAGCGGCCGCGCCGTCAGCAGGCTCACCTGGCTGCTGGCGGCGCTCACCTGTGTCACACGGCTGCTGACCACCCTGCTGCGCACCGGCGACCGGCTGCTGCTGATCAGCTTCACCGGCAGCCTGCTGCTCAACCTGGCCGTGCTGGTGGCGGCCACAGTGTTCCGCCGCCGGCCGGCCGACTAGACCGACAGTGAACAGAGGTCATTATCGGCGGACATAACTGTGGGCGGATATAACGATTTGTCGGCGGATATAACGATTCGTCGGCGGATATAACGAATCGTCGGTGGACATAACGATTTGTCGGCGGATAAAACGATTTGTCGCTGGATGGAACTTTTTTTGTCTGGTGTGGGCTGCCGACCGTCTATAGTCAGTCTTCTCTATAGAGAAGACCGACGGCGGACGGAATCGATATAATTGTCACGCTTGTCACACCCAGAAACAGTGTTTATGAAAAGAGAGAAGGTGTATCAAATCAATTATATTGTATTCAGTGATATAAAACATGCCTCGTTGCGTCCCGCTAGGCGTCTACATACGTTTGTTGCGAGTGCAGCCCGCTCTTTGAGCTTATTCGGTCCCGTGACCGGATGTCTTATTTAGACACATGTCTCAGATATTGAAATGTATCCTTGCTGGTGACCGTTGAAGTGATCGAGATCGAGTGTAGTGCACCGGACGCCTTGGATCCTCTGAGGCACGCGACATTTGAGACTCCTGACTCGACGGCAGCCCAGTTGAAGTCAGCAAATGGAGCGGACGTGTCTGGCTAAGTCCCAATAGATAAACGACTAGTAGCCGAAAATACGTACCTACCTTGAATTAAGATGTCTAGTCGTAAAAGCTTGAAATCATATAAGTCCCAATACCTATAGGCTTCTAAATTATGTTGACAATAGGTACGGAATTTTCCGACGGTATCAGCGTATTTATAGCTCTGGTTTCGTAAATTCGTATGCTCATGACATTTTAAAGTTTTTAACTACGCATATTTTCCAAATTAACCCGCGCTCCACTGGGGGGGGGGGGGCTATTTATAGCCCCCCTCCCGTTTTTCTGCAATAACTTCCAAACCGCTTGACGTATCGACGCCAAACTTTCAGTACCTTAGGCTACATCAGTTTGACACCTTGTGTCAAAATTTGAACTTCGTAACTACTATAGGTCGGCCGGAAATGACGTAAGAGTGACGTCATGTTCGGCCGATTTCGACGCAAAACATTGAACCACGGCAATCGCTCCCAAGAGCTCAGTTTTTAAGCTAGATCCAATTTCTTTGCATGAGAGGACTCAGAATAGATTGCGCTATCAAACTGCTATCTCGGATTTTCAAAACTTTGAAAATTTCAAAAATTTGATATCATAAAATCCAAAATTTTTATTTTTATATTTTTTAAAAAAGTTTTTGACTTTTCGAAAAAACCGGAATGTATGTGATAGAACGCATTATTATGAATAACTCTAGCAAGTTTTAGCTAAATATCTTCAAAATGGCCAAGTTTTACGCATTATTGCGAAAAATTCACAATTATTAATTTTTCAAATCAATTTTTCAGCACGTATTTGACATCGTACGCCAATATAAATAGCACCATCGTGCTCCTGAGCTCAAACTGCATCCAATAGACACATTTTTTGTTGAAAAATTTTAGCTTCAAAATTTGACCTTTTTTGACCTGAAAGTGACCTGACCTAAGCTAAATTCGACTCAAAATGACCTCGAATGACACAGACGACATCAAATTCGAAATCTCTGACCTAAATGGACCAGAAAACATGTGTCACGTGACCGACGCATGATATTATATTTTCGTGACCTGTGATGACCTGACCTTGACCTGAAAATCAAAGTACAAGTTTGGTACCCTCAGGGTAACTAGAGCATCTGTTCCCGAGTGTGTGATCCAAAAATGAGCCTGATCTGACATGTAAGACGGCGGCCAGAGCCCAAAACGTGAACAAGCCAAAATGCTAATAATTTTTACTTTGACCTGACCTGTGACGTCATTGGTGACCTCGAGGTCAATGAAATTAGGTTTTGCTCGACAGTTTTTCCGGGGCTATCAGACGCCGTTTGAATTTTGACGATCGGCCCAGTAGTTTCGGAGTTAGGAGGGAGGGGGGGGGGCTATGAATAGCCCCCCCCCCCAGTAGGGCGTGTTATACGCAGACCCCAGTGGGGCGCGGGTTAACACGCGCACCGACGGGGGGGCGGATTTCCGCCCCCCCCCTGAGGTTTTTTGCGGATAGCGGGAAAACCGCGGCGCGTAGCGCCGCGAAATTTGGTACGACTATTCTCTCATCAATTTTGCACATGGTGTGCAAGTTTGAACCTCCTAACTTTCAAGGTCAGGTCACCAGGTCACTTTGGATGACCCAACCTCAAGTCACTTTTTTGCAACTTTGTCACCGTGCCAGAGCTACAGTAGATGTCGGAGGCCTTTGAAAGTCGCAGGATGATATTAGGTCATTAGTAGCTACAATTTGTATATCTCGGAGTTTTGATGTCGGTGACCTAAGGTCAGGTCAATTTCGCGACCTCCCCATTATAAGTCAATGGGGAAAAATCAACTCCCTGTTTTTACTACTGAAACGGGTCGGAATGGCCCCATATACCACACATGACTTCATATACGATCAACCTTCACTACCTTGAGGTCTGTTTTGCTGTTGGGCAGCTGTAAGGTCATGTGACGTCATCAAAGGTCACCAGCGGTTTTTTGCCAATAACTCCGTACAGGAACAAGATACAGCTGCGCGGATGGTTTCATTGTGTTCAGCTCGTCAAGACGCATCGAATGATATACATGATGACCTCGAGGTCACGTGACCTGAGGTCAACCTTTGACCTTGACCTTTCGAGGTCAACATATATATCATTCGATGCGGATTGACGAGAGGATCACGATGATGCCCTTAGTTTGTTCCTATCTTGACTAATTCGAAAGTTAGTCGAGAAAAACTCTGTCCATATCTAGCGCCGCCATTTTGACTTTTTCGACCCCTGTGACGTCATCTTTGACCTGACCTGAAAATAACCTTGTAAAAATTGTAGACCTTGTCCGTGCGTATCCGATGCCGTTTACCGCTTGTCGCTATCTTGCTTCGTTCTCGAGATCTCAGGGGGGGGGGTGGTCATCCGCCCCCCCCGTCGGTGCGAAGTTGGCGCAGACCCCCGTCGGTGCGCGGGTTAAGTTACAGCAATTCAATATATTAATACAGTGTAAGTATATAAATAAGCTAACAGCTCACACAACAGCTGCAGCTGCAAGTGCGATGCATGTTTTATGGCCAGTTTTTCATTTCCAACTCAATGGTGTTGGTTATAAGACCATCAGGTACGGTTTAGGTCACTTTCTGGTGGAGGTCAGGTCAAGGTCAGGTCAAAAAAGGTCAAATTTCAAAGTTGATATTTTGCATAAAATGGGTATCTAATCGGTGCAGCTCGTCACGGGGAGTTCAATGGTGGTCTTTGTTTTGCCGTACGTGGTCTAGAATTGCTAAAAATTGAGTTCAAAAATTTGACGTCATCATTTTTGAACAGTTTTTTCGCTATAACTTGGCCAAAAAACGAGATATCGATCTGAAATTTGGTATGTATATAGAAGAGCGCTGGGACTATCACATATATTCCGGTGTTTTCGAAATTCGGAATTTTTTTGGATTTTTTCAAAGTTTTTCTAAAAAAATCAATTTTTTGAATTTTTTTTGGTCAAAAACCAAAAATTTTGAAAATCCGAGATAACAGTTTTGTAGCGCCGCTTTTTGTCTACTAGACCATATAAAGAACTTTGAAATTGCTTGATAACTGTAGATTTGGTGAGCGTTTCAAGATTGCATGTTTTTTGCTCATTTTTGCTCGAACATGACCTCAGTTTGACCTCAATAACTCCTGACCTAAGGTGACCTAAGACTTGAAATTTGGTGTGAAGGTGTCAAATTGATGCCCGGGAAGGTACTGAAAATTTGGCGGCGCTGCGCGCCGCCGTTTTCTTGCTATTCAGGAAAAACCACAGGGGGGGCCAAAATGGCCCCCCCAACGGGGCGAGGGCTAACCTTATATACACAGGAGAACCATTTAAAACTCGTTTACAATTATATCCTAGTGCAGCTCTGTGTCAGAATAATCCACAGACATACAATCCTTACAACAACTTCATTGTATTATACGTTTAAGCTGAACATAACAGATAGGTGCCACGGTCACAATACAACATCTCCCATAACTGTCTCATTAGGACCGAAATAGCGTCTAAAATAGTAGCTTGGCTACACACTACACCATGCACATGCCACACAACATGTCGAATATCGCTAATGTAGGCAGCTTTAAGTTCGGAGACGTCAAATAATTATCTCGCTCCCAGAACTCTAAACTGAACACTTGTCAAGCTCCCACTGCGTTTTTCTTCAAACAAGGCAGGCGCACAATATTTACAAATAAGTCTGATGACGATTGGAATGAGCCTGCAGCCAGGAGCACAACACAAGAAGCTGGCTACTTTTCACATCATCCATTACCAGCATCGCGAAAATCCGCAACAGCTCTTAGGTTGATTGTGACGACCCATACGTCACCACATATTCGCGAGCATGATAGTTGATACATTATCACCATTTAAAAGTATATGACGCTGACTGACGCTTAGCGAAAGCTACCTAAGGTCAGAGCTACCATTCATCGTTCTAGAGGACAACCTTCTATGCTGCGATTCCAGACTCGTCTGTGTCAAGATATCATGAAACAGGAGAGAAAAACTGTTATAAATAAGGCAAAACCTGCGAAGTTGCATTATTTTAAAACCATTATGTCGGAATACTTTAAGGGATATGAAAATATAAGGTCAATTTGACTTTTACATATCTTTTCTGATTTTGTTCCGGAAATAATATAATGAAATTGACATGTGGAAACTTATTGCAAAAATACACTTTTTAATCTACCTCTATTCGTCTACCACACGATTTATTTCATTCATTCAGTTTCATAAGTTTATTTTTCTCACACCGATCCACTGCGTACCGTTACCACCAATGCCCCCGACGCTGGTACCATCAGTCATCACACTGGTCGGTGGTGCAGTACTCGATTCCGTCGCGGCATACGCACGAGTTGCACCCGTGGGCTCGCGGCTCCGGTCCGTAATCACATGGCTCTCCGCAGTACAGCAGGGGACAACACCTGCAGAAGCATGGTGCCACAACCAGGGGTCATAAAATCATATATCATTTCTGCTGACTATGTGTCTGTGCTCCAGCGAATCAGTAAACCGAGACACAATGGTTCCTTTCCTACCCTCAGCCAACTATAGTTGAGACCGAGAAATAGCGGAGCTCAATCGACCTATCAGCATCTGACCTTTTGACCTCATGCACCTGCAGGTGGACTCGTCCAGCTGCGTCACCTGAACTCACCTTTAACAGGTCAACCGTGCGGTTAACGACCTGCAACGGGTATACTGACACCGCATATCTACTGCTGGTGAACCAAGCGACTGAGTGGTCTATGAATAAGTCGAGCGATCTCATGTGCAGCGTCGGACATATCAATATGACAAGTTCACTTTGGTTATTACCATGTATTTTTTTTTAAAGAAATTCCAGCTAGAAGATGATGAGACTGACAGCTCCGAACGCTCACCAGTCTTACCCTGTTGACCTATAAGCGTTCAGCGTCATCAGCCGGCCGTTAACCTCACCTTCCGGTGTTAGGCACTGGCATACAGCCCGGTGGTGTCGATGGACACTTCACCTCCATCGTAATGGTTCTGCCGCTGACACAGGCGTACTGCTTGCACGGGTCTGCCGAGATCCACACGCTTCCGTGCTCGTGGTACGTGCCATCGTCGTCACAGCCTGGAGACGTGGTGGGGTAAGGGGCATAAGTCAGAGGAAAGGGGCAGAGGCTATGAGGTCAGGAGTTAGTGATCAACGATAGACGTCAAGGATAGAGGTCAAGGATAGAGGTCAGATAGGAGGACAGAGGTCAGGAGCAGTGGTCAGGAGACAGGGTTCAGTGATCATCGGACAGGGGACAAGGGTCAGAGGTCAGAGGTCAGGGTTAAGGAGACAGGTCAGCTGTCAGTAGTCAGGGGCCATGGGACAGACGCCAAGGGCCAGTGGCCAGAAGTTAGTGGTTAGAGGTCAGCCAATATTAACAATTAGCCAAGATTAACGCCAGGATAAGCCAAACTCACCGGCACGCACGCAGTCCCGTTTGGAGCAAACCATCTGCGCCGGTTCAGCCCCCTGGGCGTCGACGCACTCGCAGAACATGCACTCCTGGTCACCCTGGTACAGTTGGCCTGGCTGGCAGGGAGACGGTATGCCCTCCAGACCGGTGCAAAACCAGGAGGGGCAGCAGTCGCCGCTGAATGCCTCTGCCGCGCTGCAGAAGGTAAGTACATGTAACAGGTACACGGGAGGTACGGGGTACTGTGGACGGTGGGAGTTTTGTAAAATAGATGATTGTTATAATGACTGCACTGTGAGATCTCGCAAGGTGAATCTCCGCATTATGTTAACTAGTTGCGGAGGGCTTACGAGTGCTTATTGCTAGTTTAGACATTGGCCAATTTTAAGGATCATCCGAGCCTTGATTAGTGTTTATACAAAATATACAGCACATGCAACGTTAGATGCTCGACCACCTTTTTACTCGTCCATATGAGCTCCCAGAATTCTTCAGTCTGTCGTGACTCGTGATCAACACCTTACACACCTATAGTTAATTTAGCCCTTGATTCCACACAACAGCGATGGAATAATAGCATCCCTGCATTCTGCTTCTATTGAGTGTGCTTGCATAGACCGATGTGATGACGAAAACACATTGAGCTCCCACACGCCATTGAGTTCCCTCACCTGCAGGTGGCGTTCGCCGGGGGCAGGTTGCAGGACTCGTATACGGATACGGCCACCCCATCAATGCAGATTCTTTCCTCACACTGGTTGGTCGCCGGGATCTCCTCTTGGGTGGGGTACAGATCACCGTCCTTCTCACATTCTGTCGGGCAAATAATAAGATCGTTAGGCGGCACGGGCGGACATTGATACCAGCGCCTCTATCGGTCACTAGGGAAAGCTGGGCTGTAGGCGACGAAATACCGGCTGAGTTGTCACAAGTTAACCCTAGAACGCCTAGGGGGGGGGGGGGTTGTATCAACCCCCCCTGAGGTTTTTTCGAAGTGCACGCTAAACGGCTTGTCGTAGCGGGCTGAAATTTTCAATACCCTCTGGGGCAACCTTTGCGCATCTTTTGCCGAAAAAAAATTGATCGGGTCATGTCAGGTCACGGAGTTATGACGTCATAAGAGGTACAGCCTCCGGCCGGATTTTCACAAACTGAGTGCCAACGCCCGAGGTTTCCTGCCGGTGGTACGGACATCGGTTGATGGATCGTGATGAAACTTCCCATGCATGTTGGGGCAAGTATTGGCTATCATATGGTATAAGAAATTTGACCGGGTCAGGTCAGGTCACGGAGCTATGACGTCACAAGAGGAACAGCGTCCGGTACTATTTTTGAAAAGCGCCCGAACCACTATTTTGCTAATTCTTGTCACCTCAATGGGAATATGCAGCAATATTAGCTTCTATAGGGAGCAAATGGACCTCACAAATCCAAAAATACAATCAGATTTCAAAAATTTAAATTTTGATTTTTCGAATTTCTGCCGCCGACTGTGACCTTGCCGACTTCCGGCGCTCCCAACGCGCCATTTTTAGAGCTAGGGAAACGAAATACATACCAAACGATAGAGAATTGATCAAGGAACACGATAGTGAAGGTTTCAAGTCGATATCTCCCACCGTTTTGCCGCAATCGCCGCCGAAAGTTGAAAAAAGTCTATTTTTTCCGAAAATTTGACCTTTGACCGGTCCAAAGTAGGTCAAATGTTGACCTAGGACCAAAAAATATACCACCAATCGCGAGATCTCGTTGAGAGCAATCCGTTGGTTTTTTCCGCTAAGCTCTACGACCTTCCGTTTCGAAACGCCAGGGGGGGGGTCGTAACAACCCCCCCCCTGGTTGTTCGTGTTATGAGAAATGGCCTGGTCATGGATGAGATAATAATGGATTGGTGTCTTTGCAGTTTTTGGCGACATTGAGCTCAGGCCTGCCATCTAGCGGGAGAATTGTCGTAAGTTAGGAGCAAGCCGAGTGAACGCCGCTGATTAGCATTGTGACACACGGGAGTGTGGTGTAGTTGCAGGCTTGTTGTGCAATTTTTCAAAAGTTTATGTCTTTATATGTCAGTAAAAGCGAAAAAATTAATAGATTTATGTGCAGGGTCAGTAATAAGATAAGCAGTTCCATGTTATTTCCTCATTAAATCGTGAAACAGGGAGTTATTGGAGACTTCGCCAGCACGTGTTGTTTTCGCTATTTTTCACATGAGTCTTTACTTGGCCTAAATCAAACAAATTGTCCGATCAAAGAACAAAACGAACGTAAGTACTATCTATAAGTCTAATGAAAAACTTAAACGGAATTGCTAACGTCATTGCCGCTCAATATGTCATTCAAGACGCTCTATGAAAAGGACCCAACCGGTGGTGCGTAGTCGATGAAATTTCAGTGACTTTGGCTCCAACTCCGATTCCGGTATCCAAATATCGACTCCGACTCCTCCGGGCAGAACTGCCAATTCACACAGACTCCGACTCTGATTCCGACTCTGCAGCCCTGGTAAGTCTGTGGAGTCGATGACTTTTCGGTGACGTTCTCGACTCATACTCCGACTACCATGGGTGGAGAACCTGCCCCGGCCACCCCGGCCGTGGCCGGGGTAACTTTCAGCCTACCCCGGCGCGGCCGGGGTAGCTTTTCCACACTTGTAGATCCTAAAAGCTGTCTCCATACGAAAACAACTATCGTTCTTTGGATGTTGACTGCCATGGACGTAATATTGCAAATCAGGTAGGTATTCGCTTACCATAATATCCAACCCTAGGAAGTAGGAACCATTTGTGGTCGCCAATGTCAAGATTGCTCTCAAATCGTGTTCAGTTTCTAAAATTTGGCGCACCTTAGGCTCACTTTTTCAGAACCACTGCTGACCTCACCGGCCACTGCCTTCGACTGGCCTGCCACCTACCGCAACCATACCTGTTTAGGGGACGGGACCGGGACCGTTGTAACCGGGACGCATGCTCTCGCCACGCGGAGTACAAGTGTATGTACAACGCTCTATCGACTAAGCTACGAGACCAAGACCGGTCGATATCCCTGGATCGACTCCCTGTTTGTCTTATAAGAGGTTGAACCGTCCAACATTGGAAAAGGCTGTGTTCCTGGATGTCAGTGAGTACATAGTGACCCATTTTTATGTTTTGGTTCGAACGTTCAGTTTTCTCTGTAAACCTACGAGGTGGGCTGTCGTGTTTTGTAAATAGGTATTTTGAGACACAATAAAAAGCTGAAACCGTAACATTTACTTATAATGGCATATGATATGGTTTGGGTATGGATGAAACCGAATACGTTTAAGTAAAAAAACACTTCAAAAAGAAAATCGCTTTTTCAATCATGCCAAAAGATGTTATGAATGATACGATGTCGGATACAACGCTCATCCTTGAACAAACACATCATCCATTATTCCATTTCCCAGGCTCAGAATAGGGCAGGTTTCTTGACAACGACCTCGATGCGAAGGTCGAAAATTCGAAACGAAAACAATAAACGACTAGTAGCCGAAAAACGTACCTACCTTGAATTAAGATGTCTAGTCGTAAAAGCTTGAAATCATATATCTCAGAATAGGGGTTTGTTTTTGGTGACCATTGACAACAACGTGAGCATATCGTCTTTCCGACTACCGGCCACCGGCCGGGGTAACTTTTTCAAACATTCTCCACCCATGCCGACTACAGCTTTTAAAAATCAACCGACTCCAAGTCGGAACAGAACCGCTGGCTCTGACTACAACTTCGCAGCCCTGGCCCAAGATAGCCGCCTAAAACAACCTTTATGTGTGATCTTCTTCGTACATTGTTAATGTTATTTTAAACAAGGGGTGGAAAAAGGAGACGAAGCCTTCGCAAACAAGGATCTCCTGTTGCGAATCAATCAGCTGCTGGAAAAGAAAGGCATATGTAAACACCACGCATCTCATTTCATCGTTTTCCTAACAGCTCTGCACCAATGTAAGCACTGATCAATGCAGTGCGAGTATCGATGTGACATTTGTGTACCAAGCTTGAGTGTTATCCGCCCAGCCGGTCTTGAGATGAAGCGGCACCCCGCACGTGCGCACGTGCAGTAGCACCCCCATAGTGACACATGGAAATGCATTGGCCACTGGGTGCCCCTAACTATTGACGAAGTTTTACTGTAATTGGCCCAGCCATTGCGGAGTTACTTTATGTGGAACAATTTCGACACCCCTAAGTTGGCACGTGACACATGCCGTAACATTAACTACGATGAAGAAAATCGGGCGAAAAAATTCGGAGAAGAAGGAATAAGCCTACCAAATATGTAAGTGACATATTGTCAAACTGCTGTACCATTGTGAGTAAATGACTATATAAAAGGTCGTACAAGCCGATGGGACTGGGCGTTTCAATACACACCGTCTTGCGCATTTTATTTTCGTTATTACCTAAAGGCTGCTTGACGTTTTTGGCTTTCAAGCATTTAACCCACGAGCCGCTGGGGGGGGGGGGGGGCATAAAGTTGCCCCCCCTTTACGTTTTGTGAAATATCTCCGAAACCTGATGAGCTACGAACGTGAAACTTGGCATAGCTTCAAATGAATACCTAGGCAATGTTTGAGGAAAGTTTGGTGGTTGTAGCACCTAAGATGACGTCACAGTGACGTCATAAAGTTTTGTCGTTTTCCGATATGGACCGTTTCTGATGACGCTGAGCATGAAACTCGACTGTAAATGAACTAGACAGCACCTGCTGTCATCCTAAAACATCTTACTACACTTCCATCTAGTTTCTGACCAATAATCGGCCCTTTATATTCGGTCCCATATATGTGATGTATCGTGAGGAATATGAGAGTCGCAAATCTATAATTTCACTTATGACGTCACTGTGACGTCATTTCAAATGGGATCGACACCAAATTTGGACACAACCTCGGCTAGGTATTCAGGAAGATGTGTGCAAAGTTTCGCTTCTCTATCTCTTCGCGTTGCGACGATATCGTCGCAGAAGTAAAGGGGGGGCAACTTTATGCCCCCCCCCCCCCCAGCGGCCGGCGGGTGGCGCGGAGGCCCAGCGGCCGCCGGGTTAAGACGTTTTTTGTCGTCTCAGATCCAGTAAGATTACCCCCAACTCGTGGGAATATGCAATTCAAGCCAACTAACACACCACACCCACGTGTGTCATAATGCTGAGAGATGGCGTTCACTCGGCTTGCTCCTAACTTACGATAATTCTCTCGCTAGATGGCAGGCCTGATCCCAATGTCGCGGATCCCAATGTTAACCCGCGCGGGGCTGGGGGGGGTAAATTTTACCCCCCCTCGCGAATTTTTGCGATATCTCGAAAACGGCGGCGCGCAGCGCCGCCAAACTTTCAGTACCTTTTCTTACATCAATTTGACACGTTCCCTGAAAATTTGAGCAAAATCCGTCGGAAATTTTTTGAGAAATTGACGTTTTAGTGACGTCATGTTCCCCATTTTCGCATCAAAAACGGCAAAAGTTCAAACGCCGCTAACATCTTTATTTTTAAAGGAATCAAGACGTAACAAAAAAGGTTATACGTAATTTTACTCTGTCTATCAAATGGCTATCTCGGTTTTTTGAAAATTTTGGATTTTGGCCTAAATTTTTTCAAAAAACTGACTTTTTTGGGAAAATCATTATAAAATCCAAAATTTTGAGTATATCGAAAAAACCGGAATATATGTCAGAGAAGTGGTCTATGTGCACCTACATACCAAATTTTAGAAAAATCGGTTAAAAAATGTGGGAGTTATTCAAAATTTTATGACGTCACGACACACAATTTTTTTGAAAAATGACTTTTTTGGAAGTTCTAGACCTCGTACGGAAACAAAAATAGCACCATTCGATTCGCCGTGAAAAACTGCATCAGTTAGACACCTTTTTAGGCCTTAACAACCAACTTCAAAATTTGACCTCACTTGACCTGACCTTGACCTGACCTCGACCTGAAATTCATCCAGAGGTGGTCCATATCACTTATTGAGTGTGCCTATTGAATTCTATGAGTAAAATGACCCATAAAACATGTGTCGCACATGCCCTTTTCTATATTTTGTTTTTTGGTGACCTGACCTGACCTGACCTGACCTTGACCTTGACCTCTGAATGATATTGTATGCAACGAATATTGTCTTGGTAGCCTAAGAACACGTTTTGGGCGATCAGTCTCAGTCCATGACTCCATTCTTCGGCAACTACGGTGCAAGGCCGATACTGTAGAAACTTGCAATTTGTACCCTTGACCTGACCTTGACCTTGACCTCAAACTTTAAATTTAGTACATGTTTTTAGTGGTTCGTGATGAGAGCTTTCGATTGGCGTTTGAATTTTCCAAATCGGACCATTAGTTCGGGAGATAACAGGGGGGGGTAAAATTTACCCCCCCCCCCCAGCCCCGCGCGTTCGGCTGGAGACCCCAGCCCCGCGCGGGTTAACCCGCGCCCGGCTGGGGGTCCTGGATTTCCACGCCCTGCTGGGGGGGGGGGGGTGTTTGAACACCCCCCCTTGTAACTCGGCTCCTGGGCCACGTAGCGATACGCGGAAGGCGGCGTTCGAAAGAGCGTCAAAAATAATGACGAAATCACTTCGGTCAATTTTTTGGTCAGGTCAAAGGTCAGGTCACCAGAGGTCATTGAAGGCAAAATTTCGCCGATTTCCAGGTCGAATGTCGAAAATTTCCAAGAAGCCCACGCATAACTCGGGAACTAATAGAGCTACAGCGCCGCGGAAAAGCGCATTCGATAGCCCTATTAACGCCCTTTCTGAATAATCCTCTCAGATTTGACCTAACGTCAACGGTTTTGCCTGCAGGGGGCAAAAACTGCAAAAATAGCCGATTTTTTCGAAAACAGTTTTTCTGCAATAACTTTTGACCCAAGCCTTGTACGAGCTTACTGTTACCGGCATCGTGTTCCCCTCGTCAAGACGCATCGAATGAACTATAACTTGACCTTGAAAGGTCAACTTGAAAATTTGACCTCAGGTCAAGGTCATGACCTGACCGGAAAGGGTCATGTTGCATATCAGTCGATCCGTATCGTCGAGCTGAACACATCTAAGGCGTTTTCATCGCTCTAGCATGCCTCTATCAAAAGTTATTTGCGAAAAACTGTTAGATACCATTCGTGACCTAAGATGACCTCAGGGCATAAACAAGGGTCACGGACACCATTTTCAAGTTCAGTGCGTCTAAACCACTTGTAATTCGGTGTTTGGGAGTGTTTATAATGTCTTTCATCCAAAAGAGGCGCATTTCAATTTTCTCCCATTGACTTATAATGGGGAGGTCGCAAAATTGACCTGACCTTAGGTCATCGATATCAAAATTCTGAGATATACATTTTGTACGTGCTATTGCTCTTAGCAATCGCTGAAAGTTTCAAAGCCATCGGTCACTCGGTGTAGCTATGACAGACATTGAAAGTTTTTATGAGTTGAGGTCACTTCAAGTGACCTGGTGACCTGACCTTGAATGACCTTGGTCTGAAAATTTCACAACATGTGTAGAATTGATGTATGATAAGGTGTACCAAAAACGGCGGCGCTCCGCGCCGCCGTTTTTGAGATATTCGCGAAAAACCACAAGGGGGGGTGTTCAAACACCCCCCCCCAGCAGGGCGCGGGTTAATTTCCACGAGACACCAATCCAGTGTTATATCATCCATGGCCTGGTCGTGCGAGGGTTAAATATGTTTATAGACATCCGTCTTGTGAAAAGGTTGAACTTTTGCCTTCAATATTTCTACAGGTAATTTTAGAAGTGCCTTCACATAGAGTACAAAACCGTTTAAATTATTTTATTCACTTCAAGCCTTCCCTATTGTTCTTGATGATGCGGGAACTATTTCTAATTAGTGTTTCTAGCTTAGTAAAAGAACAGATCGTGCAAACGATGAAAAAAGCATAAATGGAAGATTTTAAATGCAATTTTCTGTAACAAATAATGGTAAATTCTCTACACATCAAGGAAAAGGTGCATGCTAACTGATAAGTTAAAGTTCTTGGGGCCAGTTGGTTTCTTCTTTTCTTACGTCGCCCCAATGGCCGCGAATACACTTGTGATAACGCCTATCGTAATGCTGAGGTACGTATAAATGTTTACATATTGTTTGTTTTAATGTTGAGACTTGAGGCATTAGATAAACAATGGAAAGTTTATAGGTAATAGGCATTAAAAGTTACATTTTTTTCAAAAATGTTTTCAATTCAGGTTAGCACAGCTATTAGACCGGGGAAAAATAATGCCATTATGACACGAGGAAATTTCTCTAGTCTCAACTAATATCGGTTGGAATAGCAGAGAAAATAAAAACTGCAGGGAATTCTACTGAAAATGAGCCGCAACGATGCCCTATTCATTTTTCAAGTAGGTAGGAGTGCGAGTGTAGGTAATGCACACCACTTACTTTTGTGACAGTCAAAGTCTGTGCACAGCACACCCGAATCAGTGCACGTGCAAATGTTGCAGTCGTCTTGCCAGGAGCGTGGTGAAGTGAGCTCACCCTCCGGGCACGCACTGTTGGGACACTCCCAGTCTGGGCAGCATATGCCGGTGATGGGCTTCTCAGTGCAGTGGGCACCTGGCTTCGGTGGGCACTGCTTCACTCTGCCGACCGGGGAATAATGGTGAGGGTCCAAGCATCGGGGAAAATACAGACGGTGATTAACCCTCGCCGGACCTATTGGTTTTCTACATACGCGCCGGCCGAGGGGGGGGGGGGGCGGGTACGACCCCCCTCGCCGTTTCGCCCCTGGTGGAGCTAGAGCGTCGCGGAAAAAACGAGCGTGTGCGCCGTTACGAGACGCAGAGACCGGTACCCGATTTTAAGGTCCTAGGTAAACCGGTGACCTCTGAGGTCAGGTCAAGTGCCCCAGGGTACGGTTCAGTTTGTGGTGAATAACTTCGCAAAAAAACGGCCGCAGAGCCGTGATTTTGGCAGCATCGTGTTCGCCTCACTCAGGCGCGTCGAATGATATACTTTTTGTTTGGGTCAGGTCAACTTGGGGTGTTGACCTCAGGTCAAGGTCAGGTCAGCACCCCCAGGTCACGAAGTTGGTCGAAAGAGGTCATGTCGCATATCATTCGATTCGGCAGGTCTTCCTGAGTCCATTGGTGGCTTTTTCGACTCGCTAGCTCAATTTTATCGGGAGTTATTGACGAAAAACTAATATGACGTTGATGACGTCATAAATGACGTCACGGAAGGTCAACATTGCAAAAGTGACGCATCTAACCTTGCAAGGAGTGCATCAAATCACGATTCTGTGTGCTTGAGATAGTTGGAGATCGTTCCCGGCGCCAGAATAGCAGTTTTCATTTTTCCCCATTGACTTATAATGGTGAGGTCACGAAAATGACCTGACCTCATATGACCTTTAGGAAAAATCCGAGATATACAAGTTATGAGACTCATAATGGATACTAGATCCTGCAAGTTTCATTTCCCTGTGACATCTCCTCTGGCAGTGAGGGCGTTGCGAAGTTGCGACATCTGAAGACCGTGCAGAGGTTCACTTATGACGTCATAGGTCAGTGACCTGACCTGACCCAAAAATACGGTTGGTGTCAAAAGATGCGGCTTGGATCAAAGGTCAGGTATGCCAAGTTTCAGCACTCTATCGCCAGCGTGTTCGGAGCTATCGCGAAAAAACCCTATGGGGGGGGGGCGGCACCCGCCCCCCCTCGGCCGGCGAGGGTTAAAACGGACATAGGTATGGACCGTGCTAGCATGCTTTAGTCATTCCTGGAAATTCACAGCGAATCATCATGACATAAGTCTAGATCATGAATGGCTAAAGTCCTATCATCATCGATCAAATTTTCTCACTTGTTGCGTATGACTCCGTACTGACACGTGTATTCATAACACGGGTTTTCCTTAGAACTCCACGTAGCCCCGTGTTCCTTTGTCTCCACGCCGTTCGTTAGAGTATCGATGGAACACCCTGAGGAGCGGAAACATTGAAGCGATGTAAAGCATTTCTGTGACATAGTTATGATTTAAGAAAACCCGAGGGAGAAACTTAGGACGAAAGAATTTATGACATATAGGCAAGCAAGCAATATAGTTAAAGGGATGCTCCAGTGATACTAAAGCAAAAAAGGCAACAACTTATAAATGCAACGTAAAAAAAAAAACACATTACCGTAAAGGCAACGCTCTAAATTGGCAAAACATACGTATACAACGACAAAATGATAAATTATGCATCATCCTGCAGTATCATATGCAAAAGAGTTGTCAAGCTTCTATAACGATTGGCTGAATCGAAGTCACCTCACCCTTCTCTGTGCAGATATTTTCGGTGCAGATCAGTTTGCCGGGGTGGAGACACTGGCAGTGGTTGCACCCATCAAAGGAGCGCTCTCCGAGTACACATTCCGGGATGGCACAGTCATAGATCGGGCAGCAGACGTTACCTGAACGAAACGAGAGAGAGTTATGACGAGGAAGTGATAGTTTGATGTATCTAGTTACTGTTCTACATACCTACATACATAATCAATACATATATCGTCGAGCAAAAGCTGGATGAAAGTTTTGCATATTAGGGCAAAGAGGAGAATCGCTCAGCTACAAAGAGAGAAAAATGCACAAATAACCTGCGCGCATCGTTTGCACTATATGCCACCTGCATGAATTGGCTTAAAGATATATTCACCTATTTATAACATTGGTTGCTGTTAAAAAACTACGCCTTGCATATGCGTTTTATCAGACAAAGTATACCTATTTCCATCCCTTTCAATGAGTCCCAAGTTCAATAAGCATCGCGGGCTGTAACGGGCTGTGGTACATCACCGTCTGCGTCGCTGTCTCCTTTTAGATAGATGGCTGTACAGTTCTCGTGGGGCGCCGGAGGGCATGGTTCTGTCACAGGCTCAATGTTGCCGGCGGAACACCGGTACTGGGCACAGCCGACGAACCAGCTCGAGCCATCGGTGTGCACCCTGTTCAGGTCGTCCCTGCAGTCTGCAGACGGGTCAGCGGGGTCAACATGCTGCAGGTCATAGTCGATCAGACGACGCGGCTACCGGGCGGAAGACTGATTTGGGTGATTGGTATTTAAATCGGCTGGGCATTGATAGCACTGACCTCTCTCCCACGAATACATACAGCTCTCCACTGACCTCCTCTCGCGAGAAACAACTCTCCACTGACCTCCGTCTCACGGAAAACAATTTTCTACTGACGATTCTCCACTGACTTCCCTCTCACGAGTAACAGCCCTCCACTAACCTCCCTCTCACGAGTAACAGGCCAGCCCTCCACTAACCTCCCTCTCACGAGTAACAGCCCTCCACTAACCTCCCTCTCACGAGTAACAGCCCTCCACTAACCTCCCTCTCACGAGTAACAGCCCTCCACTAACCTCCCTCGCAGGTGTAGAGCGTGCAGCATCCGTCTGCACTGGTACCGCTCTGCTGACAACCAGACGCCGTCGGATACGACGGGCACGTAACCGCATCGCAGCTACAGTTGAACTCGGGGCAACAGCGGCCGACCGTGATTGGTAGCGGAGTACAGTCAGGTCGCGGAGCGTCCGGACAGGTTACCGGCCGACTGTTTGCGATGCCGTGCTTACAGTCAAGCTCCTGACAGTTGGAAGTCCAGTGCGAGCCGTGTTCGTGACGTGTACCGTCATCATCGATGCAGCCTGCCGCGGGGTGGGGATGCAGTGTCGTCATCATGGGCGGATTGGGGAGTGCGCACTGCGCAGCCTTGGTGCGGTGGTTGTGCTTAACATATATGTTATGTTGTGTTTGGATGTGCCATGAGATGTGATCAAAATGAGGTCACGGATCTCAACGATCACGGATCGCACATAAGTTACAGGTAAGTGTTTACCTAGTCCAGACAATATATAAAAATCGAGTAGGCATACCGTCAGTTTCAGATACCTAAGTTTGAATAGGATATGCTTTAGTCGATAGGATCATGGTGTAAACGAATTCGGAAACATCTTCCTGCATCGACACCCCTCATTAGCTACACTATTTTTCCTGCTGTGAGGTGTTGTTGGCCATTCCCACTGCTCACCGCAGTCGTAGATCGGACAGCACTCGCCGGGGTTGGTCCGTCGGCACTGACTGTCTCCCGGTGGTGGACACTCCTTGGGAGAGCTAGTGGCGGTGCCGTTGTCACAGCTGTAGATGGAGCAGTTCTCCTCCCAGGAGGTACCGTGCTGGTGGGGCTGGCCGCTCTGGTCCGCACAGTCTGCGGCAGCAAAATCACGTCGCTGTTTATAACATTGCGGGCGGTATTTGTGATATTTGGTGCTAATATAATAATCGGTAGTCTCGGCAGTTAGAGGCCCAGTAATTCTATTCTTCTTGCTGATTGACGAATGCCTTATAAGAGAACCAAAGGAAGCGTTTGATACATGTTCCAGAACTGACGCACTGACTTCCATTGAATGTCAATTCTATACTTAATCATAAGCTGTTAGCCATCACCATGCCATGATAAGTAGCGAAGCGAACATTAACCCTCGCCCGCACATGGGGGGGGGGGGGGTGGTTGCCACCCCCCCCCCAGGCAGTCTTTCTGCTCTGCACTCAACATTTTTAGAGCTAGAAGGCTGATTTTTCGTATAGCTGCTCGTCTATCCTTTCTTGATGTCCACTGAAAATTTCAAGTTTCTGTGATTTTTGGTTTCGGAGATATGACCTTGTTTTTCAGGTCATGTCATGACCCAAATGGCCAATTCTCAACATCTTGCGTTTGCCATGGGCCTTGTGAGCTTTTGACACCCTGATTTCGGCCTTTTTTGCCAGTCTTACCTCCCACCTATCATGGAACATGTTGTTCGACGATGTACAGGGGTCAAGGTCAGGGTCAAGGTCAACCTAGGTCATCTAAGATAATTGCGTTTTAGGCAAGCGGAATTTACTTTTTGTGAAGTTTTTTGACTGCATTTTTGGTAAAAGCTTCTCAGATCATGATTTCATGTGATATGGACCCAAAAACAATCGGTGCACACATCAGTATACACACAGACACACACAGACATACAAACACATATAATTGACCTTGACCTAACTTGACCTGAAATGACCTCAGCAGCAAAATTCTGGTCGGATAGTGTGACAAAGAGGTTCTAGCTGGCTTGGCACCAGAAAACAGCATCGTCATCGGTATTTGATAGGCAGCGCACTTGATATCCAACGGTGACCCAAAACAGCAACATTTTTTTAGTTTGACCTGACCTGGAAGGTCAATGACTGACCTGAGAAGGTAAAACTGGGTATCATTGGATTCGTCTCTTCCCAAAGAATCTTTTTGGTCTTTACTGCTAAGCTCTATCTCCAACAGGAACGAAATGGCGCGGGGGGGGGGGTGGCAACCACCCCCCCCCCCATGTGCGTTCTAGGATGGGAAAATGGCATGTGCGGGCGAGGGTTAAAAAATACTTCTTCGTAAAAAAATTGTCAGTCCTTCCTCAACATGTTACCATGAATATGATAAAAAAGCGGTCAAGTCTCGCCACTTTTCTCAGCCATGACCAGCCCCGGCAGACGTACTTTTCAAGCACTCGTAGACGGGACAGCAGTGGCCGGGTACCGGTGGTCGTGTGGCGGAGCAGAGACCCTCGTGCAGGCCGGGACGGTAGCACAAGTGTTGCTCAGAGACGAACGAATACGATGACTTAGCGGTACAGTGGTCGATGTATATACCCTGGCAGGACCAGCGAACACAGCAGCTCCCGGGCTGGTAGATCGGTGCGCAACTGGGCTGCGCGCCGCGGAGAACAAACCACAAATCAGGTCAGGTCACAGATCAGGTCACAGGTCAGATTAGAAGTTACAGGGCAGTTCAGAAGTCACAGGTCACCGGTCACAGGTCAAAGAGCAGGTCACATGTCAGGTTACAGGTCAGTTCAGAGTTCAGGTCATCGGGCAGGTCAGCGGTCAGGTCACAGGTCAAATTACAGGTCAGGTCACGGGTCAGGTAATAGGCTGGTCACCGGCTAGATCACAGCTCACAAAGCAATGCGTTATAAGCACCACGCTACGTAACAACCGTGTTCATTTAAGGAATATGTAGACTGTATTCCTGTATCTTACTCTATCTTTCTATGCCTTGCTTCTGAAATGGAAATATATGAAACCCGATGCCATTGCGCTACACTATCGGCCTTCTGAGAGTCACTACTTACGCCTATGGGTCCTGGGCATTGGACGAACCCTGATACCACCTTGCCGTCGAGGCACACATGGCTCGCACATTCGTCCTGCCAGTTACTTTGGTTCTTGTAGATCGTGCCCTCAAACTCGCACGAGCCATCTGAAACGACCAAAGGCATGAAACGACGCAGTTTCTTTCATTAATGACCTGAAAGTGCAGCTGACGCATGTAGCGCTTTGTTTAGCGGGCACGAGATGTGCATTACTCCTATTTAAGACGGATTTTTGGACACCCATTTGATTGAATTTAACAACAGAGAAGCAAAGCAATGGACATTGGACATTTCGTTCGACAGGTGAATGACATCATTATCATTTTTTTCAGGTGCATACCAAATTGATCAAACTGATCAAATACATTGGGTAGGTGCCCAATGTTTCGCCATGAAAACGTTCGCCATGTCTTTATCAGTCTTTATTCAGTTTCAATAATCCTATATGAGACGTTTCACGACGATTATGTACATATGTGAAGAGAATCTCACTCTAAAAGCAATTCTTTCGAGGCATATTCGTTCGTCGGCGGTCGCGGCCTGCACCTCTTGCGGTCGGTGGCACTCCAGCCCTGCGGGCAGCAAGTGTCACACCAAAAGAGACCGTCTCACCTGGGCGCTTTGTAGTTGCAGTTGGCGGCTCGTTGGTCACGGTGACCGGCTCGGTGGAGGGTTCCGGGGTCGGTCGGACACTGGGAGCCGCTGTTGGAGGTTCTGTGGTAGCTTCAGTTGTGGACACTGGCGGAAAAGCACACATGGGGCAGCAAAGACATGGGCCACCGCAAAACTCAGACAAATGGCCGGTTGACAACAAACTTTCGAACGGCGATTGTGCACCAAATCCGTCTATTATGGCTCTGTAAAGGTGTCGCTAGACAAAAAGAGCCTAACCTTACAAAACAAAGAAACAAAACGCCAAGTGATATGTGTCGAAGAGGCACACATAACTCACATAATCACCCCGAAGAGGTAAGCGATCGCCACCTTGCCCTGTCCGAAGCCCACTCACCACACTGGTAGGTGGGACAGGCGCAGACCCCTGGCGGTGGCGGAATCTGCTCGCAGCCGGCGGCCGGAGCCGCCGGGCACGGCTGGGGCTGCGGTGAGCGGCGCTGTTCCGTGACACGTCCCTCGTCACAGCGCTTTGTCACACACGGATCAGCGTCAGAGGTCCACACCTCGTCGTGCTGTCGAACCTGGGCGGTGCCGTCTGCAGTCCGCTCCACACAGCCTGCGGAAAACGGGCGCATGCATAACCGTTTTTTTTTCCGGCTTATCCCAACACCGTTTGTTGCGTTCATCCTTATCGTGACACGTTTATCGATAGGTACATTTTTGTCCCAACATCACACACGTCAGGATAAACTGAAATAGCTGCTAACCAGCCGCGAGTGAATGAAATGAATGAAATGAATGAAATGAATGAAATAAATGAAATGAATGAAATGAATGAAATGAATGAAATGAATGAAATGAATGAAATGAATGAAATGAATGAAATGAATGAAATGAATGAAATCGATTTTGTTTCGGCAGCTAAGACAAAGCCACCTAACCACACACATCGGCTACTGATCAGCGGGATCCCCGCTCACCGCAGCGGGTCGGTTTGTCGCAGCAGCGTCCGAACAGCGGGATCCGGCCGAGACAGAGCGGGCTCAGCGGGTCGCAGGTGATATTCTGCACCAGCCGGCTCTCGCCGGCCACACAGGTGTACCGGAGGCACGGTCTTTCGTCTGTCTCGCTCCAACTCTGACCGGAGAGATAGATCTGACCGCTGGTGCTGGTGCAGGTCTGAGGCACCACTGGAGGTGGTGTGGTGGACACTGGGGACGGAGAAGGGACATCTGAGACTGAGAGATCACTACCGGGTGGTGGGGCCAGTGGAAACATCCTCCATCGATTGCCACTCCATTGTTTCTGAACTACAATCAAAACGATGGATATAAAAATTATACGATTTTTTTGCGACACGTTATGGCTTATAGACTATAATTGCTTTTGAAATGCAACGGAAAATGTTTCGACTTAACTCTTTAAATATTTTTTTTCGAGTATGGACTCAGGTCGCATTGCAGTAGGCACCAACCTAAAGCTCTTCGAACCATTCCCCAAATATTCCAATCAGTAAGATCCAGTGGATCCAGCTTTGATCCAGCTTACCGCAATTGGTCGGTTCTGGACAGCATCTTCCGAAGACCGTCTTGGCGGAGCAGCCGTCCGGAATGGCTGGACACGTGACATTCTCCAGCAGGAGTTTCTGGCTGGAGCGGCACACATAGTGGAGGCACGGTCGGTCGGTAGTTTCCCACCATCTCTGACTTTCATAATAGCGACGTCCGTTCTGAGCCGTGCAGGAGGAGACTTGAAGTTGGCCCCGGAGATTTGTGTGACGGCGGCTTACGACGCTCACAGGAGAGGGAGGGGGTGTCGAGGGACTAGCTGAAGAATCATATGAGACATCATCAGAATCGGACTCTGATGCAGTGGAAGATGAGCTTGTCTCGAGACCGGACTGGAAAGAAGATCGCGGACTTGACTCTGAGATCGTGTCGGATTTGGAGGGAACAGGGAAAGGGCGGGGGACTGGTGATGTGTTCGGATATACGATCGGAGCAGCCGGCTTCAGCGAAGCAGCTTCTTCAGAGTGAAGGCTGGACTTGGAGTGGAGAAAACGTCCAAAACCCGGCCTCAGACTCGAAGGCGAGAACAGGCCAGATGGATGATATTCTGACGACAGAAGGTCGGATAAATCAGCAATTACCTACGAGGGAAATTCGGAATATTATATCAAAGCCATAAAATACACACATTGCATGGTTAGGCATAGGTAGGGGAAGTTGGGGGAACGCCGAATACTTTTTTTCTGACGCCCGTAGCACGCAAGGTAGACAACATAAGCTATTCTTGTTGGCGTCATTCGAGAGGCCAGTCTTTTGCCTTTCAAACATACCAGGCGCATTTGATGAATTCGCATACCGTTAAGCGCACAAACTAAAAATATCAAAGAAGTGATTTTTTTCGGCGTTGCCCCGGACTGCGGGGAAAGCCGAAAATGGGAGAAATGATCTACGGGGAATGCCGACATTGATGTTTTGCCACTTTATCTCAAACTTTATCCATAATTTATCAAAGCTGACACGCGTTTTAAGAGCTTGAGGACGCTTGGTGCACACTGAAAGTTATAATTGTGTGATATAGTAAGAAAATGCCAGGTAAATAATTCCTTATAGGTAACAGGCCGTTGTGTCGGTTGAAAGTGTAATTTGTGTGACTAAAATTCGCGTTGCTATTCTACAGCAGTAAAGTCCACGTAGCGTGCTTTAACGTGCGTAATTGCCACGTTTTCGGCATTACCCCAGCCAGCCATACTTTCATTTGCAGGCCCATAACTTTTCAACGTGCCGTATAAATTTCAAATAGGCAGCACACTTATGCAAAGACATGCTGAAGATTACTTGACCGAATTGGCCAGACAAACGGTAGCATAATGAGTAAGAAATGCAGCTTCAAAGGCGCATGTAGTACAAGGAACGCGTACCTTGAAAACGCTCTTGGCGCCCTCACAGCCGAAGTATTCCGAATGACGACTCGTAACAAACATGCGATAATTGTAGTCACTTAAGCTTCAGAGCATCACTGACAGGTGGCATCCATGTCTTACAGTTTTCGAAATATCTCGAATTTCGGCTTTGCCCCAACTCCGGCATTGCCCCAACTTCCCCTAATGTAACAGGATAATTCATTTTTGGTTCTCCGTCGGCGTTTTCCTCACCTTTCTCCCCACAGGTGTCTCGTATAACCTCCTTCTGTCCCGCTGAGCATTTGTAGACGCGGCACGGCCGTATGGTATCGGGAAAGTTGTAGAACATGTCACCCTCCGGATGAAGGCGTCCCAGACCGTCCAGACAGGGCTCGGCAGACGCTAGAGCCGTCAGGAACAGCGCCGCACAGAACCGCTGCCACGCCGACTTCATCGCAGGAGCAGCTGGTGTGGCCCGGCTACGCTGAGGCTTTTCGGAAAAAAGGGCAGCCGACGAATAAAAGCCGCGATGTTGCACAAAAGTTTTGATTTTTTTAAATAATTTAAGCAAAAAAAATCGTCAATTCTCAACGAACCATGCTGAATAAGACAGAAAATAAGCGAAAATGAGGCCAAGTGCGGTCTTGCAGGTCGGCGAGGTCACTGCACAGAGGGCCGGTCCTCACTGCCGGCACCGGCACCCGACTGAGTAACCCGCCGGGCAGCTCCCGAACCATCCGGGGGGAGGGGGGAAGGGGGAGGGGGTTTAGGTACCGTCTGGTAGAGTCCGCAGGGTCGCCGGATCCAGCCCCTCTCCCCTTCTGACCGTCCAGTCAGCCCGGTATGTGACACCTTCCGGTCAGAGCGAGCTGTCTGACAGGAAACGAGGTCAGCAAAACGGACCACTCCTGTCGATACAACATCCGCCGACTCGGAATGTTGGATACGGCTGAGCTCCAGGATACTCAAATCCTTCTCCGTCACACCTCGAATCCCTCCTCCGGGCTGGACGGTCATCTAAACCCCTTGCGGGTAGCTCCACCCCAGGAGCAGGGTCCAGTTCATATATGAAAAGCTAATCCGCAAGTGTAGTGTCACTTTGCCAAAGTGCCACTTATCAAAGGGACACTTTTGGGATTGGTGCAGGTGTGTAAGGGCGGCTATATGAACCCATCTGTAGGGTCGCCCTTTCCAATAAGTATCACTTAGCAGCAAAGGGGCTCTATAGCTGTTTTCACGACGGCCATCTGGTACACATTTGATGCACATTTGGTGCAGATTAGGTGCATATTTGGTCAAATTAGGTCCAGTGTGTCTCTTAGTAGCTATCAGCTAGGGCTGCACTAATTGCTTATATCCCTGCTATGTCATATTATCAGAGAGAATCATCGATTAAAACACTGAAATAAATTCATAAAATAAAGATATTTGCTGTAAAAGCGATTAGGTGCAGATTTGGTCAAATAAGGTGCACTCGCCGGATAGCCCATCGTGAAAACGGCTTACATGAACTGGGCCCAACAAAGCAAAGAAACAAGCAAACAAGTCGCTGAGCTGGTGTGAGACTCTTTGATATATTTGATTTTATTTTACTGAATCTGATACCCATTCTTTTCTTGATTCTATCAATTGTCATGTTGCGGGTGGAACATTGCGCTAGGCCTGAAATAGCAAAAGAAAATCGTGTTTTCTGTGATATGTAATATTTTAGTGATAACGTCAAACAATACAAAAGATTGTGTGATCAGAGGAAGTTTCTGCGGGTTGTCTGGCAAGAAGAGATCTCACAAATTATATGATGGCTCGGATGAACGAATCTTAAAGCGTCCAATAGATCGATGATTGCTTATTTCAGATCTTGCACGATCCAATACATTACACTAGGTCGGTTCTAAGTTGGCGCAGACCCCCGTCGGTGCGCGGGCTAGTAGGGTCACCCTAGGCCATCGGGAAACTAGTCTCGGTTAGTTGGTGAGACTTTTTCGCACCAATGAGCTCAGATTGAGTCACTCTATCAAATGACATGCAGCATGACTTCCCTCAGCCAGCCTCTTAAATCCTGGCATAGCCGAACTTGACCTGACCCTGACCTGAGGTCAGCACCAAGCATGACCTTTCTCAGACAAAAGGTTGATAATTTCGTGCTCATCTGGAGCTGAAAAACGCGATGATGCTAAAGTGGCTAATCTGCTCCGGTCTTGGTGAAGTTATTTACCTCAACCAGACGCTCCCTTTTAGGTTTCTGGCCTGACTTGGCTGTTCACCTTATTCCCCACGAAGTTCTAGTAGGTATGGCGAAGGGGGCTAGTGCAGTGTGCAGAAAACGGATCGGCTTATATGAGGCCCTGCATAGGCGGCGGAACGGGGAGGACACCAGGGCACCGTGCCCCCTTGATTTTGTCATTTTAACATTAGCCCTATGGGTGTTGCATGGAAAGAATGGGACCAAAATTCGGAAGTGCCCCCCCCCCCCCTTAATTGAAGGTGTTCCGCCGCTACTGAGGCCCTGCCCTCAGCCCTGATCACGTCATTGAAGGCCGAATGTTCCTGATTCATTCATGTTTTGACAAATCGCCTCAAGCTCGTGGAATAATATCACTGTATTGTAAAAACATTACTCTATAGAATTCGACAAGCCCGTTTCCGCAACATCCGTCGCCTTTGGACATTAATTTCAATATTCCAAAAATGGTACGATTTTCTTAAGAATATAGCGCAGCAATATCCCTATATACGCATGTGTAATGAAGCTTACAGCAAAGTACAACTTTAGCGTTACACCAGTTTATTCAAACCAAATTCACATTGAGAGTTCATGGCATTCACGCTTACTAAATTACATAAGTGACATTCATCATTTGAAGTCTCTATACGATTTCGACATGCCTCTATATCACATTGATATTTAGGTAACATTTGCGAATCGGAACATCTGTTCATCGATGTAGTTACTTGGTTATTCAAGTATCCATACATCTTTCTTGCACCAGCCCAGCTCCGCCAGGTAGCACAAGCGTTCATATTGCATACTTGTACCGTTGCTAGTCTATTTGTGCACACTAGCACAGTATTTTCACCACACACCTCTACAGTTGCGTCTACCACAGAAACACAGCCAAACTCCAAAGCCACGAGGTCCTCAAATGCTATCACTAAACAGCCCTAAATAAAACTACATCTACCGCACACCCATCGCTAGGCTCCGGAGTCCCCGCGGCCTTCCAGCACCATCTGAATGAAGTTCCCCTGCGGGTCGAACATGCAGAAGGGACAGGTGTACTTGACGTGACAGCAGGTGGTACCGGAGTACACTGGGGTACAGCCGGCCGGCACGGGAGGACAGGTTGTCTGAGGGGTGAGCTGTACCGTGACCCCCTCTCGACAGGCCATCTGGACACAGCGGCGATCAGGGTCCGCCCAGAACACGTCCCCCTCAGAGTAGGTACGGTTTCCGTGCTCGCATTCTGGAACACAGGAGCACAGAGGTTACTGAACGATCAAATACGGCGTCATTGCGCGGGCTTATGTCAGGGATAGCTTGAAAACGATAAAAACATTATTTTTTTCACTACTGTTTATAATATATTCATGTATGCTATCATCCTTGGTAAGATTTAGTTTTATGATCATCTGAATTTAGACGAATTTAATCAAACACTGCAAAAAAGGCAGACTTAGATAGTTTTCTGTGCGCAGAATTGCAGCTTCCATCCCCTCACACGTCCTTACGCGGGCAGATCCACTGTTTGCAGCACTGTCCGATGTCTCTGTGACCGGTACAGCCGGCATGGGGGCGACCCTTGCACAGCACTGTCTGGTCCTGTATGCGCTCCGTACCGCGGCGGGTACAGCGGTACCGCCGGCACGGGTACTGCGGGTCGTCCGACCACGTCTCACCCTCGCGGTACATCCGGCCGCGGTACGTGCAGTTCACTGGGGGAGTCAGATATCATTCGTTATATAGAGTTTACTAGGGAAGATGGGGAGACACCAGACGGGGATACGGTATACTCGTCATAAGCAGCGGAAAAGTCACGAATATGAAAATCATTTTTTTATATACCTACTCGATTCCATAATCTGATAACACATAAAAAATAGATAACAGGGCCCAGAACACTGCTAGGCCTCTTAACGTAATGATTGATGCAACGTCACCAAGCGTAACTTATTACGCAAACGTTACCCGTTACCAGTGCCCCGTTTACTTGTTCCCTTTCCCCGTTACCAGCATCTCGTTCCCCGAATTACCTCTGACACAGTCGTACTGTGGACAGCAGCGGTAGTCGACCAGTCGCGGCACGCAGTGGCTGGCCGGTGGTGGCAGACACTGGTCACTGCGGTCCTCTGAGGTTACCTGACCTCCCAGACAGGTGTGCACCACACAGGGACGCAGCGGGTCCGCCGGCCATGTGGTGCCGTCGTCACGGCGACGGCCCTCGTGCACGCACTCGACTGAAACGAGAGAAAACGGGAAGAGGAAGGAGGGTAAATCAGCAACGGCTACGTAGGTATAGGATTGGGAATTAACTATTTACGTCAAAACACAACTGATGCCATAAGGGTAAGAACGATGAATGAATCCGATAAACGGTGCGTACAGGGTGGCAGGTTTACCCTGTCCCGTGGTGGTGCCCGTTAAGTCCCAGTCAGCCGCTGTTCCAGCCGCGATTGCTGACTGCGCGACAAATGTCTATACGGATCACTCCATGGACAAAAGACCCAGACTCTCACCGGCTGGACAGTCTGATTTAGGACAGCAGAATCCCTTCATCTTCCACGGGGAACAGCCGTCGGGCAGCGCCATGCACGACACTTTGTCGACCACAGCCGCTACGCCGTCAGTGCAGTTGAACGTGATGCACGGGTACTTCGGGTCGTCGAAGAAGGTGGAGCCGTGCGGGTGCAGCTCACCGCGGTCGTCCCGACACGCAGCCGCTGATGGCAGAAAGGTCAATGGTCAGGGGAGTGAGGGAGGATGATGGCTCCGCGCGAATATGAGCCACTTCGTGCTCATAAATCCTTATTTTATAGGGGTCTGTCCAATGCGGTAAACAGCACAATGATCTCTTACTGAAACAAAAAGTTTTCATTATCACAGTTATTCCCTCCCGATTCACTGATCCCGTTTACATCTTACCCCTGTTACTTCCTTCTCCTCAATGACCTCCCTCCCTTCCTTCTTGGCCTTCCTTTCTCCTTGACCTCCCACCCCATCCACTGACCTCCTGGGGAGCAGCTGACACGCGGACAGCAGCTGTTGGGCTCCAGCCTGGCCGTGCAGCCGGCCGGTGGAGGGCCTCCACACTCGCTGATATTCATCACTGCCAGCGGCGAGACTCCAGAGCTCAGATTGGCGCACACGAAACAGGTGTTTGGTGCTTCTGGATTGTCCACGTACAGAGTGTCCACCGGGTGGACGGTGCCCACCGCGTCCGTACAGCCTGGAAAGGGAGCAGGGCGGAGTCAGTTTACGGGAGGCCAAGCGGGTGGACCGACACATTGCATAAGGTGGGCGGCTGGATTGTTTTATCTTGCAGTAGACTTGATGGAAAAATGACTCGAAATATCATGCTTCGGTAGGCTTTGGATTTAGATTATATTCTTAATTAAACAATTTCAAAGATCCATGTACGATCCACTGTTCCGCGTATGAACTGCTCCGTATATCCAACAATAAGCGATTCACGACGGTAATAATCGCCCGATGCTGTGAGCTGCTCGGCAGCTGAACCTATCACTCTCACCTGGCTCCATGAGCAGGCCGGAGAAGAGCCGGGTGAGGTCGTTGATGAGGATGCCTGCCGCGCTCGTCCGGTCCGCCGACGGGAACGCTCGCAGCCAGGCGACGAACTCGTCGATGTCGATACGGGCGTTGGAGATCTGTTCGTCGGTGATGCTCGGTCTCAGCTGATCCACAATGGCCAGCAGACGGACACGCAGCTGACCGAGGAGCACCTCCAGTAAGGTGATGGACTGATCCGCTGAAACGTCAGGGTGCAGGGGCGGTAGCCATCACATGCAGTAGCCATCTTCGGTCTTATAATGATTGATTTATACGCACTCATAAATACATAAGTGGTGGCTGCGATGTTTTTCTGTAGACTGGCTAACATATATTTCTCCATGTTATGATATCTTACTCGTAAAACGCGAAGCGCATTTATCGGAGCCCTAAGGCCTCATCCATCAGCATGCCGTCCAGAGCTACTCACCAACACCGGTCGCCAGTGAGTTGAGGATGTCCGTCATCTCTATAAGGTTGTTGAGCAACGTGTCGAGTGTCACCGAGTCGTCAGAGTCGTGCAGCAGGGCGGCCAGCTGGGCCACCAGCCTGTTGACGCTCTCCTCCAGCCTCGACATCAGCTCGGCCGGCAGGTTCAGCCTCCGGCCCAGCCTCAGCACTAGCTGCTTCAGCTCCTCGAGCTCCTTCGGCAGCTCCCCGCCTGAAGTCGGTGACACATGGAGAAAGGTCAATGCGGATAAACGGGAAAGACCCCGTTAAAAGCAAGTAAAACGTACTGTTATGCCTATTCAACGATCAATTGACGATCAACGACGATCAACGACGATCAAACGACAGCTAAGACAGGAAACAAGACAAATTTTGAGATACCTACTAGCTTGTGGATCACTCACCGGGACACGTCTTGCAGCAGGCGCCCTCGGGCCACTCGGGCTGCGAGCAGTACACAGCCAAACAGAATGTCGGCGGCCCCATGCTGACCACCAGACCATCGTCACATCTCAGCTGCTGGCACGGGTGCAGGGGATTGTCCGCGAACACCTCACCGCTCCTGTACGTCCTGTCATCGAAGGTGCAGTCGCGCGGGCTTTGAGGACAGGAGACCGACGGACAGCACTTGCCCGGGAGGACCGGCCCGGTAACGCAGCCGGGAGGTGGCGGTGAGCACGACTTGGTGAAGGAGCTGATGATGCCGCTCTGGCAGCGGTAGTATACACACAGCTGGCCAGGAGCCAGCCACGTGTTGCCGCTCGCCTGTGTTTGCCCAAAGTCGTCCACGCATGAGCTGTCTGGTTCCCAGGGACCGTCTTCCGGAGAGGGTCTGGGCACTACAGTCGGCAGGTTCGGGGACAGGGTTGTGGCACCAGGAGGGGCAGATGATGTCGGCAAGGGGAAAATCACGACCGGTGGGTCGAGAGGATCCGGAACTGGGGCCCCTGGGTCTGGTAAGTCCGGACCGGGGAGGTCCGGGTCGATGCCAGGGGTGGGACAGTGGAAACCCCCGAACACCCAGGAGCCATTTGAGCAGAGGAAGAAGCCACAGCTCAGCTCGGTGTCCTGTCGCGTCTCTCCGTGCTGGTACACATCTCCAGTGTTCGGATCGACGCACGGATAGTAGTGACTGGCCCAGCGAGCTACCGACACTGCCGAAGTCGTCGTCGGGGTCGCCGCTGTTGCAGGCGTCGTTGGTGGCGAAGTGGTCGAGGAGTCGCCGCATTTGTTGAGGATTACGTGCACGGTACCTGACAGACACTTGAGATACAGACACCGATTCACCAGGCTTGGCCAGATGTCTTCGTGCTGCCGCACGGCTGCGGGGAAGCCCGGTTCCACGCAGGTGGCTGGCGCCGAGGTCGTGCCATCCTGGTCAGAAATCGGCTGGTACCCCGGTGGCAGAAAGCCGAGGGCTGAGGAGAAGACGAAAAGAAAACGCTGATTGAAGGTCTATTCACTTCTGAGGCATGACTATGTTCGAAAACGAAACAGTTGATTGCATCGAACTTTTTTATCCGGAATATGGTCTTTTGTATAGGTTGTAACATGATAATTGTTCAAACACAGGAATGAGAACTTAGTAAGTAATGAGCTCAGCACCTATTGAATAACTTTTTTTTTAATTGACTGTTCTTTCAGTCCATAATAAGTTTATATATCATTTTCGCTAGAGAAAATGAGGGCTAGCAAAGCAAGCTGAAATAGTAACGTCTCTATTCCTCACAAGATTCTTTTTACTAATTGCTCTCTATTTCTTTCACACCATACAAGAGTGAAGTAGCTATTACAAAAAACTGCATCACACAAACCTAGTCTAATAAAGCTTGACCGCTAATCAAGCTATTGTTTCCTTTGTTTGGTATGAATTCTAATCGTGCCGTATTACCGGGGCCAGTACTCACATTTTGGAGCGAGAACCAACGGCTGCGGAAGCTTCACGGCTGCATTATTGTCTTCAGTCGTTTGGGCTCCAGATGACCCAGACTCTGCCGGCTGCTCCTCTGCTTCGGAGCTCTCAGAACCGGTGGAATCCAGATCCCCGCGCTCGATATCGTCAGACTTCTGTCGGTTATCACTCGAGCCACAACATAGATTGTGACAGCGGCAGCAGGATTCAGTTACCACTGGGAGAGCGCAGTTGGCTGGCGTGCAATGTCGGGGAAGGATCACCGAGCAAGGCGTCAGTGCTGGGCTCTCTCCAGCAGCTGAAGGCGGCAGAAGGGCCAAATCCACCAGAATGACTGCTAGGAGAGTAGCTAGAACAGCCGCTGGTGTCCCCGTGCGGGACATGATGGTTCGGCGGACGGCAGCGGTGTCTGACTGGACCAGTAGCGCTCCGAGCTGTGACCTGTCCTCCCGTGTTCGGAGGGGGGGGGGGGACTCTGACCCACTGAGCCGCTGACACAGCCGTTGGGTACGCGCCCGGTGACCTGGGGAGACGGACCGCCCCGCCCTGCCCTGTGGCGGTGACCCCGCCGGAGCAGTGACAGGGATCGCGCTGACCCGTTCCGGCTGCCGGTGCTGTTCTAATGTCCGGCAGATGGTATCACAGCTGGCATTGATATCACAGGCAGCACTGATATCACAGCTAGCCTCAGAGTCAGGTGTTGTGTCGGGTGATGAGAGACGTCAGCGGCTGCGCCGGATGCTATGATCGCCTGTGGCTGTGTCTTGCTCACGTCGACAGATGTAAGTCAAAGGGTATGCTCCCGTTAAAGCTTGACATAATTTAAGGAGTCTATTGAAATTTAGATAAGGTGTGGTCGAAGCAAGATGCAGGAGAAATATTCATTGAGACTAAAAGTCGGCAGTGCCTCCCCCCCCCCCCCTTTGAGGGTGTTCCGCCGCTACTGGAACCTTGCCTTATGGGACTTCGAGTAGTCCGGTTTGGTGACCGGGAAAATTATAGTTAGATCGCAGTGCTGAAAAGGCGGCTCAGTTTAGCCGAATTCTTCTTCCTATCAACAACGTAACGCAGGTAATGCTTTCAAACAACTAAAATCTATGCATTGCCATCGCCGTGTGGTTTTACCTGCCCTCAACACCTGCTGTGATGCTGTGCCGCAAAGACCATTGTTTTCATCTCTCGCCGCTAGACGGCAGTAGTAAAACGCCTGCAGCTATGCTGTGCCGCAATGACCACTGTTTTCATATTTCGCCGCTAGATGGCAGTAGTCAAACGCCTGCAGCTATGCTGTGCCGCAGTGCACTTCTTTGACAGGATAAGCCCCAGGGTGACCAATGGAAGCCGTGCTTTTGGTTTTTCGAGCGTCCTGAAAAGGCTTAGAAAATGTGCCGCTAAAGATTCATTGACTGCATATATTTCTCTGTTCTATACAGATAGGACAATTGGCAACTCAAAACACATTATATTGGCCTGTTCAATGGGTAACACTGCAAAGTAACGTTGGACTATAGATGCATTTTGCCAATAGGTACATAAATGAATACGTTTCGTCAACGGCTTCCATAGGCATACACAATAGTACACAAAACATCACACTTCCTCAACAAACTGAATGGCGAAAATATTGCGGCAGATGTCAGTTCAGCAAAAATGAAGAAAAGATGAAGGAAAGATACAACGGTCGTCTTTGACAAAAGTCTTGCGCATGTCTATTGTCTAATTTTATTGTCATTCCACCATGGCAGGTGTGGTGACGGGAGCCTTTGACTCCTCCAGGATCATCTGCGTCACCGCCCGTTTCTCATCTTCTACCAGCAGTTGTGACATCCCCACCATGAACGCAAACCCAGCTACCACGGCCAGTAGTTTTAGCAGCCCACCGCCCTGCTTAGCCCGTTCTCCCTGGATGATCTCAAACACTACAACATAGAGGATCGATCCAGAGGCTAGAGCTTGTAGGACTTGTGGCAGGATGGAGTCGCCACCGTCCGGGGTTGGTATTAGCGCTGCCAATAACACACCCAGTGGCGCGGCCGCTACGAACACCAACAGCAACACCAGCGAGCGCCGCGTGCCATACGCACAGGCCGCCAGCTGCTCGCCCAAGCAGAAGGCGATGATGCCCTTGTGGGCGGTGATGGCGGCGGCTAACAACCAAACGCTCTCCGTGTGGTCCTCTAGACCGATGGCCATACCCTCAAATACCGAGTGCGCCGATAGAGCCACGGCCATGACGACCGCCCGAAATCCGCTAAGGCCGTCTTGTGGCAGGCTGTGTGAGTGTCCGTCATGCCATCCCTCGACCCTAGGCAGCTGCTCCAGGGCTCCGTATGTGGGTTTGTCACGCAGCCCCAGACTGGCCGACCATCCTCCGCTGCCGGCGTTCATACCGACTTCGACCAGCTCCTCCACGGCGTAGATGCAGAACATGCCGGCGCAGACGAGCACCTCGGCTAGAGGGAAGTCTGAGTCGGGCAGATCGAGCGCCTCGTGCAGTTCGGGTAGCATATGTGCGAAGACTGTGGCCAGCAGCACCCCACCACCGAAACACTGGACACAGGAGAGAGCTAGCTGAAGACGTGGCCGGCCGCCCGAGTCGCCCCGCAGCCACCCGAGGAGCAGGAAAGGCAGAAGGCCCAGCAGCAGTGCTGATACCAGCAGCACTGCCGCGGCCGCCAGCTTGCTGCCCAGCAGACTCATCGTGCTGGGATGGTGAGATGATGAGCGCTGCTGGGATGAAATGGAGTTCGAAGAAGAGTCACTTCTCTACTTCTCACTTCTCTACTCAGTTGGAGATGACGCGCGCCGCACAGGTCTTTTCGCCTTGGTGTGAGACTTATTGCGTCCTTATCACCGTTTCTGTTGTAAAATTTAGAAACGCATCAAAACAATTATGACTTTCGGAGAAAAGACGGATTACGCTGGTTGGTGTAGTTATAGTGTCTCACTTCAAAGGCTTTTTTGTTCTTATGAGATTCGGTCCGGGACGTCGAGCTCGTTACAAGTTGTAACGGCGATGAGCTGCACCTCTATATTGCTGTGTCACATTGGCATCACAAAGAAGAGCTGCCCTTTCACAATACGCACGAAATGAATCCGTCACCGGAGCCCACAAATCACTGCGACAAACTGCAGTCGGACCTTATCAGTCACACACGGACACGCCTTCTATTCGCACCTCTGCTCACTGTCTCACTGCGTTTCTGCCTCGCTGCGTCTCTCACGTTCTCACTGCGCCTCTCACCTCCTCACTATACCTCTGCCCTTCTCACTGCTATCCGTGACAGCCCAGTTCGCTCCGACCGCGGCCGGCCGGCTCACGAGTGGCATTTGACGGCCCGATCGACCCTCGCACACTTGCTCGGTGCTCGAGCGCGCCTCGCGATACCGCGACCCTGTCAGTCTCTCTATGTTTTGACAGAGGCGTGCTCAGAGCACGGGTCTGGTGGTGCGGCGCCGGTGAATATCTGGAGTATAGGTTTATCGGTGGAAATATGATCAGCAGTGTTGGTGTCAAACCCAGCCCAAGTGGAACGGCCATATATAAAATGGGATGTAATAATTATGAATAAAAGATAAATTTATTCTAGAGGGTGACAAGAATAGATAAAAGTGGTGATAGACGATGAGATTAGTTCTAAGTGAAGTTAAGTGAAGAAAGGCAAGGAATAAGCGGATTTATAGCGTCAAATCGAATATATTTCATGGCACGACACTTCAGTGCCATTCCTTTACTTTCTCACAAGCGCCTACCTATGTGGCATTGCTGATGAAATACAAAACTATCAGAAAAACTACCTGGTACACCTACGACGGGCCTTTTTATGCCGCCCCTGTGACGGTTTGAAGGCGCACAGCAGCACCCGTCACTCACATCCTGTCGACAAGTGCGCGTGTATGTGTGTGTGAGGGGAGGGGTGCCTGCGAGTGCAACCGTTGCAGGTGTGTAGAGACTCGGAGTAGCGAGGAACAAAGAATACTGCACCTGTAGCTCAGCTAGCTAGCCAGAAATGGAGCTCCCCAGGTGGAGAGATGATGGTGAAATGTAACTTACGAGGACAGGTGCTCACATCGAGCTGCTGTGCATGACGGAGGGGTGATGAATAGAGCAGGTTAGCATTTGTTGGTTTAATGCATGCGATTGTTGTTAAGTTTGTAATTTAATTCAAACGGCCTTCCATATTTTTTTTTTATTGCCGCGAAGACGGGGAGGAAGTCGCTCTAAAGCGTTTTCTTTTCTTTTTTAAACACAACACTAATAGACGTTATATGGGAGTAAGTAACTAATAAAGAGTAATTACTTAGCACATTCTCTCCTTAAAACCAAAATGTTTGAAGCAATCTATAGCGCTGAGTGAAAATATATGAGCGTGGCAATTAAATCATTAGCTCAGCTTACGTATTTGCTACTAAACAACCGCATTATGGTTACAATTATTTGAAACAGTAAGATATGCCTTCAATTTCAAATCTCTACTTATCTGTCTGACTATGCCCACAACGCAGACCATTTCTTTTTTATTACTATAAATACCTACATAGTACCTAACCAGCATTTATGTTTATAGAAGAGACAAGTCACAGACATAATACGGTCAGCAACACTGGCAGTCGGCTCAGCTGAACTCTACCGACTCGGGAGAGTTTTTGATAACATGGCTCCATTCCGGGGATGGGGACGGAGGGGGCGGGGGGTCGTCGACACACGATACTGGACCGTCCAGCAGACGGACAGACAGACAGACAGACAGACAGACAGACAGACAGACAGACAGACAGATAGACAGACAGACAGACAGACGGACAGAAAGACAGACAGACAGACAGACAGACGGACAGACGCAGACGGACAGACGGACCGGACCTGGACCAGGGGAGGGGCGAATGAAATGATAACTGAAACCCGAGAGGCGCAGACTCGTGTTTGTTGACACAGGAAACACGTGCCACATTGTCACGTGGTATGTCGTCAGATGACCCGCGTGATGAAATGCCGGGGTCTGTGGTCAGCAGAGGGTCAGACGTGACCTCATCTGGATAAGCGAGTCAGTGCACTCATGCATTCAGTTGACCGCGCTATATGCTGACCTATCAGGTCATATGAGCCATCATCCGATAGCCACCCATCCATGTTTTTTATATTCAGCTTACAGCTAACAACATTTTGTGTTGCTGTGCCACTTGAATCAAATGGGTCTGAATGTCAAAACAGGAGTTATCTCTGATAGTTTCCCATTCCTAGTTGATACGTCGAGCCCTACCTATTGCCATCGCAACTCGCAACTTCACACCAAACGTTGCACTGAACCATGTATTTTCACCAGACGGCTACACGACATTGTCAAACACCAACACATACTCGTACATCCAGCACTGCCAGGTAATGCAGCATTACAAATCACCAACAATAATGGAAACACAGCGGGACGCACCGGCGACGGCGACGGCGGATGAGAGCGAGGTCGAGGGCCCCGGGAGCCACGCAAAGGGCCCTGAGGCCCACATTGGGGCCCCCGGGGGCCCTCGTCACAACAACTCAGAGCGGCGGGCGGGGCTACTCTACACTCTGCGAACCGTAGCGCTGCTAAAGAGGGGGATGTGGCGGCGAAGGGACGAGTCGAAACCGATGTGTGCTACCAGACGCTTGACCTAGAGGCCAAACTCTGGTCGCCGCCTGATGTTTTAGTTTGAAATGGGAAGTGATCTATAGACTAAGATAATTCGGTAGTTGTGGAGGGAAGTGACGGATGAATAATTTCGGCTACAGACTTTCTGTAGTTATGTGCAAGCTTTGTGAAAGAATGTCGAATAATTTGTGAATAGATCGCTAGGAATTGAGGTCCGATTTTTTGTGATGGTAAGGAAAGATGATAGAAAACGTAACCAAGCATAGTACATAACATGTTGACAAATGCTGGGACAGGCTGCTACAGCTGCACTGTTGGGAAGCGGACGGGGAAAGACGACAGCACACGCGCTCTGTTCAAATTGGAACTACTGCTCGGCGGGAACCGTCATCTCGCGACCTATGACCTCGGTCACACAGCGAGCGGCAGGTCGGACCGGGGACCGGTCACGGGTCACAGAGCGGCAGGTCACAGGTCACAGGTCACACTGTGACGCCACATGCCGCTCGACATCACAAGGGGCGGCGGAACGGACCGCCTCTACACATAACACGGAGCTGTATTGCACCCGATGGCGACCACGATATCGACACTTCTCACATCCCTCTGCACATTCCTGCGCGCTCCCTCCCTCCCTGTAGCTGCCTAAATCCCTCTATCCCTGTCGCTTTTCCTCGGTCCTCACCAACACCCACACAAAAATGACAAAAGTACGATGATGTATCATTCACGCGCTTAATGCCTCGCTAGGACATCAATCTTACGGCTCCAGCATTGGGCAACGGTAGCGACAACTGTGGGCTATTTACAGCGAACACTCCGCTTCGATACGGCCGGCCGAATGACGAACATCAGAGCGCATTTGGCCGGCCCGCCAGCGGCTCGCCTCGAGATCAAATTGTACACCGTTTGAGAGACAGCACGCTGCTTTGGTTTTCATCACGTGTGACGGCGCGCTGTCATTGGTTGGCCGGCGCCAACGCAAGCGAATCAAGCCGACAATGAACACGCCGCTCGCTGGAGACAACATTACGAACATGGACACAGAACCGTGTAGAAATGTAGCTGAAGACGTGAGAGAAAGCAGGAGAGAGCTGCGACAGGCAGGGAGCGGGGCGGGCGCCGTCTGTAGACGCTGTCGTTGACGTCAACACAACCCCACCACGGCCCGTCAAAGTAGTGACACCGTAGCTGCTCCTGCGCCGCGAATTCGGCCAAGCCTGCTTCACTCTGTCTGCGTCCTAGAGCGTGTACCTAGCAGGGCTATTCTCGTAACTTGAAACTACTACAGCGCGGCGCCCGTCAAGCCCAGAACATCCGGCGCTGTCCAGTGTGCTAACGGCGTTCGATGCCGGCCAGGGAGCTCAGTTTCCACCCTGCGAGGTCTGCAGGAAGCCAAGCGCTCCTCGTGGGTCGTGGTGCAGCCTCAGACTGTCCTGGAGTCGGAGAGACTCCCCGAGCTGATCTCCGCCCTGCAGACCGCCGCCCGCCGACTCGGGCCGCACAGCGCCGCCGTCGTGACTCGAGCGGATCGCCAGGTCGGCCTGAAGGAACCGGAAGTCGGGCTGCACCACCATGGTCTCAGCCTGGGTGGTGAGAGAGCGGAGGACGTCCAGCGAGCGGGCGCTCTCCGCCTGGGAGGTCAGAGTAGACTTGACCAGCTCGGCCTGAGTCTGCTGAATCATGGCCCTCATGCTGTCGGTGGGACGTGCCGGAGCCATTGACATCCCCGTCTGACAGTGAGACGCCATCGGGTACTGCATGCCCAGACGGTTCAGCATACCCAGCCGCTGATGACCGGGAGGCTCCATACGAGGTGGCATGTGACCGGCCATCGGGTCACCTCCACGCTCCATCTCCATCCGTCCGCCGTTAGGCGGCAGCACCGACGCGTGCTGCAGCATCGAGGTGGCGCCACCGGCGCGCGGCTCCATCTTCGCCTCTGCCGGCGTCGAGATGCGAGACGACGAATCAGAGTGCGCCGACGGCGACGTGGCCGACGCGGCCGTCGTCAGGGGCGTGCCAGTACCGGCAGGCATTCCGGGGGCTCCGCCCAGCGGTCCGGGCCCGCTGTTAGCCCCCGGCGTGACCGGCGTACCCGGTGTGGTGCCCGGCACACCCACCAGCCCGGCGCCGGAGCTCGGGGTCGGAGTCGGAGCCCAGCTGGACATGCCCGTCATGCCCATGTTGGGGAACATGTGGCCGTTCATACCCATTGACATGGAAGAGGAAGCTGCGGCGGCGGCGGCGGCCAGCAGAGTTTCACGCTCTCGTCGCTCGGCGGCAGCTCGGGAGAGGACGTACTGGGCGGCGAACTGGTGCTTCGGGTCCATCCTCATGTGGTCCATGTGCGTCAGGAACGCTGCCGGATGAGCGGGGAGGGTGCGTCATGAGCCTGCCAGGACAGACAGATCTGTAGGAGGTCTCAGTTGTGCCAATTTCTAAAACAGATATGTGAAAAATAAGGTGGGTTGTGATTGTAATTGTTGTGTCCTTTCTGTAAAGTTAAATTTACATAAGTTGTTTACAAGTGGCATCTTTAATGCTTCCAAAAATAATGGCATTATCATTTCAATCATTGAATGTAATTTGCGGAGTAAGGAAGGCCTTGGTTTTTAGTGACCACTGATCAGCCCCTTGTAGCTGTCCCCAGTCCCCATAATCTCACTCACCGGACTCGTGCGTGAAGACGGCCTGGCAAACGGAGCAGGGCCACATCCTCAGCGGAGAGGCCAGCCCGGCAGCCTCCGGGTGGGTGGCCATGTGCTTCCTCAAGGAGCCCTCGTTGACGTACTGCTTGCCGCAGATCGGACAGGGATGGTTCGGAGTCCGCCGCTTAGCTGCAATGAGAGAAAAGGATCAGTTAGATAACCGACGACACTAGATCAGAGAAAGGAAAGAAGATAAGAGAAGGATGTGCTAGATACCGATAAGTGCTAATAAGTTTCTTATGGTAATTGAAAGCGACAATGACCAGGGGACACGTATCCTGTCTGGTCCTCCCTTGGTCACAACAAGCTTACTTTGGTCCCCTTTTTCGGTCAGTTTCGTGGAATAAATAGCGAGCCCATTGTTTCCACGACCCATGCCGGTCTTCCTGGTAAAGCTAACCGGTAAATTCATGGCATCAAAGAGACGCGACGTGCATTTCAGTGCACCGAGCAACATGCTTTCAGCACACGAGAATATTCGCACGAAACGCTGAAGAGCCGTATTTCTGAAGACATTTTAACGACAGTTTCACATGTCACACACGGACACAAGTGGCATTCACGTCATTCACCGTTACTGGCCAGGCACGCCATGCTGACATTAAAACCATTATTCTTGTATTAAAATTTGTTCCATCACTATCAGATGCTGACAATCAGACACGGAAATGTGGTAACTCATGTCGAGTTGTACCCTAAACACTGGCAACGATATTTGAGCCGCGGCGATTAAATGATATGTCCGTTCCCTTGTGCAAACCGCGGGGGGACCCTCTCAGAAATCTAGCGCAAATCTGCGGTAGCGCTGCTTCGTTACGATCACCTCGACCTGATTTCGATCGTGCCGTTATTGCGTCTCGCACGTCATGCCTGTCACCTGTCACCTGTCACACCTGTCACCTGTCACAGCTATCACATCTGTCACCGCTACCAGCGCGCTAGATTACCCTCCCCTCTCAGCTACCAGATTCCTAACCATCATCTCCATCGCCCTGTCGGCACCTCGTTTAGCACCAACTCTAAGAATTCTGACCATCTGCCTGAGCCCTCCCGCGGCCGACAGGCTCTATAGGACAGATCGGCGGCTGGGTGTCGGTGTCTACTGTGTCGCCGGTGGACACTAATGCCGCTAATCCGTCGCAGATCACTGAGTTCGGCGGTGGCGGGGATAGAAAATGGCGACACTCGACGACACCCGCGGCTGGTCACTGTAGGGGGGGGGGGGAGATAGCGAGACGGAGGGACGGGTGAGATGAGACGGAGAGACGGAGCTAGGAGAGACTGGAAGATGTAGGGAAGGAAAAACAAAGGGATAAAAGGACGGTGATACAAACTACAAAGGGACGAAAAGACAGAAACACGGCGACAGGCCCTCAGACCATCAGACTACCGCACAGACCAATAACCTCCGTCCCAGCCGTTCAGATTTATAGTCAGAAAAGTCGCCTTATAACTGCGAGCAATAACTGACACCCGATCGGAGCGCCCTGTGTCCTTCTCGGAAAGCTACCACCCCCTAGCCCCCTAGGACCGTCCGGTGCATCCTGCCTCACCACAGACCCCGTCAATCATAAACCGGCCGCTAAAATTGCACAGCTCGTCGGACGATAAACCAACTGAGTGACTAGTAATGATCGACTGATTGCCCGTGCCGGTAGCTAATTTAGTGGCCCTGTTTCCGCTACTGACAGGCGGCGCATGATGCTGACACGGGTCAGCGGTAGTTCGAATGATGAGGGGGTGGTACGATCAAGGTGCTAAGGTGCATCGCTTTCAAGGGACTAAGATGAGGGCAGCCTCTTTTGAATTTATATCAATAAACATCATCGCTTTGAGGTTCTGATCTACCCGATTCCTGCGACTGCGTCCACTGCTAAGAGGGTTCGAGTTTTACACATAAAGCAGGACAGGACAAACGAAATAAGTGGCAACACAAGTCACCAAACACCAATAGAGCGAGCAACAAACATGTTTTCTTGACGGCTAGTCATCGTCAGCTAGCTCACCTGCCACGCCCGAGGCGTTGGGGTCCTTGTGCACGTGCTTCATGTGCTCCATCAGCGCCGCACCGCCCAGATACATCTTATGGCAGAGAGGGCAGTTGACGGCGTTCGGTCCACCGATCAGCGCAGCATGCTGCAACAGAGCGACGGTAGAGGTCATTACGGGTCGGCCAGAGGTCAACGGGGGCTCACCAGAGGTCATTGGGACTTGGGAGTCACTGAGAGCTGATGAGGTCATTATGTGTTGGATTGGCCAGAATGAAAGCTGATGTGAATCTTCAGATAACAATAGTGGTCAATCGACGGGTAAAAGCTTTCAATGATCTCATCTGCGTGTGAGCAGAAGCGCGTTACGATCCGTACCCAATAAATCAGCGGTCAATTAAACTGCTAAGCACCTACCTACCTAGTTTTACATTTTTAAGTACTAGATCGCACCAGGAACAACCGACTAGCAGTTTCAATAACATATGTCCCTGTGTCAATGGATAAAACTGAACCATCTTTATCCATTAGACCGCCTCTCACAGGATGGGGTGAGGATCCGGTTCCGCGCGGACAAGTGCGTCTGATCACAATAGCCGCCGAGCGCGCGCACCTCCAGAGCACCTCGTATTTCATCCGGACACGGCGGCCCCATCGCCACACGGCGCCGCGCAAGCTTTTGTAATTTTCCGCTCCAAAGGCAGTTTTTATAGTTCGCATAAATTAATAGTTCATCTCGAGTGCAGTATTCTCGCGCAGACGAGTCCCATTAGAATTCGTTCACGCCGTGTGCAGCGCGCAGTCTAATGAACAGAGTGCAGGTTGGAGATCAATCTCCTATTACCAAGGATGTGACGAAGAGCTAACCGATTTCTGAATAAAAACGGCAAAATAACCAATACCAATGTGCAAAAAGTTCACTAGTGGTCTGGGAAAGGTTGCCGCCGATGACTATGTTCAAAAGCGCTCGCCTTTTTGCATGCGACCCTGGAAAATGGTGCGTGTTTTTTGTCGTCGCCGGGGCGGTTCGTCCACTCGGCTGCACAGCTGCTATCTGCCGATATTGATGCACCATTAACTTACAGCTATGAGGCGGTAAAAGTGAAATAAAAACCAGCCTCACACCGTGTAAAAGCTGTTCAAGCATCGCCGAGGGTTTGACGTCACGCTTACTGCTCGAACGGACAAGACGAGTTGACCAAATCTGATGAATTCCATTGCCGAGTATAGGAATATAACATGAAACTACTGCTTCCTTTTCGTGGGAATTAAATGTGGAATTGTCCGTTTACATTCATGTATGTAAAATATGTATGCATGCATTGCTTGCTATACTGAAAATATTATTTTGTATCGAATGACGCAGGCTATATGTGAGCAACACTTTGAATAGCATGTCATCACACAATGAATTGTTATAAAGTTGTCATTTTCAAACGTCGCCATAACTATCTGATGTCTTCTCTTACAGCCAATGAACAAAAGACCGAGTGAATCACTGGAAAAATCATACGGTATGAGGTCGACAATAGGTATTATTTCTTTCTTAAATCCCAGCAGTAGAGTAGCCCAAAAGCCACTTGAGAAAACACCGAAAAATGTCTCCTCAATTTATCATCGTCGGTGAACATTGACCATTCTATAACAAAAGAACAATATGCACGAATAATGAAAAGAATGCCGAATGAATAAACGACCGAGAATGCGAACAGAAATCACAGAGAAGGATTCAATAATGGGTCAGTACCAATTACAGCTAGGGCGCACCTTCAGACAATGTGATCGTCTTGGTCGTCATCAATCCCAACTACTCGACAGAAGTCGCCGCAAAATGGAGCCGTGAGAAAACCCGACTCCCGCTTAGCGACACACTCACCCGAGCACCATCCGACCAGCGGTCCCGCATCATTCAGATGCCAATTTCACTCAACTTATAATTGGTGGAGAAGTAAATGGAACAGTTGATTTACAACAATCATTAAGAGGTTCAAGCGGCCAGGTTCGAATGGTGGGACACTGAAGTATGGTTATCGTCAACTAATGATTACCAGCCTCCGTTTCCAGAGACCAATTAGGGAAGTGGCTGCAGTGTTACCCGCTCGGATATTGGCGGACTCTCCTCTGTGTTTATATCGCCGCAACTCGTGCATTTAGCGAGCATTGGTCAACCCTTCTCGGCTGCGCATGCCGTCTTCATTCATATTGCGCGATCGTATCTCCCGCGCCACAGCTGTCTTCCCTGCGCCAGAGCGCGTCAAATGACCGGCTTCAAGCCCTTAGTGCGAGTCTTTCCCATGAATCGAACAGCTGGGAATGCAATTGCAACATTTTATTACCATTTAGCTGTTGTAGTTCTTTGTCGATGAAATACACCGATAGGTGGACATGATCGTTGTTTTCCGCTCTTTCGAGAAGAGAGTATTGAATACAACGTCTGGATACCTAAATTGCGGTTGAAGAAGTCGCAAAATATTTCGATTATATATGTGCTTTGTGGTATTTTCAACTCAATAGATAAACCAGACCCTCGTATTGATTCTATGGAAGCTGGTAAAACAGTACACAGCCCTTCTACGAGTGATCAATGGCGGCCTTCCGCAATGGTGCCTATAAATGAGAGGTAACATTTTTCGTTCGCATGAGGCTATATGGTACGCACGTACTATATGTCGTACACAAGTTACGTTTGTATCTACATGCTGAACAATTTACGTGTTTATTTTTCTGATCGCGCTATTATTGCAACATAAGTGAAAATTCAAACAAAAAAGGAGAGTTGGAGCGACAATGCTTTCTTTAGTTTCTTTGTCCATGATCCATTCGTAGGCTTTAAACAATGGATACCAGAAGCAGCGTACCTATGCTGCTTCAACGTGTTTTTAATTTACTAGTATTATTTACTTTTTAATTTACTAGTACTAGAACATTGTGCTCGCTGGACATCATGGTTTGGAAATGACACTGCATGCATGACCATTACTGCAATGCATTGAATACACGCGAATATAACAAAGGACCCTAATCACTCGTTTGTCTCCTTGCTCTATGTTACGAGGTTACTAAAAGCCCTATCTAGTGAATTAATTAGAAATAAAAGCATCATGTTGAGCATTACATAATCGTCCCTAGGAATTCAGCGAACAGAGTTCCCTCGCATTCTCTCAATCAATGCATGCTCTTACGACACTGCCTTACGAAATTCGACACTGACTCCCGGTCCAATTAGGAAAACAAAGAGTAGTTGCGTGGGATTCTGCACAATGTTCTTCTCTGCTCAGCTCGGTTATACACGTGTCTCCGGGCCCACCAATGCCAAAGGATGGGCCGGATCCGAGCGCAAAACGAACACAAAACGCTGATGGAATTTGCGCGCGCGCATTCCACTCATTGTTTCGCGGAGTTGATCAAGGCTCTGGTGGGAAGGAGCTTTTAATTGCAGGGTCGTTCTCAGGGATTGGTGCTCTACATTGTGTCCCATTGGTAGTGACCTTGAATTGAAGCTTTGTAATCCAGCAAGGTCAGATGTGCGAGTTAATGTTGTTCAATTTTGGTCAAGCAATTCCGATTCGGCTTCACTTTTTTCTTACTCGGCTGAAAAGAAGACAGATTAAATGCTGATTGTTAAGCAAGCGCTTGTTTCTTTTTTATGCTCAGATTACCTGAATATCGTTGGAATATCGATCATCGTACACGTTCTTTGTGATACAGATACGTTGTCCAATGTCCATGTGACCTGTTACTGACCTTTGCGGTGTGGTTCTGTGACCTTTGACTGACCTTCGTGGTGTGGTGTTGTGACCTTTGACTGACCTTTGTGGTGTGCGTGCGCAGGCTGCTCTCGGTGGCGAAGCCTTTGCCGCAGATCTGGCAGTGGAACGGCCGGTTCTTCATGCGCTCGATCTGCGAGTCGTGGTTCCGCAGGTGCTGTTGCAGGTTCGACAGCTGGATGAAGGCCCGACCGCACTCGGCGTAGTGGCACTTGTACGGTCGCTCACCTGCGGGGCAAAAGTTGAATAACGTCAGAATTCCGATTGAGTAGGGTCACGTCGAATAGAACATGTTTTATTGCACTCTGCTGATTGACGCTTGCCTTGTACCATGGAACCGGAAAGCCAGCATCAGTCAGCAAGACTTGGAGAAACGCCCTTGCTTACGTTAGATATGTCCCGAATGGGTCGTTTGAAAGCAGTAGCGTTTGGTGAATGGCCTATCGGGATTAAATAGGAATATGGCTGATGATTTGAATTCAAAACTATGCATTTATTGCTTTTTATTGCTTTGTTTTTAGGTTCTATTTTTGTTTCTAGTTTCGGGAGGCTCTGGGATATTTACCACAAACGTGATCAATTCTTTTTATGGCCAGATCATAAAACAAAGAGCTCGGTAGCGGCGACAGTGGTGGCGCTGATCCAAGGCCAGCGGAGACCGCCTCTCCCAGACAGGTCGCAGCTCAACTCCGGCGAGAATTGGAAACTCCCGGATTATCCCCGTGTTCGACACGACTGAATCGCTCAGCGACGACCGACTGGAGGGGACAGATCCGCTAGACAGACGGGCACCTTCCTCTGGTTGTCACGCAGCCCCGGCCAAGCACCGCGCTGGGGTATCGCCAGCGGGGTTCAGCTAATCCAACAACGAGCCACTGATTCGAAAAATCACCGTCAGAGCGGAGTGCCATGAGCCGCCACCGGTGGCTTTATCAGCGGTTCTGCCGCCAGCTCTGTCGGCTCAGTTCTGTCGGTCTGAAGCCGATACTGTGGCTTGGTGACATGTCCATCTCGACATGTCACCACCGCCGTACTCTGCCCTCCCCAGGAGCAGGGCTGCGGTCGGCGGGCAGAGTCGGAGGACGCTGTCGGCGGCCACTCCTGGTCGGGAATTACACGCGATTGTGTAGATTGGGTGGTGTGCTGCTCCTCTAGTCTCCAGTGTTGACAGACAGGACAACCGCGTGACGCCGCGATGAACGTCGATGACAGAGATGACACGGAGGTACAGCAGACGCGCAGGCCGGTCGCGCGCAGAGCTACAGCCCGATCGTGCGTTAGGGGAGCTGGGTGACAACGGTTACAGGGCCAGCATGGGTGGAGGACGCGCTACAACGGCTGTCCGGGTCGTTAGGCGAAGATGGTGTGCGAAAACAAGGCAGATTACTGGTCAAGATTGTTGTGACGTGATCGAGGGTTTAACCAGTAATAGATGATGGATTAGCTTGCAAACTGCTCAATTACATCGGGAGAAAGAAGTGTGGGCGTTATTGAATTAGCTTCAGAAGAGGCCCAGCCAACGAAACTGTCTTTTTAGGAGCTGTAGGGTCCTGCTAAGAGCCTTTTTGCTCATTTCGTTGCTGTTAGGCTCGCGTGTGGAAATGCTCCCGAAGGTGCGGACCTCATGCTGTCATTTAGTTCTGCCTGACTTCCTCAATTCCACGAACCCCACATAATCCACATGAGCCATGCGATGTAAGACAGGTAACCGGGTAATGACAGATAGTAAAGTCAATCGGCAGGATCATCGCTCACGGAACGGGCAACGATGTGGGAACGATCAGACCCCCGGTACAGCGCGGTCCGAGGCAGTCCCGAACGTCACTCAGAATGAGTTCAGTGCACGGGTCAATTGCTCTTCCTCAAGATGAAACGGAGGAAAAGAATAACGAGGAGTGTAAAGTGATGCTTACCTTCATATATCTCGGTATTCAAAAGCAACGTGAACTTTTCATTATCTACCTCAACTATAAGGATAATAAGGCGCGTTAGATCAAGTCCTGCCCCGCGCATAGGCGTCCCTCGTCTATCTGACCACCAACCAGTGGCGCCCGTACATCACATCTCACGTTCCTCAACAGGCGTGATCGCGGCGCTGGAAGCCGTTCGTGCCACCGCCAGTTGCACAGCCATCACGAACATCTCGCCAAATTAGCCGGCGATCTCAGTCATACATGGAAAAATCGTCCAACAGACACGCAAATTCCATTTAGGCTTTTCGGTAGTTCGCTCCTGAACCAGCGTCACTGGGCATCATCTCGCTCGCCGAGGAGGCGTTTACTGGATACACGCGCCTTGGGTGATTACGCCGCAGTGTTGTCTTCTGGGTTTTCCAGTGTACTCAGGTGGGCAGCAGTTACCGCGAGCCGTGTTTGACGCCCGAACGAGGCCACGGCAGCTCAAAAACGGTCCGTAATCCGTCCCGTACGGCGACAGCAGTCCGGTCGTGGACGACACCGTGTCGGGAACAGCTTATCGACTGGGGGTCTGTGGAAGTGCTCTCCGGTTTGAAGATGCCGGCCGCTGTGACGAGAACTTTGAGTCAGTTCTTGAACTAATATCGGGGTAAAGATGGAACCCTCGCCGCCCGGTGATAGTGCATCGGTGTCTGATCATGATCAAAGGGCCCGATCTATTCCCTCGATGATTACTTCCGAACTTTTCCCAAGTCTCCAGGTCGAGATTTTCAAAGAAGCTGCTTAATTATCCGACAGCTTTCTCAAGTAACTGAAGATAATTTAAACGCAGCTTTCACGCTGCACGGAACAAGGAGAGGCCGCCGTGCCGACACCAAACTGCTGTGGAACAAACCGCAACTACCACCCATCTCTCATCAGTGGTAGAAACGGAACATTTTCCCATCAGCAGATTAGCTTTTTTGCCGACTGCCCAGGCCAATCTGCGGAATTGTTCTAGTTTTGCTAGCGCTTTGGCCGCTCTGCCTTTTGAAGTTAGTGATACATTTCACACTCTTCAACAAAAGAACAGTTGACCCTTCATCGCAGGAGGACCGGGCGGCCTATGCCCAACTGACCGCCCTGCTGGCCCGTCCTACCAGCTTGTCTTTCTCTTGGTCCGCTCCTACCCCAGACAGTGTCCTCGTCCCTCGACCAATGGCAGGCCATCAATCCCCGCACGGCGGCATTTTGGTGCGAGCGTCGCCAATCCCCGCCCGTAATGGGACCGTCCAGGTAAACAGGCGCACAATGACGAGAAGTGACGCGTTTATCGGACACCCGGCCGGCCGGCCGACGCGGCTCCGCTGCTCTTATAACGGGGCACGGCCGACAGAGGGACATTCCAGGGAAAGAAACCGCCCCGTGACACTCTCGTGGGACCAATCGCTCGCGAGAGACTACAATGCGCACCAGGTGGGGATCCCGGGATCTGCCGGCATTGGTGTTGTTCCAACGCAAGTGTACAAACCTCTTACCACCTTCCCTGAGGATTCACCTTCGAAATGCGGAACTGTGAGCAGCTTACGTTTCATAAAGAAACGGTTAAACTATTTAAACGTTTGAGGAAAAATTTCCGCTCACCACGCGGCACCTGTGTCGGAGCGTTCCAGCGCGAAACACTATCCTCACGATAAGATCATGTGAGCCGTTTTTCTTGCCCAGTATTCAGTAGTAGACGGTTGAGGCCTCTTACCGACGACAAAAACAGCAAGGCCACCGCGGGCGCCGCGCAATGAATGCCGCATGCCGCGTCACTTGTCAATAATTGGCTAATCGAATTCTTTCGGAGAAGGTGCCAACCGCTCTGCGCCCTAATTTTAGGACGGGTCGGGCAGTTAGGTCGGCTGCGGCGTCCCAACCCAGTATTATTAAATCAACTGATCCGTCCGTTCCACTTCCATTAATTTTTTATCCTTCTTTTTGTTTCTATTAATCTTTTTATCGCCGTGGCGCAGACGAAAAAATCCGCACGGCTCTGAATGCAAGCGGCAATAAATTATACGAAATAGTATCTTTTGTTTTTGGCGCGCCTATGGGAAAAGGAGGAGCTCGTTTGCATGGTAGGGCCATTTATCTAGTGGGGATTTGCATAGTCTTGTGCGGGGCACCAGCTGGGCACCGGGAAGCACCGGGACAGGTCGGCTGGTGGGCTCTGGTGGGCTCTGACGGGATTCGGCGGGGTCCGGTGGGGTTCAATGGGACTGTCAGAGATGAGTCGCCGCTGCTGTACAGGCCAAAGCGGCCGGACGTTGACCGGCCATATTAATTAGATAAAGGTGCGCAGGCTGTACTTAATGATGTCCAACTAACCAAATCGTTTCTTTTTTGGTTTATCGCGAAACAACGAATGAATGGCGATGGTGATGAATTGAAAGCAATTTGGATGTTTTAAAGCTTATTGAGTGAGCTTGGAATTATCAAACAAATGAAAAACTACGTTTTCTGTTTCTTATAAAATTTTGGAAGATGTGCAGGATGTGCTTGGGAAAGGAAACGGTATCCAGCGATCGATTATCATTTCCACTACACAGTAGGCATCACAATCATCGAATCTGCCTGCTTTGATTAAAATTACATTTCCAGACAAAGCCCGAAGACGTTTATCGATAACCTCTTCATCGCAGTCATCACTACCTGATGTGATCGAGCCTCCCAAACGTCAGCTGATGTCCGTGCTGCCGATCTGATGTCTGCGCCGCCGATCTGACGTGGCGTCATGACTAAGCGACCACTCCGGGCCCTCTGCAGCTCGTTAGGCGGGGTTCCCACGGTGCCTGAGCGACCGTCTGGCCGCCGAGGCCTGTCACCGCGGTCTGCCGACATGCACCGACAGACGGATCGACGGACGCTCGGACCCCGCTCGCAGCGAGCTACAAACCCGCACTGACCGCAGGATCCGCAGTTTCCGCGTAAAGGCATCATCAGTGGTCAGTATGCAGGTAAAAGTGAGCGCTGAGTGGTTACAGGCCAAGATGTTGACATGGGATGCATAAAATTGACACATGCGCGTAGCAGTCTTCTGCAAATTTGCAGTCAGGATTTATATTGTATCAACCACACGACACAGTGTGCGAATGGGAAGGGACATTTCATCCACCAAAAATGATCAGGCTAGTGCGTGGAAAAACAGGATACAGATGATCCCACCGGCTTGCTCGCGTGATGCTTGGTGCGCAATTAATGCAGGTCAGCGGGAAAGAAATCCTTTTGCTGACACTCACGACGACAATATGGCATCGCCGTTTCATGTCTGACTAATAAGCATAGCGTTTATTGAGGTCCCGGTATTCGATAAGCCCTGACTCATGAAATTCTCGGGTTTACTTTCTTCCACGTTCCCAGCAATCTACCCATCAGAGGCCGGCCGATAGGGGCTAGTCCAATTGTTCCGCGCGTCTGGGCGCCACGGCGTGCTACCTACCGCTGATGTACCCGTTCGTGAGGGCTCAGTCTGACAGGGGCAACCGGCGCCCTCACGAACGCCTCAAACCGGTCGCTGGCACGGCGCGCCAACCGCACGCTCCACTGCTCTACATACGAGCGAGGATCAGGGGAGGGGAGCTGTCTGAGCCGACTGCTCTTTACCCGAACAGATCCCTTCCTACCCAGGCTGGAACTGACTCGAGAAACGGGAGTCTCCCGTGACTACACCACTGGCGAGAGGAGCATGTCTCGTGAGGTATCTTTTCTGAAAAGTATCCCTCAGGGCCGGATGGTAGCTCGAGCGGCACGCGACGGTACCCGGCGGCAGAGAAGTGCCACCCCACCGGCTATTTGACCCACGAGAGATGGAGCTCTTGATCGTGGCGGTCGGGGTCTTGAGGGTAATAAGTGGGAATTATAGAAAAGCGTGGCCGTTCGATTTTCTGGCACACATCTAACTACATATGGGTATACCGGATATATTTTTTCAGCTGCCATGATGACCACAATTACTTTTACTTTGACCAGACAGGTGGATAAAGAAGAAAAATATGTAAGGACAGCCATAACCGCGCTAACGTGAGTTCTCGGTAGCCAAACCACACAACTGTAGCCTCGCCTCCGTATCACGCTATCAAGTATGTAGCCTACCGAGCGTGCTTATTGTATTTCCATGCGAGATTACAGATCACAGGTAGTTGTGCATGGATGTTCATCGTGTATAAATAGCGGCGTTTTTCCGTCTTTAGTGGTCATTACGTACCAGCGCATCTGCGCGATTATCAGTCGTTCTGTGAATACATTGGACTCGTGTCATGAATGTGAGGCTCATTAAATCTGGAATAGTTCCTTGTGTGTTTACATATATGGCTACCACGTGCAGTGGTGTTCCCACTCCCTTCCCTTTCCATCAGTTCACTATCAGTGAAGTGGAACATGAAAGACAAGGAAGGTGCTTCAAACCGTGTGATAAGGAAGCCGCGAGGTATCCACTTCCAGCCAAAAATAGAACGGCACGCCACTGACACCCGGGGAGGGAGTGAAACACGACAGATACCGACCGAGATACTCGGGGAAGTCACATTGTTATAATTCAAATCGGTATCTATGAATCGGATACGGAACAATGCGGCATTTGATGTAATATGCATACATGCACATAAAAAGCCGTGCCGGAATCGGTGTTGAATTTATGCCAAGGTGAGATCGAGAAATGCAAAATTTTATGGGAATGGTAAGTGTCACATACCGACCGGGATCTACCACGATTTGGCTCCTTTACCTCAAGGATGTGGTTCCGCCTTTTGGTTATTGCATCCTCACTCGCGCCTAAAGGCGAGAGTTCCCTCGCGGCGAGAGCTTTGAATTTCTCATGTGTTTTAGGGTAAAAAGTCTTGTGGCGAACGGTAGTCCACTTCTCCAGTGAAGAGATGAGGAGAGGACCGTCCCCCTTTTAGCGAGAGGAGGCACACGCGACGGCAATCAGATCCAAGATCAGAAGGGCGAGCCGCCGGGCCGTCCTCCCGCCTCCCCGACACGCGAGCTGACCCTCCGGACGGAGGGGAGGTAGAAACCGCGGCACTTTGATCCCAGCGGGAACTGTTCGGTAGCTCATTGGGTAGATGGCAAGGGCTTATGCTGGATATCCGCAGGCAAGAATGGTGTGAAAAGAGGTGGCAGTGTAATTGTCCGATATTTGACTAATAAGCGACAGTTTTTTTCTGATTTTTTCTTCAATTTTGCTTGGTTTGTTTAGTCCCACTTATCATTGGAACGGTCATATGCTGGTTGATATGTCAATACCAGTTGATATGAAATACTAGAGTCTACTTCTCCCCGCTGATCGGTGACCGTTCTAAATCCCACCACCCGACCGATACCATGCGTGCCCGCCGCCCGGCCGAGCGGCCCTACCCTCCTCCCGCGGCGGCCACTGGGCCTGTCTGCCGCCACTGTCGGCACTGTCGGCACTGTCGGGGCTACTGTCGGCACTACCTACTGTCGGCAGCGGCGTCACTGATCCCTCCGTGAACAGCCCGACAACAGACATCGCATTCAGCCCGTCTGTGGCGCGCACAAAAAAACCTCCGCGTCAGGTGGCATGAATATCATCTGCATATGAACGATCAAAGGATCATACAAGTGACTCGGCCGCCCGCTGAAAAGATGCAACAATTAAGAAACTTCAAACAAGTAACCCGTTCTTCTACCCCATCGCCACAGAATCAATAGCCGCTGCCGGAAGGCTCACAATACGGCCTGAAAGGTGGGAGTTGCGACCTTATCGCCAGCCGGCCTCCCGGCGCCGCCGTCGTGGGAATGGTAAAATCTATGGGAGAAACGGGGTAGGTGCCCGGTCGCGGCGCTGCGAACAAATAACGATTAATCTTCTCTATCTTTTCCGGGCGGCGCCACACAGCGAGCTGGCTGCTGAATAAAGCCAAATAGCATAGCTCTTTGCGAACTCTGAGTCGGCCACAAAACGACTGTCGCATGCAAATGGATGCCAAGCAACGCAAATTAATGCCCAATGAATTGAGAGCCGGTTGGCATAATGGGATCAGGTGCTCCCGTACAAATATCTCCAAACGACTGGGTGAATTATGCTAATGTTAATGATACACTGCATTGCCTGCTGTGCAGATAGGCCGAGTTTGAATGCGACCACAGCGGAGGAATCTCAGCTGGGCTGGCCCTGATGATGTCATTACGACGAATGAAAAATCCATCAGACCGAGGTGGTGTGGTCGGGCCCCGGACTTACCTCCGCGCGCGTCTGCCACTCACGGATCGGTGGTGTGGCCCGAGCATTCCGCCAATTTCCCACGCAGTTGAGGCGGGATTCCGAGGCGGGCGGCTGCGCTCGTCGGCCGTTTTATGACCGTAGCTGTCAGATATAAATTCGTGACAACGCTGACTTTGACCACAGTAAATCATCGGCGAATATAAAGTCTGCAGGTGACGGTGAGCCGGCGTCACGTATATCGACAGCCATATGATCTGAGGGCCGGCCAAAAATCCGCCGTGCACGGCACGCAAGCCGCGGTCACTGGCTATGTGTATTTACTGCGGCCACTGGCCCAGCGCGGCAGTCCAACCAACACCCTCCGCGTCGAATTTACCTCTGTCCCAATGTTTGGTAGCACAGGAGGCTCTAGCAGCGGCGGAAGCAGCATCGGAACTTCCATGGCGTCATGAGTCTGTCGTTCCTGTTGTCCGATGCCAGACCGGCTAGTAGAGTTGATTATAATTGGGACCGCGATGTCGGCGCAATTATGGCAGCACGGCATGTCACTCGCTATCAACAGGATAAGGGAGTGCGTCCGAACCGATGATCGGGGTCGAGGACGGGGACGCCGCTCTGATGAGAGAACAGGCCACTGTTCCATGCCGCGTGTGACACTGGTGTCATGCCCCGGCTACCCCACTGTGTCTCAGCCTGCTTTGCTAATGACGTGGCTACTGAGTCGTGTGCTAAAAAGGAGAGGGTTATTCAATGATGGCGTGCTAGAACGAACCGATGCGAGCATTTTATGGGTTGGAAATACTGGTCAAACACGCGACTTCTTTTGAAACTGGCACTGGCAGGCTTCAGTATTAATTACTGGATCATTATGAAATGCCCCTGTGTCGTTACACTTCACTCATCCTCATATAATGTTAACCGAATGATGGAAAATTGGTATGAATGAAAGGTACCCTCAACAGTATGCTCGCTATGCAGAAAGTGGAATAAGTACGGAGCAAAATAGCCATCGCTGGCCTAGCTTTCACATCGGTGTAGACACTAGAGGACTTGCGAGAGTCTGTAATAACGCACTATGGACAACGATTGCAGTAGTTACGCACATCACTTGTCGGTGGCAGCGTATGCGAGAGTTGTAATTTACTTTTTTTGCAGCGACAATTTCAAATGCCGATCGAACCGAAGTTAGCTAGTAATTATCTTGAACCGAGAAGATAATTATGGACGAAAATTAGCCACCGTACGCGAGCAGTTACCGAACGGTTATTACCTATTACCCGTGTTCAGAAGCAGGAATCACAGCGGGAGAATATGACGCGATGCAAACAACGGGCTCCTCCGCGGGGGGGGGGGGGGGGCGGCCGTAAAAGTTGGCATCAATGGGGAGGTGTTTCTTTTCAGATGCGCGATGCAGGCCTCATTGTCATCCGCAGGCGCGGGATGTGAAACTTATCCACAAATAAATTCCGGACGACGTCTTTGCGAAACGACCTGCTCTCGAGAGTCCCTAGGCGAATATTAAAACGTCTGAAGGTTTTATTTTCGGAAAAACGACGGGGTTAGTTGAAAATTCCCGGTTTATAAAGAGACGAAAGATGTGGAATTAAACGCTTGCCTCGACTGTCTGCAAAAGATGAAACTTTTCATAAGATTAGGAATCTTTGATGAAGACGGCGGGCTTGGAAGTCGAATGATGAGAGAACCAAGCGAGAGGGGACTTATTAAAAATGCATGAAAGGCTGAGTCGAATACTGAGGAACAAAACTTCAGGTCCCGCTAGCAATATCGACTCTGGAGGGTCATCAAGAAGATATTATTGCCGAACTATTTCTACCAAAGCGTCTTCATTTCGAGATCGGTCACAAATATCAGTGGTGATCGGACTACGGATATATTCAAAATAGAGTACCTTGGCTACGATAGGTCCTACATAGTCTTCTGAAGCATGATTATACAACTTGAACGGCTAAAAATGTGATGAAGGTGTTCATATACCACTGCTCAATTTATCATGCCTTTTTGTCTATGCGTCACGTCGCATATTATTATCGAATATCGTGACAAACAAAATATCTCACACCAGTGTCTAATCACCAACAACTGTCACTAACATGGAATAGTAGCCTAGATTTGGTGAGGCGCGCGAAATCTCAACTGAAATGTAGAGCGAAAAATCGTTTCAGGTCATGCATATCCAATACCCATGAATTATAGCGTATCTCGGGTGGCTCAAACCACATGCAACGACGTCCATTCAGGGAAGGAGGATGAGCTAGGTTGTATAACCGTTCTCGGGTGCAGTTAACATTTTGTTTTCTTCGTCGCTTTCTCATGAAAAGGGTGACACGTTCAGCTAAGATAACGTGATAAATGTTGAGCGCTCTGTTACGGGCGTTTACGATTACTTTCGATTCTTTTCTTGTTTCACTCTATGCTTAACATGATTTCCTTTCAAGTGGATTCAGTCAAACGTGGATCGTGGAATTAGTAACCAGTTCTTTTTATTCGAACATATAGAAACAAGGTAAACCTACTTAAAACTCGACTGGCCATTTTAATCCTATGTATTACGGGAGATTTATGCATTCCAGTTCGATGTGTATCGCTGTTTACTCCCTGATACTCTAAGAAGGACAAACAAGTTATTTACATCAAAAGCAGCCGCATATACAGCAAAAACTTATATTACATATAAGTTTTTCTTAAAAATAACCAAATGATCGATCATGACAATCCATTTAGTGTGATCCACGCTGAATTTCGCTGGCCGTGGCGCTGGTCGATTTACGCCAGCACTACAGGCCCGGTTGGGTGGCGCATCACTTTCACCTGAGGAGCGGGTCCGCGCGCGACTGACCGTTTCGCGTCACCTCACATGTCCAAAACGGAATCTTTGCCGCGGTGCAGCGACTCACTTTGATGGCCGCCAAACAATAAGCAGGAAAAATGACCAGCGGCCACCGAAAAGGACCGGAGGACAATTTTCCTGTTGCTGGAAAAACGTGGGACCGCGCAGATACAATCGGTGGTCGGTCAGGCCTGAGCCCTTGCAAACTAATCCATGGTGTGGCATGCCCCGAGCCCACCAAAAGCCGGACACAATCGCGTCATCTCGGTCGCGGTGGATTTTTTTCCGCAGTGCACCATGGTGCAGTCTCCATTATTGGCTGTTCGGGAAAAATGTCGCCAGATCAGAGGCTTGATTCATTTGGGTGTGTGCGACTTAACTGTGGCAAAGATAGAGCGACGCCATTGTCCAATCGGGCAGCGACATTTTTCGACGACCGCTGCCGCACTCGACTCCAAAGGAAATCGCAGGCCGGTTGGCAGGCTTTTCATGCCCATTCTCCACTCCAAATATGTAGCATTCCATCTGTGGTGCCTATTAACGGGCTCCAGGAAAGCTGCCCAACTAGAACAAGGATACCAGTGTCGACACTTCCTACCCGCGGCGCCTGGCCGTCCGTGCCAGTGACGGGGACCGGCTGAACGTTTCCTACTCATCAGTTGACACGGCCGCTAACGACTCGGCGGTGATGTCAGGTGGCGCGGCAGGTGCGATTCACAGAACGCGACACGAAATCGCGCTCCAAAGAGTGGAAAAAGAAGTGGGAAAATGAACACTACATTTGAGCAGCAGAAAATATGGCATTCTTCGGCGGCAACGGGATGATCAAAGAACTCCTATAAAACGGTGAAAAAATAAGCGTGCAGTGTTGGATATCATCCAAATTACAACGGAAGCCGACAGGATGTTTTGAGGGGCAAAGCCATCGAAACCGCTGTTGGTCTAGTAGATTATTGCCAACAACGATCATGACACCATCTCTAAGGAAATTAAGCACGATCGATACTGATGAGTAACAATAGGGAAAGAGCCTGAAGCGGAATTATGCTGTTAACATGCGTCACAAATAACATGAGCGCATCGGCTGGTAACTTTTGCATGCTTCATCATCTGAAGAAAGGACGGTGCGCGGGTCGAAGAGTCTCCTGCATTTATTACCCGCATTGGAAGGAAACGCCACATGTCTTTGCGTCCTCAAGCAGAACCGTTGACGAATTGTTAGGCCTGTTCCGCAGAAAGTGCTAGTCAAACAAGCAAAAGTGCAAGGGATACACACAAACTGACGCGTTTTCGCAGGGTGTGCCCAGGGTCGCTCTTGGAGTTGCCGAGACTGACCTGTGTGCAGCCGGGTGTGCTGCTGCACGTGGCTGAGCTGCTTGAAGCGCCGGTCGCAGTAGGAGCACTTGTAGGGCTTCTCTCCGGTGTGGACGCGGATGTGCTGCACCAGCTGGTGGTTGGAGGAGAACGACTTGAGACACTGCTGGCACTGGTGCGGCTTCACCTCGCTGCGGTGCATCTCCCGAGCGTGCAGCTGCATCGCAGACTTGTGCATGAAGATCTGAAACGTGAAGGTAGTTATGAGTAACGAAGCACTGGCATATACCTAAAGTGGAGGAAGCGCTAGGACGCCAATGTTGAAGAAGAGGATGCCGACATAACGGTAATATAAAGGAGAGAACCTGGGGCATTAGAAGTGGCTCTCAGCCAGAGAGCAGATGCCTTTGGCTGAAGCGTGGTGCTCTTTGATACAAATGGGGTGGTGCTCTTAGCTAAGCGACGATGATAATGACTGACTCTCGAATGTAGGATACTGCGGCTGGATCTGAACACGGAATCGCACTCTTAGCTAGTGAGCGGTGCTCGCGGCTGAGCTAAGCAAACCGGCACATCTCCCAGGTACTTGCGGTTGCCAGAACTGGTACCGGAAGGCAAATTCCCCAGCCTGTTTGTGATGGATGCGACCTTGGTCGGATTTAAAATCGGTTTGATGTTGAGTATGCCAACTGCCTGATGAACGTGAAAAACCATTCCACACTAAGGGAAAATGCCAACACTGACAACGAAAACATGACAAGTTTATGTCTATCTATCTAACAAACCAGCGCTTCTTGTTCTCTGCAATCTTGCCATCCAGTGAGATTAGCAGAGGGGGAAGTGACGCCTCGCGCCGGTCTCAGCCTGCTCGCGCTGATGCGCTGATGCGCCACCAAGCTGCCCACCTGGCACGCTGAGCTGATTAGTGGCGCTGACGGCATGTTCCCGGCATTTCAGCACGCTCGCGCTGACCGCTGACTGCCCCGGGAAGTGCGTCACCGCTCGCGGCACGGCCGCTCGGATTTGCTCGCGCGCCACTCGCCATGGCGTGTTAGATGGGCAGAGGTGGTTCATGGGCTGGTAAAGGCATGGTCATAAGGAAACCATTGCCGTGATGTGGTGTGTCAGATTCCAATGAGATCATGTGGTCAGGAAGAACTATAGATACGATGGAAGGTGGGAACCTGACTAAAACGCGGGGGTGATGGAGGAAGCTTCGTCTTTATAAATAGGCGAGCATATGTACATGTGTGACCATTTTGTCATCGTCTAGCTAGGTAATATTTTACACAAAGTTATGCAGTTTTGGTAAGCACGATGATACCTGATTGAACTAGTTCAATGATAAAAACGAAAATGTAAGCAAATGAAGAGACTGGGAGCGGGGAAGTTGGCATAAGACTCCGGAATCGCTCTGCAGACAAAATCCTTCCCGCTACCCAACTTGCCGGATTAGCGCTCTGAGCAGACATTTTGCTCAGCCCTGATGTCGGCTTAGGAATGTGTTAAGTAGTTTTAGCAGTTTTATGACCGTTGCGCCTATTTTTTAACGGTAGTTTCATGACAGGTGGCCACTGCGGCCAAAACGACAACATCTTTATCGTCTGTCATATGGTGAACCACGATGGGAACTTCCACTATTTGGCTTGCCTTACCGGGAACAAGTTCATTAAATCCATTATGATGTCCATTAACTATTATACTAGGCATCCTGTCAGGTGATTTCGGAGATAAAATGTCTTGTTTCACGTTCATAAAAGCTTGGATCATACCGTTACTTTATAAAAAAAGTTGCATTAAAAAATGCTTAAAATGGTTGCTTACGAGGATAAATTCACTTGCATGGTAGTTTGGACTTTTATAGTAAAACCTCATGTTTATTTGCTTAAATTAATTTTAATTTGCCATAAACGAGACAAGAAAATGAGTTTCTAGATCACTCATACCGTCTCGTGTCTATTTCTAAATGTTTGATTACATGCACTCCATCAATCTTCTCTGTTTTTACCATGCATTAAAAACGTACCACTAATAGCGTTACGCCACAGAAGACATGGCCCACACGTGCTGATGGTCATCCATTCCATCCACCGGCTCACCTCCGAGCAGTAGGTAAGCACAGGGCGCGCGTGCAGACGCCTCTGGACGCTCGTGCATGATCCGTTGGTGTTCATGCAGCGGTGGCATTACAGGGATAGGATCCCCGGAGGGCTGGGAGTGGGAGCGGGACGGCTGCTGCCGACTGCCGGAGGGCTGGGCAGCGGCGGAGATCACAGATGGGGAGCAGAGGAAGCTGAGAAGGACGCCGGATACTCCCAGAGATTGAGAGAGATATGGACTGTGGTCTGTGGAGAATCGATCGGCTAAGGGGAATTATCTTGTGTATAGTTTCAATCGCCCTGATGGATCAATAGGAAGCGTAAAAACGTCCAAGAGGATTGGTGCAGCAGTTCGAAAGTCGATCTGGTCATTTCAGTTGAAACATTGGAATGCTTGCAATTGGCAATGTATATATTGTCCCCCTAGAAACTCAAAACTGGCGGCTGATTGATCGCGAGGTGTCCTCTCAGTCACTGCTGCGCCCACTGTCTGTTTGTTCTGACCACCCGCTCGGCTAAATTGGACAGAGATGTCGACGTCTGCCCCCGCCAAGACTCGAGAGAAGGCGCAATGCATCATTCCTTGGCACTTCAACGTGTCATTATTGAATTAATTGATTCGGCAGAAACAGCCCGTTTAACACGCGGAAGCGGGCCATAATGATGGTTTTCACAGAGTGGGCTGCGCCCACCTGCTTTCTCATCATCATATTTATTTTCTGCCGCACGTGAGTCTCTGCATGTTTTGCATACAAATCTCATTAGGCGACATGCAGGGGCAAAAGTCCAGCGTGCCATTCTACAGCCGTGCAACAGAGATGCCATTGCATCGCATATGACATATGATTATATGAGCGGCTCAACATCTATCCGGTACGGTTTAAAGGTGGGCGCAACTTTTGTGGGTTAAAGATAAGATGCATTCTTTGTTTCTTTCCACGCGTTCATGTTACGGGTGCAATATTCAAAATGAGGCCCAACGGTCCTCTTTGGATGCGGCCGATGCATGTTTCTATGCAGTTGGAGCATCTTCAACGACAAACAGCACAGACGGACCTCTGCACCCACTAAACTGTACGTCTGTCGTGCGTCGCTGCCGCCGCCGCCGCCGTCTCCGTTTCGTCGTTAATTTGACGCCTCGACGTTCCTTTCCGCGTGTGCCCGCCCGGCGCGGCATCCCTTTGAAGTTTCACTGAAGCATTTCGGCCTGGGCGGTCTTTTTACCAAAAGCTCGGAGCTGGCTGCGCTAAAGCTATAGCAGCCCGCTGAATTTATCATCAATTTTTCCCTCTGGGTCCATTTATAACGCGGCTGATCGCGCGTTTCTCTCGGCTTCAATTTAGCTTGCAGCTAAAAAGCGTATTATCAGACACTATGCATGAGTTATGTGAATAATGACCTGGGTTCTTTTGTCTCCAGGCTCACCGGATGCAAAACTACGGAAATTTATTAAATGGACGGATTATAAATGACTTTCAAGAATTAACGAGCCTTCAGACAACCTTTTGGTCGTGTTTGCTGGATTTAAGGGAGGAAATTTCCAAACAGCGGAGGCCATAAAGATTTTCCAAGAGTCCTGAACTTTCAACACACCAAAAGTTTAGTAAAACTTTAACGGACAAGCTGTGGTAGGCTAGCCTCAAGAGACTCGAGCCCACTTAATCGCAGGCTGGCAGAATAAGCTCTAAAGCACATTTATGAAAAGAGTCAACTACCTTGTCAATTCAGGAAAACTGTCTGGGCTGTGCTGCTTGGTTGCATTTGAGCCAGCAAATCAGATAAAAATTTATTGAACGCAGGCAATTTTCTATGAACCTGAGAAAGAAATGTGATCAACTATCTGCAAAAATGTGTCAGAATTGAAAATATTTTTCATTTGCACTTGTCGATGACGGCAATTGTCATCCCGTGCTTTTAGTACGATCCATTCTCAGCCTTAACCCATCAGAAGCAGGTGCTCAGCGAACTCGTGGGCTCTCGCCGTCGTGATGGCCATTTTACCCCACCCTAACGTGTCCACTTTACAAACGCAGACAACTAACTGCCCACTGGACTTACTCGCTACAAATTCAAATGGGGCCGCGCACTCTGCAGCCCACGGCAAGTAACGAGTGATATGCAAATGTGTGTCATTACGATTACATCTTTACGATCGGAGGTACATCCGGTGGCGGTTTACGATGGCTGAATGCGACTCCTGTGTCGGTAGTCGAGCTGCGCTGGCCTAGTCCGAGCGGAGGGGGAGGAAGGGGAGGGGAGGGCAAAATAGGAGGGGAGAGGCGCGATAGGAGGGAAAGGGCTTGATGGAAGAGGGAGTGCGATGAGGAAGGGCGTGAGGAAGAGGAACGGGACAACCTACCATTTGTTTATGGCTCAGGATCATAGAACTTCTTATCGGAAGATGAGACCTTGCCAACGAATGAATGACCGAAACAAACCATAAAAAGAATGAAACCTAGGTTAGTACGGCATAGGCATACCAATTTGAGCGTGCATGAATGAAGAGTTTGTGGTGCCAAAAGAAACGTCGTGGAGGAAGGTGAGAGCTCTGAGAGACTCGGAAGTTCTTTGTGACGGGTAGAGTGTCTATGGGAGAACCCTCGGGGGCAGCGCGAGGCTCTGATGAGGTATCAGGCTAACGAAGTAGACCCGGCACCGTCTGCCCTGCCGTTACTCATTAGCATATATGGCAAAGTGCATGCATGCACGGACCCATTTCCATATGTTTAAAAAGCGACGCTGGGGTGGGATGCGGCCCAGGCCGGGGTTGGAGTGCCATGTCCCAGGCTGCCACTGTGCCGTGAAATTTGGCTGACGAGGGGCACAGCTGACGCGCCGCCGCCGACGGACCAAAGGACCGAGGGACGCCGCGGCGTGTTGCCACAAAGTCGGTTCGTGTCGGCATGTTACACTGTTCGTCGATGTTTGGTGTTGTGTGCATGACCGGTGTCACCCAAGCGAGAGCCCTTCCAATTCTGCGGTCGGGTTCGGTGCAAGCGGTAAAAGCGATACAATGAGTCGGTGATAACACGAGCTACTTGGTTTCGGCCTTAGCGCTTTGCATACCTCGTTTAGCGCATCGTTGGTGGGAACAAGGAAATGCAGCCTAAATTCGAACACCAGGCCTTGACACGTTGAAGGGAAAGGTGTGGTAACAAACACGGAACGATTTTGCAGTGGATACGCTCCTCGTTTCGCAGAAACTTCCGCCTCGAAGTGAACATTGAACAGCATCGCCACTTGTCCTTCTATCCTTGCCATATCACGAATTCATGACCACATTTAATTATTCTTGTCATGATATTTTTCACTTTATAAGTATGCTTTCCCTTGTGGTGCAATTCAGGGTTTTGCAACGTCCCCTGGCTTTGTTTCTCCTCGCCCCTGGATATGTTGCAGTAGCGAAATGGCACGACATTACCGCCATGTTGACATATTTTGGGCCAATGTACGGCATATGACATCGCATTATCAGCCTGGATGATGCAGCAGCTACACTCTCGCTGAAAAATATCACATTATTGCACTTAAAGGGACTATCCCACCTTCTAAAATGTTGTTAAAACCAGTTAAATTGTGCCCGACTTTATAGACTGGATGACCAGGAACACGGTTCTGGTATTTATTTTTCATTAAACATCTTAGGCTTCCCATATTCCAAACACAAACTTTCAAATATGTGACGTCACAGCCCAAAATTACCTCCTTCCCCAGGCCACATTACTGTCATAAAGCTGATTCTTTTTACTCTGTAGGCACCACAACAAAGTTCAGACCAAGTTTTAAGCGATTTTTCAACGAACAAAGCCATTTAAACCAGAATAACTAAACGAGGTGACGTCACACTAACGGTCGCTCCATGTTGAAGATAGGGCCTTGTACAAGGCCCATTTTCAAATGAAGGGAACGAATTTCTTCAACACCAAGAGGCCGCGGGTGTTGCAACCTAGATAGATAGTGGTTTCTGAACCTCGCCGCAAACTTGGCTATCTCAACTCAAACCCCATGTTAAAGGTGGGATAGTCCCTTTAATTACATATAAACCCGACTGAATTACCTGATGAAAAAATAAGGTAGTCACTCCTTAGAGTATGGAACGTGTACCGTGCCTTCCTATGTTTTTGGGCATACATGTTGAGTTAGTTAATGAATGGCTCGTAAAGGAAATATCAAACGTGGTTCGGAATACGAAAACCTCTTCATTTCAAAAACCCAAATAAATAAACAGAGTATGTAAGCTGCCTGAGTCTGAGGTTCGAGCCAACAATCGCTGCCCCCTGCGTCCCATTCCCGCTATCTCCGCGCTGACGGTACCGACGAACTCCGGATAGTCGTTTCCGACGCGGCCGGCCATGCTGATTTTTACGGCGTCAGCTCTCCTCCAATCACCTGTCAGCCGGCGGCGACGTCCGATCACGTGACTACGTGTCGGCCGGACGGCGCAGACCACGTGACCGTCAGTCGTCGGATCGATGTCGGCTCCGATCGGGGAAAAATGTCGGCCGATCGCCGCGCCGGCGCCGACGCGGCCCGTCGGGACCGACGGAGAGTACGTCGGTGTCGACGACCGGCCGGCAAGATGGACGCGCCGCGCTGGGAGGAAGGGCAGAGTCGGGAGAGTCCGGGAGCCAGAGGTGGGACACGTTATGAGATGACTGGAAGGAATATGGGAATGATGAGATGACCTAAATCGAAGCTGTAAAAAGCGATAAAAAGAGATATTGGCAATGGTGTTGTGATGAATATGGCGTTACAGTTGTGGTCATCTATTTCTCATTTAAATCAACAATAGCGTGGCATTTCCTTTTTATTTTCTAATGTCAATCTCATTTGATTGGCACTTCGGCGCTAGACTCATTTTGAGCATGTTTCAATCAAGAAGTACATGTTAATGACTGGCGTGTACCGCTCTTTCAAAAGGCAGTCGATTGGGCGACAACCATGGCCTGACTCAATTTCTGCACGAACATTCCTGCATCCCTCATGCTTCCGGGCTGCACTGTCGCATATTATTGTCCAGGCTTGCTAATGCTCGATTTGTCGCGCATATCCGATGATTGGTTTTGAGGATGTCAATAACATATATGTTTCAAATAACGGTAGTATGGATTTACAACTAACAAAACTGCGAAACCAACCCAAGGCGATTTATTGATCAGCTGATTTACACGCATTCCTTACCTTATAGAAATAAGCCGGTTCGATGATGTAACTAAGTTTGTATTCAATAGTTAACGACACAGTTAAATAGTTAAAATAGTAAGAATTGTGTTTTTCTATTGAAAGCAAGCTGAGTTTCCGGAGAGCTTAGTATCAACTGATCTGAACTGCATCTCATTCTGGGGGAACCAACAATAAAGAGACGCTTGTGCTTGGTTGGCATCTGTGGTGGTCAATAGCTTTAGTCACGCATACCCCGGGCGGGGGAGGGGGAGGGAAGGAGAGGGGCTAGCTACCCGTGGTGCGAGCAGGCGCCCCACAATGACCACCTACGGCAGGAGGAGCTGGAACGCGTGCCACGTGACCGAGCCCGTGGCACGTGGGCGACGGGACGTGATCTGTGGCTGCACTCGGGCTGGTGCGCTGCATCTGTATTGGACAGCGGACAGACAGGCCTGAACTGAACTGATTCTGCCAGTGAGTTCAGGGGACAGCGATATAACCCAGTTACATCTGGCTACAATAATAGCAAAACAAAGCATAAAAAGGATGCATTTGACACCTAATTCAGACCAGACATATTGCCGCATAAAATATACCTGACCTCATATAAGTGAGGTCACAATTGTGTGACGTCATCCGGGCCTGGCACGTGCCCTCCCCCTCGCCGAGGAATGCCGGTGTCATCCATGGGAGCCAATCTAAAAGATCACCAGTGCAGTGTGCGTAAACTGGGAAAACATCAGTTTGAAGGCCCGTGCAGACTCGCGGCCTTCATTGGACGTAGGGGAGCTAACTCACTCACCATCTGGTCCACAATAGTCTGCGCACAAGTCTAAGCCGGCGGTGACACAGAAAATGCACGGCGTGCAAGAACAGCGACAACTGTGGGCGCTGATAAGCAGCCAGATTTGGGCGACAAGGGCCCAGATATGTGAAAAGTGCGCTGTTTTGACCAGACTTTCGGGCACGATAGTTTGTGTTCGGCGTCATTACAAGGCATTTTATAACCGGACACCTGGCTTCGCCTTTAACGGTTTTGATTTTTGACAAGTTTCACACGCAAAAATGGTGGTGGCGGCACAGGCGGACCGGGTGGGGCCGGCAATGGCCGTTCCTGGTGACAACAGGTGGTCATCTTTGGCCAGAAATGGTCCATAGATTGAGGCTGGACAACAGGTGGACCCATCTCTGGCGAGATTTGGCGAAAGAGGGGCCCTGGTGACCTGGTCCATGCAGTTCGAAGATAACGCAGTGACAAATATGTAAAGTGATATGCGATAAAAAAGCCTGGCCACTGAGGTATTCCAAGTTGGTGGAGGATATAAAACTGGCTTGCTCTGGCTTTGTTGATAGCATTCGGCGCATGTGTCTGAACTCTGGAAGTTTTTTTTTTATGAAATTGGCACCATGTGGGATGGGAGAGTCTGAGGCACTAAACGGGACACGGTTGGAAATCGTAACCGTATATGGTCGTTATGTTTGCGAGGAAGACGTCACACCAAACATACAACATCATGATGTATCGGTTTTCATGGTGCCTCGGACTGCACCTCAGATACCTATACCAAGAAGCATCAGTCGATAAACTAAATGGTATGATTAGATCCGAAACCTGATCATTTCCCACCCGCCACCTAACCATAACAAATCACCACTTCTGATCAGCATCTTGTCTACGGTGCGCCACGAGCGCCTCTCGGCGGCGGAAGTGGCGCGGCGCGCCGCGTTTACGTCGCGGCGCCTTGAAGCGCGACGCGGTGTTAGCGCCGCTTTGGCCGCCGTTTATCGTCTCAAACGCGCCGCTCTGGTTAAAAATGGCCTGGCGATGATTGGCTGAATCTGGTGCGGCGGTGGCGGCGGCGGAGCCCTTTGAAGCCGCCGGTGGTCGGGCCAGAGGTGCCGAGAGGAGGCGGGTTGCACGTGGGTGGTTCCACCCAGAGAAACCCGACACCGACCCGGCCGCGGTGGTCTCGGCGGGGGTGGGGATTTGTCACTGTGCTCGCTGGCACGGCAATGACGCTCCATGACTCTGTTTTGGTCTGGTCTGGGCCTTTGTGCCTCCCATGAGCAAAAGGACTCGCTTTCACTGGTTAATCAACTTCTTTTGGCTTTATTAATTTCAACAAATCTTCTTAATCCTCATATGTGATTCTTGTTCATAAGCTTATTCGGCATTATCGCTACCTTTCGAAACTGTGTCTCCCGGCGTCCAGCCGGCGCTGGTCTACGCCCTCACCGTTTCAACCGATGCAGCGCACATGGGCTCCTCCGAGATGCTAGAGCATCACCGCTAACCCATTCGATGAGATGCATCAGTGCAAGTACCCTGCAGTACATACACCGGTGTACTGCGCCTCCGCTCACCTCCGCACACTCCCGTAAGCGTGCCGCGGAATGTGTTTATAATTGGACGCCTGATTTATTGCATTTCTGCGCGTCGGCGCTGTCTCAAAAGTTCGCCGAGATTAAATGAGGCGCGGGAGAAAAAGGAGTAAAAGGAAAACAGGCTAAGCCCGGTGGGAGCTGGCGAGGAGCTGTGGACCGTCGGGGCGGCAGGCGGGCAGTCCGACTCTTTCATATTCCACGGCCGGGGAGCGGGTTTTTAGGGCGGCCACCGCCTCTACGGCAGCAAACAACCGATAGAATCAGACAAATGAACGGGGAGTGCTAACCCGCGGCAGTCAAGGAAACTCGGGCACTTATTGATTTAGGAGGCCCAGATCCAGTCTAGAACGCTTCGTAAAATGGTCATACTTGGCCTCAAGAGCTGTCATAAATCGATCGCTAAGTAAGCCCGCCGACAGCGTGCCCGCAGCGCTCGCTACCGGTATTTAGCCGTCCACATTAATCGCACAGACGCAAATAAATATCGGTCATTTGATCGGCGGGCCTCCGCCCGGCACACCGAGCCGACCTGAGGCCTCCGCGGTCGGTGTTTGATTGATGTTAGCTCTCTGCAATCAATCAGGAACCAGCATCCTCCCCTGTGCGACCCACCCCGCTCCGCGGCCGGCACACAACACGCGTCACACCCGTCCCATTTGGGCCGACTTTTCTAATGAGATGGGCTCTATACCGAGCCGGGCCCTGTTTAATTAAGCCGGGCCGGCCGGTTCGCTCGTTGTTTCGGCTGTAACATACATTGAAACTGATAAGCTGATTCGAATGTCCAATCGGCAGTCGCCAAATGCCGAATGGGCGCACATGTTCGGCTCGGTACGAATGGCTCTGTGCAGGGTGAACCGGTTGATAATTGACGCGACCGCCGAGGGGCACGCTCTCGGGACGGGTAGAAATCGGCGCCGGAGCGGACCAGATCGATAAACAGGGCGGTACCGCGTGTCGCCGACCGGGGACGAGCGTTCATCATCCGCCGGAGACGAGCAGTGACGCACGCCGAGAGACGCGCCCGGCGCACTTGCGTAACGTGTCCGTGTGATTTGGGGTGGCTAAGTCGCCGGTCGTGCGTGCTAATCACAGAACGGCGTGCACACTGACCAGAGATGATAAAGGGGGGTGTCGAGGCGACGAGGCGTCGGCTGTCGATCGCAACCGAACCTGTTTTTGAGTGAGAAGATGAGCACGGGGGAGGAGGGGTAGTCGCAGTCAGAAGCTGCACTTGTTACCCGTGCACGACGGGGCACGAAATGAAAGAAGCTAATTTCTTTGTCCTGCCAGAGAGGATCATTCTCCTATCAGATTCAGACTCACGGCATGTTTCAGTGATGCTGAGACTGATCTCAGCCTCAGGCAGGTCGTTCGTGTCATAAAGCCCATTAGGAAACCACAGTCATCGTGAAAGGTCTGAATAACTCTAGTCGCGGAAATAACTCTGACTCTGCCACGCCGCGAGAGATGGCGACCGTTTCCTGGATCAGGATGCGCGCCGATGCCTCGGTATGAAAACTCGTCTTTCTTCCCACAGATTTGCCAGACGATAACGCGCTCCGAGCAAACCTGCTACGGACTTAGGCGGGCGCTTATCGCCAGTCCGGCAGATCGCAGTCCAGTTACGGACGGTCCATCCTCGGCTCTAATGCGATGTAAAGATCTTCCCAGGAAAATGACTTGAGAGGTCCCAGATTTCGTGCTTAATTGCGCCGGCCGCTGCCGACATTGGGTCCGTCGTGGTGGTGATCTCGACGAGGCGGCAGATTGTCGGTAATTCCGGCGGCACGAGGCGCCTCGAGCTATCATTTCCTGACCCGGAGTCCACACCTGGGTCGGACGGCACGGTGTGGATGATTCATCAGTTCGCGGCTGCCCTCCGGCGGGGCTGATGAGGGCTGCCTCCAGCCGACATCATGCAGCTGGTGGTAGACATGCGGCGAGGCCCGGCAGCCCGCGGCGCAGGAGATACACCACAATACACGGCGAGTATACAACACCTGTCGGTGAGGCGTACCGGTGTGCCATGTGATACCGGGTTCAACCCGTGTTGGCGGCCGGCCGGGAAAGGTAATAGTGGCCAGTCGGTGTGCCGATGGTGTATCGGTCGGTGTCTCCTTGGGTTGCTAAGGGTCGCCAGGGGTTTCTGGATTCCTTACGTCAGGTCTGCCGGAACATCCCAAGGGACCTCTGAACATTGTAGGAGTCATTTCATAGCTTCCGCAAAGGGTAGCGATATGTCGCCAAGGGTCAGTTGGTGTCCTTCATTGCCATCTGGGTAGCCAAGGATCACCAAGAGCTGCCAGGTGTCTCCTGATGTCCCGAGGGTGTCAGTATGTCACTGAGAGGTCCTCGGAAACACAGGTGCCACGCTGACCAGTGTATGCGCGATAGGACACCTGTCGCGTCTGGCGGCGATCGCGGCACCAGCCGGACACCACAATGACAGAAGCATTGTGTGCAGCCACCACCACTTCCCAATGCAAGCGGGTCACCCGGGACCTCCGGTTTACCTTATTGTACCCTTACTTTTAGAACAGCCACTGTAGCTATTTCTTGAGTCGCCACTGCGATATTTGTGGCTCATGGCGGTTAACTGATAGCGTGCCGCATGAATGGATCGCGTTCTGATGGTATCACCAGAGCCACGCCCACTTGTCTAAGAAGTTGCTGTCGTCATCGTCAGCAATTACACACACGTGGATAGAACATCATCCCCATTGTGTGACCGATTGCCGGTCTGAGGGGCATTAGCACGGGATAGGTGTCTATGGCTTGCAGCTATGCATGGTAATGATGATATTGAACGGAGTTTGCCTGCTCCCGTGCATTGAAGATGCTTGGCTCATCGATACATCGCACCCATGATCTTTGGGGCGAGTGGCGCGCTTTTAGTTTGATGGCTGCCTTATGTCTACATAAAATAAAGAGCTTTATAAAATGTTTATGTGTGCGATTTTTTCAATATAAACAGTGTATGTGGCGGAGCTTCCATGTGTCTAGGGCACAGTCCTATGAAAATGCATTTATGAGCGCACCTTTGATGCATACTTTGCCGGGTCACTGTAGGAGAATCTTCAAAATCCAAAACTCGGGGAACCCGCAACATGTCTAAAAGGAACCGGCCTAAGAAAATCTATCATATGCATACCAGGGGAAAACCGTAGTTTGTAATGCAGAAGCCTGAGATCGCTAGAGCCCTTTGGATCTATCATAGGGAACCCGCAACACATGTGCCCGGCATCCACGCTAAGTGTTCTGGTGAACCTGTGGCGCATATCACGGGGCCCTCGTGGGTAGCAGGAGATCCAACAGGGTGTACACGGCGTTCCTGTGACCCGCTGTACCCGCTGTACCCGATGTACCACGTACCTGCTGTTCAGGTCGCGGCCGGTACGGGAAGTACTGGTACTGCGACATCTCCATGTTGGGCGGAGCGGCAAACTCCTGCACCGGGTACATGCTCATACTCGGGTGTGGCGTCACCGGGGATGACGTGAGGGCGGCCGACATCGCCGCGCCCGACGGAGTTGACCTCAGGTCCCCGCAGGTCAACGCGGTCCCACTGGAGACCGGGTGGTCGGGCTCGGCGGCCGGGCCCGCCGCCGGCGACTCCACGGTCCTGGTCGAGGGGGCCAGCGGGGACACTATCTCGGCGCGGTGCTCAGCAGCGTCAGCGCCGGCACGTTCACAGTCTGCTGGTCTCTCCGGAGTCCATAAACGAGTCACTAGTGTCACTCGCAGTCAGTCGCGGTCCAGTCCACTTCAGACCACCGGCACTGATGTCCCGGGCTCCACTGCACGTGCTCGTACAACCCCGTCGTGTCTTGTCCTCGACACCGTCCTGAGTTGTCGTCCAAAACCGTGTCCTCCTTCCGGCACTGGGCACCGCCAATGCTCCTCCGTTCGGCGTGCTCCTCCTCAGCCCGCCCCCTGTATCGCTCACCGCCGCGGCGCGCGCGAGTCGCGTGGTCACCGCTCTGGTCAACTGAGACGGTCGGCAGTGGCGCGGCGCGGCGCCGCCTCGGGGGCGGGTTCTGGCCGGCTCACCGGTGGACCTGGCCGCCCGCCGGACCGGGCACCATGGAGGAGCCGCGCTGCCGACGGCCGACGCGCCGCCCAGCGCCACCGCAAAGGCGGAGTTAATCGGCTATCGCCGAGAAATCGGTGCAAATCAGGGCTGGAAGACGGCCGCAGCGCCGCCGGTCACCAGCGCCCCCCGCCGGGCTCCGGCCGCCAGCGGACGGACGGACGGACGGACGGATGGACGTGGGGCTCCACCCGCGCCGCTGTCGCAGGCGCCCGCCCGGCTTGAGGGCTGGTGGGAAGCTGGCGATGCAAAATGCTCTAGATGATGACAGGGCAACTTCGATGGCCTTGATGAGTTGTGAATGGTCCCCTGCAGTGATGATGTGTTATGAAACAGTTTCGATGCGCCTCTTAGCTAAATTTCCAGCGGGTTAGGACTTTCGATTCTTCTGCGGGTTGTCCTCTCGATGTTTTTTCCTGCGACTTTTGATTGCCGGCCAATTCTTCAGCAGGATCCCTCGCCTTTACCAATGCTTCAGCCTGGTTTCTTGCTCCTCCGACTTAGCAATTCACCTTCGTACACTTCGCCGCGTTTCCGCTATCAAATGAAAAAGCGTCACACTCTAACACTGACACATCAAGTGCTCCAGCACATCAGCCAGCTTACTCCTGTTGTCTGCTGCCCTGACTCCCCTGACCGTGACCCTGCAGGTCTGCCGTGTCACGGGCCGCGCCCTCGGCCACCTGCCACCGTCTCCGATCGGTCCGCGGCACCCCGTCGCGCCGCTGGCGGCGTCTGCCCTACGGCGGTGTTTTTCGTCGGCGACTCAGACTCCGCCCCGTCGGCAGAGGCCGGCCGTCTCGCGCACACTCGGCCGATTGTTTCCGATCGGTTTTTCTGTCGGCGCACGCTGTCCGGCGTCGGCTGCCGACCGGCGAGGTGTAGTCTGTAATCAGGCGCGCTTTTTATCGGCCGCGCGCGTCACGAGCGCCGACGCGCCAAATTTTGGACTTTTTGCACGCGCAGCCGCGGCGCGTGTCGCCACCGATGCATGCTAATGTAGTGGACGCGAAATTTGGTGCGAAACGTGAGATATCCACGAGCAAAGAGTGATGTGATTAGGACTTCCGTGCTGTGTGTTTTATACTTTTGGTTCGCAAAAGAGAAGTGTTTCTCGGTCTACGTAATGGCAGATCTCACATACACATTTGTGTCGCAAGATTCTCTAGTATGTACAGTAGAATGCAGTTTCTTCATATTACGCTTGCGGTAATGTCGCTCATTTTCTTATCATTAAAAGGTTTCTTTGTACGTTTGCATCCGTCGTGCGGGACAATGGCGGCTATCTGCACCCGCAGTCAAATGTATTCATGAATAAAAATTATGCAAACCGACATATGGTATTCATCAAGCCCATAAACCGTGTTCAGCAGAAATGTAAAAAAGCATGACATCAGCAGCATTACGCGGGGAACCGTGAGAACAAATTGGTGAGAAACACCAGCGATAGGATGGGTCGTGCGGAGAGATTTAGTCTCAACAAGAGCGTGATTGAACATTAGGGAGAGGGGTTGATCGGGAACCAGCGGGTCCGGTCGGCAGACATTCCTGAACGGTATCGTACCAGCTCACCAAGGATGTTGGAGATGGGTGACAGGCCAGCTCACAGATCTGGAAACTTGCTGTGATATCCATCGGCCTTAACCCGCGCCCCACTGGGGGGGGGGGGCTATTTATAGCCCCCCCTCCCGTTTTTCTGCAATAACTTCCAAACCGCTTGACGAATCGACGCCAAACTTTCAGTACCTTCGGCTGCATCAATTTGACACCTTGTGTCAAAATTTGAACTTCGTAGCTACCATAGGTCAGCCGGAAATGACGTCAGAGTGACGTCATGTTCGTCCGATTTCGACGCAAAACATTGAACCACGGCAATCGCTCCCAAGAGCTCAGTTTTTTAACTAGATCCAATTTCTTTGCATGAAAGGACTCAGAATTGACCGCGCTATCAAACTGCTATCTCGGATTTTCAAAATTTTGAAAATTTCGAAAATTTTATATAATAATATTCAAAATTTATATTTTTATATTTGTTTCAAAAAGTTTTTGACTTTTCGAAAAAACCGGAATATATATGACAGAACGCATGATTATGACTAACTCTAGCAAGTTTTAGCTAAATATCTTCAAAAATGGCCAAGTTATACGCATTATTGCAAAAAATTCACAATTATTAATTTTTCAAATCAATTTTTCAGTACGTATTTGGCATCGTACACCAATATAAATGGCACCATCGTGTTCCTGAGCTCAAACTGCATCCAATAGACACTTTTTTTGTTGAAAAATTTCAACTTCAAAATTTGACCTTTTTTGACCTGAAAGTGACCTGACCTAAGCTAATTTCGACTCAAAATGACCTCGAATGACACAGACGACATCAAATTCGAAATCTATGGCCTAAATGGACCATAAAACATGTGTCACGTGACCGACGCATGATATAATATTTTCGTGACCTGTGATGACCTGACCCTGACCTGAAAATCAAAGTACAAGTTTGGTACCCTCAAGGTATCTAGAGCATCTGTTCACGAGTGTGGAAACCAAAAATGAGCCTGATCTGACTTGTAAGACGGCGGCCAGAGCCCAAACTGTGAACAAGCCAAAGTGCTAATAATTTTTACTTTGACCTGCCCTGTGACGTCATCGGTGACCTCGAGGTCAATGAAATTAGGTTTCGTTCGACAGTTTTTCCGGGGCTATCAGACGCCGTTTGAATTTTGACGATCGGCCCAGTAGTTTCGGAGTTAGGAGGGGGGCTATGAATAGCCCCCCCCCCCCCGTAGGGCGTGTTATACACAGACCCCAGTGGGGCGCGGGTTAAATTCGCCAATGTGCGACATTTTGTGTTGGTGTTGTTCCTGGCTGCTATATTTGTACTTCTTACGATATTTTTTTTTCGACCGGAAAAAGGGAAATTAAGTGCAACTTTTCACGCCGCTGCACGAAGAAAAGATTGCTCGGAACCAAATTATCTTAAGTCCATTCCAGATACATTTCTCAATGAAAAATGCAATCTCAAAGCATTGAACACAAGTTAAAGAGCACATTATTTCCACTGAAAAATCCAACAGAAAAAGACCATTCAATTGCACGCGGATAACGAAACAACGCAGTGTCTACGTTGCGGTAAACTATCTAGGTGTCTGGCGGCTACTACGAGACTACGAGTACCTTTCTTCCATCGCTTCCTATCATGAGGAAGCTGATAGTCGTCAGGTTGTTCACTGGTAGGTACACCTGGCTGACACCTGCTGGTGCCAAGCATTGCAATTACGTTCGCGAAACGTAGACAAGGCTCCTAATTCAGCAGCCATTTTTTTCATGGGTCTTAATTTCAAATCTAAAGGAGGGATTGGTTTGGATCGCAGTTTTTCTGCACTTAAAAACCCGCGCCCCGTAGGGCTACCGGCGGACCCTACCACCCGTAGGGGGGGGGAAGGGGGGGGGGGGGGGCGTTTCGGCCCCCCCCCCTAAGATCTCGGAAGTTTACCGGCCGATTTTCAAAATTCAAACGGTGATCGATAGCTCCACCAGGGAACTACCTTGTGACCAAATTTCATTGACCTAGGTCAAACCGATGACGTCACAGGTCAGGTCAAATGTCAGATTTTCACCGTTCACAGGCATTTCAAGAAATGTGTTGTGAAATCGAGTAAATTGGGAAGTTATTGAAAACCATCGATGGTACATTGTTCGTAAAACATATACTTTGCTATCTGAGGTCACTGATATCAGGTCAGGTCACAGCGAGGTCAGGTCACCGGGGGTCACAATATGAAAGTGTCGTGTGATACATGTTTTATGGTCCATTTTACATGACAAATGCGATTATGTGGGTCAGACAGCCTTTGGAGCCAGCTTAGGTCACATTTTGGTCAAGGTCAGGTCAAGGTCAGGTCAAATTAGGTCAAATTTCAAAGGTGATATTTTTGCATAAAATGGGTATCCATTTGATGCAACTCGTCACGGGGAGTCCAATGGTGGTCTTTGTTTTGCTCTACGTTGTCTAGAATTGCCAAAAATTGAGTTTGAAAATTTGACGTCATCATTTTTGCACAGTGTTTACGCTATAACTTGGCCAAAAAACGAGATATCGATCTGAAATTTGGTATGTATATAGAAGACGGTAGGTTCTATCACATATATTCCGGTTTTTTCAAAACTCAAAAAAACTTTTTGGATTTTTTGGCTAATATATCCCAAAAATTGCATTTTTGATTTTTTTTTGGGTCAAAACTCAAAAATGTCAAAAATCTGATATAGCAGTTTTATAGCCCTGTCAATACTACACCTTTTATGTGTCGATCATTTTTCTGTATCTTCGAAGCTGTAGGTCTGACAGCTCTTCTCGCGAAGGTCTTTTTTCGGTCGAAAATGGCCGAACATGACGTCATTCTGACGTCATTTGTGGCCAACTTATCATAGTCTCTGGAAAAAATTTTTGGTTACAATGTGTAAAATTGATGCGCGGAGGGGTCCTGAAAGTTTGGTGGCGATATCTCCAGCTGTTTAGGAGATATCGAGGGAAATGGACAGGGGGGGCCGTTTCGGCCCCCCTACGGGGCGCGGGAATACATAATCAACTACGTTTCATTCCATTTTTTCCTAGATAAGCTTAGGTGTTGTTTTGAAGAGCATTGCAAACTTTCCCTGAATTTTGGTTTGGCATTGCGTTTATTTATAAACACCTTGCTTACTTCTTTTTATGAAGATGGTTTTGGCAGGTTTGTATCTTCGGGATCGAATTTCATTTGTCTATAAACAATTTTGAGCCTCTCACATTAATTGGTATGTTTTACAGCATTTGTCAAGGTTGTTTGGCATCAAAAATAAATAATACGGCCCGATCATTTAGGATTCCCGTCATTTGGGGGAGCTTCATAGCATAACACGCCAACGATATCATGAAGATATAAAGGTCACGCTATTTTAATCTCAAACGTGTTGAAATCATGTCCAAGATTAACCCGCGCCGTGCTGGTGGCCTGAACTTTCCGCCGAGTGCTGGGGGGGGGGGGGGGCGTTTTCACGCCCCCCCCGTCTAACTCGGCTCCTGGGCCACGTAGCGACACGCGGTAAGCGGCAATCGAAAGAGCGTCAAAAATAAGGACGAAAACACTTCGGTCATTTTTTGGGTCAGGTCAAAGGTCAGGTCACCAGAGGTCACCAAAGGTAAAATGTTGACTATTTCAACAATTTGGAAACTGCCAACGGCTATCTCGGGAACCGATAGAGCTACAGCGCCGCGGAAAAGCGCATTCGATAGCCCTTTTACAGACCTTTCTGAGTAATGTTCTCAGATTTGACCTCAGGTCAACGGTTTAGCCTCCAGAGGGCAAAAACTCCAAAAATAGCCGTTTTTACGAAAAACGTTTTTTCGTCAATAACTTTTGACTCATAAGCGCCATGACATTACTTTTGCCAGCATCGTGTTCCTCTCGTCGAGACGCGTCGAATGAACTATGTGTTGACCTTGAAAGGTCATTTTGAAAATTTGACCTCAGGTCAAGGTCATGACCTGACCGAAAAGGGTCATGTTGCATATCAGTCGATCCGTATCGTCGAGCTGAACACATCTGACGTGTTTTCACCGCTCTAGCACGTCTCTATCAAAAGTTATAGCCAAAAAACTGCTGGCGACCGTTCATGACCTGAGATGACCTCAGGGGCACACAGAGGGGTCACAGGTGCATTTTTCCTATTCAGTGTGTCATGTTTACCTATGAACCGATGTTTGAGAGCGTTTTGAACGATATTCGTCCAAAAGAGGCGCATTTCAATTTTCTCCCATTGACTTATAATGGAGAGGTCGCAAAATTGACCTGACCTTAGGTCACAGATATCAAAAATCCGAGATATACATTTTATACATACTGTTACTCATATCAATCGCTGAAAGTTTCAAAGTGATCGTTCAGTCGGTGTAGCTATAGCGAGCCTTTGAACTTTTTCTGAGGTAAGGTCACTTGACGTGACCTGGTGACCTGACCTTGAACGGCCTAGGTCTGAAATTTTCACAACATGTGCGGAAATGATGTAGGAACACGTGTACCAAAAACGGCGGCGCTGCGCGCCGCCGTTTTTGAGATATTCGCGAAAAACCTGAGGGGGGGGCGTAAAAACGCCCCCCCCCCAGCACGGCGCGGGTTAAGAGACGCCCGAGATTAACAACGAGGAAGAAGATCCTGGGACGATGTGGTGCGATGTCTTCCAGCGGAATTTCCAGCTGGCCATGTCATTATTACACCCGTGTGCTGTGTTTCTGGGTATCTGAAGCAGCTGTGACGCTGCTCGAGAGAGAGAGAGAGAGAGAGAGAGAGAGAGAGAGAGAGAGAGAGAGAGAGAGAGAGAGAGAGAGAGAGAGAGAGAGAGAGAGAGAGAGAGAGAGAGAGAGAGAGAGGGGGAGAGAGAGAGAGAGAGAGAGAGAGAGAGAGAGAGAGAGAGAGAGAGAGAGAGAGAGAGAGAGGGGGGGAGAGAGAGAGAGAGAGAGAGAGAGAGAGAGAGAGAGAGAGAGAGAGAGAGAGAGAGAGAGAGAGAGAGAGAGAGAGAGAGAGAGAGAGAGAGAGAGAGAGAGAGAGAGAGAGAGAGAAAGAGAGAGAAAGATAGAGATAGAGAGAGAGAAAAAAAATTGATGGGATAGAGTAGGAGCAACAGAGAAACTTGGAAACAGAGGTGAGTAAGGGACCTGGGGAGCACCGATGCTTAGGAACTGAGGAATCGAGCAACACATAAACCGATGAACAGAGAGGGGCGGAGGAGAAGCATGCTGCAGCAGAAATGAAGAAATGATGATGGAATGTTGCAGTTGAGCGCATTCTGGAACGAACCAAAGCGCAACATGGTAAAGTTCAAACTAGTTATGAAATGCTAAGAAATTGAGGCTTTGTGAAATTGTGAATTGCACGATGTTGACCTGAGTGTCAGGTAACCTGATTGTTAGCATTCATGTAGAAAAAAAAACTGCGAAGCATGATGAAACGAGGAAATCCTGAAATAGTCATCCAATTAAGAATTAAATTTAAATTGTATGCAACAATAGTGAACTATTACGCAACCACTTTGTTGTCCTCGTTCGGAAGAAGCACTTCTGGTGTGCTTCGCTTATATCGGTCTTTGAATTAGAGACGGAAAAAAGTCTAAATGGATTTATGGGATAGTTATATTCTTTAGAAGACTTATAGGAGGGAGCGGGTCAGTTCAGATCAAAGGCGCGGGTCAGAGTATGACGGAGCTGGTCACATGAAGGAACCTGGGACATGTCAGATCAGGGGGCCGGTCTGAGCAGAAGGGGGGCCGGTCAGATAAGGACGTAGATTAGATCACAGGTGAGAGGGCAAAATAGAAAAGGGTTCGTTCAGACCGGTTAGCGGGTCAAAAGCTAGAAAGGGCGCGCTAGAGGGATGGGTTAGATCAACGAAGGTAGGTCTAATCAGAGATCGGTCTCACTGTGATCAGAGGGGACTAGGTTGGATCATAACGAATCGGATCAAATAAGTCAGAGCCACCGACTCAGATCAGAGGGCACCTGACCGACCACCGTGGGACACTGTGCAATTAACCGGCCGCAGTCCGGCCCGAGTGCGGTCGTGCACAGCGGTGCACCGTTGACAACTGTGCACCGGCCGACTGCCGGCCTGACCAGTTGACAGACGGACGTTCCCCCGACCGAGTCGGACCGGTAGGAGACGCGGAGACGCGGAGACGCGGAGACAGGGAGACAGGGAGACAGGGAGACAGGGAGATAGGGAGACAGGGGGCGGTGAGACGTGGAGACACGGAGACAGGGAGACAGGGAGACGGTGAGACAGGGAGACAGGGAGACGGTGAGACAGGGAGTCGGTGAGACAGGGAGACAGGGAGACGGTGAGACAGGGAGACAGGGAGACAGGGAGACAGGGAGGCGGTGAGACAGGGAGACAGGGAGGCGGTGAGACAGGGAGACAGGGAGACAGGGAGACAGGGAGACAAGGAGACGGTGAGACAGGGAGACAGGGAGACAGGGAGACGGTGAGACAGGGAGATAGTGAGACGGTGAGACAGGGAGACAGGGGCAGGTGGGGAAGGAGACAAGGACCCAGGGGACACGAAGTGCAGGCACTCAATGGAAAATAAAATGGTGAAAGATGTGGTGCTATATGAATGCATAAGAACGAGAAAGGGCATGGCGCACCACCGATAAAATTCCGGAAGGAGGCAAATAAAGAGAAGAAAACAATACCAGTCGTCCAGAGAATCAGAATGCACGGTAATCTACGGAAGACGAACGAAAAAGTAGAATCGGTGATGATAAATGAGCTGAGAGGCTGGTGGGAAATCGGGCCTCCTCGCAGAGATCGTCTCCAGATAAGTTTGATGGAACTCTGAATGGCTAAACAGCTGCATTCTGTATCTTCCTGCCCGAAAAGTTATGAGATATTCCATGGCGTTCATTGTGCGCGAGGCTAGTGTCTACGAACTGAGTGTGCACAGAACTAGCGTAGCCTAGCCTCCCTCACCCCCCTTCCACAGGCCCCCGCCGGAAGCATCGCTATTCCTCGTATTGCCCCGAGGGAAACCACAATCTCTCCTCTCGACCCGGTGAACGGTCCTCACGGTCACCGTACACCTGGTGAAGCGACTCACCGAACTCACCCATCCACTCAGCCAGACGAGCGGTGCACAGATAGAGCCAGCTAAAAACGCCCCCTCCCAATTAGTTATCTTGCGCGGCTGCAGAGAGTGGTCACTTCTCTGCAGAGAACCGGTACGGTGCTGCCGAGTCGGTGTCCAGATGTGATTTGTTGTCACATTTTTCCCGCGGCCTGCCCCCGTTGGAAGCTGCGCTCTACTGCGCAAAAAGGGCGATGTGATCGGTGTAGAGGTGGTCAGATGTCTCAAGGGATGCTGGAAATGTGTCGGCGAACTTAAGCAGCTTGCAAGCGCTTCAGCCGTACTGTACCGATTCCGAGTATTGGTGAACGGTGAAGGTGATGGCGCCCATGACGAAGAATGTGCGGTAACGCTGGATCCTATTTTTCCAAAATTCCTAGTAGCCACCGTACAAATTGACACTTTGTAAATTTGAAATTGACAACTTCAATAAATATCCCATGTAATTTCTAGCAATTTCTTCCGTAATTATTGGTGACTTCTGCGAAAGTTACAAATAGTGAAAATCTGTCAGCATGCTGGTGATGATTGAGCGCACATCTACCACTCCTAATTCCACAAAACCATGAGCCAGCCAGATGATCCATTGTCGGCGGGCCGCTATGACGGATTCCGGACCGCTCCCCGAACAAACAGACGAGCTGCCCGGGCGCTGAGCGCCTTTGATCTTGGTGTCACTCACATAAACAGTGACCTCTCGAGGGGAGGGGGAGGGGGGGGGAGACAGGTGCCCCGAGGCGGCCCACCACCCCCACCGCGACAGGTAGCGGCGGCCCATCCCTGCAGCAGTTATTTCTGATCGAATGGAATCTGTCGGTGTGGATTGTGGATTGTGGAAACTGAAATCCGCCATCTTCTAACGATTTGGTCACATCAAGGAAGCTTTACGAGTTCTACCGGCTTTTTGCTGCATGGCATCTGGTGAATAAACTCACAGCCGGTGGCCAGCCACTCATTTACCAGGATTTACATCTGATGTGCACAGATAGCCTGTGGAACTGGCTAATGTGTTGTTACAACTCTGCAATTAATTTATTTGTGTTTTTCCTCATTTTTGTGCATACAATGCTGCACAACAAAGCAGCTTTGGTAAATATTTTCTTAGTTTTTCGGACGTGAACTTCAAATTGCTACAAATGTCGTTTAACTTTATGAGCCATGTAATGAACTCCAGCAAAATGTGGCAGACAGAGCGCATTTGCCAGCGCAATTACAGGCGTTGCGGGGAAGCTTGAGCAATTCTTCATTAACTATTCGATACTGACTCAATCACTCATTTCTTATCGGTCGGCGGTACGCCCAGCCAGCACAAAACCAGAACCGTTTACAAGGCTCGATGTGACAGAGACCATTAATTTGCTCATTTTCAAGGCTGATGGCTAATCGTCTGAAAAATGTCTCTGTCATAACCATCACTTTGCCACTGGATGTTAACTCTTCATCGGCGGCATTAGCTTTTGTTACGAACGCAACATGTGTGGTTACGTGACAGAAAGAAAGGCTAGTATTTGACAGTCAAACTGATCGGACCATTTGAGAACATGCAAGCAGTTCAGGTTATAACGTCCCTGCATCCAAAACCTACAAAGTTCATCAATCTACTTCGCGCCTTTTCCAATAATTTGATCGCTAAAAATGACAGCCATTTTCTCATTCGCTACTCGTTCTTATTTTTCGCCCAGTAACCATCGTCGCGCGCTCGTCCCTGCCACTGCAGCTACTACTGCACCTCCCGTGACTCTGGTGCGCACGCATCCCGGCACGAGCCGTACCTTTCTCCCCCCCCTCCAATCACGGGGAGGGGAGGGGTGTTACGGATCGCTCCGGGCCGCTGCGTGCCAGTGGCCAGACACAATCGGCCACCACCGGCACGGGCCGTCTTTAATTGGTGCCTGCGAGCGTGCGCCGGTCTGCCCCGCAGTTACAATGGACAGAACAGAGATGAGTCTAGGCGGGTGTGGGGTAGAGGGCTGCTTCTGATATCTAGGTCTCAGATGAATGGAAGGACGGACGGACGGACAGACGGACAGACGGACAGACGGACAGACGGACAGACGGGCAGACGGGCAGACGGACAGACGAACAGACGGACAGACGGACAGACGGACAGACGGACAGACGGACAGACGGACAGACGGACAGACGGACAGACGGACAGACGGACAGACGGACAGATGGATTGATGGATTGATACAACAAAGCAGTTGAATATTAGCATTGCTTTTGAACTACATTTATGATCAAGTGCTTATCCTCGAGAAAACGGTAATGAACCGGCACTACCATGCAATGATGATTAGACAGTGCATTAAATTTCAGACTTCTTCTCGTCAAACAATAAAATGGGTCATTTCAATGGGTTTCTTATGTTGCTATTGAGATGGTGTCGACAAAAACTGCAGATAATATTTTAATTACTCATAAAGTTTACTTATTGTATAATATTTTAGCTGGCCAATGTCAATTTGTCCGGTTGCTTTGCTTTCGTTATGGTAAAAGGCAAAACAAGCAATGTATAATGATGTTGAGGGAAATTAGACTTTTATCCTAGTCGAAGTGAAATGTAATGCTGATAACGGTCTAATCTAATCAAGGAGGATTTGCCTAATTGTGACGGTTTTCTTATACCAAGAATTGCTTATACGAAAACAGGATCTATTCATTTTAATATGAATAAGTGTTGACGCATTACAAGACGTCAAAGGTTATCGTTTTGACATTCTTTGTTTTGTACTTTCCTCAGCACGGTTCGGGGTTACAACTGAAATGCACATGACATCGCTTGCCTCCCCCTCCCCCTCCCCCTTCCACTGAGCGTGCCAAATTCGTGCCCGATTCGGCCGTGTGGCCTGTGTTAGAATGTTCCCAGGGCTCGTCGGGGAAAGGTCCGGTTCATGACCCGGTGCCGGCATTGACAATCGAGTCACAGCCGACCGATGGAGGGCCGGTAAGGGCCCCGACTTTGATGTGACGCTGGATATGACACCAGCTACCCGCTCATTTGGCCATAGTCTTCTTGAACAGGACGCGGCAAAGACGAAAAAATATGGAAAGTCTCGTTACGTTGAGTTTGAAGAAATTATTGGATTGTGATTTCAAACAATAAATCATGGTGTACATAAAACGGCTCCTTTTCCTCGTCACCATCTAACTACCGTGGGAAAGACAGCGATACTGACAATGTGGGTGAACACGATATATTGATTATTGAACCTTACAGTAAAAGCAAAGGGCCGATAAAAGCAAATGTGATTAGTCCAGAATGCGATTCGATGTCTGCAATTAAGTGAACATTGAGATAAAGCTCAGACTAATTTGAGAAAACATCAGTCATTCTCTACACATCGTGCATGCGTGCGACCATTTTCCCAAACGTCACTTCAGCTTTCTTCATTTTGACGGACGTGGAAACTTCACCAAATGCCTATCGCTGAAAGAAAAAAAAAAATCCCGGAGGGCCGGATGGACGAATGGGTCCTGCTTTCCCAGGGTCTAACAATAGCCCCGGAGCTCAGCATTGAGGATGTTCAGTCGTTATACGGATATCGACTTCTGCAGGCCAACTGCACTTGTCTGAACGGTGACTCATTTGGCGAAAACAATGAGTTGTTGGAATCGTGCACCACAGGGAAATGTGATTTCGGTTACACGGAAAAAGACGATATTTTCACGCACGACTTATCAAAATAGTCAATGTTATGGATTGCAGTCGCTTATTTGGAACTTGTTTTGATATCTGGCCCATGCAAATGCATATTTGGAAAACCGTGCAGAATTACTCAAATTTACTTAGGTGTGAACAAAACTATTATTTCATCCAGGAAGACATTCATAAGTCGTCCTCAGTGAGCTTCAAACCAGGCGATGAACAAAAAAATAAAGCAAAATGTGCCGAACTACATGTAAATAGCAAATACCTCTGGACAGCCCGAAAAGAAAGAGTGGACACACGACAACCTTCGATGGAAGGTGAACAAAAACGAACATGCAAACCGGAAGCAAAACGAACTCAACCCAAAACTCAAATGCGCGCTTGAAATGCAATAAAAACGAAAAACGTAAAGCTGGACGGCGATTCTTGTAGTTTTGTTGCGCTCCATCCAGACGTAACAAAAAACAAAAGCACGACAAAAGAAGCTGCAACAAAAGACGACCATTCCCCAAGCTCGCCGGCATTCGGCGGCATTACCTGTAGGTTATTCATGAGTTTTTCGGTCATCGTCGCCGTGGCCAGCTGGCTGGAGTACCAAAAGTTGTTTGCCAGACTGGTGACCGGCTGGCTCTGGGACGAGGTGGCGGCGTCGCCAGCCGACTCCGTATCCTGATGGTAGGGTCAGTGAGGGTGTGATGTGAGGGAGCGTCCAAAGAGGTCACGGTAAATGGGCTGAGATAGTGGGTAAGGGCGCGACTCGTCAGGCTAAGGGACGCTAGTATGACCGGAGGTAATGTCAAACGGGCTGCATGGGGCGAATCCACTAAGGTGGGGTAATATACGGGCATCAGTAAGGGGCGCTGCTAGCATCTGAATATTTGGAATAGCTGGGCTTCCACGATTCATGAACCCTACACGCACACACACGCCAACTATCCGACAGTTCAGATTGAAACATTCGTAAAAAAAAACATGCAAATGTCGCTGCACTAGACAAGCACCTATTCATAATGTTCTGTAAATACAAGATTGTGCAGATAACCTAATGGTGTTAAATCAGATGTTTATGTGGGAAAACATCATTATTCTGTTCTATTTATATCAATCAAAGTAAGGAAGAGCGATAATTGTACCAAAAAGTGTTGATACGACAACCCGCATCAAAGCCGATGTAGCCGATCCGTGGTTGTGTGGTTTCTTTCTCGTCTTATCATGAATCGCAATGTTGCACCATGTTTTACATGTGCTTTACTTTTCTAACACCACAGTTACACGATATCCTGTTTAGGTATTTGAACGTTGAGCTGAGCATTGTTAATAAGATTATTAGAAGGATGAATAACCTGTTGCTCATTTCTATCAGAAATAGAAAAAATAAACCAATGGTTTATTTTTTCTATTTCTGATAGAAATGAGCAACAGGTTATTCATCCTTCTAATAATATCCTGTTTATTACAATGCGTATCGGCATAATAATCTAGACAAAAATACTACGTCACCTGTCAGGAAGGGTGGCAATAAATAACCAAAAAACAGGCAAAGGTTCACTGCAGCACACCGTACTATGAATAATTCAATACTGGCCATTCCATAAGTCATAACAGGAACAAGTGCAATATACATTGTGTAGCTCCTACTTTACACATTTTCCTGACAAACCTAATAGTGGTCACAATGTATCTAGGTGAATTTATCCACAGTTGAACTTAGAAAAAGGCGTCAGTGGCCCGGCGCCACAGGACGAGCTCTGAGGCCACACGGGCTGCTCGGGCAGCCAGTGATGGTGAGGGGTGATACCCGGCGTGCCAACGTGCCTATCCGACCATCACGCCGACACCAAATGACACCTGCTGTAGAGCTCCAGGTGCACGGGTAAGGCGCGCACGGCACTGGTCGACTGCAGGGACCGAGAGACCGGCCGCCGAGAGACCAGAGCTTGGTCGGGAACGGGCGACCGGCGGTGACGTGCGCACTGACGATTCACGGAGTGAGAATGGAAGAGAGGGAGATGGATGGCTAGAGAGGCTCCTGCTCTATGGTTGAGATGTGAAACCACGAAGGGATTTGAAGAGGAAGACGCCCCACTACCGCCCCGAGGAGCCCCAATTACAGGACACCTCACCAAATGACTCAATTGACAGCTATGTGGCCGAGCCGCACGAGGCAAATCGGGGCAATAGCAGGAAAGTCAGAGCCGCGAACGGCATAGTACGCGGTCATGGAACGTGCTCGCGCGACGGAAAATGACAGTTAGGAGGAAACCGTATGCGGACCAGGAAAAATGGCGACGAATCAGAGCGTGGGAAAGTGCTAGCTGTCACAGAATGGACAGATCTCGGAAAAAATGACGCTAAAAATGACGAAGAGCTCAAGATTATAATTATGCTAGTTTGCCGTGGGTTGATTGCATGACTGATTGTCCTAAAGACGATACATGCACTGCAAGTGCATGAGCGATGGCTCGATTTTTTTCCTCCTTATCATTGAGGAAACAATTACATCATGAAATCATTAAAATAGAGTTCCTATGACATCATGTTTACACTTCAAATTCGTGCGTTTTACCTTTGTTTCTAACTTTTCAGCAAAGCATTTCACACCGAACGATCTATCAATCACGATTTTTATGCAGCAGTGTGGACCGCTTCTAGGAAGTGATCGGATGACATCCTTTTCCACACTCAGTGGTCGTGCTGTAACCAATACCGAATTCCGAGAAACTTATCAGGAATACGTACAGGAGATAATGCCAGCGTCATGAGGTTTTCAGAAAAAAGATCACCTTATGTACTACTAACGATCAGGCAACTATTTCACCGCTTTAAGTTGTTCCCGAACGCTGAGAATGCTGGTCACGTTGCGGTATCGAGAGATGAGGAAGATTGATAAGAGTATGTGGTAATGTGCTCCACGGAAAAGTCGCCTTATTTTCCGCGGAGATTGCCTTATTACAACAAAGTAGTTCACTTCCAGATGTATCATGCTGCTCATTACTGGTATCGATGTCCAAAGGCTATTTATCATGTCTGACTAATGTTTCCTAAAAAGGTGACGCTAATCAGTAAATCTAGCAGTTATCACTGCACACAACGTGTCATCAGTCTGCATTAACGACACAACCAAAATAGAGCAAGCATGCATTGATCCCCGTCATATAGGTACTTAGACTATTACATCCTCCAACCTCAATCCTTACGTCACACCCCAGTCCCGCCGTATGCCAGACTACAGACCCACCCCATCCCCTCCCCTCCTGTACCTGAACTCCGCACAGCAGTCGTTCGGCCAGTCTGGACGCGGCCAGTTGGTGCGACTGCCAGAACTCCATCGCCAGCGGGTATCCGGTGGGAGCCATCGGCGCCATCGCACCCATCGGCAGCGACAACCGATGGTGTTCCTCCGCTGCATCGCTGCGCTCCTCAGACGCGTCTCCGCGCTCCTCTGTGGATTCGTTTCTGTCCTCCGCCGACCCGTTTCTGTCCTCTGCGGATTCGTTGCTTTCGTCGTTGGTCTTGATTCTGTCCTGAAGTGTCTCTGGGTGGCTCTCAGAGACGGACTCGCCGTGCTGCTCGTAGGTATCGGCCCTTCGCTGGCGATCTATCTCGTCCTGCTCGACCTTCGTCTCGTTGGGGTCGTTAGGAGGACGGTCCAGGGATGACCCGAACGCACCCTCACCGGGTGGCGGCGGAGTCTCTTGATGACGGGGCGGCGTCATCCGGTGATACGGAGGCGTCATCCGCTGGTACGGAGGCGTCATCCGCTGGTACGGAGACGTCATCCGGTGCAGGGGAGGCGTCATCCGCTGGCGTGGTGACATCGCCCGGCCTGGCGAGCCGTCGGGTGTGCCCGGGACAACGCCCTGAGGCACAGAGACGGTCAGGGCGTGCCGCCTGCTGCCGCCGTCACCGCCCCCGTCGCCGAGGTCACCGAGGTCACCGCACTCGTCACCGAGGTCACCGAGGTCGACAAACTCGTCACTGAGTTTATCGAGGTCACCGAGGTCACTGATTTCCTTACCGAAGTCACCAGAGACGAGATGGAATACAGAAGAAGGTGGAAGGGAAACATCGACATGCAGGAGATCATGCTCGACGCGCGATCGCCAGAGGTTGGCGTCATGCTGGTGAACGTCTCATTCGAAATGTATGTGTGTTTTTTTTTTTACCGTTTCAATAATATCAGTGGGTCTATCCACGGATATGCTTGTCCTAGCATGGCGGTCATAATATTTTATGTTTCACTATAGTTCGTTTTTTTTTTCTCAGTTCGACCCTCACTTATGACTTGTAACTCCACAGCAGAGGCAGTTGACAGTTTTGCGTTCGAAATTTATTATTTGTTCTAACGTACAACTTTCAACACCCATGGCATACCTCTCCGCTAATCCCAAACGATAAATATATGTATTTGTAGTTGCGTTTTTCTAGCTGTAAGATAAACAATAATGATGCCTCTTCAGCCCAACAGAGCAGCTGGCCTAAAACAAATTCAAATATAGCACACGCAGCTAATGTGACGTGGACGTTACCATGCGGAATCCAAGGGAGAGGGCCTGTGACGACCCACACACGTCCCTCCTCCCGTCACCCCTTCGATCAGTCAACGAGCACCTAATGAAGCGCATTACTCCTGAAAAACTCCCACCGATAGCCATGTAGCAACAAAACTTGGACACGCAAAACAATGTGTGATTGGGGCCTGTCTCCGTTTCGTGATTCACGATAGTGTGTCACGCCAGTCAGTGATGGTCGCTTATTGTGATTGATGGCTGCCGGCCAGCCGACGAGGCGGATGTCAGCTTTTAGAGTCAGTTTTCATAACTCTTAAAACGGCGCATTTTTCGGCACTAAGTGACCAAACTCCGCTCTAAGTGGTCTTGTCCGCAACAACCCCAGAACTACCGGTCATAAATCAGCACTGAAATGCGCTGATGAAGTTGACACGAGCTAACTTTGCGCTCGTCCACCAGCTAAGAGCCTCGGGCACATTTGTTAGAGCAAGTGTCCGCCTCGATTGGCGGCGTTTTCCTGGCCGTGACCGATGGAGAACGATCACACCCGGTAACAATTTAGCGGCGGCGACTCTTCCGATGACGCCAAGGAGCGTCTCTCGTCACCGATATAAACCACTGATGTGATATAATTCATGGAGCAAAATCCGGGAAACCGATATCTACTTCTGTGCCACTTTCCTCGTGATAAGGATCGATGATGAATAAGCTAGAAGCCGTTATCCTCCAGAAGCGGCGCGATGACAATCATCCTCGACAATCAGTGGCGTCATGGGCGCCACAATCGGCGCCGCCGTTTTATTCACTCGGTCAAGGCTGGCCCGGGTCAGAGGCCTTGGTTGTAACGCTCAGCACGGTTGACAGGCGCGCTTTCAAATCGCCGCGCGATGCGACGCTTTAACCGCTGGCTGTGACGCGCGCGCGCCGCGCCAGCAGAGACGACGCGCTAAAAAACAAGACAAAAACTCGCAAAGCATAAAAATCACCGCCTCACCTGGCGTCTGTGCCGCCCGGGAGCGCTCCCGCGCCAGGCCGGCCCGACCCCCGGATTCCTTTAGATAGGATCACGTTGTGATTAGGGGAACTTTTCAGGGGCGCCGGCGCGCGCATTGTCTTGGCCCGGGAGCGCCGGCTCGGTCTAGAGCGGCCGCAGCAATCAGCGCGACTTCTATGCAGATCTGGATTGTTTAATCCGACCATCTATCTCGCGTTTTTGTCTCATGCCGCCGCGTCGCATTTGCATACTGCGGCAGAAGTGGTGCGCCGTTCTCAGGACGGACCGGTTCGCTGCTAGTGGCGTCCGTCGCCCGTATGGAAATGATGAGAAAGGGATACCGTAATTACCGCCGGTAATTTTATTGCATTAGTCAGGCCTGTGATGGGACGAGACTGCCACGCAGGAATTTGGTCCGGCGCGCCAGTGGCACCTGCGAGAGGGCAGCGGCCAGACGGGACAGCGGCCCCGAACAGGACAGCGACCGCCACTACCAAAGAAGACAGCCACCAGGCAACACAGCGGCCTAAACGTCCAAGAGGACAGCCACCAAACATGACAACAGTTTCATATAGGAAGGAAACCTCTAAAAGAACAGGCTAAATTTATTTATCTTGTATGTTGTCCTGACATTCAAGACAAGAGATTGTCACTGAAAGGAAACAATTGTCTGCCAATGAGTTAACGTTACAATTACAATATTCAAAACGTTATGCAAAGAAAGAATAAAATCATATTGATCTAATGGAGTGCTTTGACACTTGAGTTCACACTTGAAGCACATAGATACGAATGATACAGGCTATGTCGCTAAAACGGAGCGCGTTGTCAGTGACGCAAAGTGATGGTCAAAGGCGGACGTTTGCGGACAGGGTGCGCTAACACCTTTGACTTTACCGGGTCAACGCGCTGCCAAATTCGTCATAGACGCGTGGCGGTGACCCTGACCGATTCCTCGTCCTGAACATGACCGGGCTGGCGGCCTGTTCGACCGGGAACATCCTTCACGCAACAGTACGAACAGGAAGGACCCGGGCGGCGCTGACAGCGAAAAACACGCGAATAGGTGTGTGATTAATGATGGAACCCTGTGTCGTCCGATAAGATCTTCACAGATCTATGCGGCGCACAGACATCGGAAAAATAACCTTATCGAGTTTCCCTACAGCTTTCAGGAAGAAAATTCGGCCCGGGTGCACGGAATAAAACGGTTTCGAGACCGCGACATGCCAAATGACCGACCACTATCAGATCAATGCCTGTTGGCTGCGAGCGTTATTCGATACTAAATGTAGCCAGTTATACGTTTCAAAGAAATCGACTGGGAATAAACGATAGCCGAAAATAAGGAAACGTTTAGCGGCAGTGACCAAGTCATGCGCGCAATTGATAGCAATCTGAAAATGTGTTAATCAGCTTCGCTACCACTTAAGCTCATTTTCACGACTTTGTTAGTTCTTTTTTTGCGATATCGCGTGCACTGTAAAGTGACAATAACATGTCCGTTTAGCTGCACACTGCACAGGTGTTACCGTGTTGCAGGGAAGGTGTCCCGGAGACCTACGCGCAGTGCTCGGCAGAACACTGGGTGGGGACATTTTTCCTTTAGCGGTCTCGATTCGACCCCGGTCGTCCTTACGTGACGTCCTGTACCGTCTCTGTCCTTGTGTTATCGTGCGGCAGCGGACTTGTGCCGAGGCGTCACAATGCTCCGAGTGGGCGACTACGAAAGGTTTGGGTTTTAGGCAGATTCAGCAAGCCATAGAAATAGTCACCAATGAACGATCATTGACTTCACTGCTCCTTCCTGAGTCCTGACGATAAGGCTAGTCGTCGGAAATTGCGAGGGGTTAAGTATGGTTTCAGTACCAAGCGTAGCGCTGAACTTTTCTTGAATTTTCATTGAAATTTTTCGCACTAAAAAACGCAAAAATCGAAATTCCAATCAAGTTTTTGGCTTGCAGTTGGCTGCAATAATAAAACCATTCTCTGCGAACATTTTTAGTGTATGTTTTTGATGCATTCTGCTAAATCTAAGACGTTCTCTTATAAACTACCGACTATTGAAAACAGTGGATTAAAGTAAAAACGCTTTACAAAACCCGAAAAGTCCATACCTATCTGCCGGCTGTCTGTCTGCCTGTCTGCCGTATCTGTCTGCAAGTAGCGGTCACCTTTGATTAGCAGGACAGGTGATGTCATATTCCTCAGGTTCGGCGCATCAGTCCGGGCCCGACTGGCGTCACAAGGACCGTGGGAACAGCGCGGCGGTGACACCGACTCGTCAGAACCGACCGACCGACCGACCGGACGGGTTGTGTGCCCGACGCAGCGCCACCGCCATCTGTTGAGCCCAGCCGGAACTATCGGTTAGCTAGCGCTGTCGGCTGCCGTCCAAAGCGCGAGTGGTCCATCCATCGGCCCCGCGCCGGACTATGGCAAACGCGTGCGTAATTGAACGGTAATTGTTGGCCGAATTGACGTGACGCGGCCGCTGTGAAGAGCGCCCGTCATGATGGACGTCAGCAGCAGAGGTGCAGGCCAGCAAATTGGACTCTGTCACGCGGCATAACGGTACCGAGAAAATAAATGTGGTCCAGCCAAGATAGTTGCTAAGTTATCAAAAGCCTAGCGAGCCACTCGGGAAAATGTTTATGGTTGCCTTGAAATATTTAAACAACACTTGAAACAAATTAGTATAACTGCCCACTTGCCTCAATAAAAATTTATATAACTCGCTTTGAATTTATCCCGATCACCTTCTTTCCAACTAGTCAGTTTAGAAGCTCACATAAGCATTTGATTTAAGTGTTGAGCATCATATGATTAACATGGTCTTTCAGTAGTGTGACTAGGATTTGCTTTTCAAATTGGCGAACGGGGTCATTTCAATTTATCTTTCTGTCGATGAAACAGCACTAGGTAAACAACCTATCTCATAGTTATTTTGCATGTTCAGTATAATTATAAACACTATGCTTAAAATCTCGTGCGGCATCAATCTCCGTTTTTATTTTTGTTTGTATGCTCATTAGCAAATGTATATACAATCACGATGCACCAGTGTATGATTGACGTGTCGTGCTGCCCGTGATGGTATCCTTGCTGCTTTTGTACTCATAAAAATGCCGAGCTGTCCACAACTAGCGGTTCATTTTGTGCACTCGTGAGAAACAATACGATAAATAACTTTTACACACAAAATAATGTTACATAAGTTGTGGACTCTGCTTGTTCTAATAACGATTGTCTATCGAAATGAACTAAATCTATAATAAAAAATCGAATACTTGCATAGTCAGGCGAAGACAGCACTGATTTCTTTTTCTTTCATATTTAAAGGTACTCTATTGGGACTACCGGTCATGGTCGGATGAGCCAGTTTCATTATCCAGGTTTGCCATTGTCATTGTACGGCTCAGCCACTTGTGCCTATAACAAAAAAAAAACAGGTATATTCCGACGGCATCTTATGTAGTGTAACCATATGAAAGCAATGAGTATTGGTGAAAATGGCGAGCCTTGTGACAATGGCGCGATACATTGTGGTAACGAAAAGGCACAAAACACACAAAGTTTGGTGTCTATGGTTGGAAAGAAACAATAGTTTGTGCAAGCTTTGAATGTTCGGCGAAAATGATAATGTTTTGCCTGTTACATGAAAAAGCAGTTGCGAAACAAGTAAACAACATAAAAATATAACTTAAAATGTATAGGTAGATTTGAGCATATAGATTTAGAAGAAGTCAGGCTGAATCAAGCTGTGCAATTGATTATTTGCGTACAGTGCACATACCGGGTGGCCCAGAAAAAACGTTCCGAACTTTGGAGGCCGATATATCAAATACGAGTACAAATAACGAGCCAACATTTTCATCACGTTTGCGTCATTTCTTTGCGCATTGGTATGCCAAATTATAACACTATACCATCATTTTCAAGCTGGCAATCTTGAGTTGAATTAAGCAAGACGTTTTTGCTTTTTTTGCCGATGTCAAACAATAGTGATGATTGGGTTAGACGTCCCATGTTATAAAAAAAAAAATAGAGCACGTGAATGAAACCAACACGTATGTTCTTATTTTAAATATTTTTGTCTCACTTATGAGCCAAATATTCAAATACTGAGCCAAAATGGTGCTCATGGATGTCATTCGTTTCAACACCAAATCATGTTTCGAGCAGGAGTGGCACGGTGCATGGATTAGGTACTGCTGATTACCCTCCTTTCAGTAGATCAAACAGTAAATCGACCGGATAAGGAAAACAAACTAAAGCAGACTTGTTCCTGTGCCAGAAAACCACAGAACAGCTTATGAAAAAACAACATTGCCAGCAGATGACAAAAAAAAAACTGGTTGAAAAGCTACCTTTTCCCATGAATGTCAGCCAGGAAAGCATTTGAGCCACAAGATGGTTAGAAAACTGGAAACTTCTTCCGATGCCGCTGGCACAGATCCATCGTGGTTGCCTGAGGGAATGTGTCATCCTGAGACCCGAACCATCAATGAGACTAGCTGCCAGTAGAAGTCATGGCTCTAGGCCGCGGTGCCACGGGGTGAAACTCATGAAAGTGACCCGTTCACTCACATTTTTTAGTAAACATCGGAGCAAAAAAGTATTTTTTACATGGCATGCTTGAAACACGAACCGTTTAAAAAATTATTTACCGAACACCATGAAAATCACACCATTTACTGAAAATGTGTGCCGTATTAACTATTCGAAGTTTCAATGTTGTATCTTTATCACTTTCTGAGAAATATTGATTTAAAGTTGGGAACGTTTTTTTCTGGGCCACCCGGTATAACTGAAACGTTTTCTGGCTTATGCAGCAATGCTGGTATTATGGCTAAAATAGTAGTGCATGCATCGCCATTGCGGCGCGCATATCTTAAGTTAGTCTGTTTTTATCGCGTGCGGTAGCGATGTTCCTTATGATGCTCCAATGCTTACCGTCTTTCAATCATCTCTTCCTTACATTTAAATTGAACAAGCAAACTGTCTTTAAAATGGGCCTTGCACCGTATATAAGCCCAATGCTCGTCCAGAAAAGTTCAACGGTGAAATATGACGTCTGATAACGATTAAACTTCCCATATTTCTAAATGAAACACAAATAAAAGGCGCTGCGCCCCTCGTCGTCTAGCAGAGGTGCTTAAGTGCACGTGGCACTCAAGCTGTAAATAAGCGCCTCCCTTGGCCAATGCCCATAACGATGTCATGTGTCTTGAACAGCGCAATCCCTTCCGTCCCCGCCTCCGTTCTCAGCTCTAGCCGAGCCTGCCCACCAGTTGCATTTAGTCCGAGATTTTACTGAGCTGGTGAGAAGAAATAAGTGGAGTGCTGCTGAACGGAGTTCGGATTTTAAATAAGTAAACGAAATAAAATGCAACCATGTTTCGGGAAAAATGATTCGTCCTAAAATGCTAGTTTCGATTAGGTGTGCTTAATGACCACAGCTGTATAAAAAACTAGGAATCATACCTTTTCTTTTTGCAATATGAAAACACTTGATAGACGAGCCCATAGGACGAGTATTCAAATTCGGACTGACCGCAGGTCAGGTATGTACTTACACCTTCGGTGATCGCTTGTGACCCTTGTAGACTTCCGGAGACCGCCTGAGACTCAGGATCTCTGCCCCGGATACCAGAGCTTTGAACACTCGGCACAACCATGACACTGTTTTTGTATCCACACCTCGGTTCTTCAGAGCGTTCAAACTGTCCTTGTTTCAGTCAAACACTCACGCCACTCTCCACCGGGTCTTTGGATCACGGGACGGAAATAAGCCACTCTAGGTCACTGCTTCTTTTATCGAATGCCCAGTGATTGCTTGACCGTAAATCGGATGACAATAATTATCTAAGCATGGTGACTTATCTGTCAGCTTTTGCCCACTTATTAAGCAAAAACTATTTTCAGAGCAGTTTTCGGTGCGCTCAGAGACTGTCGACAGCCGCGGCGCGCTGTCGGCGAGAGTGGCGCTCTGCGACCAGTGCGGGATGTCACCTCGCCGCCCTTCTCCGCCGCTTTCCAGCTGATGTCCCCGCCGCCTCGACTAGCCTTGGCCGCTAGCGTCACATTGGACTCGCGCACTATTCACCGTATGCAAATTATTCACTGAATGCAAATCGGCTGTGTTTTTTTCTCGGCGCCGCCGCACCACGTCTGACCGGTGGGGTCGTCTTTGAGGGGCGCCCTCTCCCGCGCGCCCGCCGCCGAGGAACGCTTTGTTTTGGCGTCCGGTGAGCGCGACAGCAAAAAGCAATGGCAAAAAGTGTCATTTACCATGGGCCGGCAGAGGTGTGCACCCGACAGCTCGACTCTGAGGACGACCTTGCAGGATTTGTGTGAGGTTGCCGGTCGGCGGATGTCGCGAAGGATGTGATGTGATCGGGTTTCACACACCGAAGGAACTTTCACTTTTAAAGAACGCTCCACGTGGTTGAAATATGTAGAACGGTTCACTGTGCTGCTTAGATGATGAGCGAAATCGCAAATTCCGCAAATTATTGGTTCTTGGAATTGTAAACAGACGTTTTTCACGAAAATACTTATAAACACCTTGGAAATGTTTCGTTTTTAACACAAGCAGGTATCTTATTTCAGAGGAATGTCGAATTTTAGAATGATGCTTTGATCGCGATAGAAGCGCTTAGGGCAATTTTTTAAAGAAATATTTTGCATTATTTCGCTTCAATAACCCGCGCCCTGGTGTGGGTCTGAGCCACCTTCGCCCTGGTGGGGGGGGGCCAAAATGACCCCCCCCCGTCTAACTCGAAAACGAAGAGGGCTAGGAAGACGCGGAAAAAAGCAAACGAAAGCCCATAACAAGTACGTTCGAAAGTATTTCGGTCATTTTTTCGCTAAGGTCAATATTGAGGTCGCTAGAGGTCATCATAGGTCAAATTTCAGTGTTTTCGGTGTTGCCGGACATATTCCGCTGTAGCTCGGAAACTAGAAGAGCTAGAGAGCCGCGGAAAAAAGCAATCGATAGCTCTTTTCAAGCTCTTTCGCCAAGGTTCGTCAGATTTGACCTCAGCTCAACGGTTTGGCCTACAGAGGTCATGCAAGGTCAACTTGGCAAATTTCGTTGAAAATGTTTTTAACTATAGCATGCATTCACGAGAAAATAGAGAAACGATTCATGCACCATCGTGCTTGGCTCGTCGAGACGCGTCGAATGATATATAGTTTGACCTCGAAAGGTCATTTTGAAAATTTGACCTCAGGTCAAGGTCATGACCTTACCGAAATAGGTCATGCTGCATATCATTCGATCCGCATTGACGAGACAAACACGATAAACGTCGAACGGAGTCTCTATCTCTATTCAATAACAAATAAGTGCAGAAAAACCGCTGGTGACCTCTGGTGACCAGGGAGATGACCTAGCGTGACCTCAGCGAGGTCACAAGCAAATGGTTTCACATGGGCTGTGATTTGCTGACCCAAGACACTTCAATAACGAAATATAGGAACAATCACGCCCGATTTAGCTGAAAAACAACTACTTTTCGATTCTCCCATTGACTTATAATGGGGAGCAGCGATGACCTGACCTGACCTTAGGTCACATTTATAAAAAATCCGAGATAGCCATTTTGTAGAGCTGGGTGACATCTTCAAGTACTGTAAATTTTACATCGATCGGATAAAAGCTGTGCCTTTGAGAGAGCTTTGAACTTTTTTAGAGGTGGTGTCAGTTTTGGTGACCTTGTGACCTGACCTGACCTGACCCGAACCCCCCAAAAAAGGACATGATGTAAAAATGTTGAATAAACAGCTATACAAAGTTTCAGGGCGCTAACTCAAGTGGTTTCTGAGTTATCGCTGAAAAACCACAGGGGGGGGGCCAAAATGGCCCCCCCCCACCAGGGCGAAGGATAAAATCGCTTGTAAGATGCGGTCAGACCGTTGCTTAATTATCTTTTACTTATGGTATTGAAAATGCGATTGTGTGCAGTGCTGCACGATAAAGCTAATGATCGCAAAGTCCTTCGTAATTGTTTCTGTATGGCGCTAACACTGTAGCCAATAGCCGTACCTATTAGCTTTGCTAATTGTAAGCACCTAGTACCTACTTATCTTTTGTAATGTTTATTGTGTTTGGAGAGCAGCTTAGTTTTTAGACCACACTGGTGCACATCTTGCAGTCATACGGTTAGTTTTATTTATTGTGCATTATATTGTGCTTACTGAACATATAAGTACACATATGCAAAGCAATTTCAGCTGAATGACTGAACAAGTTTGTCTAGTAGCCCGTCCCATTACCGCCAGTAATAACGGTGCAAAAATGGCCTGCATTGAACAAGTAAACGAAAACTACGAATTACATTGGGACATGCAGACTGACAGACCGTATTATCAGTCCTGTGTGTATAATGCAACGATGAATACATAGCGAAGTGACCCCCGGAATAGCACATGAATCAAACAAATGTGGCGATTTTTGATTAGATACATGATGTGCGGGCACTGCGTTTGTCGCACAAGCACCACAATGGTTCGATGACCTCTCTGAGGTCAAGGTCAAACTGGGTGGGCGATCAGTTATAATATTTGTCGGCTGACAAATGTTTGACAAGGAATGCCATTTGATGGAAGCGTATCAAGTGATGCACCATGCTCCAAATCTGATTCAGATGAAGTCGCAGCGTGGGTTTTTGACAGACTAGATATCATCACGGAACTAGCGTGCAGATAAGATTGGCGTGACAAATGAGCACACCTGAGGACGTCTTCGTGAAATTAGCGTGTATTAGCATGTGACTTCCGTCAATGTCGAAACGTGACCACATTTCCACAAGATTTCGGGCGCTTCCTGATAATGCACAGGCAACATTGTACCACGTATAATTTACTCGCTAAAAAATCAAATTTGCGTAAAAAAGATATCAGCGCAAAACAGGTACTGTTTCGAACATTCTTATTTGAGAAAAGATTGATAATCTACGAAGCTACATACATTTCTAGCACACTTTTATTTTCAGGCTCCAATGTGAGCATGCAACAGCAGTTGCATAATCTTGTTATCGTCGCAAAATGTTTTTGGTATTAATGCTATCTTAATTAGCAATATCGACATGAAGGCGACATGTGGTCTACTTGGCTGAGGTGATTCAATTGGATCACATGGCATAGTCACATTTACTTTGTATTCCTCCTGAGCAGTTTTTCCATTTTCAATTACAATTGCATTTGATTTGTATACAATATACAAATACAATATTGCATTCAATTGTATTTCAATTGTATTTGATTGCTTAATTCCTTTGTTAATTTATTCGACTTGGTTACAAATTAGATGAGAAAGATATTTGAATTTAACGAAATGAACAGAGGTATTATGCGTGACTTGAATTGCCAGCCAGTATAGCAATGGGCAGACACCCGGGGTAAGCAATGCTACCAGCATGCACCATCTACCTTCTTCCAGCTGCATTTCTCGGGTTGTAACTGCTTTGCTAACTGTCGCTGAATCATGAATATCCGACAAGTCGTGACCTCAGCACGGTCACATCACGCTGATCTGGCCACGATGCCGTTCGCTGGGACAGGCCGAGCAGCAGATGACGCCACAGAAGTCAATCCGATCAGCGTCATCAAATTCCCACTCATCAAACCTCGCGCCAGTCCCCACGAATGATTGGCGTGTCCAACCCCCCTCCCCGCCCCACCCCACCCCCGCCGAGCCGCCCGGGGGTCACGTGACCTCCTGGGAGCGCCCGTGTGACCGTACCTCAGACTTCCGGTGCCCGCCGTCGGTCGGTCGGTCGCTCGGCTGCCCGCGGCGCCTCTCCAGCCCACTCGACCACACCGAGACACGAAAAATGCGCCGTCTGTTTTTCGACGACGGCGGCGGCGCGGCCGGTCGGTGGAGGGGCGCGGCGCCGCCGCCGCCGCCGCCCGGCCCGGCCCCTCTCATCAATATCCACCGTCGGAAAAATCCCCGCTCTCTGATTGGCTATAGGCCTCGCTCGGCGCAGCCAAGGGGAGGGGAGAAGAAAAAGCGGGCGGGAAAAAGTGGTAAAAATCTGACTGAAAGGGGAGTCGCACGACGGTAAAAATGACGTCGGTTGTGAGGCGGGGGACGGGGATAATGGTGCCGGCGGGACAGGCGCGGGGGGCTGGCGGTGGCGTCAGCTGCCGTTCGCCGGCCTGGCAGACGCCCGGCGAAGGCGAGAGTCATCAGACGCGGCTGGGCCGAGTCGGAGTCAGGAGGCAGCCGCTTATGGTTGGTCATGATGCGGGCAAATCAGAAGCGGACAGATATAGGTGTAAGTTTGGCACTGATTGCGTAAATGAATGAAGTAATCGAGCGAGTTGGTTTACCACTATCAACCAAACTTTGTTGCAATTAGTTCAAAATCACTCTTTAAAACAAAAATACAAAAACAAAAATACGATAAACAAAAATACGAACCAGTTCTGCTTATACTCAGACTAAGCCACGCCGAACGAATAGGTATGATACAAGTCTCAAGCGTTGTAGACTTCGTCCTGATCCTTGTACAGCTATCTTCCTATATTTCTTAGCTCTTTCCATAGCATCCACTGCATCCACCACAGCCTGCGGCCTCCAGTGAGGTAAGCAACAAAGACCACTTTTGGGCTGCCCCTCCCGTTTTCCATTCTAATTCAGCGCCTCCCGCGGTTCTCGGGCGAGCTCCCAGCGTCGTGTCATCAGCCCAGCTCATTGGGCCCGGCTGCAAAGCCGTTTTTCTTGATCAACTTTGCATATCCATCCCATTACGCATTTTTCCGAGCCGCCAACGGCGCGCCGGCGGGGCTCGCTCGGGTTTAATGGCACTTTTATAACTTCTTCCGCCCCGTCGATGGCGGCGCTGGGTCGTCGACGTCGACGAATGGCCTGGGGCGGTCCGACGGGCGGCGAGGACAGGCTGCGCTTTACGGTCGCCGCGTCCCTGCATATGCAGTCGGCCGCCGTTCCTAGAGCGAAAAAAAAAAACGCTCCGGCCGTTCTTCTATGTGACTGCACGTGCGCGGCTTCGTTAGGCAGCCGCGTCGACAGAGATGACCCGGACGACGAAAACAAAGCGAATCGTCTCGCCAAATGGTCCATAAAGTCGAAACTCTTCAGCGAAATTAACTGACGCCTTGGGAGCGCTTTCTTTAATGTGAACTTTTGACAAGGGAGTCTTTTACCTAATGGGGTGGGCTGGAGTCGTCTTTTATAAGATGAGGCAATCACCAAGAGGACGTTTTGGAGGCGAATTGCTATTTCGCAGAGGATCTCGAGGAGATAAAGATGGAGAAAGAGCAATGTTCGCAGAGAATACCTCACAAAGGCGTGGCACCATCGCTCAGCAACAGAGCAGAGTCGCCGACTGCTGCCTGCGCTCTGATTCTTCCCGTGTGTAATAGAGAGTGGCTGCTCTCGTCGGCTGCATATACGAGTACACAGGACATATAATCCAATAAAACGGAACTGCAAAAAACAAGGCATTTGAGTGTTGCACAAAACGAGCGCATTTCATGAACGTCGGTATGCATGAGGCGTATGAATGTTTGATTATATTGCAGCATGAAAAATTTGACCTGCATACTTCCAAGCTCATAACGGTGATATTGTCCCAAGGAGCCGGCAATCTTAAATACTACAATAGCAGTAGCTCCAAAACACATTCTTATTAGAAATGTTTGCCACCCTTCCCGCCTCTCATTGTGACCAGATCACGACAGACTGGGCGCGAAAGAGAAACCGTCCAATGTCAATGTCTCCGGCGGTCAGCACCTGGTCACAATTCGTCGACCATTATATCCTCATTACCAGCACTAATCTGCACAGGCAGCCAGGCATTTTAAAAACTGCACTTATCTCCGGCGCGGCGCTGTCGGCGCGGTGGCGGCGGTGGCGGCGCGGTGGCGGCGGTGGCGGCGCGGACGCCACCAGTTGGCCGCAGCGGCAGCTGTGCAGCCCGGTCTTATCAACCAATCACAGTGCACAGACCACGGGCAAAGTTTTCCCACCGATTTTTTTTTCCGGCAGCGCAGAACATTCCCTTTCTGCCAGCTCTGTCATAATCGTCAGGCTGATGCCGTGGAGGCTTATAGCAAGAGTGTTGTCACTTGATTCCAAGACTTTCGGCTGTGTTTTGCATTGTGTTTGGTGTGAGCAGTAATAACTAGTAAGTCGTAGTGACGATTTTTGGGGCATAAGCCGGTGGGATTTAATCGCACATCTGATAAAGGCATTCGAAATGATTTATTATCGGAAATTGGCTTTCAATATATTTTCTTTTATCTCCCATGATGTCTTTTTCTATTGCGGTGCCAGTGAGGTATGCTGAGGATGTGTATATGCCAAGGTAGTGCGTTGGATGTGTTCAGCGTGGTTCAGCATGACGACCAATACGTGCTATATTCAAGAGAACTAGATAATTAGATATATGATAAAATCCAGTTAAATAACCTTCAGCGTTCCTACCTTTTTAGAACACATTTCCCTTGGATCTGGACAAGCATTTATGTGCTAGGTATGCAGATTTGCTTCCACGACCTTCAGCGCTCCTACAGCTTTCAAAGCACATTTCCATTGGCTCTGAGTCGTCAGTGTTATTCTGTCGCCCGAGTAACACCCGAAAACTGCCGAGCCATCGCTTTTCCTGGACGGAGTGTCATGTGGTCCGATAAGCCGCGAGCCGAGAGAAAAGACCGTCCTCGTCCCAAAACTCATCAGGCTTGGCTTCATTTTGAAACCCTCTTAATCCAACTGCCAAGTGGCCGGACAAAGTTTCGATCTGAAGTCCAATGAAGAAGCGCATATCTGCGGTTTATAGCGCACTTCTGGCAGCGCGCTGACATTTCGCCGAAAATAGGATCACATTCGCGAGATGGCACGGCGAAAAAGGCACTCATTATGCGCGATTATCTGCGATCCACTCTCGGCGGGCCCTAAAATGGAAATGAGGGCGATAGACTTTTGAGAAATGACGCCGGTTAGTCGGATGCAGCGCCTGCCGACGGCGGAGTGGTGCCCTGCGATAGGCGACCGAGCGTCGGCAACGACGACGACGGGACGGCGCAGCCAGCGAGGCGGCCGCTTTGCCGATTCCCGATTTCGGTCTTTTGTACGATGTCTGCAGAATATACCTATATGCCAATTTTTGCAGGGCGAACCAGAATTACGGAAATTTCTTGATCGCTTTTATGATACCATTTTTCGTGCCTGACGTAAAACTTACTCGACATTGAACATCATTAGTAGGTACGATATTCTTCACAAATCACAAATATTCATCTTCATCACAAATACGATATTTTTCACAATGTGTTATCTACTATGCTCATTTTTTTGCGTAAGGTTATCAACATACAGCAAACCAATTATGCAACGTCTGTTCACAGTGCGTCATGCAAGTCACGTGACATGGTCGCCATAGCCTTCATTGCGTGGCGTTATGCGGTTTGCGGTCGCAATAACGGTTTGACGGGCGTAGTGGTCTGGTGGTGGTCTCGTAAGAGACTTAGGTCATGGTCTGAGAGTAGCAAATATATTCCAAATGTGTTGGCAAATAACGGGACATAATAATGAGTGCAACATATCGTACAACTTTCGTGGACAAGGTTATATGATCAAGTCTGCGTGGCGTCAAACCGCGTGGACTCCATAAAAAGGAACAATTAATTAACGTTAATTGCACCGTCCAACCCGACTTTCGTCATTTTGAATAGGTAGGTATTAAGTTTATTTCCACGACTTTTTGACATTTTGATTCATTGTGCACCATATTGTTTGGCTCTCGAAACATTTGAGTCTCTATATACCTATGTTTATACATACACTGGTTTTAATCCGCATGGGATCAGCTTACGCTGCCCCTCTCCCTCCCCATTTCATCCAACCGCTCCCCATCCCCCGGAGGCCTCCACTGCTCGTCACCACCCGTCACCACATGTCATCACCCGTCGTCATCACCCGTCATCACCCGTCATCGATGTCGCTCGCTCCGTCACCGCTGCAGCTACCGACTGCCGATTTAATTGGCGGTACGCGGCGCGTGCAACGGTCCAGGAGGGCGCCACAGTGCACGGCGCGCCCCTAATAGCTGGCGGCTGCCGCTGGACAGGGTAGCACGTCAGATGGCATCAGTGGAACTATTGATATTGCAGGGCTGAGAGAAGGGGAGGATGAGGTTAGTGCAGTATCCGTGCATTGGGAGGTGGATGATGTTGCTGGGATGGTAGGCCAAGGAAGATGGGTGGGGAGATGGGATGAGAGGGAGGATGTTCTAAGGACAAGGAGATTGCGGGGAACGCATATTGCATAGGGGCGATGGGATGGGGTGAAGGGATGGAGGAGAAGGAAAAATATGTTACAGAAACGCAACTGAGTAGAAAACGAAGGAATGAAAAACGCCTGGATGAGTACCGAAGGGCCAAAGAGCTTGCCGCATAAGTGCATTCGGGGTCCGGGGATGACGGCTACCTTTCATCGTGGGTGGCCGGTTGATGCTGACTTTGGGTGACCCCGAGGATCCGCCGATCCACTGTCATTTGACATGCAAACCCACGGGGACCATCCATGCCCCCGTCCCCCCCCCACGGTCGGCGACACCGGCTGCTTCCGGCGTGCACTGCCGGCGGCATACGTGGCGCCCTTCCTCGCCGTAATTGCCGCAAACGTGCAAAGCGCCGCAGCGGAGCCGAGGAGTGATTTGCATACTGGTGCCGGTGGCGGGCCAGGGCTCCATGGAGCCGCCATGCATATGTATGATAACTGACAGCCGCGCAACGACCGACTCATTTATGCAAACAACTTCTGCCGCCGACGGCCGCTGCCGCGTCGCAGATGTCGCCGCCGCGCCGGGCCACGCCGCCGCCGGGAGACGCCCGCGGATGGGGAGGGTCGGGAGGGTGGGGGAGGGTGGGGGAGGAGGGCGTGGGAACAGGGGACAGTGTGACGTGCCCCGTCATTGCGTCTGCCATTAGTTCAGCTCAAAGATAGCTTTCTAACGCATATGCCACCTTTAGCATTTGGTCATAGTGTAATAAATAACTAATAATAATATAAATAATTTGGTCTTGCACAGTTAGTCATAACTGTTTTTTGCAAACTTTTCAATGCGTTCCACCCGATTCTTTTCGTTTTCATTGAGCTGCTAACGTATATGCATATATATTTTTGTAAATGCCAATTGGTTGTGATTCTCAGCATTAACCCTATTAGTGGCAGGCTCCTAGCTACCCCTATTAGTGGCAGGGGGGGGGGGGCTGTTTACGACCCCTCCTTGATATCTCGAGATCTAACGGGCCGATTTTCAAAATTCAAACGGCATTCGATTTCGCTCAACGTGATCTACATTTCTAAAAAATAAAAATTGAAAAAATGTCAATAGGGGGGTAGAGGGTGGGGGTAAAAACGGGCAAATTGCAGATACATTTTAGACTGTTTATCACGGCCAGGTTTCTGAACCAATCTTAACGCAACTTTTGCCGATCGATAGAGAATGAACCAGGAATTCACATGGATCCTAAAAATATGCATTTTCAAAAATCATAGGCGGATACAGATCATTGAGATTGGGGGTACACAAAAAGTATAGTAAATAAGATTTTTGTTGGTAGTGTTTCTAAAAAGGGTGGTAATCGTTGTTATCTTACAATTTTCTTATGAGAGAACGACTACAATTGTATTGGTCATGCATAGGCGGTGTCAGGGCACCTATGTTGGGAGGTAAAACATAACCCCCCTTTTTGGACGCCTGGATCCGCCTATTATAGCAAAAACGTGTCAAAAGAGGATGCACAATAACTTTGTATATGTTATCACATGATACCTTTCATTCACTGTTCGTAAAACTGGTGCATACAGTTATAATACATCAGCATCGTGATCTTCGCCCAAATGACTCGCTTCACGAATAGGACCCCCCAATTCCCAGTGCTCTGGAGCCGCCCCTGGTAAAGTTATGAACTTGAAATTTTCAGGGAATGTGCCCAATTTAGTTTTAGGAAAAGTCAGAAAATTTCAGCATCGTAGCTTCAGCGGTTTCGGAGATATTCCCGAAAAACCTGAGGGGGGATGAAAACAACCCCCCTGCCACTAATAGGGTTAAGCCATAGAAGACGACACTTTTAGTGCATTACTTCTTTTGATAACATTACGTTTCTTTTCTTTTCTTTTCTTTAGGCGTTCTACGGTTGCCGATAATCGCCATTTTACAATTAAAAACACAGGCCAATCCCTCAAGTGAGTGCAGAAATGGCTGACATAAATGCATTACCACGAACGTTTAGTCTTGTTTCCGTTTTTCGGTGCACGCACACATTAGCAGGATTATAACCTACATATAATGATCTGACTCGCTTTAGGACCGGACGCAGCCAATTCTATACCGTGTATAATGTTCTGTCCCATCTAGTGAAGTGCATGACCTTATCATGAAGGCATACCCAGAACAGATGCATTTGTATGAGCTGTGCGCCTTCAGGAGCGGGGCGTGAGCCACCTGCCTATTGGACCCAGGCTCGTTTTCTGTTATTGTCCAGACAATTGTCCGCAAATTGGTATACGTTAGATGGTAGTAAAGTTTGATGAGTGATAAAAACTCAACTGCCAATGAACAGCGCCTTCAAAAGAAATATCAGGGTCGTTGGGGCATGGCGAGTTAGATAGCTTCAATGAAAGATAGCCTCTTTGAACGTCTGATTGAAGTTCATTTGATCATTGCTCTCATAGCTCTATTTTCTCCTAGCAAGCAATCAATAAATGTTTCAGAGATGTGCTAGCATCAACATTATTTTGCACGCTATTCTTTGACGAATGCTGCGCACAGCTCGCAAGATGCCCAACAACGCTACCCGCCAGCCAGCCGCTCCCATGAAAATCGATCGTACACAAACAAAAAACGACAAAAATCCGAGCTCGCCACAATGGAGGCGCCGGGTGCGATGCGCGCTACCATCGTCACTCGATAATCAGGCAGGTTCGCCGAAACGGTGGCGCCTTTCGGCGGAAGGTCGGCCGACAGGCTCGTGACGGTCGGCTGGGCCAATGTGGCCGTAACCAGCGGTTTGGGCCGTCGTAAAAACGGCACTGGCCGCTCCGATGTGCCTAGTTTGTGTGTAAATCAGCGGCGATGGAGCTGGTGGGTCGGCCCTGCACGGGCGAGTCATGCTGCTGTTGTCGCTACTGTGGGGTGCAGGGTCCACCCGTCCACACTGGTGGACTCTATGTCCACCGAGCGAGGAGTGAGGTGGAATTAGTGTGGAGGCCATGTTTGGTCAGTGTGGTTTCATATAGTGTTATACCTATGTATAGCTGACGGGTTAATACACATCGGTAATATTCATATATGTACATTCAAACATCGAATGCTGAGAGATGCACGAATGACCAGATGAAACTGAACGCCAAAAATATGTTATAATGAGGGAATATGCCTACGTTGCTACTAATAAGGAAGTTTCTTTGTTCGTCAATCGCCCCTATCGGGACTAATCGTGGCGTCCGGTCACAACTTCAAATGTTGTTTCTACAACATGGTCACGAACTTGATCTTTGATAATATCTTTCATCGAACACGTCTGCAGAAGAGAATCCACCTTGGGTGGTTTGATATTTTAACATTCGTTTGCCAGCTATGCTAACTATGACGCGCAGAGCCTCCTGGATTTGTTGTGATTCCTTTATAGGCCTAACCACTGTGACATTACAGATAATAGATGCGGATAATCACATCAGCTATTCCCATCCCTGAATAATATTTTAATCTAACTCCTAGTCACATCCTCGGCACAAGTCGTAAATGCTGATTATATCTGGGTTATCGTGAGTCATGGCCTGTACAACAAGTCTACGACGACCAATCCATTTCCATAACACTTCCTGTCCGGGCCCCGGGCCAGGGAGGCGCCGCGCCCGGCTAGGCTGCTCCAAAAACCACCTCCGTTTTGAGCAGGTTAACGGTTCGTTGACTTGCGTTGTGCGCAGCAAGCGGCTTATGTCCGACGGTACAGTATCGCACCCCTGCAGCCGCCCCCACCCCCACCCCTCCAGTGATGGGGACGAGCGGCGGCGGCGGCGGCGGCGGCGGCAGGGGCGGTCAGTCGCGGCGCCCGTCCTAATGGGTCCAGCACCAGCGCCCCTGCCCGATTAGCGCATCAGTACCGGTGCGGGGGTGCCGCCAGCTGCGCCAGCCGCGCGGGGGCGGTGACGCCGGGGGGCGGGGCTTGGGCCGATGACACGCCCCCTGCGGCGGCGGCCAGTACCGGACGGCGGCGGCGGCCGCGAGGGTAGCGTGCGGGTGGCCGGCGCGGCGGCGGCGGACCGTCGCGGGACGGAGCGGGGCGCAGCGCCCGTCAGCGACACGGCGATAACACACTGGCTGCCGAAACGTCCCCAACGCCCTTTTCTCTAACCGGAGATTTTAGATTGCTGGATAGCGTACAAGCTAGATTTGGAACGCGAAGGGATAAACCCCTTCACTACCGAAGTCATTTACATGGCCCTACACTGGACATTTGCAAAGCCACCAGCTTTGCAAGACTCTCATTTGTATCTTTCTGATAATATCCGACAAATACACTGTATATCCACCATCTCCATGATCAATGCATACACACACAGAAATATTGAGCGGAAAAACGGTGTAATTGAAAGTACCAAAAGGAACATTTTTTTGGTGTAAAATTACTCTGTTTTCTGGGTAAAAGAACACTTATATGTGTGTTTTGCTAGCTTCGGAGTGCTTCACTATTGTGTAGGAGAACTGCTTTCAGTGTAACTTTACCGCGGATCTCGCGTTACATTTACGCACAAATATGTGTTTTTGGTAAAAAGTACCAAAAGGAACACTCGCGTGGTAATCGTACACAAATTCATGACGGTAAATTTACACAAATATGACGGTTATTATAACGATTTTTTCTGGTAAAGCTAATGTTGGGCCCGCAAAATTTGTAACGCAAGCGACACGCGGCGGGACGTTGTCGCCAGCCGAGAACCTAGCTAAATGCAATAAAATTGTGATGCTCAATGCCTACCCCATGCTGCAAACACGTTTGTTTGTTTGTCGTTTATTGTTAAGAATCGACATCACATCTGACGGAAATAAAAGTTAGATTAACGTATATACCTTATCATGTATATAAGCTGATATTTCACAACGCATGGGCGCCGCTACAGATCGCAGCCACCGCCCGTCTCCCGTCAACTGCCCGTAATTAATTAATAAATAAAAATATATCATCTGTACGCACTACTTCACTGTGCCAAAATTGTCGTTCATTTAATTAGCCATCGGCTCTCTGTTGCCTATCTGGCAGAATATTAGCATACCTATACCTAATTAACCCTAGAAAGCATGAAAGTGCATCCATTATTTTCATAACACGACAGCAGCTCAGTTGAAAAATTACAAGCCCACCTTAAGCCCACCTTAGCACTCCGACAAAGCTGGATAATTTCCAGCAGCTCCTCCAATGTCGCTCCGCTTCAGATTTCAGACTCGGTCTTGATTGCAGTTATCGGACGATGACCACAATGCAGTATTTCACTTATTATTCACTTAGTTCCTCATTACTCAGCTTATTATCGAACTAGATAAACACCACAGCACTGTTTTATCTCACTGATCGCACAAGAATGGGCAAACCCACTCTGCGCACTACAGCCACAACACTCCCCCGCCGGCCCCCGCGGTCCCCGGCGCACAACTGACAGATTGCGAAAATGGCGCCGCCGCCGTCAATTATAGCTCAAAATGTCGCTAAATTTACACTGGTTGACGTAAACGAACGGTGCTCTGGATGTGTACCGCAATTACCAGTGCGACACAACACTCATTCGCGTATGGATACACTTGCTTTGCATGGAAACATATCAGTTAGGTATTTGAACATCTGTTATGCTGTTACATTATCCTGTTTTGCGTAAAGATGCTTGTGTGGTGTAATAAAACTGCCGATGTTTGTTAGTTAACCAATAAACGTCGTATAAAAACAAACTTATTCTTGATGCCTTTACTTATTATGGCGTTGTGCGACGGATACCTTGCTTATTTATCACGAAAATACTTAAACTAAAGATATTTTACTAAGTGAAGCAGAACTTTGAAGCTAATTGAACTATTTACGAGTATATTGAACTTGACATCGCTCAATATTTCTGTGTATGTATCATCAACTCATCCATTTTATGCCGTTCAGGTCAACGCAGTTTGAATATCTATCAATCAATGCCTGGATTTATCCCTGCCATAGCAATGCTTGCAGCGCTCTTACAAATCGCTCTGCCCCAAAACGAATTGAATACATTTGTTGATCACGCGGAGATCACGCGTCTAGCCTCTAGACGTTCATTCGCCCATCCGGTTAGCAGCATTCATGAACTCGTGGAGAAGATCATATGCATTTTGACGTCTGCTGGCAGAGCATTATCGTCAGATTAGTCGGTAGGATGGTGCATATTTGTGGGTGGGCTATTTGTTGTGGATGACGGCTGACCGTCCGTCCTGAGCTGATCAGTTGGACATCTGGCCGTTTCAGGTCACAGGACGGGATCCTAGATAGATGTGATGGGACGGACGAGACAGCACAGAATAAGACCACCGGGTACGGGTAACTGACTGTTGGCCCAGGTTGCTGGCTTGAGTGAGACCTTTATAATGCTGATGGCGATTATAGAAAGGGCAAGAAGAGAAATATAACATCGCTTGAACAGTGCTTGCATTAACCCTATTAGTGGCAGGGGGGGTTATTTTTATCCACCCCTCAGGTTTTTCGGGAATATCTCCGAAACCGCTGAAACTACGATGCTGAAATTTTCTGACTTTTCCTAAAACTAAATTGGGCACATTCCCTGAAAATTTCAAGTTCATAACTTTACCAGGGGCGGCTCCAGAGCACTGGGAATTGGGGGTCCTATTCGTGAAGCGAGTCATTTGGGTGAAGATCACGATGCTGCACCAGTTTTACGAACAGTGAATGAAAGGTATCATATGATAACATATACAAAGTTATTGTGCATCCTCTTTTGACACGTTTTTGCTATAATAGGCGGATCCAGGCGTCCAAAAAGGGGGGTTATTTTTTACCTCCCAACATAGGTGCCCTGACACCGCCTATGCATGACCAATACAATTTTAGTCGTTCTCTCATAAGAAAATTGTAACATAACAAGACCATTGCCACCCTTTTTAGAAACAGTACCAACAAAAACCTTATTTACTATACTTTTTGTGTACCCCCAATCTCAATGATCTGTATCCGCCTATTATTTTTGAAAATGCATATTTTTAGGATCCATGTGAATTCCTGGTTCATCCTCTATCGATCGGCAAAAGTTGCGTTAAGATTGGTTCAGAAACCTGGCCGTGATAAACAGTCTAAAATGTATCTGCAATTTGCCCGTTTTTACCCCCCTCTACCCCCCTATTGACATTTTTTGATTTTATTTTTTTAGAAATGTAGATCTCGTTGAGCCAAATCGAATGCCGTTTGAATTTTGAAAATCGGCCGGTTAGATCTCGAGATATCAAGGGGGGGTCGTAAACAGCCCCCCCTGCCACTAATATGGGGTAGCCAGGAGCCTGCCACTAATAGGGTTAATCGATTTCATCATGAAGAGATGAACATATGCACTTCAATATTGCTGTACTAGCCAACAGGTGTTTTAATTCAACATTGTAATGCCTAAAAATAAGAAAGCGCAAGACTCTCGACTCGCCACTGATTTCCGTTAAAGCATACAAATAACATTCATGTCATATTCTGTTTATATACCTCTTTTCATTTCCCTTTTCTACCCGTCTGAAACACAAATCACCGTCCATGAACCAAATAGCAATACGGACCACTTGAAACAACTTCGGCAATCCCCATTTCAGTACATTACCGATTGCAAACTGTTGAAACTGTCACGGGTGGAGAATGTTTGAAAAAGTTACCCCGGCCGGCGACCGAAAGTCAGAAAGACGATGATGCTCAAATATTTGTCAACGGTTATCAACAAACCCCTATTCTGTGGCATGGAATAATGGATGTCTGCCGTTTGTACGTTTTTAGGGAAAACTGCTGCACGCAGGTGCGGAAGATTTCGTAATTGTAACAACAATTTTGCAACACGCCTTAAAATTTCGGACGCATGTCACCTAGTGCTAGGTCAGGTCATCAGGTCAACTTTGCTGGATGATCGTGCCAAAAATGCCATCATGCCCTTTGCAAAGCTTATTCCGTGGAAGTTGCAACCTTCCCACACAAAACAAAATGTCAAATTTGACCGTTTTGACTTGAGCTCGCACCTGATATATTATTCGCGACCGAGCCTTAAACGAGTAATCGGATGTTTTGTTTGCAGTGTTTAAGCTCCGCTATGTTCATGAACTGTGAGAAAAGTTGTCGGAGAACGCTAAAATCAGAGAAATTTGGCTTTAAATGATTTATGGTGATTTTATTATTGAGCTTGCCTAAAACATGACCAGATTTCTCTGATCACGTTTGTCGCTCTTTTAAACGTCGTTCCGCTTCTCGCCTCGTAGCCCAGTAGCCGAGTTAGAAGGAGCGTGAAAAGCCCACCTCTCGACTCAACGTGTTACGATAAGGCCACCACCCTGGCGCGGGTTAAGTTGGGGGAGCCTTGAGCCCCAGCAGCTCGTCCTTCTATCTCACTGATATTACCCTCGTCCTGTCTTGTGATGTTATTACAGTGCCATCTTACGATAACGGCCCTTAAATATGATTAACTTCTGTTTGATGAAACATGTCGGGCTCCGCGCGACTTAAAAACATAGAAGCTCCAAAATGAAAATAAAGTTAATTTTCAAGAACTTTTCAAGGTAGATAAGAATAATGAGAGACGCTTTTATAGATGGCAGTTTTTTTTTCGTATGGAGACAGCATTTAGGATTTACAAAAGTGGAAAAAGTTACCCCGGCCGCGCCGGGGTCGGCTGAAAGTTACCCCGGCCACGGCCGGGGTGGCCGGGGCAGGTTCTCCACCCATGGAAACTGTAAAATCACGCTCCGAAAGAAATCCACCATCTACGAGTACAAGTCGTTGTAGCGCCCAAAAAGTCGCTCTGTCCGCGGGACAAATGCTGGTGTTAGCCGCTGGCGTAGATCCGTGTCCCATTCGGGGCTCGAGTGGCTGACTCAATTGAGCAGAAGTCGCATTATGCAGAAGTGCGGCGAAAAATCTGGTGCGCGGCCAGCCTGGCATACAAATGAGAGGAGCGCGGGCCTGGGAAGAGCTCTCGTGCAGTGGAGACAGACGGTCCGCGGACAGAAATAGGGAGATGGGACAGATTATGTGGTTTGTGGGCAGTTGAAGTTGGATTGGTAAAATCGAAAAAAGCACCTGCAACACTCAACAGAACGATGTTTCGAAAATAATCGCTAGCAGGATTAATGATGATGGACATAAACAGTAATTGACGTTTGAACTATGACAATTTTGAAATAACTTCGGTTAATCTGTTTTGAAAGTCCAAACTGCTTTGTGCATTGATAATATGCACATCGCATAAAAAATTGAAAATTGTCTGTGATATCTGAAGATTCCTGTAAAAACTGTTATTTTTGTTGAGCGGCTGCTTTCGCTCGGATTATACCTATGATGTAATGGTTGGTGCTTTTACCACGTTGTGCATCTATTTAAGTCGGTATACCGGTGATGCCTCATCGACTTATGAATTGTCCGGCCTCCTCGAAACAAGTCCCAGAAAAGCTGACTTTTTCGGTATCCAGACAAACAGGCAATGCAATGAATACAGTACCGACAATACTGGCTGTTGCAGACGACTAAAATATGCAATATATTGTATTTGCGCCGACTTTGTATATAAGCAGCGAAAGCACTGCTTCTATTTTGGCTAGATACGTATTTGACTCGCCATGGAAGCGTGTTTGAACATAGGCTCACGCCTTAAAAGGCGCTTACGAGTAGTATAGCATCACTGGACTGGGCGTCAACTTTCTGTAAATATTTACATTTGAATGCTGGCAATTAATGAGTCTCGCTCCATGTGATGAGCCTCACCTCATTTGATCACCAACATCAGTTCATTCATCACAAGTGAGTGGGATAATCATTCAGTTCATAGCTATCGCAGCACCACATAACAGCTTGATAGCAAAGGGTGTGCAAACGCTGCCCATCAATGAATGTTTTCTTACGGTTCTGAACTAGCACTTCTCGACTATCATAATCTGTCATACCGACCTCTAAATAAACACGGACCAACTTCTTGCTGCACTATCGGGCACGGTTTGGAGAGGTGGTGGCGATGTCTGTCCGCCAATATAATGCAAAGTGTGCCAAGATTGTCACACAGCTACAGACATGTCACATAGCTGTCTGACACAGGGCCCAGCACTGAGGTGGACAAATCTACCGAATAACCGCTAATGTTCGTTACCTATTTCTTGCAACCGTCACTAACTATCCGCAAATGTCTGCTTTCATCTGTCAAATACTGAAACCGTCACAAGCGACAACCACCATTCAGTGTCTTCGTCGCCACTGATCACTACCATCACCACGTCTCGGCCACCGCTCTCGGTCTATCCGTCACCACTGACTCTGCTCCCTTGAACTCCACTCCACTCCCAGCTGGGCGCGACACCCCTTCCCCTCTCCTGCCCTCCTGAGCCACCCCTCCCGCTCCCCGTGGGGTGGATTTCGAGGATCAGCAGCTGCTGGTTCAGAGGTCAATCACCCGAAAAGGGAACCGGCAATAGCGGCGAATCAGCACCGCTTTGCCTTTGGACCTGCTTCTCTTCATCGGTTAGTTCATCACCAGAGATTGACCTAGCGTTATACTGACCATCTCTAAGCTATAGGCCGTCAAGCTACATAAAGGCGGCTTGTTTGAACCACAATAGAGGAGAAGCAACATGACGACATTTGCAATATCATCAGATCTGAACATGGACATGACCACGAAATAATTGAAATAAAATGAAGGCGGAAGTGACGAAGCTAGACTGTTTCTGGACATGAACAATCATCGATCAAACCACCGAGCCAAACATGCACGTCTTGCTAGCACTCTACAAACCTTCTAACAGCCTCCATAAATACTGATGCAAACCTTCAACCACCAACCCCTGAATCCGCTGCCTGCGATAGCCAGCAACACACACACACCACTCAGTCTCACTCAGACTCCACGCTACACTGAAACCTTCCGAGCAGGTCGGACCGACAGGGAAGCAGCAAGGAGGGAGGGGCCGGCCCCGCGGCTGCAGTTGCAGTCTCTCTGAGCACCATCTGCCACGATCGGTGCAGGATGTGACCCGCGGGCAGCTACCGCCCCGGGTGATAGGGTATAGCTGCAGTTGGGGAGGCCAAGGGGCGGCACTTGGGGCCCGAGGGCAGCTACCACCCCGGGCGAGGGGGATGCAGGTGGGGAGGCTAAGGGGCGGTACTTGGGGCCGTGGTCTACGGGAGGTAGAGCCGTGGTGGTGAATGGTCAGCAGAAGTCTGCGGCTGGTAGAGGAGAGTGGAGCAAGTGCAGTAGTGAGGAAAAGGAGGTGTTGGCAGGAGTGATAGGTGTGGTTTGGGGGAGGGTGATGACCGATTGTGAACCGTGAACTGTGTGATTAAGATATAGTGAGCTACAGCGACGAATTTAGTGATCAATTCATATCAATTTACCATTTTCTTTTATTGGCCAGCTTGTCGTAATACTTATTAATCAGCTATTAAAGCTACTTGCTTTAAGTATATTATATCCTGCTTTTTCTAAGGAACACCATCCTCTGCCCTTCAATTCACTCAGACCGAAAACTCCTTCACATTTTCCCGGCTCCGATATGGTCCAGCAGAAACCTCGCCGCCCTTATATGGTCCAGCTGACCCAGGGTCCTCCTACTGACGAAGGTCACCCCAATGACCTGAGTTCACCCCACTGACCTGTGGGAAGGCGCCACTGAACGGGCTCTGGACCAGTTCCAGCTGAGACGGGTACGCGTAGGTGCACATGCTGCCGGGCCCGACTCCACCGCCGCCGCCGCCGTCGACACCGACGCGTCGTTGCCGACGCCGCCACCGTCGTCGGTGCCGGCGCAATGCCGACGGCCGACACTGCCGTGAGCCCGCCCCGTCCGACCGCGTGCGCAATTTTTCGCCGTGCGGCGCGCGGCACTGCTCGATTTTTGCGCGCGCGACAGCGACTGGTCGGCGGCGGCGGTGGCGGCGATGCAGGCTATCGTCTCGGCCAGCGGCGGCGGCGGCGGCGGTGGCGGGGCGGGGGCGGCAGGGCGGGGGCGGCGGCGGCAGAGTGGTGACTCAGCTCAGTGACATCGACCCACACCCCGAGGTGTGAGAGGCGGGGCTGGTTACAGGTTACAGGAGTCGCTACACGCCCTCACCGAAACAACTCACAGAGAAAATGAGGTAATCAACATTTGAGTTGATCCCAATAGCGACGAAGACGAGACAGGTAAGCCAGCTTGAGCAGGACGCAGATCAACGCAGCGAAAAACGATGGAACCGATAGTAGCTTCACACTTGGATGACCCGAGTTTTTTGCAAACTCTCACCTCCCGTAACAAGAACGATCGGCTCCAGTCGGGTTAACTCTAGCTTGTAAAACAGAGGACGATTGGCTCCAGGCGGGTTAACTCTAGCCTGCAGAATAGAGGACAATCGGCTGCAGTCCAACAATTCCCTCCTCCCAGGAGCAGAGGACGGCCTGCGACCGTCCAGCCGATCGCGTGGCTCAGGCCAATGAGCGTGCCGATGAGGCTCGCCCCGGCACAGGGCAGGTCGCTGCAGAGTGCGGACCGGACGGGACCGGTAGCAGCGGCGGGGGGCATCTTCGCGCCCGTTCTGCACCTGTCATATTGACAGCACCGGTGACGGTGATCCTAGGAAAGGAAAAGGGACTCAGCAGCCCCTTTCTGACGAGCTTCGTAAGTAATGGAAAACGTGATTGTCCTGAAGTTTTCAGGATGTTTGGTGCAGCTATTGCCCCTTCATTATGCTGCTTCATGAACCGAAGAAATATAATGAAATAGAACAAAAAAAAAAAAAAACATTCCAATAAAGCGCTTCTTATCATGGAAAAGTCAAGTCCTGTTGGCTCAATGTGAGTGTCCTGGATTACATTTTTTTTTCAATTGCATGCGCTTTACAACAAGTGGCAGTCGTTCGATTGTCGTCTTATCGAGTCGTATCATCCTATACGATCGCAGTGCACCTCTTAATTTCAAGTTTAATTGATGTCACGGAGTACACCGTCCCACAAAATGGAGGGCCTAGAAATCGGCAGCCTGATCTGCCGCGCGGCCCAGCGATTCCTATCGCCGCTCCACTCCGGGAAGTTCTCCCAGTACGGCGAAGAGCCGACCCGGTTGTCAGCTGCGGCCTGGCCTCCCTTTCTTTCCGCAAAGAAGTGCAATGCTTGCTAGTTGTTATTGTTTTCGTTACATTGTGTCGCAGCTCACTGATTTAGATTTTTACTCGTCGGAAAAGGTTGAGGAAAATACCAAGGTTCCATGCCTTCAAAGGCCCGGCTGGCATTGCCGAGGCCAATTACATGCATACTTTGAAGGAAATCTCTGAGATCCGTGTACCTTGCTCAACTAGCAGTAAACTCACAATGATGAATTTATGTTTCGCTGGTGAATGGCCAAAAAGAAGTTTAACTGCTTTATGTCAGTTTCGTCAGAAATTATCCTTATGACGATAAACATTCGAAACGTTGACATTTTGTTGAAGGTGTTTTTAAAAACGTCAGGAAATGTATCGTATGTAGATGTTGAATTAGGGCTGATCTTATGATGACAGTTAAATGTGTATGAATCCATGTCACCGTTCTTTTCCGCCAGAACCTCAAGCAGAACGAGTGCTACTTTCCTTCCACGGCACAGCTTACGCAATACGCAATAACATGGATAATGATTGATTATTTGCCTGTGTTGATGTAAATCGTTGTGACTCATGTTACTGTTTGCCCACAACAGCACTGTGTTATAATGAAATGAAAGGCAATATTTATTCTTGATGACATTTGTCTGTGACCCGATTTTGTGACGTGTAAAAATACGCTACACTCGACTTTTTTAGAGCGTCACAACCAGCTTACAGCACCTGTGCGGCAAACCAATTACAACTCCAAACAATCTAATCGCATGTGATGCTTGTATGTTCCCTCCTGACCGATTTGTTTCGAAATTCATCAGCCATGTTCCATTTTGTCGCAGCAATTTTTGTGTCGAGCCGGCTTGGCATACAGAGCTGCTCGTCTGCACAGTCTTTAGAGAACATGGCCGAACCTGACTGAACACGGCCAAACAACCGCACGCGGCGACGCGAACACAGTGGCGGGCCGCGGGGACATATGTTGGCCGAGCTGTTCCTGTGTCCGGTGGCCTTCCCTTTGCAGACTGCACCTGTGCCTACGACGCACTCCTGGCTAAGTCAGAGAAGCTTTTGTCGGTACGAGCGGCAAGTGGCCTGGCTGGACTGTCAGTGGATCTGGTTTGTTAGATCCCCGAGGTGATGTTTGTGTGAAACATCCGAATGACAGTGTGATGTCATTTGACAGTTAACGCTCTATTAGAGTGAAACGTGTCAACTGTCATGTTGCAGTGAGACATGTTGACAAACCTTGGGTACATTGGAGTGCTCAGCGTACTCCCAGATAGTATAATCGACTAGGTTTACATTGTGAGCACACTGATGCCGCCTGGGTGAGTGAGGACACTATCTTACAACATGCCTACGAGCACAGATTTAGCTCAGTCAAGTGCTGATATGCTCAAATTATTGAAACATGGGAAGAAGCCAAAAAAAAAAAATCACATACCTACTAATTTTATGCAAAAGTCCCAAGTAAGAGTCAAGAAAATGGAAAATGCAAAATCAAGTAAAACTTCGAAAGACAAAACCGAATGGTTTGCCCTGACCGCTCCCCAGCCCTCCCCATCTTCCCCTCCCTGAACCGGCCGAAGACGGGAGCCTACCATCCATTCCATTAATAACCCGTATCTATTTCTGATTATACGTTGCTCGATTGGACGATGTGCCACTGACACCGCGGTCGTCTGCCGACCGCGTATATTTTTCCGTAACAGTGGCATAACTGTCAACGCGCCACTGGGTATCGGCCGCCTGATTATAGGCTTTATTTGGCCAATTTGTGAGTCGAACGACCGCAAAGTGGCGGGCTTCGCTGACCGCCCACAGGGAGACTAGCTATGCACCTGTTCGGTACCCAGGCTGAGCCTAATGCAGCCGTATTGAATGGATATTTAAAACACGCAAAGTGCGGCGGCCAGGGTGATTAACGTCATGTCGGGGGCCATGTGTCGTGATGTGTCATGTCGTTCACTCATGTGGACATTGAAGGGTGTAAGCCTGCTATGATGGCTGCTATGGGTGCTGTAGGCTGGCAGAATTTACTTCTAGTCACCACAAGCGAATATTCATCCACATTTACATATTTTAACCCGCGCCCTGGTGGGGTCTGTTTATAACGCGACCTGGTGGGGGGGGGGGGGGGGCTATTTTTTGCCCCCCCCCCCCCTCGTATCTCCGAAACTACTGGACGGATCCGCAAAATTCAAACGGCGTTCGAAAGGCCTGTCAACTTTGTCGAAGGAAACCAAATTTCATTGACCTCGGGGTCACCGATGACGTCACAGGTCAGGTCAAAGGTGAAATGTTTCACCGTTCACGGGTCTTCTAGGGAATGCGCCATAACACCGAGGAAAACGCATTTTGTCGAGAATCAGCGGTAGGGCGTCAGTTGCCTAGTAGATATGTTGCTATTAGAGGTCACTGGCAATACCAGGTCAGGTCACAGGTCAGGTCACCAAGGGTCACAGGTCAGGTCACATGAGCCCAACTTTACTAAGGTGTGTGATACATGTTTTATGGCCAATTTTTCATTTCCAACTCAATGGTGTTGGTTATAAGACTATCAGGTACGGCTTAGGTCACTTTCTGGTGAAGTTCAGGTCAAGGTCAGGTCAAGGTCAGGCCAAAAAAAGGTCAAATTGTAAAGTTGATAGTTTTGCATAAAATGGGTGTTGATTCGATGCAGCTCGTCACGAGGAGTCTAATGGTGGTCTTTGTTTTGCGCTACGGGGTCTAGAATTGCTAAAAATTGAGTTTGAAAATTTGACGTCATCAATTTTGAACAGTTTTTTCGCTATAACTTCACCAAAAAAAGAGGTATCAATCTGAAATTTTGTATGTGGATGGAAGGCGGTAAGGACTATCACATATATTCCGTTTTTTGCGAAATACAAAAAACTTTTTGGATTTTTCAATTAGTTAATCCAAAAAACCTATTTTTTGATTTTTGGGGTTTAAATCCAAAAATTTCAAAAATCCGAGATAGCAGTTTTGTAGCCCTGTCCAATCTACAGCTTTTATGTCTTTATCATTTTTCTGTATTTGCAAAGCTATAGGCCTGACAGCTCTTCCCGCGAAACCCTTTTTTGGGTCGAAAACGGCAGAACATGACGTCACTCTGACGTCATTTCCGGCCAACCTATCATAGCCTTTGAAAAAAAAAATTTGGTCACAATGTGTAAAATTGATGTCCGGGAGGGTACTGAAAGTTTGGTGACGATCGGCGCAGCGGTTCTGGAAATATATCGAAAAGTCTGGAGGGGGGGGGGGGGCAAAAAATAGCCCCCCCCCACCAGGTCGCGGGTTAACCCGCGCCCTGGTGGGGTCTGTTTATAACGCGACCTGGTGGGGGGGGGGGGCTATTTTTGCCCCCCCTCGTATCTCCGAAACTACTTGACGGATCCGCAAAATTCAAACGGCGTTCGAAAGGCCTGTCAAATTTGTCGAGGGAAACCAAATTTCATTGACCTCGGGGTCACCGATGACGTCATAGGTCAGGTCAAAGATGAAATGTTTCACCGTTCACGGGTCATCTAGGGAATGCGCTATAACACCGAAGAAAACGCATTTTGTCGAGAATCAGCGATAGGGCGTCAGTTGCCTAGTACATATATTGCTATAAGAGGTCACTGACATTACCAGGTCAGAGGTCAGGTCACCAAGGGTCACAGGTCAGGTCACATGAACCTAACTTTAGGTACTAAGGTTGTGCGATGCATGTTTTATGGCCAATTTTTTCATTTCCAACTCAATGGTGTTGGTTATAAGACTATCAGGTACGGCTTAGGCCACTTTCTGGTGGAGGTCAGGTCAAGGTCAGGTCAAAAAAGGTCAAATTTCAAAGTTGATATTTTTGCATAAAATGGGTATTGATTCGATGCAGCTCATCACGGGGAGTCTAATGGTGGTCTTTGTTTTGCGCTACGAGGTCTAGAATTGCAAAAAATTGAGTTTGAAAATTTGACGTCATCAATTTTGAACAGTTTTTTCGCTGTAACTTGGCCAAAAAAAGAGGTATCGATCTCAAATTTGGTATGTAGATAGAAGGCGGTAAGGACTATCACATATATTCCGGTTTTTTCGAAATTCAAAAAACTTTTTGGATTTTTCGGCTATTATAATCAAAAAATTTATGTTTTGATTTTTGGGGGTCAAAATCCAAAAATTTCAAAAATCCGAGATAGCAGTTTTGTAGCCCTGTCGATTCTACAGCTTTTATGTCTTTGTCGTTTTTCTGTATTTGCAAAGCTATAGGCCTGACAGCTCTTCCCGCGAAACCCTTTTTTGGGTCGAAAACGGCAGAACATGACGTCACTCTGACGTCATTTCCGGCCAACCTATCTATTTATCCTAGCCTTTGGATAAATTTTTGGTCACAATGTGTAAAATTGATGTCCGGGAGGGTACTGAAAGTTTGGTGACGATCGGCGCAGCGGTTCTGGAGATATATCGAAAAGTCTGGAGGGGGGGCAAAAAATAGCCCCCCCCCACCAGGGCGCGGGTTAAATGTCAGATCTCTATGTATGCATCCACTTGTTGTAAGTGATATTCATCAACAGTGAAGCCTTTCATCCACTCCTGATCATAATGATATTACAAATGTTTACCTATTTTGCATAACATTTATGGAAATAAATGTAAAAAAAACGATAACATTTGAACACCTACAATGGTAATGCTGCCTCATATGTAAGGACTTATTTCTACGACCGAAATAGCTTCCGTTTGCCTTATACAATCAAGCAACCATACGAAAGCCCAAAATGAATATCTAGATAACAATGCTAAGAATATACTTTCCAAAGTTAACCCTATTCCTGGCGGGGGGGGGGGGGGACCTCAGGAACCCCCCCCCCCCCGCCCTGAGGTTTTTTGGTTATTTCTCCCAAACGCGTTGAGCTAGGAAGCTCAAATTTTCTGACTTTTCCTAAAAGGCTTCTACGCAACATGTCTGAAAATTTTGAGTTGATCTGACCTCAGGTCAGGTCACCAGAGGCGGTTTGGTGACCCTACCTCAGAAAAGTTTGCAATCACGCCAGAGCTAGAGTTTTTGACCGAGCAATTTCTTCTCTTCAGGCTTTAATTAGGGTACCAGTATGTGCAATTTGTATATCTCGGAATTTTGATATCGGTGACCTAAGGTCAGGTCAGTTTCGCGACCTCCCCATTATAAGTCAATGGGGGAAAAATCAACTCCCTGTTTTTACCACTAAAACGGGTCGGAATGGCCCCATATACCATACATGACTTCATATACGATCAACCTTCACTACCTTGAGGTCTGTTTTGCTGTTGGGCAGCTGTGAGGTCATGTGACGTCATCAAAGGTCACCAAAGGTTTTTGGCCAATAACTCCGTACAGGAACAAGATACAGACGCGTGGATGGTCTCATTGTGTTCAGCTCGTCAAGACGCATCGAATGATATACATGATGACCTCGAGGTTACGTGACCTGAGGTCAACCTTTGACCTTGACCTTTCGAGGTCAACATATATATCATTCGATGCGGATTGACGAGAGGATTACGATGATGCCCTTAGTTCGTTCCTATCTTGACTAATTCGAAAGTTATTCGAGAAAAACTCTCTCCATATCTAGCGGCGCCATTTTGACTTTTTCGACCCCTGTGACGTCATCTTTGACCTGACCTGAAAATGACCTTAGTAAAAATTGTAGATCTTGACCGTGCGTATCCGATGCCGTTTACCGTTTGTCGCTGCGATGTGTAATTTTTGAGATCTGAAGGGGGGGCCGAATCGCCCCCCCCCGCGAGTTTCTTGTCCCGGCGGAGCCCGCCAGGAATAGGGTTAAATTGATCTCTTTGCACCGGATATTATCAACATCAACCCTCACAACAGCGCCTGTGGTTCATTGATATTCACCGGCACACCAGTGCCATCTACTGGTACGACCGGAAAATACGTCAGTGCGTGTACCGTACGGGTGCAGTGGTGACGTAGATGGGGTCGGGATGGTCGGGCGGAGTCATACCACGGGTAGACTTTTGCATTATGAATGAGTCGAAAATGATTGGTTCCAGGTCCTGACGTTAGTTTTCAGCCTCGAGGCTTAGACTAAGACGGAGGCTGTTAATTTGTGTGATCAGAAGCAGTCAACTCGCCATACATGGATTGGCAATACCGTCCCGCCATCAGAACGAGCGCAATATGTATGTAGAAGTCACGAGCGACGTAAGCTTACGTCAAAAACAGAGGGTCATAAAAATAAACAAACTTATGAAAAACAAGTTGGAATCTCAACATAGGCTCATAATGTTCTAAGAACTATAAAAAGCTACATATTTATCCACATTTCGCACCACCCAAATCAGTTATCAAAAGCATGAGCTGTAGCCTAAACTAAACGTCCGTTTATATCCACCACTGAAAACAAGATGAGATGTTGGCAATGACAATGGACATTGCAGAATTTTAGACTTAGGCAAATCGACAGGAAGTCGTCTTAATTGACTTCATCAATTAATTCCAATGAAATATGCTATCATGAGCAATAGTGTGCGTTACCCACTGACTCAAGCATAAATGAACTACAATTCATCTTAGCTGCTAGAATTTCTAGGTGGAGTGAGTTCCATCAGCAATCAAAGAACCAGGAACATTTCAAATCGCAGCAGTGCAGCGTACCGCATGAAATTGAACTGTTCGGGAAAATGAATACCAATTCAGCCCCGAACGATCTCCTGGCCGTTTTGCATTAATTTTGTCGCAATAATAGCCTTAAGTCAGTTATCCTGACATTCAGAGACCATTAATCACATGCTAATTCTCAGCCAGTTCCGGACGGCATCGTTCAGAAAATAATGTTTCGAAATTAATTCTGAAAGTACAACTATTCATTCTTTGGTAGCAGCGGAATAGATTCGATTCATCGTGCTTTTTGGAATGACTTCTATCTGAAGTCGATTCGCTTGGTAATTGGAAACATGTTCAATGGCAAAACCTTCCCTGCGAACAGTTTACTGGGCAACTAGTTGTCAAAGCGAGCATGCACATGAGGTCACTACCGGTTCGTTTTGGCCTATTGACAATCACAATACGCCATTTGATGCAATTGTGGCTAATAACAGGAAGTTCCACTCCCATTGAACTATCCAGAAGCGCATTGGTGCGTTGTAGTTGAAGCTATATTCGAAAAATAGCATCAATTATCATCTGTTTGGTTGTGTTGAAGTTGATAATTGTGATTGGACTGCGCTCGATCGTTATCCGTTTGAGCTGAACCAGTAACCACGTATGCATGCTTTGCTAAGCAAGTGACGTGAAAACCGATTAATCTACTGGATATTTTATCAAAGAGGCTTTACCTAAGTATATTTTACACTAAATCAATAGATGTCTAGGATGAACTGCTACGTATACCTATACACAAACATTTCCTTGTAAATATTATTTCTGATCGTGGAACGTATTTCTATCTTTCTTCCTTATCATGCTAGTTGAGGCAGAAAAATGCAATATATGTTCGTGAACATCGAATGATTTATGTCTGGTTTGTTGACGGTCGTAAAAGAAAATCAGACTGCCATGAAAGCAGCCGTAAACGGCAATCGCTCTCCATCTGTGAACCATTCGACCCACGCAAATTGTTTAACGTCAAGATGCGATGATATTACATGCACGATAAAACAGCAATGGCATACGGCATAAAACAGCTCGGAAACTGCCGTTCGCCCGGGGCTGAGCGTCTGCTGGCCCCGGGACGCAGCCAGAGTCCCTGATCCCGCCGCCAGCGCCGACCGCCTCTCCGATCGTCTCAATCCAGCCTATCGACCGACGCAGCAGCCATCGGCCGTCGGACGTCGAAACCCACCGGCCCTCTCCCCTCCGCGCCGAGCCGGCATTTTTACGCCAGCCATTTTTGGCCATTAACGACCAGAGCTGCCATCTAGCAGGTGATTACGGAACTTGTATAATCGTCGGCGCACGGCGCGGCGCGCTCGGCCGTCGCCGCCGCCCGCTGGGGGCGCTGTCACCGCGCCCAAGCCGCTTCGCCCAGATAATGACGGGATCCATTGTGGTACGACCCATTGATCTTTATCATTTGAGGCGACCGCGAGACGAGCGGTGCGCAGCGGCGGCGATACCGACGCGCCCTAATGACCGACTAGATAAATGGTGATGGTCGGTAAAAACTGAGGAGGAACGTGCCGCGTGCGGTGGCAAAGAACGTGCAATCAAACCGACAGCCACGGCGAGTGTGATGAGAGGTGAAAAACTACCGCAAAAAGGCATTTAAAGACGACATTTAATATCGCGTCAGCTGCATCCTTGAAGTCTGAATTGACCCTTGTTTAGCGATTGGTATGGGTCCACTTCCGTTCAATGTTTTTGTAACTGATGTGGAACAATGTTCGGAACAAGAAATTCGTGAAAGAAAGCGCTTCATGTTCGATTTTATCAACAGAGAGCTGATGGCATAGGTATATTGTTTTTTTCGGCTTACATATTTCATCATGCATTACAGAGGGCCCACGCTGTCAAAAACAAAAACAAAAACAAACCAATAAACAAACAAACAGGCAGCGAAACGCAGCGACTGGCAAACAATTTTGTTTAGGTTTTGCGTCAACGGGTGACATCTGACATCATTTCAACTGTACAAAAATAGGAGTCCAGTTTGGGATCTGTGCACGGTCGTGACTCGTAATTGTCATTCCCGGGTGCGTACTGCATAGAATAATATACTTTTTGTTTGATGAATGGATTAAATGTCAGCAGACAGCATGGAAAGCTGATCTCAGGTAGACATTAGGTCAAAGCCGCTTAGGTTGCCAAAGTGATCCAAGGAGGTCATATTAGCCGTTTTCACGACGGGCTATCCGGCGAATGCAGCTAATTTGACCAAATCTGCACCTAATCTGTTTTACAGCAAATATATTCATTTTTGAATTTATTTTAGTGATTTGGTACTGTCTGATAATATGACGAAGCATTTACATAAGCAATTAGTGCAACCCTAGCTGATAGCTACTAAGAGACACACTCAACTTATATGACCAAATCTGCACCTAATCTGGACCAGATATGCACCAAATGTGTACCAGATGGCCGTCGTGAAAACGGCTAATGTGTATCATTCGAGTTGGCAAATCATCATAACCCTCGCCCTGGCAGGGAGGGGGGTCGATGCGACCCCCCCTAAGGTTTTTCGAAGCTAGCGTAAAAACGGCGGCGCGCAGCGCCGCCAAATTTGGCACAGCCTATGGGGCAACCTTTTTACATATGACCTGAAAATTTCAGGTCCGGGTGATCTTGGGTCAGGTCACCAGGTCAGAAAAACCGGTACAAGGTCATGGTCAAATTTCAATTTTCTTTTTGCACCTGTCCAACTCACAGTTTTCGACTGATTTCCTTCAAACTTTCAGGATGTGCTAAGTTCACCGAGTTGTATAACATATAGTCCGGTTTCTTTGAGGTCACTGACCTGAGGTCAGTTAGAGGTCATTACGTCGTAATGTTAAGTCTACGGGAAAATACTAAATTCGGAAAATACTGGAGATATCCGCTTCGTTCTATCACTTTGTGCTTTAAAACCACGGTACTTAACAGCAGGTCACTTGGTGCTTCTTTGTTTGGTGTACTTATCCATGGGTCAGGTCAAATGAGGTCAACTGAGGTCAAATGATGTTTTTGCCAATAACTTGGCACATAATGACGCTAGAGCTTAAAAATGGTAGCATTGTGTTCCTGGTGATCAGCCGAATCGAATGATATGCGATATGATGCAATTTGGTTAACTTGAACTTAATTTATTAATTTAAGTTTACTTAAAATTTAAGAAAAACTTTAAGTACACTTAAGCAAGCTAAAAAGTATATCATTCGACGCACCTTGACGTGCTGAGTTCACTGGTGCTTTTCTTTTTTCTCTATCTTAATTAGATCAAAAGTTATAAGCGAAAAACTTTTGACCTGTTTTTAGCGAAATTTTTACACTTATACCCCCCAAAAACCCCCTAAATATTGACCTAGAGCAACCAAATTTGCACAGGGGCGAGAACTCCAGGGGGCACACCTACCTACCAAATTTGGTGTTTCTAGGTGCCATAGGAGCCAATCGCGAGGGGGGGGGGGTCGCATCGACCCCCCCCCCCCTGCCAGGCCGTGTTATGAAAAATGCCCTCAATTGATGGTTTTTCTTTCTCACATAGCTTGGTCTGGACTCTGAACATTGGACATGATGTAATGTCCAATGTGTCTGATGTGTCTGATTACTTGTCTGGCAAGGAATGTACGAAAAAATCACGATCTAAAGTGCCTGAAAAAGTTTTAGACCATTTCCGGTTTCTAAATAGCAGCTTCAACATTTCCCGAAAAGTTTTATAAATTATATTGATGTGATCACGTGACAGAGCTAACCTCAGGTGACCCTTATCCTGGTGGAAAATCCGAGGTAATTATACCGAGGTATAATGAGGTTTCGGGAGCTTGCTTCTTCCTGTGCCTGCAAAAGATTCCCTGACGCTGACAGCCTTGCGAAGCTATATGTAAGATTTGAAGACCGCATGCAAATGTTCAGATATGTTCACTTATGCAGTCAGTGACCTGATCGGACCTGAAAATGAAGATGTTTGAGAAATACTCGTATATGACCTTAGCCCTTAACCCTCGCTCGGCATGAAAGCATTTTTCATAACGCGACCTGGCAGTGGGGTGGAGGGGGGGGGGGGTTGATGCGACCCCCTGGCGTTTCGAAACTTAAGCGTTGTAGCGCTTCGAAACAAAGACCAGTCGATTGCTCTCAGCAAGTACTCGCGATTGGTGGTAAATTGTTGACGCTAGGTGGTCAAAAGTTGACCCAGTTATGACAGGCCAAAGGCCAAATTTCGGGGAAAATTTATAATTTTCCAAGTTATTTAGACAATATATGTGAATCTATGAAAGATAGCGACATGAAACTTTCAAGACCGTGTTTCTCAACAAATTAGCAACAAAATGACGTATGGTTTATCTGCATTTCAGTCATTATTGGCGTGACGCAGTCCCCGAGAGCACGGGAGGTCACACCCGTCGCCGGCGAGGACGGTCGTAATTGACCTGGGTTGACCTTGTTAAAGTCAAGGGACAGTTTTGAAGGCGTTAAAGTGAAAACTGAACCGCAAATTCGGATTCAGGACCTCAAGAAACCCCACTGAACACAGCTCATATCTAGGAAAGATTTGTCAAAAAAGGTCGGAGGTTGTACCTATTATGACGTATGGATCAGTGACCTGACATAACTCAAAAATAATTTTTGACCAAAAGTTGCGCAAAGGATACCCCAGAGGCTATGAAAAATTTCAGCACGATCCGACTAACAGCTCGGCGCCCACTGCAAAAAAATGCCTCAGGAGGGGGATTGCATCGACCCCCCTGCCAGGGCGAGGATTAGCCCGCGCCCTGGGCCTCGTTTCATAAAGTGAGTCCCTAACTAACGCCGGTTTTTGGTCCTGTATTGCAAGGGCATGTGAAGCGATAAATAACTTTATTTCCCTTCTTCCTTCTGTTCTTGCTTGCAAGATAAATAAATTCAACGATTCAAACTAACGTCATCGCTTCACATGCACTTGCAATACAAGATCAAAAACCACCGTAAGTTACGGACTCGCTTTATGAAACGAGGCCCTGGTGGGGTCTGTTTATAAGGCAACCTGGTGGGAGGGGGGCTATTTTTGCCCCCTCCCCTCGCATCTCCGAAACTACTAGACGGATCTGCAAAATTGAAACAGCGTTTGAAAGCCCTGTCAGATTTGTTGATGGACATCCAATTTCATTGACCTCGGGGTCACCGATGACGTCACAGGTCAGGTCAAATATAAAATGTTTTGCCTGTCACGGGTCTTCTAGGGAATGCGCTATACTCGTAACATCGAGTAGAGCGCATTTTATCAGAAATCAGCGATAGGGCGTCAGTTACCTAGTACATACATATGCTGCTTTTAGAGGTCACTGTTAATACCAGGTCAGGTCACAGGTCAGTTCACCAAGGGCAGCACATGAACCCAATTTTGCTAGGGTTGTGTGATGCATGTTTTATGGTCCACTTTTCATTTCAAACTCAATGGTGTTGGCTATTCGCCACTCCCCCATAGGGCTTTTTTCGCGATAGCTCCGAGAACGCCGGCGATCGAGAGCTGAAACTTGGCATAGCTGACCTTTGGTCCAAGCCACATCTTGTGACACCAAGTGCATTTTCAGGTCAAGTCAGGTCACTGACCTATTACGTCATAGGTGAACCTCTGCACGGTCCTCAGGTGTCGCAAATTCGCAACACCCTCAGTGCCAGGGGAACTTTCACAGGGAGATGAAATTTACAGGATGTATCATCCCGTGAGGTCTCACAACTTGTATATCTCATATTTTTTCCTTATGGTCGCATGAGGTCAGGCTGGTCACGTGACCTCACAATTATAAGTCAATGGGGAGAAATGAAAATTGCTAGTTTGGCGTTGGGGACGATCTCATACTATTTCAAGCACACGGAATAGTGATTTCATGTACTCTTTGCAAGGTCCTTCACTTTTGCATTTTTGACCTTGCGTGACGTAATTTATTATGTCACTTGGGTCATAAAAGTTTTTCGTCAATAACTCCTGTTCAAACTGAGCTAGCGAGTCGGGGAAACCGCCCATGGACTCGGGGAAACCTGCCGAATCGAATGATATGTACCACGACCTCCTTCGATCAGCTTTATGACCTGGCGGGCGCTGACCTGACCTTGACCCGAAGTCAACACCTCAAGTTGATCTCACCCTAACAAAAATATATACCATTCGACGTGCATGAGCGAGGCGAACACGATGATGCTAAAGTCACGGCTCTGTGCCTGTTTTTTTGCGAAGTTATTTATGAAAAACTGAACCCGTGCCTCGGGCTACTTGACCTGACCTCAGCAGTCACCGGTTAACCTAAGACATTAACCGGAGCATGACTGGGGTATTTTCCATAACGCAAGTGACTGGGGGGGGGGGGGGGGCTCTTCAGAGCCCCCCTCCCATCTCCGAAACTATTGGGCCAATCGTCAAAATTCAAACGGCGTCGGATAGCCAGTAGCGGCGGAACACCTTCAATTAGGGGGGGGGGGGGGCACTGCCGACTTTTGGTCCCATTCTTTCCATGTAACGTATAGGGACTAATGTTAAAATGCCAAAATCAAAGGGGGCACGGTGCCCCGGTACCCTCCCCGTTCCGCCGCCTATGCGGATAGCCCTGGAAAAACTGTCGAGCGAAACCTATTTTAATTGACCTCGAGGTCACCGACGACGTCGCAGGTCAGGTCAAAGTAAAAAGTATCGGCATTTTTGCTAGTTCACAATTTAGGCTCTAGCCGCCTGCTGACAAGCCCGATCAGGCTCATTTTGGTTTACGCACTCCTTGATATATGTCTTAGATACCCTGAGGGTATCGAACTTTACTTTAAATTTTTCAGGTCAAGGCCAGGTCATCCTAGGTCACGAAAATTGTATATCATGTATCGGTCACGTGACGTATGTTTTATGGTCCATTTTACTCGTAGATTTCGAAAATAATGTCGTCTGTGTCATTTGAGGTCATTTTCAGCTGAATTTAACGGAGGTCAGGTCACTTTCAGGTCAGAAAAGGTCAAATTTTGTTTTCAACAAAAGATGTGCCTATCAGATGCAGTTTTAGCTCAGGAACACGATGGTGCCATTTATATTGCAGTACGATATCAAAAACGTACTGAAAAATGGTTTTGAAAAATATATAATTGTAATTTTTTACAATAATGCCAATAACTTGGCTATTTTTGATGATATTGGGCTAAAACTTGCTAAAGAAGTTCATCGGTGTGTTTTCTATCACACATATTCCGTTTTTTTTGCGAAAAATTAAAAACTTTTTGAAAAATAATAAATACATTCTTTTATAAATGTAAAATAATATTTTTTTTTTCAAAACGTTCAACATCTTGAAAATTTGATAAAACAGCTTGATAGCCACGTGTATTTGTAGTCTACTGATGCAAAGAAATTAGATCTAGCTTTAAATCTGAGCTCTTGAGAGCGTTAGCCGTAATTCAATATTTCGCATGAAAATTGGCCGATATGACGTCACTCTGACGTTATTTCCGGTCCAACTATGGTAGCTAGAAAGTTGAAATGCTAACAATAGGTGTCAAATTGATGCCGCTGAGAGTATGGCAAGTTTCGTGTTGATTCGTCAAACGGTTTAGAAGATATTGCCGAAAAACGGGAGGGAGGCTCTGTAGAGCCCCCCCCCCCCAGTCAAGCGCGGTTTAAAATTGGGTACCATTCGCTGCGTCTAGTAACGGCGCACATGCTCATTTTTAAAGAGACACTCTAGCTCCATCAGGGACAAAACAGCGAGGGGTTCATACCCGCCCCCCCACCCCCTCTGCCAGTGCGTAATAGAAAACAAAAAACGGCCAGGGTTAAACAAAAGTCGTGTACTTACCTACGTCGACTTTCAGCTCCACTTCCAGCGCATGCTGCGAGCATTCACAAGAAAAACGCTAGAAAGGTGGAACCCGTTGCCCTCCACAATGAGTGCCAATATTTTTCACACGAAGAGATGAAACACAACGTAGTATGTTTTCGAGTCCTCTCATTGAGTAGGAATATGTATCACAGTTTTTTATTATTCATGAGAGCTATTTGAGGTCAGGTCGGTCACTGACCTTCTCATTAAAACCCTCGCCTGCCGATGGGGGAGGGCGGTAGCCATCAACGCGATAGCCCAGAACATACTGACGATACAGAGCTAAAATTTGACAAACCTTACATTTGATTCAAGCTAAATCTTGTGACACCAACCACCTTTTCAGGTCAGGTCAGTTCACTACCTATAAAATCAGAGCTAAACCTCTGCGCGGTCCTAAAATGTCGCATTTTTGCAAAGCCCTTAGTGATGTAGGAGCTTTTGCAGGGTGATGAAACCATAGGCACGGGGACTGGGAGGGGGGGGGGCAGTAGGGGCAGCTTGCCCCCCCCCCCCCAACTCTGGGGCCGTAGGGTGGTGCCCCCACAACTCTAAGACGGAATACCGCACTTTTTTGTCAATGTTTTCTTTTTTTGTTGAAAAAGCCAAGGGATGAAAAATAAGTGGCCTAAAACTGGTGATAAAACTATATTTGGGGGTACCCACTACCTTATGCTGATCTCTATTATGGTGTGCCTCCTCCCCCCCCCCCCCCAGGTCTGAAAGTAGCTCCCGTGCCCCTGGGTGACTAACTTACAAAAACCAGTAGGTATCCTTCAGAAGTTTCATAATTGAATATCTCGGTTTGTTTCTACAGGACATCTGATGCTAGTTACCTGACCTCAGAGGTCACCAGTTGACCTGAGACCTTAAATTCGGGCACCAGTCGCTGCGTCTCGTAACGGCGCACACGCTCGCTTTTCCCGCGACGCACTAACTCCATTAGGGGTGAAACGGCGAGGGGGTCGTACCCCCGCCCCCTCGGCCGGCGCGTGTGTAGAAAACCAATAGGTCCGGCGAAGGTTAGAAGACATTGGAGGAATTAATCAGAAGGAATCCATTTGTCTTATTCCAGTGCTAAGAGGCGTGTGAAGTATTTTGTACGTGTCCCGGCCCAAAATTCGTTCGTAAGACTGGATGAGCACTCAAAGCAGTTAGAGCAGCCGATTGATCAAAATTTATCCATAAAATGTGGCGATGCACCATCGCTATTTCAATCCTCCGCTCTTCCGTTCTACCGATTTCACTTTGAGCTTGTTAAAGATTCACCTTCATTATGCATCACCCAACCAACGTACGAATTTAATCTCCCGATTCCGCCCACTTCACGACCACGCCGGCGGAGATACTCGTTCAGCGCTCAGCTCATTTCGGCTCCATTGGGTGTCTGGGAGGCACTCCAGCCCTCAGCAGCCTCATAAGGTTCCAGTGCAATCCATCACTGGGATAGCCATCGACGAGCGAAATATCTGGGCTGTTCACAGCCTTCAGGGTCGGACCGTAAAGGCGGTGCCGACCCAGGACATGAAGGGGTCGCCCATGGTTATTTGCAAGACTGGTGGAACATGCGAGTAGTATGCAACAGTTCGGTATCATATCATTACTCAAAAAGGGCGCCTCCCCTTGCATCGGCGATGCAAAAGAGAAACAGAATTAAAACTGTATTCCTACATCATTTTCATGATATAGTTTGTATCCGTCGACCGTCTCAGTAAAATTTGTCATTATCGATGTTTTGTATTCCTGCTCGTGTCAGCCTCTTTGAAACCTTTAACGTACGTTTGGCGCAAAAGTTATTGATGTACATTTTTTACAACTGCACTTACAATACATACAATTACATATGCCTATAGCTGTGCCCTTATAATGGCCTCCCGCATTTCTCATCACGAGAGAAGGGCTTAGCATCAGGCTAGTAGTGCACTGCGTAGTAGGAAAATGAAATTACATGCTAAAGCGGATTCAGAGATTGTTTGAACTTTGAAGTGTCATTAATCTATCGCTAAATCAGTTTGCTGAAATGAGTAATCCTGTGTATCGTGCATGTCTTTGATTCGTTGATATTTCTGAGAAGGCTTACTTTGAGCTTCTCGGAGCATGGGGAAGCTTTACTGCATTCAATACCAAAACGTATGCAAGATGAAAACATTACATTGTCAGCTTCACCGTCCACAGATGATGAGGGATGTTTACTATTCGAGCTTCTCCGTTCCCTAGCCGTCGAAACGTACGGAAAAAGTTATCACACATTGACCAGACTAATGAGATCACAAGTTGATGTGCCATTTCACACCCTATAGTACGAATATATGGAGCTTCTGCGCATTCTGACAAAAAACACTGCTCTTATTTTGAACAGGCTCGCTTCTTAACAATAGGGGAATGACCAGAGCAGTAGGACATACCTAATCCCTATGCAATGGGGGGGGGGGGTACCATTCCTTCTGGAAAGTGACTTAGAAACCCAGTCACTCTGAATTGAAAATGGCGTTCCCCAGATCCTTTCAAACGTATTTCCTTAGCTTTCCATTTCTTTCATTGCTTGCTGTCCAATAAGCGTCTGTATTGTATTCTCGTGCCATGAAGGTTTTGTGGCAACTCAGAAAATGGCGTAGGACGATGATTCGTATAAAACCGAAAATTGGTTGAGGAGGAGGGCCAATTTATTACTTTTTATCCCAAGAGGCTTCCTGGGCTCAGCATGATGTAAAGAGATTGATGATCCGGTTTTCACTCCGGTCTTAATTAATTGCATTTCTGCCAATTTTCTTAGATGAGATTTTGGCAGCTGATTTGTCATCGCTGACAGCTTAAGTAAGTTTCATGGAAGAGAAGCCCGCCAGCTATGAGGGAGCCTCGCGCATATTCTCCGCGGCCATATTTCTCCGGAGAACCGACTCACGTTCACTGAATAGTTTATGCGTGGAACCGGCTCACTACGTTTGCATGGAACCAATAGTTGAGATGCCTTGCTAGATCATTTTTTTAAAGAAACATGTGAATTATTATTGCCAATATTTCCATCGTGAAGTATTCATCTTTATTGCTATTGAATATCTGCCTGAAGTTCAGTCTTGAATTTGCACGTTGAGTTCGATAATTGTAAACATGTTTCGTAGCTCCTTCATCTGTGTGCAAGAATCAGTAGCATACGCAATTTGTTAGCATGCGCATGTCTCGAACTAACGCTGTTGAGCTTGCCCGTCGACAAACATTAGTTGACACAAACATCTTTCAAATAACTGACAACCACATAGCAGTACACTATGCATCAGACCAACCATGCACCCTTCTCGATTCCACAACGCTTGAAACCAATCCGTCAGCGCCTGATAAGTTTCATTGCAATGATCTAGCATTTTACAAGTGCGGGCTAAACCTGTCTGAATACGGTCAGAAAGTTTCCCGTTTAACCCTATTAGTGGCAGGCTCCTGGCTACCCCTATTAGTGGCAGGGGGGGCTGTTTACGACCCCCTTGATATCTCGAGATCTAACGGGCCGATTTTCAAAATTCAAACGGCATTCGATTTCGCTCAACGTGATCTACATTTCTAAAAAATGAAAATTAAAAAATGTCAATAGGGGGGTAGAGGGGGGTAAAAACGGGCAAATTGCAGATACATTTTACTGTTTATCACGGCCAGGTTTCTGAACCAATCTTAACGCAACTTTTTCCGATCGATAGAGAATGAACCAGGAATTCACATGGATCCTAAAAATATGCATTTTCAAAAATCATAGGCGGATACAGATCATTGAGATTGGGGGTACACAAAAAGTATAGTAAATAAGGTTTTTGTTGGTACTGTTTCTAAAAAGGGTGGTAATGGTCTTGTTATGTTACAATTTTCTTATGAGAGAACGACTAAAATTGTATTGGCCATGCATAGGCGGTGTCAGGGCACCTATGTTGGGAGGTAAAACATAACCCCCCTTTTTGGACGCCTGGATCCGCCTATTATAGCAAAAACGTGTCAAAAGAGGATGCACAATAACTGTATATGTTATCACATGATACCTTTCATTCACTGTTCGTAAAACTGGTGCAGCATCGTGATCTTCGCCCAAATGACTCGCTTCACGAATAGGACCCCCCAATTCCCAGTGCTCTGGAGCCGCCCCTGGTAAAGTTATGAACTTGAAATTTTCAGGGAATGTGCCCAATTTAGTTTTAGGAAAAGTCAAAAAATTTCAGCATCGTAGCTTCAGCGGTTTCGGAGATATTCCCGAAAAACCTGAGGGGTGGATAAAAACAACCCCCCTGCACTAATAGGGTTAACAGTTCCATACGCCTGAGACGCACGTTGATGGGCATCATGCAAGACAACAACAAGTTGATTGGTTGCAAAGGCATGCTGACGATCAACTTAAATAACTAACGCGCTGATTATGTGCCTTAGTGCACCGCATTTCTATACGAAACCTTAGTGAAAGAGATGATACACCAAAAAAAGATGATACAGAGCATAAGTTCAATATGGATGAGTAAGGACTATAGTAAGGCATCCAGAGCTGAAAATATAACGCCGTGAGCTTGTGGGTCGACACCCTCAGCTCTCAAGCCCGTGCAGGCGGCTGAGCGAAGGAACATGAGATCAAAGATCTGTCTAGTTTGCTAGCTTTTCATGTGACTCATTCATTAAACACCACAAAAGCTAATGGGCTCGCTCATGCATTTACTGGGTCTATTTTCTGCTCCCAAAGCTAATGATAATAATAATGTTAGGCGTTACAGGAAGTGCAGCAGAAAACTGAATATTTGAGAAAAAAATAAGAGCGTGAATGGGTTCCAATCATGCTTTCTGGTGATAATATCGCAACAGAGACAGAACAACACAGATCCCCAAAGGTGACCTCGGTGACCACGGTGACTCGCTGACCGTCCTTTGGTGACGCAGTGACCGTCGGTGCCTCGGTGACCGGAGAGAGGCAGTGACGGCGGCGGCGCTACTCGTAAACGGTCACCGCAATTAGCTCAGAGCACGGCACGGAAAGCGGCGCGGCCGACCGCCTTTATGACCGTGGTGGGGATGGCGAATTAGCGCTGTTTGGAAACATCTCATCACACGGCGCCCACTAGAGCGCTCAAACATGGTCGGTGATTAGAATGGAAATGTTGGGTGGATCGTGCAGAAAAGGTCGCCAGCTGGTCTGGCGTGAGCCAGTCTCTGAACAACCGTGAAAACTCATCATAGGGCGCGGACACGAAACCAAACAAAATCGCGGTGTGGTTTCTTTATTCACGAAACCTAGAATAACACGCAAAACATGAAACTTATTACATCAAACATCACAACAGCGACATTACCTGTACGGGTTCTGGCGGACTAGGGATGAAGGACGGCAGACTGGTCTTTAGCTGAGAGAGCTGGGAGCTGCCGAGCTGAGACAGCATCAGACTCGTCCTGAGCTTCGCCAGCTCCAGGCCAGACAGAGTATCCAGACTCCATCCTGGTGCCGCCATGGTCGCTGACCCTCCCACGTCTATCCGAACAGTCTCCTGCGGTGACGCGACCTGACCTCGAGTTCCTCTACGGCAGCTCCTGACCTGACCTGACCTCGCGGTTCGCTGTGACAGGCCGGCTGACACAGCTGTGGAGGCCGCTCCGTCGTCCGTGCGACGTCGGTCGGCGCACCGCTGCGACTGCCGCCTTGAGACGCCCCGCGCCGCCCGTCGACGTCGACGAGGCCGACGCAGCCAGCGGCGACGCCGACGGGCCGCCGGAGCAGCGCGCGGGCCGCCTTCCGTCGACACCGACGAGGGTCGACAGGTGGCGCCATCGGTGGCAACGACGGGAACTGACGGAGAGCCAGAGGTGCGCCCGCTGTGATGTCCGATCTGAGGGCGGATCACAATGGGAGGAAATGAATCGCCGATCGTGGCGACGGAAAGAACTGCAAGGCTTGGGTTAGTAGAGCGGGAATATTCGATATTATTTTCGTTCACCGCACTTTTTTTCTTTTTCGATATCGGAAAATTGGACATTGTGCTAGATGCAACACAAACGAGATGCTCAGATTGCTAGATGTTCAGAGCAATCCAAATATGAGCAAGAGCGAAAATTCCATGAATAGATACAACCAGAAGGTTTGCCAACTTTTCTTTATCATAGCTGTCCGCAACATTCAATAATAGCAATTGCAATGTGCCCAAATACAAATTACAAAAATAATTTTTCACACTGGCAGAGAAAATGCGTTTCGATACGATGTCATAAAGCACATCCCTGTTGTTGCGATGCTTCAAAAGGTAGCTGTAAAGCACGATAACACACTGAGCCATTCAAATCACAAACTGAACACTGCGAGAGAATGATTCCTGATCGATGAAGTTCTCTGGCAGAGCTGTCTCCATCATCGCGTCACAAATACTTAACATGTTCCGCCGCCATAAATACAAGCAACAAATCCGTGATGCCACTCATAGATGCCACTGAGGTTGAGAAATTTGGATGCATACCTTACAACCGTGCAAGTTCAAACCACGATAGCACTTGAGCAGCACACCTTATCACCAGACATTCAAACCACAACTGATCCGAGGTCCAACCCAACAGGCACCATCCACTATTACGCTGCCAGAGATGATAGAAAAACGGCATCCCGCAAACGGCGCTTCCCCTGTTCGTTGCGTGTACGGTCGGCCGTCAGCATCCTACCTCCCTCCCTCTCGCCAAATCACCGTCGAAAAACGGCTGCCGCCCACCAAAAAACTCGCCAAAGACGCAAAAATGTTTGCCGCCGGTGGAACGAGCCCGGTCAAAGGGCGGATTAGGCTCCGTGCGTGGCATATGCAAATGGTAATGATGATCTACCGCTCCAGGTGGGAGCGACGCTTTGTTTCAGCGAGCCCGGCGCGCCCCAGAGCCGGGAATTCGCCCCCAATCTTCGCCGGGAGCAGCTTTGTTTCAGGCTCTCTTCGTTTTGTTTTTGGGAGCGGAGTTCCCACACCGGCCGCCCGGCGACACAAAATAAACACAGTATGCAAAACCCCACCGGCAAAAACTGGTCAAAAGCCGGCCGACTGGAGAGTACTTGAGCGGTTCACATATATGTCACGTGTTAATCCCCTGGCCCAAACAGCCAGCCGACGCGTCCTGACTGGCGAAAACTCGCCGCCTAATCCTTTCTCATGGCATTATTTCAATATGCAGATTCGCCTTTGGTAATTTGAAAACTGGCGCCTCTAGAGCGGCATACTAATTAAGCCGGTTATTTGTGTTTGCCGCTGAGAAAAATACCAATAAAGTTGCCAATCACGGTGGAACAGGAGCGGCCCGGCCAGCCGGCGGCGTGGAGGAGGCCAGCGGACGGCCAGTGGTCCAGAGGTGGCAGTGGGGTCAGCTGCACGTGCAACCTGCAGCGGCGGACCGGCCGCGCGGTGAGAGGACGGTTCGGCGGTGGAGGTGAGAGCGATGAGAGGGAGTGGGTGAGGTGAGCTGGTGGGTTTCCGATGGTGTCATGAGTTACGATTCTTTGTGAATCTCATTTTCATGTTTGTTTGCAATTGTACTTGTAATGGTAGCGATAAATTAACCGGCTATACCAACTTTAATTTTTAGTGAAAACCTGGGCTGGCGATAGTTGAAATTAATGATAATATAATAACTGAATTTTGTATACCTACTCGGTACAACTAGGCAGGAAAAAACATCACATCCGAAACATCTAGCCAACGCGGCTGAAGTGACTTGACGATTGCAATTTGACAGAGGCTGGACTCAAAATTGTGTGCACACCTTTTGTATTGGAGTGTTCTGTATGTTTGGTCGAAACTGCAGTCATGCTGCAGTGTTAGGGCTGGCAGTTGATTGTGGGAAAAAGTATACCGAGGATATTCGTCGATGCTGGTATTGCAGCAATATCGGCAGCTACCTCATTTACATAACAGACGCATTGGCTATTTCTCAGACTTTGCAACAGCCATAAAGACTAATGAAACAGTCACCATTTTCTTTGATCAACTCTTCTTCAAGCATCTGAAGTGCAGTGCAACATTGGAAAAGATACTATAGCTGTTGTTTCGTGCAAAGAACAATTAAGTCTGAGATAAAGTATAAATTATGAATCGTTACAGTAAACAACAGTAATTGAAGAAATAGAACGATAGGTGAAAAAAGTGAGATGCTACTCAACAGCGCATATTGGAAGAGCCTCTGAGTGTGTTTCAAACCACAAAACAATCGGATATATTGTTTAGGTACAGAAAATCACAATATGACAAAAATGCAGTTGAAGTTCTGCACAACAGAAACTGAACAACCTAAAATGAGTGGCACAAAGCAGCTTTGAAATTTGTCCAAAGGGCGCTTTTTCATATCCCCAGGTCTCGCCAAACATTGGCCAAGTTTAATGTTCAAAATACCCACAATTAAATCTGGTTACATTGAAACACAAATGAAAATGATGAAATGTTATTTCATGGAAGCTCCTGCCTGGAAAGAATAATTACAATTTGGAGCTTCATCCCCCTCAAGTGAGGTGAGCTTGATCATACTGTCCCCGCACATGGCGCAAAATATAAAGAGCACATGCTTTCATAATGCCCAGAATCTATGATTCATTTTTGCACATTCCGTCAAAAGATTCACTGAGCTCATGCTCAAAAGTCAAAACCTTTTCATGCAGCTAAATGTAACACGGAACAAAAATTGTTATTCAATGTTTTTAACAGCATGCTGGCGTAATGTTGAGTATGATTCATATGAGTATAATAAAAAAGCAGGTAATAAGATTTTTCTTATAAACCCTTAAAAGCGTAGTTAACTTTAACTGCTTACGTCAAGCACTTTGAGTCCATGGTTTTTCATTAGTGGCGCATAAATCCGCGGTTCATGGCGTCCGTTTTGTGCCGACCATCGGCCGTCGGAGCCGACGAGGCCGCGATCTCTGATCCGACGCACATCGAACCGGCAGGCCCCGCCCAACCGACGGCGTCGCCATGGCAACGCGAATCCGGCGCTCAATAATCGGTAAAAATCGACGGCGCGAGCGGAGGCTCGTGTCAAAAACGCTAGCCATACCTGCGTTTTAGGGCGGCGTTTTTGCTGACCTGGATGAGAACCACGGCGGGGTATCACGCAGGTGGCCACGTCAAGAAATGGCACGACACTCGTCACGCTGGTCTGTTATTACGAATCGAACGTCGGCGCCGACGGCCAAAAATGCTGGTCGGCCATGTTGGCTGGTCCAGATGTGATGCGGGGAGGCGCCGGCCGGCGCGGGGAACGGGGACAGCGCGAGGGGTGCTCTCAGCTCTCTGGCAGCGCTGGTCAGTCTCCAGCGGCACGTTTACGGCCCAGCCGAGGTAAATTTCACTACAGCAATTACCGGTGTGTGCGGCCTCTAGCCGAAGCTTCCGTGAGTATACGAAATGCGGATTTATTTCGAGCTCATTTAGATGCATGAGCTGGGGAACGCACCCCAGCCGTGCGCTGCCCCGCTCGTAAAGATGCCATTTTTCGAGAATCGGGACGTATGCGCCTTAAATTGGCTGCTATTAGAAGGAAGCATTTAATTTAAGTGTGTTTTAATTCCTGTTTGTGGATTCGATGCTCCCAAGCCATTTGGGCACACAGGAAGGGCAATTTGGTTCTAAAGCCATGGACACGTGCCGCTGCTGTGCAGACAGGAGGTGTCGTTCAATTACAATTCGTTTCCGCTGAATCTGCATGGAACAATATAATCCGAAAATTTGATTTATGTTTCCTTTGAGCTAAGTTTTAAGCACTCGCTAATGCAACGGACTTAGATCAGTGGCTTAGGCAGCAGTATCTAATGAATGTGTGGGTAGATTGCAAACAGTAGCGTACATCTAAATCATTTCAATCCCGAAAAGACTTCTATTATTATTTTGTAACACTGTGTCTTGACCATCATCAGAAAATATCTACGCAATTAGGAATATGTTGATGTTTCTTGATGACGATTTTTTGCACTTGGGCCAAACCAATGGCCGACATTTGGTTGATGTAACTATTGCAAATGCTGTGAGAGATGTTGAAAGCAGTGTTCACATGCTGTCCGCGTGGCCTGGCCTGTGCTGAGGGCCGAATGCAGCTCGAACATTGTCCCTCATAAATTCGTCGCCCGGCCGGCGCCGACCGCCTCTAGAAACGGCGCCTATTTTAAGAGTTTCATTTTCGGCGCGATATTGCCCGTAAATTGCAGCGATCTGTCAAGCTGCTGCGAAATAGCGCGGGCAATGAGAAAACCAATGGCTGGTTAAAATCTGCTGATCCACCATCGAAGGCACGTGCTCAAAATGAGTATCAAACTTTAGAAAAGTAATATAATCAAAGTGCATGTAACTGACTTTATTTCATCCTCCCTAATGTATTATCTCAGGGCTCAGCAAAGGCCTCTTGACTGAAGATCACATCCAAATGAAGTCTTTACATTTCCAAGCATCATAAGATATTCGTGCGCACACACAGTCAAGAGCTCCTCCATCGGAGCTGGATTCAGGCACGGACGAGAGAGGCGCGCTGAAATATGTGAACTACAGGACAGCCCGCTGCAGGAGGGAGATTTTGCTCTCGTCTTTGATCCTCCAGTCCGGCTCGTTCCGCAGCGCTGCGACGCAGGAACTTTCTTAAAAGGATCACGTTTTATCCGACAAACTTCTAATGGACTCTCTTCCGCGCTGGTGGTCGACATAAATGAGTCCCGTCTCTACAGAAGACAAAATAGTCTCCTAATTCGGCACAAGATACGCATGCGTTTCTGTTTTGTGTTGAAGGAAATAAATTAAAATGTGTTTGTTACATTTTATTTTGAGTTTGTTGATTATGCTCCAGAAGCAAAAAAAAAAAAATCAGTTACAAAGACAACACAAGATGCTAATTTGCTTACATTTATGACGCCTTACATTTTGGAGTCGTGGATGACTCATAAAAGACAACCGTAACAACAACAACAACGTCCAGGCACTTATGGCTCTGAATTTGTCATCTTCGCGGTCCCCTGGGCGTTACGCTGCTGAAATTTCCCTGCGCTTTGCCGCAATGTTACCATACATTTAGACATTACATAAGCAGCTGTAAAAAATATTTGTCCCTTCCTTTTACAAGATAGAAGTCGCCAATGGCACAGCAAACACCGAAAATTTTAAATTGTTCAGTAACTAACCCGCGCCCCGTAGGGCTATCGGCGGAGGGGGCCGTAGGGGAGGACCGTTTCGGCCCCCCTAAGATCTCGGAAATTTACCGGCCGATTTTCAAAATTCAAACGGTGTTCGATAGCCCCACCGGGGAACTATCTTGTGACCAAATTTCATTGACCTAGGTCAGACCGATGACGTCACAGGTCAGGTCAAAGGTCGGATTTTCACCGTTCACAGGCATTTCAAGAAATGTGTTGTGAAATCGAGTAAAATGGTAATTTATTGAAAACCATCGATGGTGCATTGTTTGTCCAACACATACTTTACTACCTGAGGTCACTGATACCAGGTCAGGTCACAGCGAGGTCAGGTCACCGGGGGTCACGATATGAAAGTGTCGTGTGATACATGTTTTATGGTCCATTTTACATAATAAATGCGATTATGTGGGTTAGGCAGCCTTTGGGTTCCAGCCTGGGTCACATTTGGGTGAAAGTCAGGTCAAGGTCAGGTCAAATTAGGTCAAATTTCAAAGTGGATATTTTTGCATAAAATGGGCATCAATTCGATGCAGCTCGTCACGGGGAGTCTAATGGTGGCCTTTGTTCTGCTGTACAAGGTCTAGAATTGCCAAAAAATGAGTTTGAAAATTTGACGTCATCATTTATGAACAGTTTTTTCGCTATAACTTGGCCAAAAAAGGAGGTATCGATCTGAAATTTGGTATGTAGGTAGAACACGGTAGGTACTATCACATATATTCCAGTTTTCTCGAAAATCAAAAAAACTTTTTGGATTTTTTGGCTAATATATCAAAAAAATGTTTTTTTTTTTATATTTGGGGGTCAAAACTCAATCTCAAAAATCCGAGATGGTAGTTTTGTAGCCCTGTTAATTATACACCTTTTATGTTTCGATTTTTTTCCTGTATCTTCAAAGCTGTAGGCCTGACAGGTCTTCTTGCGAAGGTCTTTTTTTGGTCGAAAATGTCAGAACATGACGTCATTTTGACGTCATTTGTGGCCAACGTATCATAGCCTTTGGAAAATTTTGGTCACAATGTGTAAAATTGATGCCCGAAGGAGTCCTGAAAGTTTGGTGGCGATATCTTCAGCCGTTTAGGAGATATCGACGGAAAAGGACAGGGAAGGGCCGTTTCGCCCCCCCCCCCCCTACGGGGCGCGGGCTAAGAAGGGCCCATTCCGACACACAAGCGATCACGTCACCAGTGGATGTCTGGGTCTAGAGATCACAGGTATACCCCGGGTCAACCCTCGCCAGGTGCGGTCGCTAGCCACATTGTCGGCTCTCCACTATCCCTCCCCCCCGCCCCTCCATACCTCGCGCGTGACTCGGCCGACCGCGATGGCACGTTGGTGAGCCAAGCGACCTTTGACGTGACAATTTAATTTCGCACTAATTCAGGATAGCTTCCGTAAAAGTCATGCCGGTTAATTGGAACCGAATATCGTTTCCGTGAATTTTTACTGGATTTCTGTTCACCCGGGTAATTTACTGCAAAAAGCACCGCGAGGGTGAGCATATAGCGTGCCACAACGATGGACAATCGTGCGAAATAAACTGAACGAAGGAGGACGTATCCGTATTGGGCACGTTGCGAGCCAGACTTGGTCATTTGCCATAGATTTGCGAACATCAGTATGTGCAAATGGTATGACTTGGAACAGCGCAATGAAAAATACACACAGACAGGCTATTGTAGCTCTGTAAATGCGAAAAGCAAACCGAAAAGCAAACCAAATCGAATGACCTACCAACAATCATAGACTTTTTATTATTCACGCATAATTGCGTTTCTGAGCTTTGTTGGTCTCGCAAATAATGATAATAAAAAAATGTTGCAAAATAATGTTGGTCTCGCAATTGGCAGCTCGTTTCGATGAGATACATTTGCAAGTCACATCAGGATAACCAGAAATCCAGGAAAGTAGACATTTACTATACGAGATGCACAAGAAGCGTGGAAGTTTATCCGTGACTAGCGGTACGCTCCATACGAAATGTCATCCTCGTCACTTGGGCCCAGCCTCAGGCGAGAGACTGACTGAGAGGCACCAGCTCGCTCCGAACCACGTATGTGTGTGTGCTGTTTAACGACCACCTTTACTGGCGAGGTGTGCGTCATTTGCTGCAATGGGGGTCAACTGGGCTGATTACGGGCGGCAGGCAGTCAGACGAATGGCACACTCATCCATCGTGGCCGGTTAGTGGCCACAGGGGGAGGAGGGAGGGGAGGTGGTAGCCCCGGGGAGGAGAGGAGAGCTAGAAGAATGCTGGAGGTGGGCGAAGAGTATGCAGGTGGGGAGTTTTGGAGATCGGAGGTAGAAGAAACGATGATAAAGAAGAAAAGTTGAGTAAAAAGTAGGCGATTAGGACACCAGGAAGACAAACTAGATTGGAGGATGAAACCGATGGTTAAAGAGGAGGTGAATATGCCGAGAGAAAAGGGTGTCTGCAAGGGATAATATTGAAGTTTGAGTAAAAGGTGTTGAAAAATAATGTTGGCGGTGATGCGAACTGTTCCAAACACATGGGCACGATTTGAACATAAAATTGAGTGAGATCAAACCAGTAGTCGGTTGGCTGGGTTGGTTCGGGGCTTGCGTGCCTTTAAAACAGCCCGTTTTGATTTAACAGCCCGTTTTATTTAACTAAGAAATGAAAACATTTCGCAGCTCGCATTGCAAACAAGCTGAGTAACAATCACATCTTCAAATTATGGCTGCAGAAGCAACCAACTATGACCTTGGGCAAATAATGTGCGATGTTGAACACTGCCTTGAGAAACACTTCCACGCACGGCCCAAATGATTAATTCTGGCCCAAACTCGAGGCGAGCTGCTCGACAAAAACGACTCCAACTTCTCGTGACCAGGGCGGCTGCCTGTTCTGACAGTCAAACGAGCCAGAGCTGTCGGAAAGAAATGTTAATTACTGGCTGGCCCGTCAAACAGGAAGCTTTGTTCACTCCAAGATGGCTGCCCGGCTCTGCAGCAGCAGCCCAGTCTAATATTTCCGCGGACGCTATTAAATTTCGAAATCCATGAGATTAATTTCGCGAGTTGGAGTCGAGTTATTGGACGGCGCCAGAAGAAAGAGGGATTTGTTCTCGAGCCGGGTGCCCGGCGAGATAGCCAGCCTCGTAAATCAGCGCCGCTAAATTTGACGGCTATGGCGGCCGGCCGGCCCTGTGTTAATTTCATGATTATACGGAGCGGCTGGCCGGACCGGCGGCAATGGTCGCCAGTGAATATCTGCAGCCGGGTAATGTCGCTCCATTTTAGTCCGTCTGTGGCCGGCTTGCGGCAATTCTGAGCCGAGTTATTCTGCGCACGAGGCCGCGGATATTTGGAAGCGCTGATTTATTAAAAGTGTCGCAATCAGCGACCGTTCTTCGGCAGCTCGTGCCGCTGCGGTGAGGCTCAGATCTTAGACGCGCACGACTAAGCAAGCGACCCATCGGGCTGCGGCTGGAATTAATGATGCCTTTCCTCGCCGCTGATGAGGGCTGATCATTAAAACCCGCCTCGTCGCCATGGAAACCGATCCGGCAACAACCCGGCAAAATATACGATTCCTTTCACTCAAATTGACAGAAAACATGATTTTCTCTTGACATTAATTTCAGTTTAAGCATCCCAGCCGAAAACATTCATTACGGACGGGTGGATCGAGCCAGCCTGTCCAAACACTATAATGGCCCGACGTCAAGTAGCCAGTAGGAAATTGCAGCTGGCGGCCAGGGCACATACGAGTGGCCTGTCATTAAACTAGAGGCGGGAGTCGCCGCCGGCACAAACAAGAGTACACAGCGTCGCCGAGCCGGCGCACGGCCGGCCGGGCCAACCGGCAGAAAGTCAAACGACGCCTAATGAAATGGTCAAAGAGAGGCCAAGGCGACTGGCAACTCTAAAGACGCACGCGTAGGCTTTGAGCATAGCCAAGAGGGTCGCGCTGTATAATTATGATATGAAGGGTAATTTCTGACGGTGTTTGATGATCACCATGAACAAACAGCGACGGACGTGAATATGTTGCAACAACTTTGCTGAGTCACAGAAAGCTGGCTTACATAAGTAAGCCTGCGTGCAATTTGTGATAGCTGGCGGAAAACAACTATGCTTATATTTGCTGTTCTAAAAATGTAAAAAAAAATCATCTGGCAGTCTGAAAAATGAAAAAAATACCCTAAAAACTAACGAGCACCGCGCAATGTCCCACTACAACGTCTATATGAAATGATACACGTTTTGACAAATGTGATATCAATGAAAAAGCAACCACCTACGTGACCCGTCTGCAAAGTGTATGAAGTTGAAACACAAGATATAAAACGGTTCAGAGAAGTTTTCATAACCTAAAGATAGTGATCATTGCAGATTGCCAGAAAGTACGAGTACCTACTTGAGATTCGTTTGCGTCCTAACGTTACGAGCTGTTGTCTTGTTCATACACGCTGCTTACAAGGCCGCCATTATGTCCTGTTTGGATAATTGCTCGCTACTGCCCTACGCTTGCATTCTATCTCGCAAAAACCCTCCAGCCTTTCCCTTCTCTGCGCTGCATCTGCCGTGGCGCTTCCTCCGTCCGTTTTGTCCGAGCTCACCGTTTCCGCCGCCGTGCTTTAGTGTTCTGTGTTGGCTCGTGTTTTTCTCGTCGGTCTCGGCAGCTGATGTTGTGTGTGTTTTTCAGAGCGGGCGGCGGTCGGCGCTGGAGCTGCGGACGATCGATCGAACACGAGCCAGCCGGCCGGCCGGCGGGCGCTTTTTAGCCGCCATTTTGCCGACTCTTTTGTTGACTGCCGGCGGCGTTAGAGGTACGGAGGACCGACTGGTGACGCTCTGGGACCTCCGCTGGGGAGGGAAAGGGAGGGTGATGACGTCAGGTGTAATCTCCAGGGAGTGGGCAGGGGCAATGACTGTGTGGGGCTGCAGGGATAGCTGGTTTGAAGCGCGAGAAATTGCGAAGAACAGGTCAGTTGTTGGAGGCTCGTGTGAGCATTCAGTGTTTAGTGTTTAACTTATTTAGCTGGAACTTAGTGGTGGAGGATGCTTCCTGCTGTTATTCTATTACAACACTAAGATAGATTTTATCTAAGCAGTCAATATTCATCATCAAGTCATCGCATCGCAACAAGCTTTGCTTAGCGGTGGTTCTGTCCTTGTGAATCCTTCCCATCAAAAGGTTCGGACTAAATTTATATAAAAAAATATTATCAGCGGCAGCTTAGACACGAAATTGCCGTCTAAAAAAAACGCCTTTCGGGCTTTTTTTTCAGGAAAAAAGCCAGAATGTTCGCGTCTCATACCTAGACGGTTCACAACAATCCGTGTAATAAATCAGTTGAATATTTCTTACACGCGGCACTTTTCATTATATTTTTCACTGTACCGCCCTTGTTCTAACGCAAGTAGTGATGCATATTCGCTATCATGCAGATTGTGACTGGCGTTTGTTCACTCCTTTTACAGCTCCCCGAGTGCCGACAAACGTTCAACAATGGACACATTCCGGAGCGCGGCGGGACCAGAGTGCGCCGCGGCACGGCTCCTCACCTGCCTTCACCTGTCGGAGGGCCGCCAGACAGCCGACCAGAGAGTCGTCCATTGTCACACGGCCAGGGTTCAACTATCAGCAGCACCTGTCGGTCACTGGGAGCCAAGGTGCCGCCGAATACTCATATGTGGCTCGACAGTGATTCAGCTAAAACTCAGCGATGACTCATTCGATAAAATCAGCGATGGTATTCGGTAAATCGTCGGAGACGGCACTACTATGGTTCATCATTGACCCAGTGGTGACTCAATTGAGACTCAGTGGTGCAGCAGACACTCAGTGGCGACTCAGATGAACTGGCGGACAGTTTCACTGCCGTGACAGTTTCAGAAGGGCTCGACGAGTGCTTACGCTCAGGCCTGTCCCACTCAGTTGTGAGGGTGGCAACCCTTACTGAGGGCCCAGCTGAGATATCTCTGTGGCCTGTTTTCTGATCGGTGTACTTGTTGTCCAATGGTGTGATGATATTGTTTAGTGAAGGGATTTTTAACGACATTTTTGTGATCTTCCGTTCCACTTCCCATGCTGAGATCGTTGAATTTTGTTGCTTCTTGCATATTTTGTATTTTAGCGCAAATCATGCTCACCATTTTTCACTTCCCAGTTTTAATTTGCTCGTGCCTCCTGCTTGGTTTGTTTTAATGACTGCGCCTGTTTCTGGGCTCTGTTCTCGACGGCGAGTCCCCCTCTCTCCCTCCCATCCCCGACTTCCTTTCCTTTTGTGGTGACTACGCGAGGGAAAAACTCGCCCGAGGCCAAAATCAATGGCCGCTCCAGCCGACGAATGTTCAGCGAATACTCTGCAGCCCTGCGCCGGCGACTGAAGGGTCGCTTGAGGTGGATTGTGGAAGCAGGCAATGGCCGCGTGTTTTGGAAATTCCCTAAATACATATTCGGGTTGTTGTTGTTATGTTATAAACCGGTTTTGAAATAAAACGAACTACAATTATTAGTTCTGATGTTTTGGGTATATTTTTAAGTGTCCTTGTCATGTTTTTGGAATGTAATTTCTAGTCGTTTGTTCTGAGGCGATTTGTAGAAGGTGCTGAAGATACAGGAAGAGCTTTTTGCAGAATGTATAAAACGTTATGTGCGTATGCATGAATACACTAACATGTGTCCGGGAAATAACACATGAACTGAATGTTGACCCTATTGCTGTTTTATGGTGGGAACTGTGCAGGACGTGAGCGGCTCCGAGGGCCGTCCACTGGTGCTGAAGTAGCTTATCGGTGACATTTATTGTCCGATTCCCCGTGTGCAGTTCGTTCGCATGCTAGTTTTGAAGACTGTGAATAAAGGAGATAAGGTACTGTCGTTTAACGGGGCAAATGCAGACAGAATTACGACACTCAACTGTCTTTAAGTATGTCGAATGTCGTCGAAAACGGAGGCATCACAACGACAATAAATTACGGCCTCGTCGTGGTGTAAATCAAAGACTTTGCAGTCCAGCTATGATTACGGGCATTCATTTGCCTTTCGTTTCGGATATTGTATTGTACCCATTGTACGCGGGAGCTTAGTTTATAGGGACAAAGTCGTTGTCAATCGTATGATGCCATGTTTCAAATCGTAAACACGATAGATCGTAAAATATTATATTTGCGGGCACTCACAGAGGCAAATCACGCATGACAGAGAACCGACAAATAGTTTTACTCGCTTTGATCTATTTTGAAGTACTAAAATTACGAAGACGTTGGAACTTGGAACGGAGTTATTAATGTAAACGATCATTGTTTTTTTTACAACCGAGTAGTTGATACCTTCAAATAAATTTAATGATGATTAAAGGTAGTGTGCCAGCTTTCTTGGACCGTATGGAGTTAATGGCCCAGATAAGGAGAACCGGATTTTTAGAACTTATCCATACCTTCAAAACTCATGGAAACGTCTTAAATTCTTCAAATTTTGAGTACCCCAGTGCGAACTTCGCCCCGACGGGTTGTCGGTCGTACCCCAACCACATTTCACACCACTATGAACAATAAATGCATACACTGAAATCGCTATTACCGATATGCTCATCCAATCAAGTTTCGATAAACCCGTTCATCATCATCTCCTGCGGTTTCGAACACGCCTGTTAGGTGGCTTCTGATGCTCGTCGAGGTCGGAATTTCCAAATACGCGTGGTGCGTCGGGCCGCGCGCTCTGACTTCGGCCAAGAAAAATGCGTCAGCTGATCATTGTCATTTCTGCCACTTGCGTGTGGTGAAATGGGGTCATAACTTATAAGACGGCTTTTTCATATCAATTATTTTACATAAAATCATATTTCAAACCATAAATAATGTTCGACAGCCAAATAAAAGAAACAATACCAATACGGGCTTACAGTTTAAGGCTCGACATTGTGTTGTCTACGATTAGACAGCTGATAACTCATTCCCGTACGTCGTATGGTCGTAACACTATAATGACCTTTGCTTATTGTCACAAGTGCGCCCCATTCGCGATTGTTGCCCGACGCCTGTTTGGAGGTGAGCCCACTACAGTTGTTATACATATCTAAAAACCGATAAACTTTTAGGCGAAAAAGGCACTATTCCAGGCCCATTTTTGATTTTTTTTTTGCGATATTAGGTAAAAACAGAAGCTTCTTATCCTAGGAAAAATAAAATGGGAAATCTTTCAAAGGTGGCACACTACCTTTAAACAATCATCAATGTATATCTGTTTCAATTATGACCTAAAAAATAATTTTACAACTAATACCTATCACTAAATAATCCAAGAAATGTGCGCCCGCCACCATCTTCTCAGAGCAGCGGGCGTTCTCTCCTGGCCTTTGTTGGAAATGTTCCTGGGTAGTTCCTCGGTGCTCCAACTCAGCCTCGCTGTCTCGGAGCGCCCGCTTCCGAAAACGTGCCAACTTTGCCCGTTTCATCTGAAGGCTGTCCAACTTTTCTAATTAAAACTTTTTCATTAATGCCGTCAGGTAAATACTTGAAACGCCGCCGGCGGATCCATAAACGCGCGGGCCTGGCAAACACTGCACCCAGGCAGAGTATAGGGGTATACGCGGAAGAGTTGTCCCTCTGTACTCTTAGCGCTGTTTATTCTGTGTGGGTGTGAGATGGCCGACAACTAATAAGAAACCTTTCCTTTTAACCTAGGAATGATGCTAAAGTCACTGTTTTAATGCATAAAAACGATTCAACCATTAGTAACGATGCAAGCTGTAACCAAAGGAACCAACGATGTGGAATTTAGTTTGCGAATACTCAGAATAATTCTGCTCATGAGTTGATTCAATCGTAGCACAAAGAACGAAAACGACTTATAAATGCATTAAACCGCGCACCGACGGGGGTCTGCGCTAGAGCACTTCACGGATAGGCTTTTTAGGATCCGGCCCGGCCCATATCCGGCAAGTCATATCCAGATCCGCCCATTATCCGCCTTTCTTTGAATATCAGAATCCGGCCCACCCATGGCCCGTATTGCAGCCAAACTTCCAAAAAATATCCGTAATAATCCGTTTCACCAATAACTGGTTTCACCCAAAACTGGACTAACAAATTCAATCTAAGGGACCAGACAGCCATACATCTCACAGACCATCATGGTTCCAAAAACCATGCTTATAAACCTAAAACCACATGAAAATCACCACATTGGTAAACTAGGTTATGTTAAAATTGTTAAAATTTTGTTAGTTTTTTTTTAATGTTGAAATTTTGATCCGTTTTGATCCGGGTTCAACCTTCAATTCCCAAATCCGGCCCGCCCATATCCGTTCTTTTTTAACAAATTTAGAATCCAATCCTATCCGGTCCGCGGATTTATCCGTGGATAACGGATTTATCCGGCCCATGAAGTGCTCTAGTCTGCGCCAACTTCGCACCGACGGGGGGGGCGGATGACCGCCCCCCCCCCTGAGATCTCGAGAACGAAGTAAGATAGCGACAAGCGGTAAACGGCACGGGATACGCACGGACAAGGTCTACAATTTTTACTAAAATCATTTTCAGGTCAGGTCAAAGATGACGTCACAGGGGTCAAAAAAGTCAAAATGGCGGCGCTAGGTATGGAGAGTTTTTCTCGAATAACTTTCGAACTATTCAATATAGGAACAAACTAAGGGCAGCATCGTGATCCTCTCGTCAATCCGCATCGAATGATATATATTTTGACCTCGAAAGGTCAAGGTCAAAGGTTGACCTCAGGTCACGTGACCTCGAGGTCATCATGTATATCATTCGATGCGCCTTGACGAGCTGAACACAATGAGACCATCCGCGCGGCTGTATCTTGTTCCTGTACGGAGTTATTGTCAAAAAACCGCTGGTGACCTTTGATGACGTCACATGACCTTACAGCTGCCCAGCAGCAAAACAGACCTCAAGGTAGTGAAGGTTGATCGTATATGAGGTCATGTATGGTTTATGGGGCCATTCCGACCCGTTTTAGTGGTAAAAACAGGGAGTTGATTTTCCCCCATTGACTTATAATGGGGAGGTCGAGAAATTGACCTGACCTTAGGTCACCGATATCAAAATTCCGAGATAAACAAATTGTAGCTACTAATGACCTAATAACATCCTGTGACTTTCAAAGGCCTCCGACATCTACTGTAGCTCTGGCACGGTGACGAAGTTGCAAAAAAGTGACTTGAGGTTGGGTCATTCAAAGTGACCTGGTGACACCTTAAAAGTTAGGAGGTTCAAACTTGCACACCATGTGTAAAATTGATGAGAGAATAGTCGTACCAAATTTCGCGGCGCTACGCGCCGCAGTTTTCCCGCTATTCGCGAAAAACCTCAGGGGGGACGGATATCCGCCCCCCCGTCGGTGCGCGGGTTAACCCGCGCCCCACTGGGGTCTGCGTATAACACGCCCTACTGGGGGGGGGGGCTATTCATAGCCCCCCCTCCTAACTCCGAAACTACTGGGCCGATCGTCAAAATTCAAACGGCGTCTGATAGCCCCGGAAAAACTGTCGAGCGAAACCTAATTTCATTGACCTCGAGGTCACCGATGACGTCACAGGTCAGGTCAAAGTAAAAATTATTAGCATTTTGGCTTCTTCACGTTTTGGGCTCTGGTCGCCGTCTTACAAGTCAGATCAGGCTCATTGTTGGTTCACACACTCGTGAACAGATGCTCTAGATACTCTGAGGGTACCAAACTTGTACTTTGATTTTCAGGTCAAGGTCAGGTCATCACAGGTCACGAAAATATTAGGTATATCATCCGTCGGTCACGTGACACATGTTTTATGGTCCATTTAGGCCAAACATTTCGAATTTGATGTCGTCTGTGTCATTCGAGGTCATTTTGAGTCAAATTTAGCTTAGGTCAGGTCACTTTCAGGTCAAAAAAGGTCAAATTTTGAAGTTTGAATTTTTCAACAAAAAAGGTGTCTATTGGATGCAGTTTGAGCTCAGGAACACGATGGTGCTATTTATATTGGCGTACGATGTCATATTCGTGCTGAAAAATTGATTTGAAAAATTAATAATTGTAAATTTTTTGCAATAATGCGTATAACTTGGCCATTTTTGAAGATATTTAGCTCAAAATTGCTAGAGTTAGTCATAATATTGCGTTCTATCACATATATTCCGGTTTTTTCGAAAAGTCAAAAAGTTTTAGAAAAAAATGAAAAAATGTAAATTTTGAATTTTGTTATATAAAATTTTCAGAATTTTCAAAATTTCGAAAATCCGAGATACCAGTTTGAAAGCGCAGTATATTCTGAGTCCTCTCATGCAAAGAAATTGGATCCAGCTTAAAAACTGAGCTCTTGGGAGCGATTGCCGTGGTTCAATGTTTTGCGTCGAAATCGGCCGAACATGACGTCACTCTGACGTCATTTCCGGCCGACCTATGGTAGGTACGAAGTTCAAGTTTTGACACAAGGTGTCAAATTGATGCAGCCGAAGGTACTGAAAGTTTGGCGTCGATACGTCAAGCGGTTTGGAAGTTATTACAGAAAAACGGGAGGGGGGCTATAAATAGCCCCCCCCCCCCAGTGGGGCGCGGGTTAACAACGTGATGGAAACACTCCGGCACCAAACCATAAGAAGTTTTCCCAAAACAGTGGAAGGTTTATGGCATATAGCATGAGTTAAATTTAAAATTGATAAAATCAGCAAGTGTTTTCTTACTTTTCCAATTTTTTGAATTAACGTCTTTCAATTTTCCGTGCTTTCTTTCTCTGCTCCGTTCCGGCATCTAAATTTGTAGTTTCGCTATAAACTGAAGTGGTTCTAATTGGACTACAAAAACTAGCTATCCAAGATGTGCGTCGCTACAGATTTTGCGTGTCATTTCGAACAAGCCCGGTGATGATGGTGGCTGCCTTGCGTTGCCCTCTAGAACAACACTCACGATACTATTTTGTTTACATCACATTCGCATGAACTGGAAATACGATTCAGCCTGCGCTTCCAAAGTAAGCATGAAATCTACTGTAATGATGAATTTGTGCCTGGTATTGCTCATTGTGTCAAGTGTGGTCCAGGGATGCCACCATAAAAAGGAGCCACCAAAGGTCCCCGTGTGCGACCAGCCGATGAAAAAGGGACCTTGTCGGGAGAGAATCCCACGCATATACTACGATAAGGAGCAGAACGGATGCCGCGTGTACATGTGGGGAGGCTGTGAACCCAACGAGAACAACTTCAGACATCTGCGCGACTGCCAGAGGGCCTGCTGCCGACATAAGAAAAAGAAGTGTAACGACAATCTGGTTCCAAACATAATTGGTGGGTATATGTAATGCCATGTTTGGAGCAAAATATAATAAACCTCTACTCTATAGTGATTTACCAGTCAGAGGTTCTCTACTTTGTTAAACACTTCGGGCTGTAGAAAGTGTAAGATCAAAATTCGGTCGCAATGTTCCAACAACGCTCTCCGCCGCACTATTCCGTGCCATGTCCGTGCTAATCGCCTCCCATCCAGTATGATGCTCTAATGGCACTATGATATGGGTGACTGGAGACTTGTTAAACGAGCAGTGTGTGGCACCCGGCACTTACCAGGTGAGATTACTTGTGATGACGGTGATTGCCTTTTTATTTATAGTACATGATACGTCTAAGCGGCTGTTTTCCTACAAGGGCTGTGCCATGAGTGCTGGATGCTCGCTGTTCAGTTACAGACCTGCTCCCTCAGTGCAAATACATTTTGCACGTGACGACGTGCAAATTGTTCATGGGTCCGACCGCAGAGCCTTGTCAGTGACTAATTCTGTGCTTTGGTTTGCAAAGTCGCTTCGATAGCAAAATGCAAAATGCAAAAAAAGAAGCAAATATTCATATTTTATACCCACCATGCGTCCTTATACACGCCATTAATTTTTTGTTATTATATGGAAGCAATCCTGCAAACTTCTGAACGGTCGTTCCTGGTATCGCCAAACGCAGTCCGCAAATTACCAAGTGCTATTTTCTGCCCTTCGTTTAATGACGAAGGCAGTGAAGGTATGACAAGGCCTAACCTCGCCGGACCTATTTTTCTAAATACGCGCCGGCCGAGGGGGGGGGGGCGGGTACGACCCCCCTCGCCGTTTCGCCCCTGGTGGAGCTAGCGCGTCGCAGAAAAAAACGAGCGTGTGCGCCGTTACGAGACGCAGAGAATGGTACCCGACTTGAAGGTCCTAGGTCAATCGGTGCCCTCTGAGGTCAGGTCAAGTGCCCCAAGGTACGGTTCAGTTTTTGGTGAATAACTTCGCAAAAAAAAAACGGCCGCAGAGCCGCGATTTTGGCAGCATCGTGTTCGCCTCGGTCAGACACGTCGAATCATATACTTTTTGTTTGGGTCAGGTCAACTTAGGGTGTTGACCTCAGGTCACGGTCAGATCAGCACCCCCAAGTCACGAAGGTGGTCGAAAGAGATCATGTCGCATATCATTCGATTCGGCAGGTCTTCCTGAGTCCATTGATGGCTTTTCCGACTCGCTAGCTCAATTTGATCAGGAGTTATTGTCGAACAACTAATATGACCTTGATGACGTCATAAATGACGTCACGCAAGGTCAACATTGCAAAAGTGACGCATTTAACCTTGCAAGGAGTGCATCAAATCACGATTCTGTGTGCTTGAGATAGTTGGAGATCGTTCCCGGCGCCAGAATAACAGTTTTCATTTTTAATCAAGTAAAGTAACCGTACTCTCATAGTTAATATCAAAATCGTAAGAAAAAGGCCTGATAATTCCGAGGAGCTTTCGGCTTACTTGATTATATGTTTTACTTGATTATATGTTTAAGCATGTCTCTCAAAACAGTGCTAACAGCAATTCAGACTAATGAACCCAAAGTTTTCATTTTTCCCCATTGACTTATAATGGTGAGGTCACGAAAATGACCTGACCTCTTATGACCTTTAGGAAAAATCCGAGATATACAAGTTGTGAGACTTGTAATGGATACTAGATCCTGCAAGTTTAATTTCCCTGTGACATCTCCTCTGGCAGTGAGAGCGTTACGAAGTTGCGACATCTGAAGACCGTGCAGAGGTTCACTTATGACCTCATAGGTCAGTGACCTGACCTGACCTGAAAATGCGGTTGGTGTCAAAAGATCCGGCTTGAATCAAAGGTCAGGTATGCAAAGTTTCAGCTCTCTATCGCCAGCATGTTTGGGGCTAAAATGAAAAAAACCTATGGGGTGGTGGTGGCACCCACCCACCCCCCCCCCCTCGGCCGGCGAGGGTTAAGGCTGCCACACACTGGACCTTGCATGCGGGCTGCGAGTTTTTTAAGTTTTCGGGCTTCTTCAAAATCAAATAAAACAATCTTAGCTAAGTGACCCACACTACCATCTAGCATGCAATGCAAGTGTGCATGTTTTCAGCTTGCGAGCGAGCTTGCATCGCATTGCAAAAGTTGGTTTTGAATCAAATTTATATTTTCCTCGCTGCGAGGTCTGCAAGTTCTGCGAGGTTTGCGGGTGTTTCGTTGGGGTGGAATTTTGGTTTGTTGCGCTGGTATTGCGACTATATGTGATTTTCTGAAGGTGTACCGGCTTCACTGCATTCATGAAGTTACCATAAGGGAACGGTCTAATCAGGTACTCTATGAATTAGTGTTATGCCCGCAGGCCGCAAACTCAAAACCCGCAAACTCGCAACCCTCATGCGAGGTCTAGTGTGGGGCGGCCTTTAGAATGAGCTGCTCAAATAAATCGGAGCTCACTTTGTTTTGTATTATTATAAATAAGCTATGATGAACAGCCCACCGATAGGTTCAAGCTGTCGATTTCGGTGTGTACGAAATGCTGTATAGGTAGCAAAGCCACAACAGCATTTTACGATTGATTTGATACAATTGAACGGCTGCATAAAATAATGACAGTCGGACGTCTATCCTTTCTGCCGGCGAGCGGTATCGGCCGACATCCAGCTCTCCAGTCAGGGCCCGTCGACTCTGACTAGTGCCGTTCCCTCACGTCGGCGCGGCAGCGCAGACCCGACCTGCGCGACGTCTACTGGTCATTCACTGAACTAGAGCTTGTGGCGCTAGCGTCGCCCAGGCCACCGATCTGCTAGTGAAAGCACGTTATTTCTTCCACAAGTCGCAAACATTTTAACTTATTGAAAATCGTTACCTTCGATTTCCATTTAAAATTTCTCAAGGCGGGGGCGCCGCAACAAATATTAAGTGTGTGTGTGGGGGGGGGGGGGGGGGGGGGAGGTGGGCCGTGGGGTGGCGGTCGGGTCAGGCCTTCGCCCTGGTGGGCAGGGACGTTTTTGGCCACATTTCTCATTGCCGGTATGGCTTATTATGTATCAATTTTGCATCGTGTGTAAAAAAATGACTACAGGTCACCTAAGGTCTGGTCACCATGTCAACCCAAATAACTATGCTTCTGAAAAAACATGAGACATCTTATCAGTTTAAAAATGCGACCTGGAAGTTTGAACCTTTGTGCACCTATTGCATGAGGTTATAAGTTTCAACAATTCAAGAGCCGTTAATGGATGGATAAGGCCAATTAGAGTCCGGACATTGTTTTAAAGCCTATTCTTATAACACAAAGTGCTTTTTCAGGCTAAGTCAGATCACTGGACTATGACATCGTAAGTGAGCATCTGCACGGTCCTAAAATGTCGCAAAATCGCAGCGCCCACAGAGCCAGAGAACCCTTCACAGGGAGCTGAAACGAACAGGACCTAGTACCTATCCTCTTGAGGTCTCACATCGTTGATATCTCGGATTTTCTTCAACCCTCGCCAGTCGCCGGCCGAGGGGGGGGGGACCCCCGCATATGATTTTTTTCGCGATAGCTCCGAACACTCTGGCGATAAAGAGCTGAAACTTGGCATACCTGACTTTTATTTCAAGCCGAATATTTTGATACCAACCGCATTTTTAGGTCAGGTCAAGTCACTGACTTATGACGTTATAAGTAAACCTCTGCACAGTCTTCAGATGTCATAATTCGAAACGCCCTCACTGCCAGAGGAGCTTTCACAGGGAAATGAAACTTGCAGGATCTACATAGTCCAATTATGAGTCAATATTGACGTCTTGACGAGAGGAACACGATGCTGGCAAAAGTAATGTCATGGCCCCTTTGAGTCAAAAGTTATTGCCGAAAAAAAAACGCTTTTCGTAAAAACGGCTATTTTGGAGTTTTTGCCCTCTGGAGGCTAAACCGTTGACCTGAGGTCAAATCTTAGGATATTATTCAGAAAGGTCTGTGAAATGGCTATCGAATGCGTTTTTTCCGCGGCGCTGTAGCTCTATCGGTTCCCGAGATAGCCATCGGCAGTTTCCAAAATGTTGAAATAGTCAACATTTTGCCTTTGGTGACCTCTGGTGACCTGACCTTTGACCTGACCCAAAAAATGACTGAGGTGTTTTCATCCTTGTTTTGGACGTTCTTTGGATTGCCGCTTACCGCGTGTCGCTACGTGGCCCAGAAGCCGAGTTAGAAGGGGGGGGTGTTCAGACACCCCCCCCCGGCCCGGCGTGGAATCTCAGAGCACCGGCCCGGCGCGGGTTAACCTGACCTCAAGGATTACCTGTTGACCTGAGACCTTAACATTCGCTACCCGTCGCTACATCTCGTAACGGCGCACACGGAACACTACACAGCTACGGAACACTTGAACCTCGTGGACCCGGGAGGGGGAGGGGGAGCTTTTCACTCACCTCCTCCTAATGAATATTTGCAATAGCTCTCTTAAGGAAAACTTTTAATAGCTTTCCCCTTACAATGTGACATCTTCTGAACTAAAAAATTGAGCCCAGCCCACTTGATGACGTCACAGTGTTGATTTTTTATGGACCCTTGCACGGCAAATTTCACATCACAGATGTGACTCTACAACACAGACTACCACAGACGTGCACGTTAACCCTATTCCTGGCGGGCTCCGCCGGGACAAGAAACTGGCGGGGGGGGGGCCGATTCGGCCCCCCCCTGAGATCTCGGAAACTAATGGGCGGATTTTGATCCGGTAAGCGGCACTGGATTGCCATACGCTGCTTTAGTAGATTGCCATACGCTACTAAAATACCAAAACGCTAGTCACATGTCGAGTTTAAAAGTCGTAAAAACTCTGCTCTAGTTCGAGAGCCGGTGGTGGCAGGCGGCAGGCGATTCCAGGACGAGGCCGCTCGGTACGACAAGGCCCGGCGCGACATAGACAGCCGGTAAGCCGGCAGCTCCGGTACACCGGCACACGTTGCCCGCGTTGAGCGCTGCGATACAGCGGCTCGCCGAGTGAATAGGGAGCGGATCGCCTCCGGAGCGCAAGGGTCACTCAGCGCCCTGAACACAGTGGAGCAGTCACGGTGGACGACAAGATCAGCAATGTCATGCCAGCCGAGGGCTCTCAACACCGGTGAAATATGTTCAGAAACCCGCGCTCCGGAGACGACCCTAGCACCAAAATTCAGGATCTTCTGCACCTTATGTAAATGACAGCGAGCGGCCCCGCCCCAGACGGAGAGGCAGTAAAGGATGTGGGGGAAAACATGGCACTGGATAAGGAGCTTACGGGTCTCGGGGGTAAGATGATGACGAATTTTATACAAACATAGAAGGATGGAATTGCACTTTTTGACAACATTTGAAATGTGCTTTTCCCAGGATAGGGTTGAGTCGACCGTCACTCCCAGCATCTTCACAAAAGGGGATGGTTGTAGTGTGTGACCGGATATGGTAAGGGAAAAGGATGAGGTTTTCTTGAGGTTCTGGCCAGTACCCACAAGAAGCAGGGTGGTCTTACTAGGATTCATTTTCAAGGAATTGGATGTGTAATAGGACTGGACAGCGAGCAAGGTGTCTTCCTGCTGTTTTTTAAGGACAGGTAAGTCAGTGGGAAGAGCGGAATCGAGGAGTTGGGTATCGTCTGCATAGGAAATAAGCTGTCCATGAGGAAGGTAGGAAGGTAGGTCATTTGTGAAGATGCTGAAGAGGATTGGGCCGACCAGGGAGCCCTGCGGAACGCCATGGGACATAGGAAGGGATAGGGAGCCGCCTCTCACCACCTGCCGCCGGCCACCGAGGTAACTCGCGAACCACCCGGGATCAACACCGTACCAGCTCAACTTGGACAATAAAATACCATGGTCAACACTATCAAAGGCGCGACTGAGGTCCACCGACGTGATGGCAACAATGTGACCCTTGTCGACGCGGCGCGTCACCCACTCGACAGCGTCGGTGAGAGCATCCTCCGTTGAGTGATATCGGCGGTACGCATACTGAGATGGTGATAAAATAGAGGACGTATCAAGATAAGAAGCGAGCTGATTGCAAACCACCTTTTCACATACTTTCGATAACACTGGTAAAATTGATATAGTTCTAAAATTAACAGCGCTGTCACGGGAACCAGACTTATGAAGCGGCACGACAGAAGCAAGCTTCCAAGATGAGGGAAACGTGCGTAAAGAAAATGAGGCATTGACTAGATGGAGAATGTGGGGTCCAATCACAGGAAAACACTGGCGAATAGCAAACAGTCGTACACCGTCATGTCCCACCGCACGGGAGGACGACAACTGCCGCAGGGCCACAGACAACTCCGGGAGTGTTGTCCAGTGAGAGGAAGTGTTTTATTTACTCGAGTGTGAACAAAAAGTTTCTCGTTTTTTCGTGTGAAGGGAAGCGCTGCAAACGCGAACAAAAAATGTTTAACGGAACCAAAAGTTACGCACGGCGTAGCGGCAATGAATCCCTTAGAGATAGGCTTGGGACTTCCAGGCCATTTCAGGCCACTCAGGCTCAGTGTGGACTCTCAGAAGCCTGCTTAGGATCCCGGAGATCGGCGTGGGCTACCCCAAATACTTTTACGTGTATGTGGTGCTTTAGGGCTTTCCGAGCCCAAGGTGGGCCCTCAGAAGCCAGTGTGGGCGGCGGGCGCTAGGAGACTAGGCCCAGGTTGAGCCTGGAGCCCTCGGATAACAGTGTGAAGTGAACCCTCGGGGTCTGTATCGAATCCCTAAGGACCCTACGTAGGGAGTGGGACATAAGAAACGTGTTTCGCGGCCCTCAGAGGGACACGTGAGTTGTGACCCCTCAGATGCCGGCTTGGGGTTGGCAAAGTCTGTCGCCTCAAAAGTTCGCCGCTGAACTATCAGAACTAAGGTTAAGGTTCTCAGAAATTTTCGAAGGCATCCTCAAAGATACGTGCGGCCCTTCAGAGGTCTACGTATATATAATGTCCTCAAAGATTCCTGTATGGGCCCTCAGAGAACATGGACACCAGTGGGACTCTCAGAGGCCGGTTTGGGCCCTCTGAAAGCTTCTTATAGCTCAGTGGAGCTCCTTAGGAGCCTGTGTGAAAAGCAAGCTCATGAGCCATGCGGCACTTGAACGGTACTTGAGCCTGTCGCAGACATTTGACGAGAGTTTAGAAAGGCCCCGAAGATTTCGTGTCACGCTTTGAACGAAAATTATGTGTCAGCACTCCAAAACTTATTAAAATCAGGTAAAAAATGTAATACAGAACCAACTAGGAACAAGCAATGAATCACAGCATTGACATTTCCGGGTCTGGAGTCGGAGTCTTGAAGATTTTGGCGATTGCGACTCCGACTCTGGTTTGAACTTCACACTCCAACCGAGTGTGACCTCACAGGCATTCTCAGAAACGTGCCCCCATTTTTTCCCCGACTCCAAAATCTCATCGGATCTGTATCGATCTCAGGGGGTGCCCGGTCCGAGGTTGGGGGGGGGGGAGCAAGCTGCCCCGCTTGCCCCCCGTCGCGACGCTAATGCCTTGACCTCTGATTTTGAGAGTTGAAATGACAAAGGTCAAAAGTTATAGGTGCTCTAGCATAGTCTTGTGGAATTCATTCGTTTGGCGCCGCTCTTGTTTCCATCGACTTATTAACGGAGTTAGCTTGTGGGTGGTGGTGGTGTGTGTGGGGGGGAGGGAAGGGGTTGCGGTGGTGGTGGTGGGGGGGGGGGGAGATCATTCCCGGTGGACTGACACTTGCGCGACTTTTGGACTCGATTTTGTCGTGAAAAGTCATGTCATTTTTAGTCACGAACTGGGAATCTGATCCTGCACTGTTTACGACTAGCTCACGCATATTTAGTTTACGAGTTTGCGGCGATTTCACGAGAAGTTCACGAATGAGAACGCATTAGTGCCCACATTGACAAGAACTGGCAAGACGAGGTCATCCATAGTTTTCGCGTAGTTTGCGCATATCTTACGCACAGAAGCGTAGGCAGGGGGCACTGGGCCATGCCCCCTTGGGCGCCGAGGGCGCCTTTTGCGATTCGAGGGCACCGAAGGTGCACTCCAATCGCGAACGTGTTTACAAGAATAATGCGGTTGGAGGGCACCCTCGGGCGCCCTCGTACTAATCGTAGCGGTAGTTGTCGATCTAAGTCAAATCGCTGCCCTCATACCCACTGGTGCCCTCATTTTGTTCAGCATGCTTCTACCTATTGACATCCTCCTGTAAATTGCCGCCCTCTTACCCAAAGGCGCCCACATGTAGGCCGTCGCCCAGCTACCCATTGGCGCCCATCTGTTGGTCGGCGCCTTCCTTCCTATGGCGCCCTCCTCCCTAACGCGCCTTCCTGTGGAATTTTGATGCCCGCTCACCTCCCTTCTGGCACCCTCTTGTTGATCGCTTCCCTCCTGCCCATTGACGCCCTCCTAACTATTGGCTCCCTCCTGTTGAATGTTGATGGCAAGCCTCCTACCTATTGGTGCTCTCATGCTCCCTCCTACCCACTGGCGCCCTCCTGTTGATCGCCGCCTCCTACCCACTGGTGCTTTCCTGTTGATCGCCGCCCTCCTCACAGGCGCCCTCCTGTTCAGTATCACCCTCTTGGGCAAATGCGCTCTCCTCACCATTGCCGCCCTCCTGTCGATCGTCATCCTTACACCCATTGACGACTTCCTGTTGATGACCGCCCTCCCACCTATTGACGACCTGATGTTGATTGCCGTTATTCTGCCTATTGGCGACCTCATGCTGATCACCACCTTCCCAACTATTGGGGCTCTCCTGTTCCTCTCCGCCCTCTTACATGGTGGCACCCTCCTGTTGATTGCTGATCGGAGCCTTCCTACCTATTGGCGCACTCCTGTTGATCGCCTCACTTCCACCCATTGGCGACCTTCTGTTGATCGCCACCCTCCCACCTATTGGCGCCCCCTTGTTGATAACTGTCCTCCTGATCATTGCCGCCCTCCTCACAGGCGTAATCTCATTCAATGTCACCGTCCTGGGCAAAAGTGCCCTCTAACTATAGCACTCGCCTGTAAACCACCACCCTTCTATCCATTGGCGACCTCTTACTGTTGATTGTCATCCTCCTACCTATTGACTTCTTCCTGTTGATCGCCACCTTCCTACCCATTGGTGCCCTCCTTTTTATCACCACCCTTCATATCTATTGGTGCCCTCCTGTCGAATGTTTATCGGGGCTCTCCTACCTTTTGGCGCCCTCCTGTTAAGTCGTCGCCCTTCTACCCATTAGCGCCCTCCTTTTGATCGCCGCCCTCATGATCATTGAAGCCCTCCTGTTTTTTGTCGGTGCCTTTCTACCTATGGGTACCCTCCAGTTGAATGTTGATCGAGAGCCCTCTTACCTATTTGACGCTCTCCTGACGATCACCGCCCTCTCAACCACTGACGCCCTCCTGTCGAGCACAGTCGTTCATGACAGTCATGACATTTATATGGAGCACGGTAAAGTACATAGTCAATAGACTCGGCCGCAACAACAAGCATTTGAAGTTTTGTTGATTGAAACTGTAAAAGTTATTTCCGCATCATGACAACAACTTGCCCTAGATAAATTCCAAAAAGGCACTGTTTCAGACCTCGGCGGGGTGAAGATCTATAAGGGCTGCTCAGATCGATTGCAACATTTTAGGAGTAAAGGCTTGTCTACAAATCATGGTCCAACTGTTTTGGAACGATTCGGTCCAACAGCAGTAGGCAAATCGTTAGAAAAAAAAACGGGCGGCGCATATAGTTTCAACAGCGTTTTTGTCATGGTCAGTCGAATGACCAGATAATAATCGAAATCGGTCGAGTAGTTTCCATACCAAATGGTGCCCACTGCCAGTGGTCTGCCACAGCGTATGTCAATATGATGTACTTACATGCAACGCATCGCCACTTTAGAAGAACAAAGCACACAACACCCAGGGTATATTGTATTGCATGTCTTAGTGGGATATTGAATTAGGCACAACACCACTGTTTTCATACCATCCATAGCCTCTTGATGCATAGCATATGTGTTGAGCTCTCATGCCTGACTTTAACACGCGCACTGCAGGGGGGGGGGTTGTTTTCAACCCCCCCTGTGGTTTTTCGCAAATCGCGAGAAAACGGCGGCGCGTAGCGCCGCCAAATTTTGCATACCTGTTCTCCCAACTTTCGCACACCTTGAGTAAAAATTTTGACCCCAGGTGACCTATGGTCAGGTCACCAGGTCAGGTCAAGTGACCCTACCTCGAAACGTAAATTTCGAAGTTTGCAATCCCACCAAGCCCACAGTTGTTGAGATATGATCTTGAAACCCACAGGAAATAGTAAAGTCATCACGAGCTACAACTTGTATATCTCGGAATTTTTATATCGATGACCTAAGGTCAGGTCATTTTTGCGACCGGCCCATTATAAGTCAATGGGAGAAATTTCAACTTACTCTGAATGCCATCCTATGACTTCAATACGCTCAGGATCATAGTATTACAGGTCCCTGTTGGTGATTTCACCGAAACATATCACTTATGACCTTTGGAAGGTGATCTCCAGGTCATCTTAGGTCACCTGAGGTCACCAGCGGTTTTTCTTCAATAACTTGAGATTGAATAGAGATAGAGACTCCGTTCGACGTTTATCGTGTTTTTCTCGTCAATGCGGATCGAATGATATGCAACATGACCTATTTCGGTCAGGTCATGACCTTGACCTGAGGTCAATTTTTCAACTTGAGCTTTCGAGGTCATATTATATATCATTCGATGCGCCTTGACGAGCTAAGAACGATGGCGTTCGAATCGATCCTCTGTCTTGTGTGCAAGACAAGTTATTCAAGAAAAACTACCGCGAAATTCCTGTTGTGAAAATCGTAACATTTTGTCTTCGGTGACCTCTGGTGACCTCGTTTTTGACCTGACCCAAAAATGATCTTAGTATTTCTTGTAGATCTCATCTTAACCTATCCAACGCCGTTTACCGCTTGTCGCTATGTTGCGCCGTTTTCGAGATCTCAGGGGGGGTTGTTTTCAACCCCCCCCCCCCCTGCAGTTCGTGTTCGGCTCAGACCCGCTGCAGTGCGCGTGTTAAAACGTGTGATACTCTTTCACCGAATACCTACTCTTTGAATGTCTCCGCAATGCATTTTATCTGTCGGCACATTTATCCTGGACTACATATTTTCCCAGTCTATCGTAAATTAGCTATTGAAGTTTACTCCAAAACTAGCAAAATCCCCAGTTTCTGCCTCAGTACCTACCAGCCGCTCTCTCGCTCCCCGGAGCTGCGTTTAGGAGCGTTGTCAGCAGCTGTCTCGGGCGGGCCGCTCCACCCTTGCACTGCACGTGCCCTGGGACCTCTGGCGTCGGTCACGGCTGCCCCCGCTCCCCACCAGCCAGCCGGCCACAGTCCAAACCCTTTCAGCGCCGCCATCCTCCCGATAAAACTGTGTTGCAGACCGTTTTTTGGTCGCACCCGGCAGCTGGACGTGCAACATTTTCAATGGCACGTCGCGGCTCCCCTGCACCGTAATGACAGGGTGCGCGCGGGGCCCGGCGAATGGCGGGACCTCGCAATGGGAGCGGCGCACCACCCGAGAGGACAATTATTAGCCGCTATCGAAATGCGTTTGGGCGATATAATTTGCATAGAGACGCCGATTGGGTGCTGTCGATCACAGGCAAATGTTGCACGGCTCGCGCTAGGAGCGTCAGTGTGAGTTGGGACCCGCAGGTGACACCATAGGGCAGCCTCGAGCGCTCGGAGGTCAGGGCAGGTCAGAGAAGGTCAGGGAGTTCAATGCGGTGTTTTTCAGTGAGGTGAAAGGTGGAATAGAGTGAGCTGAGGAGGGTGATAAGTGATGAGCGATCCCAGGAGCTGGAGGGCTAATCTAAGGTGAGTAACTATGCGTATAGTTGAACGTTTGGGCTCAGCATCGTGTCCCTTAGTAGTGGCCTGTTTTTCCCGAAAACATCCTGGCATTCCAAAACATGACGTCATATTTCCCCGCCACGCTCAATAAGATGGTCAAAGCCGGTCCATGGCGGCTTTGGGGGAGGGCACTGGCAAATCTTTCCTTCTCACAGTCAGAACAGTGAAGCTGTGTCGCTTTCATCACGTTACCAAACTCAACAATTATGCGAAACCCATTTTTTTGGGGGGGGGGAATGAAATAAACTTTTTAGGTATTATTCCTCACTAGCAGAGTCCAATTGCAATAGGATCTTATGGATACGTCCATGCCTGAGTGGTAAACAACTCCTACCATAAGCTGAGCACTGAACACCCCCTTCCAAACACAACAAAACGTCCTTATTATAGGATCGCCACGCGATGTGCCCGTATAATGATATAAGGTAGCATTGCTTTTGAGTTTATCCAATCAAAAACCGACACATGCATTTCACATTTTCAGCCCACATAAACTATTTAACTTTTATTTCATAAAATCTGCCTTACACCTACATGCTTGTGCAATAGTGCAAGAGATGAAACACTGCATTACTTCTCACATAGTACATTGCAAGATCCAATCTGAGGGATGCAATTTTAGCCTGTATTGCTGCCTAAATTTGAAAATGCCACCACAAGTGCCAACCTACCCTGGGTCGGCATGCCGCCTATGAGTATATGAAAATAAGTATAAATATTCGTTGCAGCTAATCCTGTCCATCCACGAGTGCCCGATGTGACCTGTCGGCGTTTCCGGCCCGATTCTGCTGTGTCGGTCCAACCGGCCGCGGTCGGCCCCCGACCGGGGCATTCGCACTGACCGAAGGCAGGTAAAGGCACGGTCACTGACACTGATCAATAGTAGATAGCTATATGCGTGTTCACCGCAAAAACTGATAAAAAGTATGCTTAAAAGCACACTTTTCTTACAAACCGGAACACAGTCATAACCGCTTGATTTGGTCTTGCTCGTAACTTTTATGATAATGGGTTTGTACAAAAATTTTCATGAAATATTGTTATTAGTGTTACCAAAATGTGGACACCGAACATGAAAGTGGACGAAGAGCTTAGGTTCCCCACCATTGCTTTACACTCATGAGCATAAATCAGTCGAATTGTCTCAATCTAACATTCATGTCTGTCAATATTGTCATGCATATTTCTTTTTCTCTAACGCTTCATCTGGTACATACACTTTCAATCGTGGAATTTCATATTGATTTATTACAAAATAGTTATCTAATCTTCTTTTCTTCAAAGGATGTTCAGCTCAACTTTTGTCATTGCCGGATACCTCCCCAGCAGCCATTTTGTTTTTACTGGAAGAGCCTGTAATAAACGCACCAGAAATGAACAATGCATATGCTTATGCATGTTGACCATCTACTAAGAAAAGCAACGTTGTAGGTATAGGGTACGTATACATGCTTTGAGTTGGGACAACATCAGTGCTTGTACAGTAAACAACATTTATGTGATCAAGAATGAATGGTATGGGGCAAATTAGGTGTTCCACAACGTATCTTTGTATATGCATTCAGGAAGCAAAGAAAAAATAATAAATTCGAAATTTGAAATCAATCAATGTCCACCCACTTCCGCGCAGCGCAAGATACCGGATGTGATATGCCATTGGGTGGAGCTGCTGTCCTATACCTGCGGATAGAACAGTAGCAGTCAGAGCCTCGGCTAACATGTTAACCCGCGACCGCCTGGGGGGGGGGGGGGGGGTCGGATCCGACCCCCCTCCGTTTTTCTTGAATAACTTATGAACCGCTTACGCTATCGACTTGAAACTTGGCATACCTTCTCCCCCATCAATTTGACGTATCCTGTGCAATTTTTTAGAACAAAAATTTACAATTTTTTTTTAGATATATCGATTTTAGTGACGTAACTACATGGCGTTTTCAGTCAAAAAGTGGTAAATGTTTAAAAAATCGCCAAAAATCAGGGTTTTAAGCAAATTGCAAATTAATGACATGAATAGACGCAGCTCAACGAGTTCTTTAAAATGGCTATCTCGGATTTTCCATAAAATGCGTTTTTCACCCCTAAAAATTCAAAAAACTACATTTTTTGGAAAACAGATAATTAAATCCAAAATTTTGATAATTTTCAAAAAACCGGAATAAATGTTATAGAGCTCTATTAGAACATTAGATGTCCCAAATTTCAACTTTCTATCTTGATTTTTCACCCCCAAATTGTAAAAAATAGCTCCAACATGCATAGGGCATGGTGACGTCATAAGCATTTTCGTGAATTAGAGGCACTTCTGAACATCGCATGTGACAAAAAATGGCACCACTAGATTCCTGTGACAAAGTTCGTTTAGAAAAGTGCATTTTTATGTCAAAAATAAAAAGTTGAAAAATTGAACTTTTTTCTTAGCCCTCGTTTAGTTATGTATGGTATAAACGATTTTTTATGCTTTCAATGCACACTTATCACCAGCACAGTGACTTGGGGTCACATATAACCATTACCATCGGATTCGGCGTGAAAAAAATAAGCCATAAAACATGTGTCGCACGCCCATGTAGCAGAAAGTGAAAACCGTGACCTTTCGTGACCTGACCTGACCTTAACCCGTACTTAGTATGACCCCTATACGCACATGGTGCCTTCACTAGGTCTTTGAGGTCATTTTTGGTGAGTTTCGAGCAGCAGCTGTCGATTCCGCTGTCCGTAAGCCTAATCATGCAAAACCCCAGAATTTGACCTTTGACCTGACCTTGACCCGAAAGTTGACCTTAATCTTAAAATCTTAACCCTCGCCCGCACATGGGGGGTGGTTGCCACCCCCCCCCCCCCCAGGCAGTCTTTCTGCTCTGCACTCAACATTTTTAGAGCTAGAAGGCTGATTTTTCGTATAGCTGCTCGTCTATCCTTTCTTGATGTCCACTGAAAATTTCAAGTTTCTGTGTTTTTTGGTTTCGGAGATATGACCTTATTTTTCAGGTCATGTCATGACCCAAATGGCCAATTCTCAACATCTTGCGTTTGCCATGGGCCTTGTGAGCTTTTGGCACCCTGATTTCGGCCTTTTTTGCCAGTCTTACCTCCCACCTATCATGGAACATGCTGTTCGACGATGTACAGGGGTCAAGGTCAGGGTCAAGGTCAACCTAGGTCATCTAAGATAATTGCGTTTTAGGCAAGCTGAATTTACTTTTTGTGAAGTTTTTTTGACTGCATTTTTGGTAAAAGCTTCTCAGATCATGATTTCATGTGATATGGACCCAAAAACAATCGGTGCACACATCAGTATACACACAGACACACACAGACATACAAACACATATAATTGACCTTGACCTAACTTGACCTGAAATGACCTCAGCAGCAAAATTCTGGTCGGATAGTGTGACAAAGAGGTTCTAGCTGGCTTGGCACCAGAAAACAGCATCGTCATCGGTATTTGATAAGCAGCGCACTTGATATCCAACGGTGACCCAAAACAGCAACATTTTTTAGTTTGACCTGACCTGGAAGGTCAATGACTGACCTGAGAAGGTAAAACTGGGTATCATTGGATTCGTCTCTTCCCAAAAAATCTTTTTGGTCTTTACTGCTAAGCTCTATCTCCAACAGGAACGAAATGGCGCGGGGGGGGGTGGCAACCACCCCCCCCCCATGTGCGTTCTAGGATGGGAAAATGGCATGTGCGGGCGAGGGTTAAGAGTGCTTCGGGAAGGTCTCGTAGAGCCCTTTCGAACGCCGCCTCGCGGGGCTCGATGCGACCATTGGTTCTCGAGATAACAGGGGGGGGGGGGTCGGATCCGACCCCCCCAGGCTGTCGTGGGTACGGAAATAGCCCAGGCGGTGCCGGGTTAACTGGTGGTCCAAATGGCCCACCAGTGACCCGAAATGGCCCACCAGCCTCAAAGATTTGGCCCACCAGTAATTTTCCGAAAAAATCTAAGTTTTCACATTTTTCACATTTCAAATTGAATTAGCAGACCTTATCGTACATTTTCAGGCTGTAAAGTATCCATCGGTGAAACATATTCTTGTGAAAAAAACTTCATCCTATTAATTGCAATATCCTCTTGGGGTAAAAAGTGGACTATAGTATCCGCAACTTTAAAAAAAATCCACCACCTACGTCTTTGCTATATGATTTTTACTTCGATTTCCATGTGACGTCACAGTACCTACTTCCATGTCCGGTGGTGTCCGGTGTGCTCAACCGGACGCCACCGGACATGGAACGGATGACATACGGACGTCCAACGGAAACAAACGGACATCACCGGACGCCGACAGTTCTCGTCCGTTTCTCGTCCGTTGGTCCAATCCGGTGAAGTGTGACCGAGGCTTTAACCCTCGCCGGCCGAGGGGGGGGCGGGTGCCGCCCCCCCCATAGGGTTTTTTCGCGATAGCTCCGAACACGCTGGCGATAGAGAATTGAAACTTGGCATACCTGACCTTTGATCCAAGCCGGATCTTTTGACACCAACCGCATTTTTGGGTCAGGTCAGGTCACTGACCTATGACGTCATAAGTGAACCTCTGCACGGTCTTCAGATGTCGCAACTTCGCAACGCCCTCACTGCTAGAGGAGATGTCACAGGGAAATGAAACTTGCAGGATCTAGTATCCATTATGAGTCCCACAACTTGTATATCTCGGATTTTTCCTAAAGGTCATATGAGGTCAGGTCATTTTCGTGACCTCACCATTATAAGTCAATGGGGAAAAATTCAAACTGCTATTCTGGCGCCGGGAACGATCTCCAACTATCTCAAGCACACAGAATCGTGATTTGATGCACTCCTTGCAAGGTTAGATGCGTCACTTTTGCAATGTTGACCTTGCGTGACGTCATTTATGACGTCATCAAGGTCATATTAGTTTTTCGTCAATAACTCTTGATCAAATTGAGCTAGCGAGTCGGGAAAGCCACCGATGGACTCAGGAAGGCCTGCCGAATCGAATGATATGCGACATGACCTCTTTCGACCAACTTCGTGACCTGGGGGTGCTGACCTGACCTTGACCTGAGGTCAACACCCCAAGTTGACCTGACCCGGACAAAAAGTATATCATTCGACGCGCCTGAGCGAGACGAACACGATGCTGCCAAAATCGGCGCTCTGCGGCCGTTTTTTGCGAAGTTATTCACCAAAAACTGAACCGTACCTTGGGGCACTTGACCTGACCTCAGAGGTCACCGGTTGACCTAGGACCTTAAAATCGGGTACCAATCTCTGCGTCTCGTAACGGCGCACACGCTCGTTTTTTCCGCGACGCGCTAGCTCCACCAGGGGCGAAACGGCGAGGGGGGGGGGGTCGTACCCGCCCCCCCCCCCCTCGGCCGGCGCGTATGCAGAAAACCAATAGGTCCGGCGAGGGTTAAATTTTATGCAATAAACGTGAAAGACGTCTGCCTCTGTCAATTACAGATAGTGTCGGCGGCTTCCAGCCGATCGAGGTCTGCGAGAGTTCTTGCAAGCTTTCCGATCGATCGAGTGGTTGCAGTCACATAAGCATCTGCCGCAGACCAGTCGTTTACAAGAAAACTACGAATAAAGAACAGACCAGTTCAGACGGTCGGGGATAAGCCTGCGAGCGATCTCAGACGGCTCGCCGATATACACATTATAAGCCAGAGTTAAACTATAAGGGGTAGTGTTGCCGACTTCCAGCCGATTGAAGTCTGCAAGCGATATTATGCGTCTTCAATGACTGGTGTGATGCTTGCAGTTACACATCTGACCAGTTGGACGAATTTCGAACCGTTCAAGTCAGCGTTCCAAAAATTTCTCATTTAATTGGGCTGAAGATGACACTCAAGAATAAGAATGGATAATTTTCCACTCTCACATTTTGGGTGGCTAGATTTTCCACTCAGACACCCAAGAGAAATCTGAAGTTTGGGACACTGTTCAGTGTTCACCAGAAGTGTACATAACTTAGTTTTTTTTTATAAGAAAATATTAGGGTTGCGCAGTGCGCTTGGGGTTTTGACTCAGTCCTTTTCCATGCGACACCAATAGGCTTAATGATCATTTTCAGAGATGTTGGGGTTGCTGCTACAACCCCCTTTTGGGGTTCCTGCTACAACCCACTTTATATGAAAAGTTGCACTCGTGCTGTTCACAATTCCTCCCGATCCACCCGATCCCGTCCGACCGCTTCCAAATCTCCGACTAGTCGGCGAGCGATCCACTCAGGGCTCGCTGATTTTTAACATCCGACCGGCCGTAAGTTATCGTCCAAAGTTTTATAATCTGCGTCAATATTTTGTGCATATTTGTGCGATTTTATGTGCACTGCCGGAGTATCACCACTGAGAGGGTTGTGGGTCCCTACTCTCTCTCTCTCTCTCTCTCTCTCTCTCTCTCTCTCTCTCTCTCTCTCTCTCTCTCTCTCTCTCTCTCTCTCTCTCTCTCTCTCTCTCTCTCTCTCTCTCTCTCTCTCTCTCTCTCTCTCTCTCTCTCTCTCTCTCTGAAGAGTCGGGGGGAGTCGAGCCCCGTTTTTTACATTTTTTAATGCCATCCTGACGTTTTTTTGCAGAATAAAGTGGCCGAAATCTGGGGAGAAATCGAAAATTGGGGGGGGGGCTATAGCTACGAAGGTCAGTCCATGTCGCTGCCCAAGTGGCCCACCAGTCAAAATTCCTTAGCCGAGGCCCTGGTAGCAGTCGTGGACAAATTAATTCCTCACAACATCTTTTAGTTCCCTCACAATGTTTGAATCTGGCAGCGACCTTGTGCAATGTGCATTGCTGTTCCAAACGTTGATCAAGACAGCTTCAGGACGGAACTACGTGTTGGCTAGTGATGTTGTAACTGCAACATGTTAATAAATTGCAGAATCACCTAATTATGCCTCCAAGAAATGTATCGCCGCACGCACGTGTTACCTTGAAAGGCAGCTAAAGACAGCCAGTTTCTTTAAGCACAGTCATGGTCGACGGAACACCCAACGTCCAACTGTTTCCAACAGCTTCAGTAGTAACTATGCTATTCCGTCAACCACTCTCTCAAACCAGTGATCGGGTAGACACTTCTCGTAGAATATACTTATCCAGAGTATATCTATTTTTCATAGTTGCACCGAAAACTTCACTAAACATTATTGAGTTAACGTCTCAGGGCCCACTTCTGGAGGCAAATAACGGTCGTCACAGCAGGACTTTTTTCCGCAACAATGGTAGGGTGCAGTCGTAGCCAATAAGGCAAGTCTCACTCGACAATAATTGAACAGTGATACAGACCTGTTTGTAAATTGTAATGGCAAAATTTCTTCCATTTTTCCATAAAATGAAATGATGATGACTAGGCTATAAAGTTGACGAATGATGTAGCTAATAGCATTAAAATTTATCTGCTGGGATTGTGGAAGCCTTAGACGGCAGTGGCGGCGGAACACCTTCAATTAATTAAGGGAGGATGGGCACTGTCGACTTTTGGTCCCATTCTTTTCATGCAACGCCCATAGGAATAATGCCAAAATGTCAAAATCAAAGGGGGCACGGTGCCCTGGTGCCCTCCCCGTTCCGCCGTCTATGGTAGACGGCATGCCTAAAATGCACAATGTCAACACTTTTAGTCGCTGATATACAATTTATTTCTACATTTCCATATCCGGTCCAACATTATTAAATACCATGATCGATGATCATGGCCCACTATGAATGCTGCTGGTGACATTTGAAAATGTATGCCTGTTCAAAATGTCTGAGCTTGGCTGGCGATGATGGTTCGGCCCTCGGGCAGCTCGTCAGCGATGACATTTTCACGTCGTTTTCGAATTTCCGTCGGCTTTATTTCGGAATCTCCTGTCAAAGCCTTACAGAAATGTCATTAAGCGCGAGCTGAAATTCTACTTTCATCCGAACGTCGGGCTGATTTTACGCCACCACTGCCGAAAGAGAAGCCTTTTCCTCATTTTGATTGGCCGGCGCGATGCTGAGCTGGGCTATGATTGGTGCAGGAGCTGGCGCTTTCAAAATTTGTCCCCAGCGGACGAATGGCGCTGTCTTGAGTGGGAGGGGCCGAGCAAAAGTGTTTCCCAGCCAGGCCGAAAAACAGGTCACCGTCGTCTACACGGTCCCCGGTCAATATTTGCGAGCTGCAACAGCCAATCACAGAGCGCCGCGCCGGCTCCTCCAAACGCCTGCCATAAAACCGTCCTTGCAGCCATCAGGCTAGTTAATTTCGTTCTTGTTTACCATACTCTGTATCCGTCGGCGAGTTAATCAGGTGACAGTATTCGGAGCCAGCTCCAAAGAGATCCGCCATCGCTAATTCACTGCCATAAATCTGAACGACAGCAGGCCTGTCCGGGGAATACTTTGTCGCTTTGATGCAGACGCCTGCTTCTGACAGGACGGCCGCGCATATAGTCGAAGAAGGAATTAGATCTCCTTTCAAAGATGGCCGCCAGCCGCCATCAAATGTCCTAATTATTCGTGTTTGTGGTCGGCCCCGGGGCTGGCCAGAAATGAGGGGTCCAATATATGACGCTCGTGTAGAGATCTAAGGAGGAGAATGAGAGAGACTGGGATCTCAGGGCTGTTCATATTTGTATGGAATATGCGCCTATAAAATGGTATTTTACCTAGTCAAGTATATGTAAAAAAGTTGACAAGAAATGAAAGGACGGTTTTAGCATTTTACATTTGAGGATGCAGAGAAAAAAACTAACGCGTTTACTAAAAATTTTGCTCTTGTTCTTCAACCTTTGGAAGGTATGCACTCTAAACATCCATCCAACAATCGGCGGCTAACTTTATCAACTTTATCAACTTTATCAATTTTCTTCCAATATATCAACTCTTAAATTTCGAAGCCGAATGGCTCGCTTTGTTAGTGTATAAAATGTCATTATAGTGTCTTCTTTGAGTCAGCTGTTACTCGTTCTAAATATGCATGTGTATAATGTTTCGTTTATTGTTGCTGAAAGGTCGTAGTTTGCATGCATTGTAACACTTTCTTGAATGTCAGTATATAGGAGTTTAACCCGCGCCCGGCTGGGGGTCCTGGATTTCCACGCCCTGCTGGGGGGGGGGGGGGTGTTTGAACACCCCCCCCCCCTTGTAACTCGGCTCCTGGGCCACGTAGCGATACGCGGAAGGCGGCATTCGAAAGAGCGTCAAAAATAATGACGAAATCACTTCGGTCAATTTTTTGGTCAGGTCAAAGGTCAGGTCACCAGAGGTCATTGAAGGCAAAATTTCGCCGATTTCCAGGTCGAATGTAGAAAACTTCCAAGAAGTCAACGCATAACTATGAGAACCAATAGAGCTACAGCGCCGCGGAAAAACGCATTCGATAGCCCTATTAAAGCCCTTTCTGAGTAATTCTCTCAGATTTGACCTAACGTCAACGGTTTTGCCTGCAGGGGGCAAAAATTGCAAAAATAGCCGATTTTTTCGGAAAGAGTTTTTCTGCAATAACTTTTGACCCAAGCGTTGTACGAGCTTACTTTTACCGGCATTGTGCTCCTCTCGTCAAGACGCATCGAATGAACTATAAGTTGACCTTGAAAGGTCAACTTGAAAATTTGACCTCAGGTCAAGGTCAAGACCTGACCGGAAAGGGTCATGTTGCATATCAGTCGATCCGTATCGTCGAGCTGAACACATCTAAGGCGTTTTCATCGCTCTAGCATGCCTCTATCAAAAGTTATTTGCGAAAAACTGTTAGATACCATTCGTGACCTAAGATGACCTCAGGGCATAAACAAGGGTCACGGACACCATTTTCATGTTCAGGGTGTCTAAACCACTTGTAATTCGGTGTTTGGGAGTGTTTATAATGTCTTTTGTCCAAAAGAGGCGCATTTCAATTTTCTCCCATTGACTTATAATGGGGAGGTCGCAAAATTGACCTAACCTTAGGTCATCGATATCAAAATTCTGAGATATACATTTTGTACATGCTATTGCTCTTAGCAATCGCTGAAAGTTTCAAAGCGATCGGTCACTCAGTGTAGCTATGACAGACATTGAAACTTTTTATGAGGTGAGGTCACTTCAAGTGACCTGGTGACCTGACCTTGAATGACCTTGGTCTGAAATTTTCACAACATGTGTAGAATTGATGTACGATAAGGTCGCCGTTTTTGAGATATTCGCGAAAAAACCACAAGGGGGGTGTTCAAACACCCCCCCCCCCCCCAGCAGGGCGCGGGTTAACCCGCGCGGGGCTGGGGTCTCCAGCCGAACGCGCGGGGCTGGGGGGGTAAATTTTACCCCCCCCCCTGTTATCTCCCGAACTAATGGTCCGATTTGGAAAATTCAAACGCCAATCGAAAGCTCTCATCACGAACTACTAAAAACATGTACTTAATTTAAAGCTTGAGGTCAAGGTCAAGGTCAGGTCAAGGGTACAAATTGCAAGTTTCTACAGTATCGGCCTTGCACCGTAGTTGCCGAAGAATGGAGTCATGGACTGAGACTGATCGCCCAAAACGTGTTCTTAGGCTACCAAGACAATAGTAGTTGCATACAATATCATTCAGAGGTCAAGGTCAAGGTCAGGTCAGGTCAGGTCAGGTCACCAAAAAACAAAATATAGAAAAGGGCATGTGCGACACATGTTTTATGGGTCATTTTACTCATAGAATTCAATAGGCACACTCAATAAGTGATATGGACCACCTCTGGATGAATTTCAGGTCGAGGTCAGGTCAAGGTCAGGTCAAGTGAGGTCAAATTTTGAAGTTGGTTGTTAAGGCCTAAAAAGGTGTCTATCTGATGCAGTTTTTCACGGCGAATCGAATGGTGCTATTTTTGTTTCCGTACGAGGTCTAGAACTTCCAAAAACGTCATTTTTCAAAAATTTTGTGTGTCGTGACGTCATAAAATTTTGAATAACTCCCACATTTTTGAACCGATTCTTCTAAAATTTGGTATGTAGGTGCACATAGACCACGTCTCTGACATATATTCCGGTTTTTTCGATAGACTCAAAATTTTGGATTTTACAATGATTTTCCCAAAAAATTCAGTTTTTTGAAATCCAAATTTTTTAAAAAACCGAGATAGCCATTTGATAGACAAAGTAAAATTACGTATAACCTTTTTTGTTACGTCTTGATTCCTTTAAAAATGAAGATGTTAGCGGCGTTTGAACTTTTGCCGTTTTTGATGCGAAAATGGCGAACATGACGTCACTAAAACGTCAATTTCTCAAAAATTTTCCGACGGATTTCGCTCAAATTTTCAGGGAAGGTGTCCAATTGATGTAAGAAAAGGTACTGAAAGTTTGGCGGCGCTGCGCGCCGCCGTTTTTGAGATATCGCAAAAATTCGCGAGGGGGGGTAAAATTTACCCCCCCCAGCCCCGCGCGGGTTAAATAAAATGTCACTTTTTGTTACATTTAGGCATGACAGAGAGTATAAGATTCATTTAACCTAATATTGCAGAATATTATTGCGAGCTGATACCTTCCAGACCATCGCTGGTTTATATCCGGCATTGAGAGGTTATTAAATTTGACAGTCTACAAACCTGTCAAATCCAAGACTGTATAAGTTACTATTATATAAATTTGTTGACGTGTAGTATCCAAATCAACTATTGTCTGACTTTGCATTCATCGTAAATACCGTCAACACGGCTTTTATCTACAACAGGAGTGTATGATATCATGTCCATCTTATATAGATCAATTATCAATCTACATACCTACGTCATGACTGAAAAGATATACGACTACGTTGCGGAATCCAGGCCGGGCAGTGACCTCTGAAATTGGTCAATCACGCGCACTGCACCGCTTCAGTTGCGCACACAATCACCGTCCTCGTTCCTAAATACCACCCCGAGCTATTATGATTCAACCGACCGCTATCAGTGGAATCTGACCTGGTTTGACCCCATAAACCCTAGTATCGGTCACCTACAGCCTGCATCGTTCACTAACTGACCCAGCACGCGCCGCGTGACCTCTGTTCAGAGGCGGCAGCTCTCCGTTTCGGTCCACCGGGCACGGACCGTCCACCGGTGACGTCATCAGCCCAGGTGGGCCGGACGGTGATGGAGGGTCTAACCACGGCGGCATGCTGACCCCGGGTCGACACGGGGGAGGGAGGAGAACAGTTGCTCGGCCCGCTAATGGGTAATGAATTGTCGAACTGCGCCGGATAGCCCACGGCCAGAGAGTGCAGCAATCACTGAAAGAAAAAAAATACCACCCTAGTTAGTTTTTGGGTGGTGGTCATATTTTGAACAGCCTTTTACTTATGGTAAACCAGTTTACGATCCAAATACTAGGCCCAATATCAAAGGAATACTATGCAACTACCAATGCTCATCAAAATACCATGGTCTTAGTACGGTAATATTTTTCATCATACTACCTTGAAACTAAAGCATAACTAATAAGAAACCAAAGCTCTACTAACGCTAGTATTATCCTGGTACCGCCTACTAAGAAAAATACCACCCTAGTTAGTTTTCGAGTGGTGGTCATATTTTGAACAGCCTCTTACCTATGGTAAACTAACTTACGACCCAAATACTAGGCCTAATATGAATGTAAAACCATGTGAATACCAATGCCAGTAAAAATTACCATGGTATTAACACGGTAACTATATGTCGTCATACCATGCCCAAAAACCCACGTGATACTAGCACGAAACTAGGACTTTACTATCGTTAGCTACTCCCTGGTAATGCTTACTAATGACTTATCATGGTAAAACCATCCTTTTGTCATCTGGATACCAGCTTTGCTTTGCTGGCCAACCATCGTAAAACAATAGTTTACTATGTGACATTTATTGTGATATTACCAGTCGGTTAACAGGATCTTACTAGTCATCAACCAGCATGCTTCATATGCTGTGCTTTAGCCTATCCATGCCAAATTTGTTTATCATTACGACAGCCACTTACTGATGCACAACAGCATGCATGACAGTATCTACCTAGCAGTCGACAAAGCAGCTCTTCACTTTTCCAAAGCATCTACCTAGTAACCTACATGAAATATTTCACACATAAAAAGCATTTGGCCACAAACAAAGTTACGTCTGCACATAACCAAACAACGCGCATGAACAACAATTATTACAGTTCACTTTATCATCACAATGCAATCGGTCTCTTTTCACACAATCGTTGAATGTCGCCCTTCCAGCGATTTATCACGCAACACCTTCTCCAAGGGCATTGGTAGCCATATACCGAAGGTTCGAACTTCGAAAGCCAGCTCTGGAAAAGAGCAGGCATTGATATAAGATAAACCAATGGAAAGATTGATTGTGTGTGCTGCAGTGACACTCTATCTCCTACCCCTCCCACCTTGACTCGCAGTGTCCCGTGACCTAGCTCCCAGTTTGATGAAACAAGGATTTAAGATAAGTTGTTTTAAAAAAATGGCAGCATCTAATAGAACAGGGGATTTGTAGGGTGAGGAATTTAGCAAATTTGGGACATTAGGCCAGAGGCTGGTTCAGGTAAAATGCCCTATAATGAATTAATTGCCATGAGGTGCAGTGTTGAGTGTTGGCAATAATTCAAAAATTCTACTCTTAACCAGCGCCCCACTGGGGTATGTTCTGTAACGCACTCCACTGGGGGAGGCGGGGGCTATTTATAGAACCCCCCCCCCGCTCCAACTCCGAAACTACTGGGCCGATTGTCAAAACTGAAACGGCGTCTGATAGCCCTGGAAAAACTGTCGAGCAAAACCTAATTTTATTGACCTCGAGATCACCGTTGACGTCACAGGTCAGATCAAAAATAAAAATTAGCAACGTTTTGGCTTGTTAACCCTCCCCCGTATAGGGGGGGGGGGGGGGTCGAACGGACTCCCCCTCGGTTTTTCGCGAATACCTCGCGTAAAAAGCGGCCGACCGCAACGAAGCTTTCAGTACCCTCGAGTTATAATCAATTTTACACCTACCCTAAAAAATGTAATGGCCCTGACTAATGACCTTTGACCTGTGACCTACTTTTCGAGACCATGTTTGGCCGGAATCGCGATTCGGCGTATGTCGGCTCGCATTTGCCGCGCGTTTGCAGTCCTTTCGTGGTTTCAAGCGTTCAAACATGGGATATGATGCTGCTCCCATGCATTAGGGTGGATGTCAAGGTCACCAGAAGGTCAGGTCAGTTCATTGACCTTTGATGACCTCGGTTTACTTTTTCGAGTTTTATCAGCATCTTTCTAGGCTAGTTTTTTAGCTGATTTCGAATTTAACAACCATATATGAACATTTACGAAGTAGTTTTGGTGCCTTCGTAACATGTTACGAAGCTGTCAGAGGCGGTTGCCACCTAGTGCACCTACTACGAATACCCGGCAAAACCCTTACTGGTTGACCTGACCTGACCTGACCCGACCTGGCCTAAATGCATGAAGACATCATCTATGATCATAGCTAACATGATATTCGTGATCAGTTCCCTAAAAAACCCAATAGCAGCCACGTTTTACGACGTTCTAACAGGTCCCAGTTTTCCCCACTTTTGGGTCATTGACCTGACCTGGAAGGTCAACCGATGACCTAGGACCGACGACCTAGGATAAAATTGGGTACCATCGGCTTTCTCTCGTCACGGGCAGCACGCTCGTTTTTTTCCGCGAAGCTCTAGCTCAATCAGGGGCGAAACGGCAAGGAGGGGGTTCAACGGACCCCCCCTTAAACGTTCGTGGCTGAAAAACACCAATACGGGCGAGGGTTAACCCCTACCCTACTGTGGGGAGGGCTATTCATAGCCCCTCTCGTGTTTACGCAATATCTTTAAAACCGCTGGACGTATCAAAACAAAGCTTTTAGGACCTTCGGCTGCATCAATTTATTTGACACCTTGTGCACTAATAAAATTTTCGTAGCTACTATAGATCGGCCGGAAATGACGCCAGAGTGACATCATGTTCGGCCGATTTTGATGCAAAGCATTGAACAACGGTAATCGCTCTCAAGATCTGAGTTTTAACCCGGCAAGCGGTGGGCCTCCCGGCTACCTTCCGCGCGGTGGGAGGGGGGGATTTTTGACCCCCCCCCCCCGAATCTCCGAAGCTACTATGACGGATCGGTAAAATTTAAATGGCGTTCGATAGCCTTGTTAAATTTGTCGAGGGAACTTCAATTTCATTGACCTCGGGGTCACCGATGACATCACAGGCCAAGTCAAAGATAAAATGTTTCACCGTTCACGGGTCTTTTAAGGAATGCGCTGCAACATCGAGTAAAGGGCATTTTGTCAAAAATCAGCGATAGGGCGTGAGTTGCCTATTATACGAGCATATGTTGCTATTGGAGGTCACTGATAATACCAGGTCCGATCACCAAGGGTCAGCACATGAACCTATCTTTACTAAGTAGGGTTGTGCGATGCATGTTTTATGGCCAATTTTTCATATTCGCCTCAATGGTGTTGGTTATAAGACCATCAGGGACGGTTTTTTGGTCACTTTCTGGTGGAGGTCAGGTCAATGTCAGGTCAAAAAGGTCAAATTTCAGGTCAAAGTTGATAGTTTCGCATAAAATTGGTATTGATTCGATGCCACTCGTCACGGCGAGTCTAATGGTGGTCTTTGTTTTGCGCTTTGTGGTCTAGAATTGCCAAAATCGAGTTTGAAAATTTGACGTCATTAATTTTGAACAGTTTTTTTTTTGTTATAACTTGGCAAAAAGGAGTTATCGATCTAATACTTGGAATGTGAATAGAAGTCCATAGTGGCTATTACATATATTCCGTTTGTTTCGAAAATCGAAAAACTTTTGGGATTTTTTGGCTATTATATCTATTTCTTTTTATTTTTGGGGTCAACTTCAAAAACAAAATCGAAAGAACAGTATAGTAGCCCTGGTAATTCTACACATTTCATGTCTTGAACATTTTTATGCATAATCAAATTTATAGACCTGACAGCTCTTCCCGCGAAGCTTTTTTTTGGTCGACAATGGCAGAAATGACGTCACTCCGACGTAGCGGCCAACTTATCATAGCCTTTGGAAAAAAAATTTGGTCACAATGTGCAAAAGGGTACTGAAAGTTTGGTGAAGATCGGCGCAGCGGTTCTGGAGATATATCGAAAAAAAAAACTAAAGATGGATGCAAAAAATGCCCCCCCCCCCCCACCGCCTTGAGGGTTAAGCTAGATCCTTTTTTTTGCATGGGTGGACTCTACAGGGCTACCAAACTGATTTCGGACTTTCGAAATGTTGAATATTTTGAAAATTATAAATATAAAAACTCAGAAATTGTATTTTTTATTTTTTTACATATACGTTTCTGAATGAAAAAAGCAGAATATGACCACGTTTCCATGGGCATCACTGATCCGGATCAGTAAAAATGGATTAGCTAATCCAGTATAGTTAGACAATATATGAAAATGAAAATAAGGGATTAACTGATTATATAAGCCTAATCCACTTGGAATTATATCATGTAACGAAGAGTTCGAGAAATATAATACGATTTAAGTTTGCTGATCCGGATCAGTGATGCCCATGGAAACGGGGTCTATATGTGTTTGAACACATATGCGTTGAATATATGTGAACTTCATCTGACAAACACCTTTTTTGTTGAAAAATGTCAACTTCAAAATTTGACCATTTTTGACCTAAAGTGACCTGACCTGACCTCAGCTATATTCAGCTAAAATGGCCTAAACTGACACATACAACACTGATTTCGATATATATGGCCTACATGAACCATAAAACATGTCTCACGTCACCGATGCACGATATAAAGCTTTCGTGACCTGGGATGAGATGGCCTTGACCTGAAAAATTCGAAGTACAAGTTCGGTACCCTCAGGTTATGTTACGCATATATTCACGAGTGTGCAAACAAAAAATGAGCCTGATCTGATTTGTTGGCCGGCGCCCAGAGTGCCAAGACGCTGATATTTTTACTTTGACCTGACCTGTGACGTCATCGATGACCTCGAGGTCAATGACATTAGGCTTCGCTCAACAATATTTCCAGGGCTACCAGGGGCCGTTTGAATTTTGACAATCGGCCCAGTAGTTTCGGAGTTAGGAGCCCCCCCCCCCCCCCCCCACTGTAACGTGCTGTAACGTGCTGTGGGGCGCGTTAGAGCACATACCCCAGTGAGGCGTGGGTTAACAAATAAAAAAACACGTTGATTTCCGACGCTGGGAAATGCCCGCAATGATACCCACCCCACCACCCTCCCCCTACCCGGTCCAACAGGGTCTCAAGGAAATTCAACAACATGAACCGAAACAAAGGCTGCGATCTTTGCTGGAAATGGCACTCGTGAGATAAGTATTATTATGCTGAAGATACAACGACTTACTTGTTATTTCCGAGTATCCTCCACCGTCAGCTACGCTAACCACCCACACAATCACCGTTCAAATATTTAAAACCACGGAGCACCTTCACAACGCCGGCGCGCGGCCGGAACTGACATGGCGGCGCCGCTGCAGCAGAGTCAGACGCACGTGGATTGTTAGTAAGGGTGTAGTGTTGTCATGGTGTTGCCATGGTATACCTTACCATAGCAGCAGAAGCACACCCAGGGAACTGTTGCAAGAAATTTCTGGCCTTTCGTCCATAAAACTATTAATTGCTCAGGGTCTCAGCTAGTCCTTGGATGACGCTCCTTCCAACATATCAAAAATTGGCAAACACCTCTATGGAAAGGAGGAGACTTGATCGCCGAATTCACCTGCTGGATCCGCCCGTGGAAAGGTTGATTTTACTATGGTAGGGAATATTAGCTTACGAGGGTATCTACTAGCCTCAGGTGGTTACCACCTTGTAAACTGGGGTACAAAACCACCCCTGATAAACGTAACCATGGTAATATCAACATGTCAAGGCAGGATAGTATTCAGCACCATAGTAGGCTGGTAGTAATATGATGGTAGGCTGATGGTAAAATTTACCAAAGCTAGTAACTTAGTAAATTGATGGTAAAAACTTTTTTCAGTGATGGACGAGCGCAATGAACGATGACGGGGTCAGAAGATATGGCCTATCACCTGAGCTGACCCAAGGATGCGGATGTGTTTCAGTTCACATTAGTGGGTGGCCTGTGTCACCGGTCAGTCATCCGTGAAGCTGCCATGTCCCGGTGTAGGTGATCCAAATCAGTCGGACAATAAAGCGAACGGTTGCATCAGGTGACCGTTGGATACACTGATAAGTGTTGCACGGTTTTCATTAGAGCAAGTGTGTGCCACGAGAAGCACCGTATTGTCAATCTTGCTCGCTTCGGTTCATGTATTTTTAGAATAGTATGGAACGGTGCTGTAACTTTGAGGTGGAATTCATTTGACTTTTTTATATATTCCGCTACTAATTATTCGACAGCGGAACAGATGAGTACAATTTCATCGTGATCATCAAACATCATAGCTCACTTCCATTCTAATCATTTGTTAGAGTGCCTGATCCAGGCTATAATAACTGTAAAACCTCTGAACGGTCCTCACTGCACATCCAAATATAACTCATCCAAATGTCAGCCAACACCTCTTCAGCAAGCTTCGCTAAATGCACGTTCCACCTCCCATTTCATGTGCTTTCCCTCACTGTGCAGTGTGCACCATCACCTCTCTACACCGCTCTGCCTCGCCGGTCCACCCAGCCTACCCAGCCGGGTCCAATGTGTCCCTGGACGGGTCAGCCCGGGTCAGCAGCGCACCTGGGCACACGGACGCGACTTTGTCAGCCCGTTCTGCCGACTTTAGTCGTCCCGTCGAGACCGACTCGGACGTGTTTGTGACTCGTTCATCGCCCGTGCCGCGCGTCGGCCTCGTCGTCCGCCATTTTGCTCTCGATCCATTAGTGAATTGGACGCCGGCCGGCGCTGGAAAGGTGCCGTGCTCGGTAGACTATACCAGCGCTGGGTTTTCACGAATGTTTATATATTTTTAATGGTAACAGACGTAGCAACATTTTACTCAGTCATAGATAAGATGAGTCATGCTATCTATGGCTCAGTTTATGTTGGAAAGGTTATTATTTTGCTGCCATGAGACTCAAAGAGGGTGCAAACAATATGTTCTTCACACTTCAGCTTCGCTTGATTCCGATGTCCGTAAGATAAAAGCGATAAGCGTATCTAAGACATATCTAAGCGTAATTCAAAATAATATAATTACAGTAAAAGAATATCGACGGATGGCATTGAAGCGGTGACGGAGGATAAGACAATAGGCACTGAACGAGTGAGTCATTACCTACTCATTAGGTAACGCTGACACTGAGTCATTAGGTAACGCTGACACTGAGTCATTAGGTAACGTCGTGATACGGGCTTCACACATTGTTTCTTGTAAAAGTGACACACATTTGGCGGCTCACAACCTGTGAAAACATTCATCACGGCAACAGAACGGGACCACCGAGCGGTTCTTATGCGCGGACTGACAATCACCTGTCTAACCACATGTGCCATTAGTTACCACGCAAGTGAGTCATCGGTTATACATGCTATATGGGTCTCTTTTGTAGAAAATAGCCCCTAAAAGTAACACCACATTCAATAGAACGTGTCCTATCAGATTTGAAGGATCTTGAATAGCCACACGTTTAGATCAGTGGTGATGTAAAAGCATATTTTAGTGACTGTAAAATGTCCCATAATCTTCAACATTGTTAGAATGATCTGACGGCAACCAGAACTATCTCGCCGGTTTCTTATTGTGTAAAATGTTTTTTTTTTTACCATAAACGCTTAAAATATTTTCTATGAAGATATTTGCTTTGTTTTTGTTTTTGTTTTTCGCAAACACGGAGGAAGCAGTCAGCGGGACCGTTTTTCTGACAGATTAAGCTTTATACAACATTTTCAACAACATTTGCTGGGTGTATATCGGACCGTGTCGGAAATGGGTAATGGATGTCGAACTGCGCCAGCAATGTGTATAACTGTAGCGTATTATCATTCGTATGTATATCGGAACTGTACAGCATTTTCAAACAAAATACTTGCAGGTCTGAAAAAGTAGTTCAAGCGGAAACTACGTAAAACCAAGAATGACTATTCGCAAATGCTCCAAAACGGCCTATGAACTTTAATTGTCAATTTGCATCCCCCAAAATAGAGGCTTAGCTGATGCGTGAGCTGTCTATCCGTCTCAGGAATTCGGCAAAACCGGCCCCGACCGCGAGCCCCGAGGAAAATGGCCGCCCCGTCTCCCCGTCTCGTGTGGATATTTCAGTTCAGTTCAGTTCATTGCACTTTATCAATTGTAAACAAGAACAACAAGATATAGGTATGTAGAGAACGTGGTGATGGAAGAAAGAGAGGAAGTAGTGTAGGTACTGCAATAAGTATATAATTCATGTATTCCGTGCTACTATATCTTACGGGAAGATGGTTATGGTATATGATGTCTTTGATGCTATTATTTATAGAAATAAGTAATATGTTGATAAAATGGAGGAACACTACGCTCTCAAGTCGTGAAAAGGCACCTATCAGGTGATGTATAAGCGTGTTGAACAATTGGTTGTGGAAGAAACATATCGTTCGATTCTGAATTTCATTACCCATGCGTCTCTAAAGGAGTGAATCTTCTGTTAGTCATATGATAATGACGTGTTTGAAGTCATTCACTTAGGATATCGGAAGATGACCATGAAACGGTGCTATATTGATGTGTTGCAATTGATCGATGACTGTCTATCAGTAACTGCATCTAATTACATATTCAGACACTACCTATTCCAGGCTCATGCACCGGCACGTGTGACCAACTGACCAACGTTGCTGAATTCTATGTAATACATTCTACTTTATCTTCTGTATAGTTATAGTGTATCTATGTATATTCTGTACATTTCTACAATGCAATTTGATGGCAGATTTTAACGTTGAAGTGACAGTGACAAATAGTATTAAGCCTTCCATAAATGTGTGATATGATGGACTTGATTTCATGCATGTGTATAAATTCATGACGTTTAATTTACGGCACCAGCCCAACCGTTTCTTCCCTGATCGAGCCAGAGCCTTGCAAAATAATAGCATGTTTCCTGTGATAAACAGACACGTTCAAGCATAATTTCAATGATTTATATCACCGGTTGAACTTCTTGGTCATGTCAGTCATCCACATGAGAAAATCGGGACCTGCTGGACTTCTTGAAGTAAAATTTTATTGTGCTTTTGAGGTCTTGATTTCTAACTTTGCATTTTTTGTTCAGGCATAATGTATCCATGCATTTGGGATAATCAGTGTCAGATCAGGTCAGGCCGGTAAGGTCGGTCATCAGACCTTCCTCCGGCTATCCATGGCGGATGTAAACCACCATTGATAACCTTGCGAATATGCTGCAAGAGTACCAAACAACTTATCGAATGTTCAAATTGGTGCTGACTTAGAAATCGGTTCCGAAACTATCCTTCAAAGATACTGCAAGCTCAAAAAAGGCTGATCAAGCTCATGCAAAGTCAATGTTCTTGAGATGAAATTCATATGACGACCTTGACATCCACTAAAATCCATGGGAAAACATCATTTTAGATATTGGCACTGATCACACAAGTATTTACCTAGGTATGCACGTCGAATCACAATTCTGGTCTAAAATGTTACAGAAAGGTCACAGGTCAAAGTTCAATTGGTAAGGGGTCATGTACCTAATCTTAAGGGAATGTGTACGTTAAATAAACTCGATGGTTATGAAAGTTTCGTTAAATCCACCATTTTTTCACGCATTTTTCCGTGAAAGGCCTTGTTTTCATTGTAAAACATTTGATGATTACATGGTGATAACGTAAAATATACCGCTGTCACATTATCACACTTTTTTACCATCCGTCTCGCTCCCATCAGTCTCACGGCCGAGCGGGTAGCGGGTCAGTTCACAGCGCCGCCGCTAGATGTCTCTGAACTCGCCGTTCGTTCCGGTGAGAGCAGCGTCTGAAGACGAGCCATGCAGACGTCTGCTGCCCACCGAGCCGGGAGCATCCGTGGGCCGAGACGACCGGTTCACCTCTCCTCATAGTCACCATGCGTTTTCAGGCCTCTGGGTCCAGCCCGTCACCGCTGAGCCGACTGTTGACGTTGCTGATGTCAGTGATGCTGATCGGTGGTTTGCTGCTGACGCTGACATCAGCAGTTGCTGCTGAGGATGAAGAACTACCCGAACCTGAGGCTTTAGTATCATACCCCGACCTCTTCCCAGCAGCGGACGGCGGCCACCAGTCTTCATACAGTCAACCGTCGTACGGGTATCAGCCTCCCTCTTACGGATATCAGCCGCCCTCGTACGGATACCAGCCTCCGTCGTACGGGTATGGTCACAAGGACGACTGCGGAGACCTGGACTTGCTCGGGGTCCTGGCCGGCGGCGGTGCGCTGGCGGCGCTCGCCGTCTACATTCTCGTCACACAAGCCATGATGATGCGCCGTCGCCGCAGCTTGGGACGAGAGCTGGATGAGTTTGAGACGGAAGTGGCGCAGGTATTTCGAGGACCGGCGCGGGCGCGCAACTTTGCCGACACGACCGTCAATGTGACCTGTCAGGTGGCCGAGTGGATCGCTGGAGATGAGCCGGAGCCGCTGGTGCAGGCGCGAGACGTGAGTACGAGGGGACAGCTCGAGAGGTCGCGGTAAAAAAAAAACTAAATAGAGTTTAAAAATATGACATGTTTAACGTTATATTTTACAGTGTGTTGCAACTCTAGTAAGCGGGCAAATCTGTATATATTTTGACAGACGGCACTTATCATACAATGAATAATTATTGAAATATGTTTTATTCACTAATTTTATTAGGTCGTTCAATAAGTAACGAACAATCGGTCATAACTTCTTTATTTCTTTATTTAACACTTTCAAACTTTCACAGATTATAGATCAAATGTTTCTGAATGTAGCCTTTGCCTCAAACCAGTCGCCGCCCGCCTGCACACACTTCTCCCACTTCCCAGCGTTCCGGCCAACGCCGGAATTCCGCCCGGAAAAACGCGTTTTCCGTCTTTTTCACCCAGTTCATGACAGCGCACATGACTTCAGCGTCGGTCTCGAAGTGTTCACCACGGAAGCCATCCTTCAGAGGATCAGAGGTGAAAATCTGAAGGAGCCAGGTTCGGACTGTAGGGCGGCTGGGGCATGATATTCAGCCCTGTCTCGCGATCTCCTCGCGTGTGGCGTGAGACATGTGCGGACGAGCGTTGTCATCCTGGTGGGCTTTCTTGAACCTGGGCGGACTATGGACAGCGGGCCGCTACATCACAGTCCTGCAGGAGGCTGAGAAAAGCAATCCTGAAGAAGGGGCGCGGCTCGGATGTCAACAACATCACCATACACCATGACAACGCCCGACCGTACTTGTCTCACGCCACGCGCGAGGAGATCGCCTGACAGGGCTGAATATCATGCCCCAGCCGCCCTACAGTCCGGACCTGGCTCCTTCAGATTTTCACCTCTTTGGTCCCCTTAAGGATGGCCTCCATGGTGAACACTAAGACACTTCGAGACCGACGCTGAAGTCATGTGCGCTGTCATGAATTGGGTAAAAAAGACGGAAAACGCGTTTTTCCGGGCGGAATTCCGGCGTTGGCCGGAACGCTGGGAGAAGTGTGTGCAGGCGGGCGGCGGCTGGTTTGAGGCATAGGCTGCATTCAGAAATGTCTGATCTATCATCTGTGAAAGTTTGAAAGTGTTAAATAAAGAAATAAAGAAGTTATGACCGATTGTTCGTTACTTATTGAACGACCTAATACTTTCATTTTGCACTAAGTTGCTCGATCCAAACAATGCCTAACGTGATCATCCACCGGTACTCTGTGTTCAACACAGCTCTTTATTGCACCCAAGGCCCTATAGGTGCACCCTCTGTCCTCCCTCACCTGTTGTCAACCCTCCATCCCCCCCCCCCGTTTTGTCCACACAGGGCGGCTCGGACTGTTTCTCGGGCCTGGTGGGGGCTGCTGCCGGATTTGCCGCCCTGGGAGCTCTCATCGCTTACGCTCTGTACCTGGCGTCGCAGGCGATGGCAGCACGCTCATTCTCCTTCTTCGATGGCATCGGTGAGGTCAAACGAGGTCAAAAGACGTCATTAGTGAGGTCAAATGAGATCAATAGGTGGTAGTGGTAATTGGTGAGGTCAAAAGAGGAGTGCGGGTGGGATCGTGGTGTTTTTGAGTCGTGCGATTGTTTCTTGTACTATATTGGTGGGTGTCATGGTTTTTGCTACAAATCTCTACTTTTTCCTTATGCATTGTTGTTGCTTGATTGCAATCATTGTTAAATTGCACCAGTTTAATGTTTCTTCTTTGTTTTAACTTCGTGTGCATTTTTGAAGGCCGTAATGATATTTTCATTTTCATCCTTCATTACATCACCCGTTGCCCGCTATGTTTCAGAGATTGACGAGCAGGGCCTGTCTCTGGTGGCCCAGATGGCCCTTCTGTTCCTGGACCAGGACAAAGAGCCCACCTGTCTCCCACACAGTCTGTGCAGACTGAATCAGAGAGCCCATTCCATCAGCCCAACGCACTACCTCGCTACAAAACTGGCCAGGTATGTATGATTAACACCTGGTTTTCACGGGAAAACTCAGTCATCCACACGGTACAATGGCTTACCCGCGTTGGGATTTATGTGCATCCATGTGTGGTAGAATTATTTACATAAATCATTAGTCTGCACCGAACATGTGTATCGGGTTCATTGTTTGTATTTAACCATAGGCTATACGTCATGCATGACCTGGGTCAGTTTCGCACCAGACTTCCATCACAGTAGACCACTGTGGGATTTTCAGAGTGACCGGTCTCACCCGCAGGCAATAAATAACGGACGGATGTTCTCGGGATCGGGAAGGAGGGTGGGGAGGGGAAGTCTGCTCACGGTGTCCGCACTCTGCCGAGCGTGAAGACACGCACTCTTTCCTTACAGGCCCGTCGTTGCAAGTTCCTGAAAATAGTTGATAGCTGACTGTTGGTAGTGTGTTATAGCCTTCTGTCACATATGCATGTGGCATGTGTGAGACACCACCGAGCGTTTACTATCGTGTTAGAAGTTTTACCGTGATTTGTTGACATGGGAGATAACTTCGAACGCTGACCACTATGTTCTATGGGACTATCTGACGGTGTTTCCATGTGTGTCCCCAGTTTGCCGGCTGGCTGGTTCCTGGGCTCTCGGATGGCCCCTGGAGGGGTCAGGTCATCCGGTGACCGGTCATTCTTGAGGATGTGTCGCGGCATTACCTTGACCGGCTCCGAGTCGGACTGTGACCGATACTACCCGACCTGTGGCTCCGACATCGGCCGATGAATTCGGCACAGGCAACGGCGCCGGCATTGCTAACAGATGTGAGGGTCGACTGGGGCATTGAACTTGGGGAGCTGCAATGGCGAGTTTTGTAATGCTTTGTGAGTTGTGAAGCTTTGCCTGTGGTGACAGAGTTATTTATTTTGTATTTTGTGTTTTGTTGAGAACTATCCCAGAATCGTAGGTAGCCAAAAGTAAAGTGATATGAGATATGAAATATAATTGAAAAATATGATTGAAAATATACATACTTGTTTTCATCTTTATTTCAAATATACAAAATGTACTTAATATAATGTACATAAACCATACTTTAGCTGACAAGGATATATAAGTTACGTTTTCTACGTATTTTAACCCTCGCCGGACCTATTGGTTTTCTACATACGCGCCGGCCGAGGGGGGGGGCGCGGGTACGACCCCCCCCCCTCGCCGTTTCGCCCCTGGTGGAGCTAGCGCGTCGCGGAAAAAACGAGCGTGTGCGCCGTTACGAGACGCAGAGATTGGTACCCGATTTTAAGGTCCTAGGTCAACCGGTGACCTCTGAGGTCAGGTCAAGTGCCCCAGGGTACGGTTCAGTTTTTGGTGAATAACTTCGCAAAAAACGGCCGCAGAGCCGCGATTTTGGCAGCATCGTGTTCGCCTCGCTCAGGCGCGTCGAATGATATACTTTTTGTCCGGGTCAGGTCAACTTGGGGTGTTGACCTCAGGTCAAGGTCAGGTCAGCACCCCCAGGTCACGAAGCTGGTCGAAAGGGGTCATGTCGCATATCATTCGATTCGGCAGGTCTTCCTGAGTCCATTGGTGGCTTTCGCGACTCGCTAGCTCAATTTGATCAAGAGTTATTGACGAAAAACTAATATGACCTTGATGACGTCATAAATGACGTCACGCAAGGTCAACATTGCAAAAGTGACGCATCTAACCTTGCAAGGAGTGCATCAAATCACGATTCTGTGTGCTTGAGATAGTTGGAGATCGTTCCCGGCGCCAGAATAGCAGTTTTCATTTTTCCCCATTGACTTATAATGGTGAGGTCACGAAAATGACCTGACCTCATATGACCTTTAGGAAAAATCCGAGATATACAAGTTGTGAGACTCATAATGGATACTAGATCCTGCAAGTTTCATTTCCCTGTGACATCTCCTCTGGCAGTGAGGGCGTTGCGAAGTTGCGACATCTGAAGACCGTGCAGAGGTTCACTTATGACGTCATAGGTCAGTGACCTGACCTGACCCAAAAATGCAGTTGGTGTCAAAAGATGCGGCTTGGATCAAAGGTCAGGTATGCCAAGTTTCAGCTCTCTATCGCCGGCGTGTTCGGAGCTATCGCGAAAAAACCCTATGGGGGGCGGCACCCGCCCCCCCCCCCCCCCTCGGCCGGCGAGGGTTAAGTCAGTTGAACAGGCTCTCGCGGAGCTGCTTGATTATAAAACAAAACATTTTATGTCATAAAATACATACAGAAAATGGGATGTTATCAAACAAGGGTGCAGTCCATAGCTCATACGAATTTTTTTATTCAGCGTAGGCCATCCTAATCAATGTAAAACAAGGTTAATTGGTTGTCACAATGCGAGTGAAAAAGATAAAGCAAGTGAAAGGAGGCGTTATCAAATTGTTTGAAACGCATGCTGCCCTCTCAAATAACAACGAACGATGTTTGTGGCCTGGAGCAGCAAAAAAATATGTTGTGTTGATCATGTCTTCCAAAAAATCGGAAGGTCGTATAAGAATATCTTACGAGGAAAAAATATTTGAGTTGATTCTATTCGCGACGTAACATATGTATTGCGTTGCAAGCTATTTTGTTGGCTGCATATTCACACGCATTTATTTCATCAAACGACAAGACCCTGTTCGTATGTATATCGGACTGTACCTACATACCTGGCATAGCTTAACCCTCGCCCGTAAACGGCGATCTGCCACCTTCGCCCATGCAGGGGGGGGGTTGGTGCGACCCCCCCCTTGGCGTTTGAAAACGGAGCGTCGTAGAGCTTAGCGGAAAAGACCAACGGATTGCTCTTGCCGAGATCTCGCGATTGGTGGTATATTTTTTGGTCCTAGGTCAACATTTGACCTACTTTTGACCGGTCAAAGGTCAAATTTTCGGAAAAATAGACTTTTTTCAACTTTCCGCGGCGATTGCGGCAAAACGGTGGGAGATATCGACTTGAAACCTTCACTATCGTGTTCCTTGATCAATTATCTATCGTTTGGTATGTATTTCGTTTCCCTAGCTCTAAAAATGGCGCGTTGGGAGCGCCGGAAGTCGGCAAGGTCACAGTCGGCGGCAGAAATTCGAAAAATCAAAATTTAAATTTTTGAAATCTGATTGTATTTTTGGATTTGGAAGGTCCATTTGCTCCCTATAGAAGCTAATATTGCTGCATATTCCCATTGAGGTGACAAGAATTAGCAAAATAGTGGTTCGGGCGCTTTTCAAAAATAGTACCGGACGCTGTTCCTCTTGTGACGTCATAGCTCCGTGACCTGACCTGACCCGGTCAAGTTTCTCATACCATATGATAGCCAATACTTGCCCCAACATGCATGGGAAGTTTCATCACGATCCATCAACCGATGTCCGTACCACCGGCAGGAAACCTCGGGCGTTGGCACTCAGTTTGTGAAAATCCGGCCGGAGGCTGTTCCCTTTGTGACGTCATAACTCCGTGACCTGACATGACCCGGTCAAATTTTTTTATCAAAAGATGCGCAAGGTTTGCCCCATAAGGTACCCAAAATTTGGCGGCGCTGCGCGCCGCCGTTTTTGCACTATTTCCGAAAAACCTCAGGGGGGGGGTTGCACCAACCCCCCCCTACATGGGCGAGGGTTAACACAGATAAAAACGGCATTGGGCCGATGCCTATGTGCCTACAACTGTTACAACATAAGGAAATAGGGCAGGTACGTCGAACGATACCTCCACATATACGTGGTGTGACGAGCACCTGAACCAGCACGCGAGATGCGTCACTATGCGTCTACGGCCTATAAAAGCTATACATTTGAGTAGTTGCACTTGGCTGCGACGTGGCTCATCGCAGTGGTGGCAAGTCTTCATCGTAAGTAACCGCCAGAAGCTGGGCACACTCGCAGCAGCAGCAGAGGTAGCATCAGCAGCAGCAGCAGCAGCAGCAGCAGCAGCAGCAGGGATGGCGTCCTCGGTCCGGCTAAGTCTGCTGGCGCTCGGAGCTGGGCTGCTGATGATAGGTCGCAGCTCTGCCCAGACTCGCTCCAGTGAGTCCATGCAGCGACGGAAAACCCTAAACCCACAGAACCACTGACACGGCTTACATTAGTTAGCCATTGCTCTTGAAGTATATCACTGGGCTAATGCACGCATAGCAGGTCCTTTGCTAGAAATGTGTTTTATTTATAATTGATAGAAAAGGAAGTGATCGGTTGTCAAGTCCAGTTTAGCAAACAACTCTTTGATAAGGGTAAAATACGAGTATTTCCAGTGTTGTCAGCTAAATTGAGTCATCATAAGGCTTACTGATTTTATGTTGCTTTTTCAAACAACTATGGACGACTATCAGTTCAGAAAACTTTTCTTCGATGTGTGTGACGCGATATATGCACGGCTAAATGTATTGGATGTGGAACATATATCAATGCATGCACTTATACATTCACTATCTAGTATCCACAATCTATCGATCACATTACTCCTCGGTCTTCAATAACCCTGCAATGCCCATCTTTGCCAAAAGGTAGCGTCTCTGTTCAGACAATCAACAACGCTGACAGTCTGGAGTCAACTTTTGCTGTATTGGGGTGGCGCCAGTGCCTTCCTATGGATTTTAACTCGTCGCCATCATGGTACTCGGCTAAGGAGTGCAACAGCAAAGTCACGAACGGCGGTGTGCCTGCCGAGTGCGCCGGCGTCCCGGCGCTCGTGCAGTTATACAACTGTTTGGCTCATAGGTAAGTGTGGATGTGAGCACTTTGTGAGCGACGAATGGGGAGGTCATCGACAAAAAAATTATCCAATTAGGCTTCTCTGACCATCTCTTACCATGTAACGATTTCAAGAGCATGAGTAAAATGTCCGTTCATGATTGCAATGATATTCAAGGCTCAAAAGTTACCAGAAAGAAAGAAAAAACTGTATAAGAACTACAACAAAAGGTAAATATCAAAACAGATAAAAAACTAAAGCTAACTGGATTCTGCACCTTCACAGTCGGTATCAAGTGGACACCGTTGACGGAAACCTATGCTTCAACGTCACCCTGAAGGAAAGCCTGCTGCTCTCCTACTCCAAAGACGCGAGCTGGCATGACGCCCAGGAGAACAGGGACGTCGCCTGCCGCCTGATGTCGTCTGCCGCGCTGAAACCACGGCAGCAGGCCGTCTACAGCTACCTCTGCGCACGCTTCTCCTTATTTGCCGACTGCGAAAGTCAGCGCAGCCAGACGCCAGACGACCTGGACGACGTGAGTCTGACACAGCGCATCAGCTTCCTGCAAGGAAACTGCCCGATGAGCCCTAACAGCATGCTGGATGCTTTCGGCGAGATAACTGGACACACCAACATGGAATGCGGCCAGAGACCGAACAGCGAGACTTTGAAAGAACAGTATTACGACGCCATCAAACACGTCAGCTGCCTCCTGCAGGACTTCATTGGCGACGACGACCACCTGAATTTTTACGGTCTGGTGGACGCCCTGGCCAAGAAGTTCGGCGGCTACTGGTCGGTTCCTCTGCAGTGGCTGGACGACAGCTGCAGTCCGCTAGCACTCAACATTCCTGAGATCACTGTCAACCAGTTCATCGACTGCTGGGCCTCCCGCGGCCTGGCCTACTGCGCCTTCTCAGATGCCAATCTGCTGGCACTGGATATGCCCGAGTCTTGTGCTATTGTCGCATACTAGTCAAACCAGAATACGGCCGATGTGGAAAGAAACTTAGGTTTTCTGAATGAAGAGAAATGGCATGGACCCAGTGAGCCTTGAGCTTGTTCTGGGTGTGTTATTCAATCTATAACCAACGAGATCATAGCTCCGTGCGATAGTCTGAAGTCTGAACAATAATTCCTGTACGAACCTGCATTTTGACGTGAGCAATCTCTTGAGCGTAGGGACGCTCTATGAAAAGGCATTATGTTTATGACATGGTCCATGATGATTATTCCGATGCTCTGCCTACGGGAAAACTTATAACCGTATTTATTGTACGCAACTTTGGGTGTTTATTGTTTGTTCTCTTCGTAAGGCAGCCTCGGGAACGGATCAGGACAGCCAATAAATTTTGTTCATAGTCCGCTTACTTTTCATAGGCCAAACCGTGTTGCAACAAACGGTGAATCGTTGTCAACATCGTATTTTTTTGCCAGCATTAGGGGCAATGGATGAAATAACTTCTCCTAGACACCGTGCGCAATGAAGCTTGACACTGGTGTGCACTGTGCAGGTTTGTTGATTGTCGGCAAACATCTGATGTCTCCTAAATGTATTCATAGTATCCCATGCACGTCTGCCCCTAAGAAACTGCAGTCCTCTCAGTCCAGTGGGAGTCGTTCGGTCAGTTCGATGGCCGGATCGTTCCGGTCCACAGGTCAGGTCACTGCCGGGTCAGGTCACCGAACGACTGGCTCAAAACGTTCACCCGATAGCTGCGATAGTAGCCGGTCGTCTCTACTTGCCGACCGGTCAGGACCAGCACTGTCGTGATGCGAAGAGATGACAGCCTCTTTCTTGGCATCAGAAGGCTCATGAAAAGGTAAACGATACACGGAGACCAAAGAGCTTGAAAGCGTCGACAGAGAAGCCGGGCAGGAAAAATTCAAGGCTCAGGTTAGACAGGTGCCTAAGCCCATCAAGTCAACCAATTCAACACAGACAAGCGTTATGCAGGATTGTAGCTTCTTAGTATTGCCCATATATTTTCTCCCCAAGCTCTTCGTTTTGAGCCTGGCTGAGCGATGCTTTGCATTCAGATAAAAGTGAGCACATAAGCTATGCTAAAAAAATTAATGCTAGAAATGTCGTTTATGTGGCCTGCGAAATGTAGCAGGCGAAGACTATGTGCTCATTGCGTCATAACAAATCTATTGCTAATCACCGTACATATAGGTACGAGTACAGTAGTCATACCTATCACTCGCCCATCTGGTATTCAACAAAGTTAGATATTTCAATAGCACAGTCGCTGCACTGCGCCCCGAATTGAGGAGGTTGAGCGCACATTGAATTGCAAAGGATTGTAAGCCTCAGAAATTCAGTAGAGATTTGTGACAAATGATATGCACCTGTCACGTAAACTAGGTCGTATCAACTCTATTTTTCAAACAACTTATCTATTACCTCTTCCTAACTGATAATTGCAGGAGATAAACGCCAGGAAACATAGTATGTCACATTGTGGGTGTAAGACTGTCCCTAGTTCCTGATGTAGCATCAATGTCACGGATGGAAGTTATAGGTCGATGTCAGGACACAGTTTATTCTAGAAACACATTTCGCTGGCTCCCTTCTCTCCGTCCGCATTCACTGTGTTGACTTTTCCAATATCAGTTATGTCTAATGCCTGAGCTGGGCTGTAAACCCGAGTTTACTCGAGTTGTCGTCTCGTCTGCGCACTCGCGCTTATCTAACGGTCTGGCCTGGTTTCGGGTGCTACCTGATAGCTCGTGGCGGAAGGGCAGTGTGAGCAAACTGCACGCTTCAGTGCTCTCCGTGTCGATACACCCCACGCCCCAGAGACCACTGTAAATTCGCACCCTGCCGCCCCACCACCACCGAGCACCCAACCTTATCGCTGACCACGAGCGGACCGGGGGTAGTTCGCGCAGCCTCCGCGGGGCAGCGCTGCGGTCGGCGCCGAGCCCGCACTTTGCCAACTGACCACCTCTGACCAGTCGCATCCCGTCGGTCGTTCCCGCACAGACAGTCGGCGCACCCGACGTCACTCTCACCAACATGACCACCCTCCAGACCGCCGTCATCTCCTTCCTTGCGCTCACCTTTTCACCTGTCTTTGTCATGTCCTCCTCTTCTTCCTCCTTCTCCTCCTCCTCCGTTCTTCCCTCGGTCTCTGGACGTCAGAGCAGCTCCGGCTACGGCTACAGCAGCGAGTACAGCAGCCCCTACGGCGGTGATCTCTACACAGCAGCCAGCGGCGGAGGCTACGGTCACGACTCCTACTACAAGAAGTGCGACTGTACCAAGTACGACATTCTCGGGGTGGTAGCGGGCGGCGCGGCACTGGCGGCACTCGGCATCTACCTGCTGCTGCAGCAGGCGGCGGCAGCGCGCGCGCTGGTCGACTGGACACCGCAGCTGCCGCCACTGCTGACGCAGGCCCTGAAGCTGGCCATGCCGCAGCAGGATGTGGCCGGGAAGGCGGTGACGACAACATGCCGTCTGTCCAGGATGCTGGAGAACGGCGAACTGACGTGGAGCAGGGCTTACGGCATCGGAGCTCGATCTGGGGTAAGGATGAGTGTCCATGGAAGGGAGGATGGTTATGAGGCGCGGTCTTGGATGTATTATTTCGTGTGCTTAATTTACTTGTCTTGCTTGTTTAGCTGCAGCAGTTCAAATATGCAACATTTGCTAATCACGGCGTAATGGCTTGAACGAATGTCAATGTAAGCTGTCATTCTGGTTTTCCTCCTAAAACTGTTGTGTTCCTACATTTGGTATCATTCCACTTGCTCCTTCTCTGTTTAGCACCGTACCGTACACGTTTTTTTCGCAATCAGGATCCAGGACGTCTCGGCTTCGATCTGTTTCTTTTCTCAGTTTTCTTATTGCCCATCAATCCTGTCAAATATCTGACGTCAGCCCTTATCCCTGCATGATGCAAAACCCTAACCCATAACTCTTGCCACCAGTACAAGGATCACGAGGCTGACTGCGACTGTTTCCGCGCCATTATCGGCGCGCTAGCCGGATTTGCCGCACTCGCCGCGATCGCCGGCTTCGCTCTGCAGCAGGCGGTAGCGGCGGCGGCGGCCAGGAGTCTGCCCTCTGGTGAGCCCCTCCGTGACCCTGACCTCTGACCTCTGACCGGGTCACGCCGCTGTGTTACAGTATGAGGAGGAGGGTGGCTTCTGCGACTGTTTCCTGGGCCTGGTGGGAGCGCTGGCCGGCTTCACTGCGTTGGCTGTGCTGGCCGCGTTTGCGCTCCAGCAGGCGGCGGCAGCAGCTGCTGCCCGATCCTTGCCGAATGGTAAGACAACAGCGCATCCAGAGGCTCTGAGAAAAAGAACGGGCCGCGGGCTCAACAACAGACGGCAGCTCACAGACGGCGCCCCAAGTTGGCGGCCGTAAAAATAAAAATTTGCCAAAAATCTGGATCCGCTGTTGTTTTGCCTGTTCAGCTCGTTCGATGCGTTCCAAAATTTAGCGGTGCGATGATATCACATGAAAGCAATACTTGTATCATCTCAACTATATTTGTAATCGCTTCTTTTGAGCATAGTCGACTCTAGTGGAATACACAAAAGGCTTTTCAACTTTGCGTACTTTGCCAAAGACGCTCAACATTCACGCTCCTTCCACATCTCACAAGACGGCGTAACTCTTGTTTTCACAGACGGCCTCTTTGACGGCACGTTCAACATGGAGGGACTCCACTTCATCAGTCGCTACCTGAAGCTGATGATGGACAACGAGGATCCGTGTGTTCCGCTCCGACTCTGCAGAATCAACGAGGATGCAGAGGATCTCTCGCCGCAGATCTACACAGGGGTCAAACTGGCAGGGTAAGCTCAGAAGGTCACACTGATTGAAGTAGTGGGATCAAAGGGGTAAACCGATTGGGGAAGAGAGCTCAAAGGGCCTGGTCTTTGGATTGATTAGCTCAGTGATTCAATGCGACGGGGATAAGGTCAAAAGGTCAGACTGTTATTAGTTATTCGTGTGAATACTTTCGGTCTTCAATTGAGAAAGATGAATGAAATGTTGTCCTTGATGAAACCTCAACAGTCTTATGTCTTTTGATGATCATCTGATTTCACGGCACCTACTGACTTCACCTGCCTTTCCAGGCTACCCATCTCTTGGTTCCTGAGTTTTTCGTCCACTGCTCGGCACAGTTTTAACGACTTGTGCAGCGCCATCGGTGACGTCCACAGCAGAGGCGGCTGTGACGCCCTGTACCCGGGCTGTAGCTGGAGGGAGAAGACGTTGCAGATGGGATCAGCGATCCAAAGGAGCTGAAGTGTGACCGATCAGGGTCAGGGTCGACGCCGCGGGGTCGAGACGATGAGTTTCCCCGGCGGAGTGTCCATATCGGAGAAATCAGCGATGTTCAGCACATTACACATCGTGCTTTTACTCTCGAAATTACTCAGACAAGATCGTTGTGTAGATTGTTTTACCGGTGATTGGGCTCGAGAGTGAGCTCCATGGGTGTTGATGAATTGCTGATATGCTGAGTAATTGTTCAAGTTTGCAGGTAATGTGCATTACATGGGCATCAAATGTGTCTTATGGAGTAAACGGTATTTCGCTTTTGCTGCAACGAAAGCATGACAGTGCATATGTACGTTGTTGTTATTGTTTTGCCTGGAGTATTTTGTCTGTTATTATTTACATGGTGTTAGTGAAATGTTTCACTAAACGCACAGAAATTGTGCAATCGCTCTAAAGAAGATATGAATACATGCCTATAAAAACCATCCTCAAATCTTTTGGTTGGATTTGATGCAAGTGGCAGGTGATGATGAAAAGCCTTTAAAAGCACTACGATGGCCTTTCGATCATTTAACCGCACGAGGAGTAGAAGGGTTCCAAGACCTACGCCCAGTGGAAGGGGGAGCGAATGTCGCCCCCCTCCCCCCATAAGATCTCAGCTCCTATGGGAACAAAGAAGCAAAAAATTTATAGGGTGGGTGGAGGTGGTAGGAAACTTGATTGTGTGTCAATTTCATGATATTAGGTCAATATTTTCCAGATCAAATGAGTTCAAACCAAGTCAAATCTGCCAGATGAGGTCTTCTTTGTGGTCACACGCTCATGCCTCAAAAAGTTACCTGCGAATTTTCTTATTGCTTTCATTAAACGACAGCGCATACATTTTTAGTATAAATGGAGAATCTCTTTAATCGAGCCATAATAATGGCAATTAGAACACTGATAAGCGTAAGATGTCTTCCGGTTGAGGCGGGAATCAGCCCGGTAACGTTTCAGTCACAATTTTGTTTACGAGTACACCCTCGTAACTCAAAGTATTACCTGCTGATTTTCGTATTTTTTTCGCGGTAGATTTCATGTACATTTATGTGTCTTCAGAGAGATATTGACGCGAAAACTTAGAAGATTTACCTAATAAAACTACCATTCACTCGTAAAATAGTTTACCATTGACGATTAGGAGTTGTCCAGTCAACATCGGACGGCTCTCTCCTCTTTGCAGAGATTACTGGCATATTTGATGGACGAATACTTATTAGCATTGCATTAGACGGCTGCACACGTGTGTACACATAGATTGGGTCACTGATTATGTTCCTGACTGTTCATCCGTGAAGTAACGGATGTTTTGAGCAAGGAGCAGTGGACGAGAATTTAACCCTCGCCCGCACATGCCATTTTCCCATCCTGGAACGCACATGGGGGGGTGGTTGCCACCCCCCCCCCCCGCGCCATTTCGTTCCTGTTGGAGATAGAGCTTAGCAGTAAAGACCAAAAAGATTCTTTGGGAAGAGACGAATCCAATGATAACCAGTTTTACCTTCTCATGTCAGTCATTGACCTTCCAGGTCAGGTCAAACTAAAAAATGTTGCTGTTTTGGGTCACCGTTGGATATCAAGTGCGCTGCTTATCAAATACCAATGACGATGCTGTTTTCTGGTGCCAAGCCAGCTAGAACCTTTTTGTCACACTATCCGACCAGAATTTTGCTGCTGAGGTCATTTCAGGTCAAGTTAGGTCAAGGTCAATTATATGTGTTTGTATGTCTGTGTGTGTCTGTGTGTATACTGATGTGTGCACCGATTTTTTTTGGGTCCATACACTGTAAAAAATATTGACGAGCTATGTGTCAAAACAAGGGTCTCGAAACAGTCACCAGGTTGTCAATGCTTCCGGTACCTACCACTTGACTAGTTACCGCTTAGTTAGCTTACAGGCTGAGAACTATCCAGATCGTTATGATCCGGTATTGTAATGATACCCTAGGTGTACCTTTGTTTTGAAGTGCTGAATTAACTATCAAGGTTGTCTGACGTTTGTTTTCGCCTCAATCCGAAACGAGGAAGACCCTCATCAAATTATTAGGTGAAAGCCAGGCTCAGGATGATCAAAATACTAGGGGTAGTTTTGTCATAGTAATCTGTGAAGGGTGAGGAACAAGCCGTAGCAATGCACTCGTCACTAAACCAGCCTGAGATTATTCGCCAGGTAGCTGCTGCGTTTCCCTACTTGCTGAATCATGTTTGCAACTTTCCATTTCCAGACACTTTTTACGGCAAATAAATTGTTAGGCTATTTGGAAGGTGAATGACAATTTTATTTCTATAAGTCAATACATTTGTATTTCCGATTGCCCTAAAGCTTTTTTTTTTAATCGTTTGCGGTAGGTTTTTTATTGTTCGCAATAAAGTTGCACACCTGTGAATCCTTCACTTAATGCGTTCCCGGCTTCCCGGCGCCAGTTGCGCTGTGCCGTGCCGCGTTCGGTCGGGGGTGTGCGCGTCTGTGCAGTGCGAGTGTTTATCACTGGGCAAACCTGTATCGTTTCCATTTGAGCAGTGTCTAGTTATGAAGAATTGCTTGCCGATATATGACCTGCAGTGATCGACGTTCTGGTTCAATAACTTGCCATAAGCCATTATTCTCAACCAAATTGCGCGGAGACGTTTGCAAAGTTGTCGAGGGGGGGGGGGGAACAAGAGCGATTTTAAATGAATTGCTCTCCATGCAGTGCAATAGGACTTAGGTTTAATTTTTCGAAAGTTGTGGAGCCGCCCCCGCGGTGTCCGGCCTGGCCAACTCTCTCAAGAACCGACAGCTAACGGAACACTGAAGTTTCACTACGACGATTTCCGCCAAAGTTATGAAGAAAAGGCAAGTGCAAGAAGCAAAACTTCTCTTGGTAATCAAAACTTAGGTTTGGCAAATTCCAAACCCTAAGTCACTACAACTGTGGATATAAATAAGCTGGTTATTGACGGCCAAGCTCTGGCCAATCTGAGGTTCAGACCTATCATCAAGTTCATGAGGCAGCTGCGGTTGGGCGGCTCACGGGCTCCACTGCATAGGCTCAGACAGGTACTCTACAAAATGTCTTCTGTGTTCTTAGGTTCAGATGTATCGATAGGTATGTGCATGCTTCTGATTCGATTGATAACTGTAAACGGGCGCTGGAAGTGAAAGGTTCGCTTGATATACGAAAGGTGCATTGCAAGAAAGCACATTATTTCAGAAATACACTTTCATTTTATCTTGAGCGTTTTTGGAATGGGCCGGATGAATTCGTCATCAAACTGGTAAGGGATTTCGTTTGAAGACCACCGATATTTAATAATATGATGGTCTTCAAACGAATTCGCTGGCAAATTCGATGACTGGATTGGGCGGCGTAGGATCTGCTGGTCATCTGACTATGGGTTGAGCAATACGTTAGTTTTGACCTAGTTTGAGCTTCATTCGTTAAGTAGGAACAAGACGATGCCTCTTTTGAGCATCGTCACTAAACAAGCCACCCTCGTTTTGACATTGTTTTTCGTTATTATTGTTACTAGGTACTTTGTTATCATACACAGCATTAACGAGGACCTGCTTCCAAAACAAGGCAGAAACGCTCCAGCTATTTTTGGGACGTGGTAAAAACTAACCGACACCTGGTAACTGTCATCTGACGAACACAAAACAAGCCAGGGGCTCGCAGCGTGTGTCAAAAGTAGGATGCAAAACTAGTCTGTACCCCCGACATTTAGCGTTGAGAATCATTTGACGAGGGGCTAGTCAATATTTTTTACAGTGTATCACATGAAATCATGATCTGAGAAGCTTTTACCAAAAATGCAGTCAAAAAACTTCACAAAAAGTAAATTCAGCTTGCCTAAAACGCAATTATCTTAGATGACCTAGGTTGACCTTGACCCTGACCTTGACCCCTGTACATCGTCGAACAACATGTTCCATGATAGGTGGGAGGTGAGACTGGCAAAAAAAGGCCGAAATCAGGGTGTCAAAAGCTCGCAAGGCCCATGGCAAACGCAAGATGTTGAGAATTGGCCATTTGGGTCATGACATGACCTGAAAAACAAGGTCATATCTCCGAAACCAAAAATCACAGAAACTTGAAATTTTCAGTGGACATCAACAAAGGATAGACGAGCAGCTATACGAAAAATCAGCTTTCTAGCTCTAAAAATGTTGAGTGCAGAGCAGAAAGACTGCCTGGGGGGGGGGGGTGGTTGCCACCCCCCCCCCCCATGTGCGGGCGAGGGTTAATGCAAGTCTTTTTGATTGGCATTAAAAGGTCCTCAAATTATAAATAAGTCAATGCCATCTAAAGTGCCTTCCGTGCGCCAGTTTCAATAAGCCATCGCAATGGAAAACATATCCGTAACAGCCTGCACACAGACGTCCATGTTTGTCTTGCATTGCATGTGCCATTAATAATAAAAATATGGGATTCAAGATCCCGATCGAAGTGTCAAACAGCATCAGGTCGAGTTAAACAGTTCGTCTCCTGTTTTATGCACGTCCACTCAAGTCCTGTGTCTGAAAACCCCGATCAAGCCAACGACAAGCAACCCACCCCTGTCCCCTGCTACTTCTGTTGTGTCTCTGGCTAGCATTCGACTGTGTGGCGCGTCACGGGACCTTGATTGCAATAGAGGAGGTAGCACACAGGCCGACAGTCTCTTTGGGTCCGTTACTCTGCCAGACGAAGGCTTCACCGGTCACAGCTGGAAAGGCTGTGGTCAATCTGTCGTGACCACAGCGGGAAACCTTCAGACGTTATTGGTTACCGCTTGGACCGTCTGACCAGCCTGTCAGCGACCAACGGTGTTTAGGTGGCACGTGTGTTCGCGCTTGTCAAGCGTGATAGATGGTCTGCTAACCGCGAATGGCTTTACAGCGTACACCTGTCGTATAGCTTACCGAAATATCCGGTATTTATGCAAACCAAAGGCCAAACGTATCGTAATGGACTGTCATTACGCACTGATGCCCATCTATCTATGCAAGACGAGTCAAACAACGCCGTATTGCGCACCTGAGTTATCATTTACCGCCGTCATATTCCACACCCGAGTGACGCCCAGTGAGCGCGTGGGAGCTGCGGTAGTGGACGGGTGTCTACCGTCCCACGGCTGCTGACCGCCCCTATAGCGGGCCCCTGCGCGGACAGGCTCGCGACCCCTGCGGTCACTGCACGCTGCACACGGCTGACCGGCCAACCGTGAAGTGTGAACGACAAGCCGCCGGCCACTGCCGCTATGTTCAAACACTTCCTGGCCCACATCTCGCCGGGCCGTGCAGGGATCTAGCGGTACCGATATAGGTCATGTTGGTATACATGTTACCCGGTGTGTTGTTGGCCGTACGGCCGGCAGGTGGCAGCTGCGGCGGAGCTAGCGCAGTTGAGCTCAGCTCGAGGCAGACAGAACACGGTATTGAGTGTCGAGTGGGGACCGATCACCATGGCAGGAACTATCATCGGGGGAGTGATATTGGCAGCGGTGATCACCGCCAGCGCCGGACAGCTCTATCATCGCTCGGATTACGGCGGCAGCTCCAACTACAACTCCAACTCCAACACGGGCTACTACTCGAGCCGCTCCAGCTACGACACGAGCAGCCTCGACTACGGCAACATCTACGGCAGCCGCAGCCCGTCCACCCAGACCTACACTGTGCCTCCGCCGCGGTCTCCAGCCTCCAGACTCGACTATTCCAGCCAGCGACTACAGCTTGCTTACGATGCCTACCTGCGTGAGCTACGTACCGCTTCAGCACTCCGCGAGGGCCGCCGAGACCCACTCCAGCCCGCCCACGACCTCCAGCCAGCCGCCCAGCACACGGACCCCGCGGCAGCTCCGATAGAACGCTCCGACAGCTACGGGTACGGGGACGATTGCAGCGACCTGGACACCCTCAGCATGATTCTGGGTCTGGGAGCGCTGGCTGCGTTTGCTCTCTACTACTACCTCCAACAGCAGGCTGCTGCCGCCCCCGCTCGTAGTTCCGTATGGATGCCCATGATGAGCGTCATCCAGAACAGACTTCCCGAGCATGTCGTGCTCGAATCGCTTCTAGAGAAGGCCTGCGGGGGCCTGGATGTCTTGGAGACCCGAAGGAGCAGTCAGTGGACGCAGCGAGGTGTCACCGGACGAGGGATTGGAGGAGACTGCCTGGAGGGTCTGATTGGACCGGCGGCCGGCTTCTCTGCACTGGCTGCTATCGTGGCCTACGCTCTGGCGCAGGCGGCAATGGCCATGGCCGGGGCAAGATCATCAGATACAGGTGAGAGAGCTTTGAGAGCAGGTGAGAGGAACGTGTACGGTACTCAGGGAAAGATAAATGTGAGAAACTTGAGAACTTGACTCGCGAAAGCTTTGATTCACATAAGAGGTGGATTTTATACAGCGATAGCGGCGTTTTATGCACTGGCTGACAATGGTAGAAGAAAAACAGTCATAGGCTTATTCATATATGTATTTGTTTCATCGCTGTGCCACTAGGTAGCTAGTAATCGCTATTCACGTTCATGACCTGTTACACTTCTTTCCAGTCTGTATTTATTCTCTTCAAGCACGAAAAGATAATGGCACGCTTCAGATGATCTCGAACATGCTCCTATCATGATTTTGGCACGGCTTCTAATTTCACGCCTGACCTTAGCTTCATGGTCTGTTGGGAGTGAATGAGCCATGCAATACGAATCGAGCGAAAGTGTTATGTACACGTAATAGTGGCTAATTGCACTCACGTGTACCTATTCAAGATGCCTTATCGTAAACGGTTCATCGGTTTGGTCATGGATTCTGACCAGCTACCGGTTGTGTGAACTGATTAAGATCGTGGTAATCAATGAAGTGAACCCACGAAAGCGGCACTATCGACATATCTGTATCGGAACGTTCAGTTTCATTTTCAACTCATTTAGCGTTCTAGTTCTTTTCATCTTCCAAACCAGCTTCGTCCAATATGATTAGCCGTTTATTGAATGTTCAAACAATTGCTGTGCATCATTTGTTAGCAAGGGTTAAATCTCATTCTGATCTTGTAGCACGTTTATTGTAAAGACATATACTCGTATTACAGACGGTAGCATTTACATGTTAGACGTAACCGAGCATAATTGATGAGTATTGTGAAGTCATAAACGTCATTCTTTCACACTGTTTCACACGCAAAGAAAACATACAATCCTAACAAAATGTCACACCGTAGCCTGCATTATCGAAATTCTGCACATGTGAGTAGTTTTTCACGCACCACTCATATGAAGACGAAATGGCGTGAAAAAGGAGACGGATTTACACACTCATTTTGTGATTGATTCGTCCCTCAAACCACCACTAGTTTCCTGCATAGATGGCACAAACGACATTCGTACGAGGCATGCGGAAAGAAGTTGAGACAGCATATGTCTCCGCATGAAGACAATCTCCCTGGCCCTGAAGGAAGAACACGAAACCATCATCATTCTGCTGAGGCTCTCCGTCGCACCAGAGCTCCTTCCAGAAGGTGTGCGGCGACCCTCCGGCCGGCTGGAAGGTGCCGTTGATGTATCTGATGTCAGTCCAGGCACGGCCGCTTACCGCTCCTTTGATGTACGTCAGTTGCTCCTCAGACTCGATGGTCAGGAGGGTGGCGGCGTGGAACTTGCTCTTGCAGAGGTTTCTGTCCTCCTCCCAGAAGCCAGACTCGGTGTCGGAAGGGATGATCAAGTAGCAGGCGTTGCCGACTCTCTGCCAGTTGGAGGGACACTGGTGGGGTACGCGGTGGTCCGGTGGAGGAGCGGCTACGTCAGTGAACACCCGTACCCCCGGGGAGAGGGTCAGCTGGTCGGCGGAGGGAACGGCAGCTAGCAGACGGCAGGAGGTGGAGGATGTCTCGATGGAGACGCAGGCCAGGTGGCGACGGCAGCGGACTGCGCACTGGGTCACACTCCCACCCGGTGACTCAGTTAGGGCTGTGGTGTTTACAGCATGGTCGATGGCTGTGAGATTGTATGTGGTTCCATAGGAGACGTTCAGAAGTAGAAGCTCAAACAGAAGCATTGGCAACAACCGCGTGCTATTCAGCTGAACTGGTTTCTTCAATAACATCTTTGTTTAGTAAAGATTACGTTATCTTCTTGGCTCTTCTACCAATGGCTGCTTCCTGAAAGGAAAAGAGATTTGACTTCTAGGAGCGATGATGTTATAATATTCAGTGGCATTCAAAGGAATTTGCTTTCAGCGGAAAACTTCAAAGTACAAATTAACCTCAAATCACAAAACTTCAAAATTGTGTTCTCACATATTTGCATATTATTACACGCTGAAAATGAGGTGATAGCTTCTATGCAACTGACTACGCGAGTGTCACTCCATACAACTCATCTTGCGCATACGGCTAAGTAGATAAATTGCTTTCCTCTGTAACCTAGCACTGCCATATCTTACCCTGCCTGGAGTTGACTATGGAATAAACAGCTAGACTCGGTGGGCATCTATTTATGCTTGTTTATCAAAAGTAACGAAGTGTGTACATGCGACTTTTGCGTGCACCCGTAAATGATAGTTGAGGCGGCTAATTGAGCTATTAATTTTGATGGGAATCGATGATTACTTACTATTGACGGACTGATCACTGGAAGACGTCGATCAGGCCATTGCTATATGAAATCCCATGGGTCGATAAACGGGTAAAAGCCGTGGCTTACGAGTATATTTGGCCAGTTTCTGACTACGCACTATATTTGACATGGTGAGCTTTTCTGTCCGTTCCACCTCGCGGTTATTCGCAAATAGATGTGCTAAAACAATTAGTGATTGAAGACACATCTCTAGATCATCGCCCACTAACCGTAAAAACCGCCTTCCATTTATCATTTCCGCCTCGCGTGTATTGCAGTGCACGTGTCCTGTTATTACTCCGCTCGAGCCCCGTGACGAATGGCCCTGCGGTTCCTCAATAGCAGTGCTAACGAGCCAACCGATACATACCACCCGGAAAGCCCCATTTTCCCGTCAGCTCACTATAATACATCTTTCTCTGTATCAGCGGCTGAGTCTCGGTGGTTTCCGAGATTGTATCCAGGCTACTGCAGGTCACCGGTCAGTGCTCATTACGGATGCTCCGGCCGCACGCGCAGCACGAGACGCCGTGATCACTGGCCCGGAACGGTCGACCTCTGGGGTGAGCCCGGTGCACAGGCGCGCCCACCGCCGACCCTCTGACCACTGTGCACCGATATTCATCGCCAGCTCGTGCACTGATGACCACAGCGTGCACAATGCTCTCGGCACACGCCCAGTCTCCGAACATGAAGACATTCCCGACGGGAGACTGCAGCGCACGAGTGCGCCCGCGCTATTAGCCTGGAAGGTAGACTGCGCCGCGGGGCAGGCGAGTGCTGCGGTACAGTCTAGCCCAGTTTATGCAGGGGCCGCGGCGGGCGGCGAGTAATGGTATTACCGGTTTCCTGAATGTTTGTCTCGCCAGGTTCGCCTGTAAACTGATACTTAGAACCAGCAAAGCGAATAAAATTGGCACCGAATATGACTCTGTATCACACTATGAGATTTCAAATGACAATTCAAATAAGCTTTCTTTAAATTTTTTTATTGAATGGCATTGAACGGTATTGAATGGCCAATACAGCAGTTTAAGAGCACTTTGAAATCCTAATCTGTTTTTTACAAATAAATAAAGCATTTGCTCTTGTAGCAGTGTCATCACAAGCAAAGTAACTTTTGGTTAATTGTAATTCCATCATCTGCATCAACCTTTAACCCTCGCCCGCACATGGGGGGGGGGGTGGTTGCCACCCCCCCCCCCCCAGGCAGTCTTTCTGCTCTGCACTCAACATTTTTAGAGCTAGAAGGCTGATCTTTCAAAGACCAAAGAATCTTTTTGGTCTTTACTGCTAAGCTCTATCTCCAACAGGAACGAAATGGCGCGGGGGGGTGGCAACCACCCCCCCCCCCCATGTGCGTTCTAGGATGGGAAAATGGCATGTGCGGGCGAGGGTTAAAGATATACATATTTACCTAGCGCATCCATCCCTTAGAAAACACCTGCTTCCGCTTCTCGCGTGTCACCAGGTGCTCTCGCCGCTCCATCATGTTTTTAACACGTCATTTGCTTATGTCTTCTCACAGGTGTCGATTACACAGCGCTGAATTCAGCCGCACGACAGATGCTGATCGCTCTGACCGCCCCCGACCAATGCGTGGCTCACCAGCTGTGTCAGGTCACCAGGTCAGCTGGTCACGCCTCTGCTCAGACGAGAACACCCATCAAACTGGCCAGGTGAGGAATCCGGCTCCTGAATGAACGCCGATACCTGCTACTTAGCATGGGCGTCGTGCCTGGGCTCGCTTCCATACCTACTATTTAGCATGGATATGGACGCTCGAATTCGCACGTTTGATGGCGTCTCTCGGGAGCTAAGGGTATGGGGCGTTGAAAAATGACCAGTAATTCGTGGTCATCGTATAAAAATAACGGTAGGTGTGTATTACAATACCGTTAGTCTGTAAACGTGCTTATCCATGTCAGGCATGGATGGCTGTATGTATTTAACAGCGTGGAAAGGTATGCAAACGGCAGACCACATTGGTTTCTATAAAGGCAAACAACACCAGTTCGAGTGGATTATTGTCATGAGCGTTCACTATGCCTTATTTATTTGCTAATTAAATGCTGGACTTATTGGGAAATAAAGTATTTGCACGTTCTTATGTCTAACAGCTAGCATCCACGTATGACTTTCGTATGGTTCATTACTATTTTATTATCAGCGAAATGCTCTCTGTGTGATATATGCTTCTTCAGCATTCACCTGCAGATGAAATCGTAACCCTTGATCAAATAAGTTACCGACGCCATACTTTACCTGGACGGATCACGTAAAACCAACTAAATACATTATTGGCTACATAAATGCAAGTAAGCTTAGGGGTAAATCGACCTAAAGGACGGTAACAGGATGATATGCTACTATGTATTGATCGACAAATATCTCTCTCTCTCTCTCTCTCTCTCTCTCTCTCTCTCTCTCTCTCTCTCTCTCTCTCTCTCTCTCTCTCTCTCTCTCTCTCTCTCTCTCTCTCTCTCTCTCTCTCTCTCTCTCTCTCTCTCTCTCTCTCTCTCTCCTCTCTCTCTCTCTCTCTCTCTCTCTCTCTCTCTCTCTCTCTCTCTCTCTCTCTCTCTCTCTCTCTCTCTCTCTCTCTCTCTCTCTCTCTCTCTCTCTCTCTCTCTCTCTCTCTCTCTCTCTCTCTCCTCTCTCTCTTTCTCTCTCTCTCTCTCCCTCCCTCTCTCTCCCTCTCTCTCTCTCTCTCTCTCTCTCTCTCTCTCTCTCTCTCTCTCTCTCTCTCTCTCTCTCTCTCTCTCTCTCTCTCTCTCTCTCTCTCCTCGTTTGCAGCGTGGCTCTGGCGTGGTACGCCGCTCGACTACGGCAGACACCGGGCTCAACCGGTCCCTACTCGGAGTATTGCTGGAGTCTGGTGCACGGCCTAAATGGCACCTGCCCTGACCCGAGCAGGGCCTGTATCGCGACCTGAGAGTGTACTCGTAGACATGGAGCTGAGAGGATAGTCTGAATTCAGACTTCCGAGTGTGGGTGACCTGGAATGACCTGTTTCGTTAGTGATAAGGTCTGGTCTTGGAACTCGAGATGAAAACTAAACTGTGAATGTCATGGAACATACCTACCCTTGCATATGATATGGTGCAGGAAGAGTATTTGATAAAGCATTGTTTTTTTATAGAGCGTTGCGAGCATCGAAGAGCGAAGACGCCTGCAGAGGGTGCGTTATTGTGGTTGTTCTCATACCACAATTTTGTAGATAACAACACCTATTTTTGTTGCATGGGAAATTACTGCTGCTTTGAGGCTTCTTTGTTTGCCTTGTTGAGAGTCTGAAACGTGAATAGTCATCACCGGAAGTGCAAAATGTAACAAGGTATCAGCAGCTGTCCCTCATGGACAGCGAGTTATGGTGTTGCTGCTGGTCTGAATTTAGGTTTATTGTTTTTTTCTTCAGCTTAGATTTATTGTTGACTTGTACTGAGCATTGTAAATACAAGTGATAGTGTGCAGATGTAGAGAATTGGAGGCATTTAGTAAATGTAGTAAGTTATGATGCATCTAATGCATTATCTTAATGCACAAAATGAATGTTCAGTCCTGCACTGTTACAATTGTCAAACCCTATAATTGTTGACGTTTTGCATAATATGGCCAAATATAAAGTTTACTTACCGTAGTTTGTTTAACCCTCGCCGGCCGAGGGGGGGGGGGGCGGGTGCCCCCCCCCCATAGGGTTTTTTTCGCGATAGCTCCGAACACGCTGACGATAGAGAGCTGCAACTTGGCATACCTGACCGTTGATTCAAGCCGGATCTTTTGACACCAACGGCATTTTTGGGTCAGGTCAGGTCACTGACCTTTGACGTCATAAGTGGACCTCTGCACGGTCTTCAGATGTCGCAACTTTGCAACGCCCTCACTGCCAGAGGAGATGTCACAGGGAAATGAAACTTGCAGGATCTAGTATCCATTATGAGTCTCACACTTTGTATATCTCGGATTTTTCCTAAAGGTCATATGAGGTCAGGTCATTTTCGTGACCTCACCATTATAAGTCAATGGGGAAAAATGAAAACTGCTATTCTGGCGCCGGGAACGATCTCCAACTATCTCAAGCACACAGAATCGTGATTTGATGCACTCCTTGCAAGGTTAGATGCGTCACTTTTGCAATGTTGACCTTGCGTGACGTCATTTATGACGTCATCAAGGTCATATTAGTTTTTCGTCAATACCTCTTGATCAAATGGAGCTAGCGAGTCGGGAAAGCCATCAATGGACTCAGGAAGACCTGCCGAATCGAATGATATGCGACATGACCTCTTTCGACCAACTTCGTGACCTGGGGGTGCTGACCTGACCTTGACCTGAGGTCAACACCCCAAGTTGACCTGACCCGGACAAAAAGTATATCATTCGGCGCGCCTGAGCACGACGAACACGATGCCGCCAAAATCGCGGCTCTGCGGCCGTTTTTTGCGAAGTTATTCACCAAAAACTGAACCGTACCTTGGGGCACTTGACCTGACCTCAGAGGTCAACGGTTGACCTAGGACCTTAAAATCGGGTACCATTCTCTGCGTCTCGTAACGGCGCACACGCTCGTTTTTTCCGCGACGCGCTAGCTCCACCAGGGGCGAAACGGCGAGGGGGGGTCGTACCCGCCCCCCCCCCCCCCTCGGCCGGCGCGTATGTAGAAAACCAATAGGTCCGGCGAGGGTTAATGCGTCATATGTACTGATCAATAGGTACACGACAGGAGCGTCGATTGTCACCGAGTTGAAGCAAAGCTCGTTCAGAAGTTTTAAAGTATCGAAAGTTGCACCAGTTTTAGGAACCAACTCTTGTCAATCGTGATACTCTCTTATCAATAAAACTTTATTTGAAACTAACCTCACTATTCCAAAGACCTAAATCGTCTCTCAACAATGATATGCAGTTCAAAACCGCAGGTCCAGAACCCACTCTAACCACCTTCCTCAAATTCCTTTGAACACACCGTCCCTCCAGGACCGGTCTCTTTCATCGTCCGCGACAGAAAGATCTGACAATGTCGACGCGTCGGATTGATCACACTCGCCGAAAACGTGCCGCATTCGTCTCAGTGGCGCCACCTTTTGTCCTGGCAGCCTTGTCGGGCCGGGGGCGGAACAGACTGAGCCGGAGAGGGCTGAGGGGCGGCCCGCCGCCGCCGGTGCCGACACAATGCTTCCTTTGAGAGGTGCGCGTGTGAAGATAGCAGGTGTCGATGATGAGGAGACCGCTTCTGGCCCCTGCCAGAGGAGCTCTCGTTCTGAGGAATAAACACACTCACTTGAGAAGCAATGTAGCGGGAGTGTGGAGTCTCGCATGGGGTTGAGGATTTGTGAGCTGAGGTGGGGTGCCGGCATATTGAGCCTGTCTGAAAGCTGGGTCGGTAAAAAAGGGATATCTGTTTTAAGCTTCTACAGAAGTTTGAATGAAGAAATGGTCTAAGACCTCGTGTTATTTGTGTGCTTGTATGTTCATCGCTATATCAACTATGTACGCATGGGTTTCTCTCTAGTGCAAGCGGAGCATATGCTGTGACACAAAATTATACTAACAACAATGAAACCGCTTTCATTTCTCATTTTCTTGAACTGCACTGTCATTCACTTCGTGAGTGTTTGTCGTTTATTTTCCATAATAGGACGTAGCTTGAAACAACTTGAAGAGCTCTTATGAAGCAGTGTATTATTCGCGACAGCTCACAAACATTTCAACAGAACCCATCTACTGCTTTTAGCCTGACGTTGATAGCAATGAATGCGTGGATGCTGCATTCCACTTCATTATCAGTGCGTTACTTTCATTGGCAGAGCTTCAATTTCAATGGCTTGAAAATGCTGGGTAATATCTGTTGTGTGTTCAATGTTTATATTACGTTTGAAAAAGTAGCTGCCTGGCATAACAATAAAAAAAAATTGTCCAGTTTAGTTGTTCATTTTTTTTGTCCATTGGATCTTATTTGACGATTTATACCGTACCGTATCATAATAATATGGGCATTGAACAAGCTCCTCTCTGTGTAAAATTACACATCTCAATGACAGAAGAATTGTAAACCATTATTGACAAGTTTTTTTTTTTTTTTGGAAGTTACATTGTTTAATTTGCTCGGAATTTATACTACGCACATTACGTAATCGTATCGTTACCCGCACCGTCGCTGAGTCTCCATATTTCCCCGATGTTTCGTCCTGCCGGCGAAACTTGTCCACTCCAGGGCGGGATCTAATTAAATTCTCTCATCACAGTGGTTCGGCGAAACTTGCCTCAGTGCGCCCACGTCTCAAAGGTCGACCAACTCATGCACGTTCAAATTTTCCTTAATGAGCAAAGTCAGAAATAACGCCGAATTGGTTTGGCAGCCGTCTTTGTGGGTGAAGGAGCCGCCATGCTGCCAAATCGGCGAATCAAGTTCATTTGGCTGCTCGTAAGACAAACGATGACCCGACTGCTGCTATAGTTTCTCACCACGGCGGCAATATGTGCGCCAAAAACGGCACGCCATCGATCTCGGCCGGCTGGCTGCGCGGCGCAAAACTTGCGACTCATCTCTGTGGAAATTCCGCAGACCTCATAAAACGCTCCCCTCGGCGCCGCGTCCCCTGACGACGCCTTCTGCATACTAACAACCGACCACCCTCCGAGCTCCATTTTTCCCCGCGCCGCGTCTGCCCCGCGGGCCGGCTGTCGAGCCCGACGACCAATCACAGGCCACCAGACGCCGGCGCGGCGCTCGGAAAACGGGCGCACCGCGGTAAAAACGGCACGAGCCGCACAAAAATGACGCCCTGCAGAAACGTCAATATCGGCGGCACGGCGTCATGCTCTGCAACGGCCAACGCAGCTGCGTCGAGGCCGACGGGGGAAGGCGGGCGACGCAGCCGAGCCGACGTCGGGTGAGGCTGGGACGGCGAGATGGCAGCCACCAGTTGTGTGCTGAAATTAGTAAAACTTTGATGTCTAGGAATGTGCGATTCACATAATTGTTCGATCAATCAATCGTAAATCTTAGTTTTCATTCATAGGAAAAGGTTCCAGCAATACACGCCATACACATTACTCAGTGGTAAAACAGGTACGATATAAAATAGACACGACATAAGACATTATTGCAAGCATAGCTAATGTACCTAATGTCGATATATGTAGGTACTGAAACATTCCGAGACAAGACACTTTCCATAATGGGAATTGTATTGCTGTGTTAGACAGCAGAGACGATTACTTACGAGCTGGGCCGCAGCAGTATTGGCGATATGTGGGAGAAGCGCTGCCTGTGCGGCGCGCTATGTATCGCCTCTTGTGCGATTTGAGTGTTTCGGAGTTGCTGCACTCACACATCACACGCTGAGCCGATTTGTCGGCCCATACAACCAGAACCACAAACAATGGTTACAGATTTGCTTACCAAAGGATGACTTACCACTTACCAGGCACCAAAGAAAAACTGTCAGGATACTTCTCTCACTTCTTTCGCATATGAGAGATGCTTCTCTTACATAATCGTATATATCAAATGCTGATCAGGTTCTAGCGCAGTGAAGTGCTCCTTCAACAATAACGCTTGTAGGTACCTTTGCTTTTCATAAATAATACACGCACTTTTCATCGATGTATCTGAACTATCTGCAATTTACTCTACGAAAGTTACGTTTTCTTATTTTAACCCTCGCCCGCACATGGGGGGGGGGGGGGTGGTTGCCACCCCCCCCCCCCCCAGGTAGTCTTTCTGCTCTGCACTCAACATTTTTAGAGCTATAAGGCTGATTTTTCGTATAGCTGCTCCTCTATCCTTTCTTGATGTCCACTGAAAATTTCAAGTTTCTGTGATTTTTGGTTTCGGAGATATGACCTTGTTTGTCAGGTCATGTCATGACCCAAATGGCCAATTCTCAACATATTGCGTTTGCCATGGGCCTTATGAGCTTTTGACACCCTGATTTCGGCCTTTTTTGCCAGTCTTACCTCCCACCTATCATGGAACATGTTGTTCGACGATGTACAGGGGTCAAGGTCAAGGTCAAGGTCAACCTAGGTCATCTAAGATAATTGCGTTTTAGGCAAGCTGAATTTACTTTTTTTGAAGTTTTTTGACTGCATTTTTGGTAAAAGCTTCTCAGATCATGATTTCATGTGATATGGACCCCAAAAACAATCGGTGCACACATCAGCATACACACAGACACACACAGACATACAAACACATATAATTGACCTTGACCTAACTTGACCTGAAATGACCTCAGCAGCAAAATTTTGGTCGGGTAGTGTGACAAAGAGGTTCTAGCTGGCTTGGCACCAGAAAACAGCATCATCATCGGTATTTGATAAGCAGAACACTTGATATCCAACGGTGACCCAAAACAGCAACATTTTTTAGTTTGACCTGACCTGGAAGGTCAATGACTGACCTGAGAAGGTAAAACTGGGTATCATTGGATTCGTCTCTTCCCAAATAATCTTTTTGGTCTTTACCGCTAAGCTTTATCTCCAACAGGAACGAAATGGCGCGGGGGGTGGCAACCCCCCCCCCCCCATGTGCGTTCTAGGATGGGAAAATGGCATGTGCGGGCGAGGGTTAAGCGACGGAAGACAATTATTATTGATTTATCTGCATTTATATTTTCTCAATTGTTGTTCAGAAGGTCTAATAATGTGATAATTGCAACTGCTATAGCGAGATCATTTTCATCGTATTCTTATTGCACACATGTAGTATAGTGTATCACATGCACCGTATTTTTACGTACGCAGTGGCTGATTTGTTAAGAATAATTAGTACATAACATTTGACGCATAAAGAATATTGCATTAGAGTTGACAACAAGATCCTTTTATGGCCCTGAATCTTGTACTTTTAATTAATAGAAACTAGACGTTTACCTTAACAGTAGCTAAAAATGCATATTTTTTTGACTAGTTCCTTCAAAACACAGTCTTCCCGTCGATTTCCACCAGCATAATTAACAAAACGGCTCCCTACCGCAAACACCAATGCAAAACAAAGCCAACTTTCCCCGGTGTGCCACGCGCGCTGGTTAAGAAACAAACTTCTTCTTAAACAAAGCACGTTCGTATTGATCCTCCACGGAGCTCCCTCGGCGGACTAACTTTCCCTCGGCGAGCTTTAATCAACGAATGCATTAACCAATTTAAAACTGGCAGAATTACGCACTTCTCTGGATATTTCTGGCGGCCGGCGAGCATCTCGTTAGCCGGAGGTCCCTGGGGCTTCGAGTCAGCGAGATTCACGCACGAACAAATTTCGCTGGCTTTTCCGCGCCGCCGCTACAGCCCCCGGCGGTGACTGGGGATGAAAAACGCCTTCGCATTTCCGCGGCAAAACTGGGAAGAACTGAGAAAACCAGAGAGTGCCTGGCGTCTTTGAATGAAAGTGGACAAAAGAGAACGGAAGTGGTGCTGGTCAGGTGACCGGAAGCCGTTTTACGGCGTGAGAAGACAAACCGGTTTGCCATGGTAGGTATTATGCAGAGAACAGTCTCGCGACAATGAATAACCTTCGTCGTGCTCCGTTGTTATTCATTGGGAGGGACAGCAGGTTTTCTTTTCAGAACTGCGTACCTGTGCTTTATCTGAGCTTTACTGGAGTTACGGAGCTTTAACCCGCGCCCCGCTGGGCTATTCAGCCATACGCGCCCTGCTGGGGGGGGGGGGCAGATTCTGCCCCCCCCCCTGTCTAACTTCCGAACCGATGGTCGTAGAAAGACGGGGAAAACGGCAATCGAAAGCTCTCAACAAGGCAGATCTTAAGAGCCCAAGTTTTTTTGCTTAAGTAGGTCAGAGGTCAGGTCAAGGTCAGGTCAAGGGTACAAAATGCAAGTTTCTACAGTATCGGCCTTGCACCGTAGTTGCCGAAGAATGGACTGAGACTGATTGCCCAAAACGTGTTCTTAGACTACCAAGACAATATTCGTTGCACAAAATGTCATTCAAAGGTCAAGGTCAAGGTCAGGTCAGGTCAGGTCAGGTCACCAAAAACAAAATATAGAAAAGGGCATGTGCGACACATGTTTTATGGGTCATTTTACTCATGGAATTCAATAGGCACACTCAATAAGTGATATGGACCACCTCTGGATGAATTTCAGGTCGAGGTCAGGTCAAGGTCAGGTCAAGTGAGGTCAAATTTTGAAGTTGGTTGTTAAGGCCTAAAAAGGTGTCTATCCGATGCAGTTTTTCACGGCGAATCGAATGGTGCTATTTTTGTTTCCTTACGAGGTCTAGAACTTCCAAAAAAATCATTTTTCAAAAAATTGTGCGTCGTGACGTCATAAAATTTTGAATAACTCCCACATTTTTGAACCGATTCTTCTAAAAATTGGTATGTAGGTGCACATAGACCACTTCTTTGACATATATTCCGGTTTTTTCGATAAACTCAAAATTTTGGATTTTATAAATATTTTCCCAAAAAAGTCAGTTTTTTGGAAAAATTTTGGCCAAAATCCAAAATTTTCAAAAAACCGAGATAGCCATTTGATAGACAAAGAAGAATCACGTATAACCTTTTTTGTTACATCTTGATTCCTTTAAAAATGAAGATGTTAGCGGCGTTTGAAATTTTGCCGTTTTTGAGGCGAAAATGGCGAACATGACGTCACTAAAACGTCAATTTCTCAAAAATTTTCCGACGGATTTCGCTCAAATTTTCAGGGAACGTGTCAAATTGATGTATGATAAGGTACTGAAAGTTTGACGTCGCTGGCGTAACGCGTTTAGAAGTTATTGGCGAAAAACGGGAGGGGGGGCAGATTCTGCCCCCCCCCCCCCCAGCGGGGCGCGGGTTAATGTTCTATTACAGCAGGTAGGGACACTTGACCCGAGGAATATTGATGGATCTACCAAATGGGCACAGGGTTACGGGGATAACGCAGCGTTATGAAGCTGTTTGTGTACGCACTCAAGGGAGCAATTATAGTCGGTATTGGCAATATCCTTAACCGTTTCCTGGACGGATCGTATATCGCCATAAATCTCATAATCGTCCACCGGTATACTCATTGATCGTTTTGTATTGATAGCCTTGTAATAATGTGCACAAATAATAAATTGAACATGTAGTGAATGTTAGATTATCATAGTTTTTTTATTAAAACCATATTGTAGGATCAAAGCATCCTGAAGATTCACAATAATCTGGTGTTAGAAAGACATATCTGTAAAAAGCAAGCTCTGCTTGAATCGTAGCCCTGGTATACCATCAATGGTCGTTATATTAGGTACAATGCAATCAAAATAACCCGACAAATATGCCTTTCATAACTTCGACAGCGTCACAAAATGATCCTCTTGAAATAAGAGATTCATTTTGGACTGGAAATGTCCTGGCAGAGTGCAGGCTAACATTTTTTTTCTATCGCACAGAAACATTTACATGAGTCTTGCTTTGAGGGATATGAGTATAATTTGAACAGCATACCTAGGCTGATCAGTTTGTTTCGCTTTTTAAGAACGTTGCTCCTTTGATCCTAGATATTAGCTAACAGCCACCACAACAAAAGATTGGGAGGTCCCTGATACGATGCACAAAAATTGCAACATCATTGCATTGACTTTTTCGGAAAAGAAGACCAAACGTTATGGCGCCATTTTATCCCTGCATGTCGAGCTATTGCCTAATGCCCATTTAGAGCTTGCTTGTGAGCAAGCTGTATTTTTTTTTATTGAAATAAGTAATGCTTGAAAGAACTATCCCTTTACTAGTCCAAAGACTGTCATGAAAGAAGCCCATGCAAAATGATTGAAAACAAGACACTCAGCAATGCAGTATACTCCATATTTGTCTCGGCTGCATCGTTTCGTCAACTCCTTTATTTCGTCCGTCCCGTTTGCCCCGCTGTCCGTCGACCCGTCTGGCACCACGGGCCGTCCAGCGCCGCCATCTCCGCTCTCCATTTTCCCGGCACGCCTCAGAAATCCTCTAAAGCTCTCAAATGGGACTTTGAAATTCGTTTGTATGTAAATGCGGCACGTTTCCTGCCGTTTGCATTTTCTCAAATCCCGTGCTTTTCGCCATCCAAGGAGGCCTCGTTAGTGGAGCACGTGGAGGGCGTCCGGTCGCCGCCAACTTCGCTGAAACTTTCCCGAGTAGCGAGGCAGAATTACCGGCGATATTTACATAGCATTTGGTATGCGGGCGGCGCTGATTTTTGATCCCCCGTTCCGTAAATCTCCACCGTCGGCTCCGACGAAGAGCCCCGTCGGTTCCGACGAGATAAAATGGAGGCGAACCGTGATGGCGCCCGTGCCAGCCGGAGGGGAGCGACGACCGCCGGAGAGCCAACGGCGCCGCCACGAATGCCAGACCAGGAAGAAACGTTCTGCTTTTCTTTCAATAGTGTGAGCATCCAGAATAAAGGTGATTGTGATATGTTTTACAAGAATATTGATACGTTTCCATATAAGATAAATCCGTGCAAAAAAACACACTCGTCGGGATGAAAAAAATCTTAGTTTGCCGTGAAGAAATAAGCAAATGGCATCGAAAGCTAATGCATTGAGTACGAATAGATAGAAAAGTCAAAATCGCAGCTCCTGATCCCAGAAAGAATTTCAGGTCATTCATTGTTTGACCGAATCATAGAGTAGTAGGTACTCAATTCTTACAAGAAAACGATCAGTCGCTTATAAATTTATCTGATGTTTGTTAATTAAAAACGAAAATAAAAGTAGATACGTAGTTTTATTTCAATTGAGTAAATGAAAATTGGAACTAGTACTACGATGAAGGATAAAAGCCGGTACATACTGCTTACAAAACTATTGCGTTTTTTTAATGTTGGTCGTTATGCCGCAGACAGAGCCACACGATCGCTTTGTTTAGTTTGGTACGCACCTTGTGTTGACCTGAGCGACGATCGATGTTCAGGCTCACCATAACTACAGGATACATTGTTTTATGTTTGTCGTATTACAGACGCAAAACTTTTTTGGCCTTTTTACTGCTCCGAGGTATACGATTTAGTAGTCAGCTACCTTGCAATGAGGACAGCCTATATGTTCTTTGAATCGTTCAAGTCATGCATAGTTTGGAAACTGATATTTTGGAATCGGTATTGTCACTATGAAGGTCAACAACCAGCAGCTACGTCATTTAATGTCTGGATAGTTTTTCGTTTCTAATCAATTGCAATGATCAGAAAACATTTCATCATCCCGCTAAATTGTCTACCGCCGCAGCAGTTAAAGTTCAAGAAATAGTGGATTGAATGAGACTTGCTGCAGTATTTCTGTGGTTATTCACAACACGATTTTTGACTATTTAATCACGAATGCAGTGATCACCAGAGTATATTGCAACATAAAACGTATTTGGCCAAAACAAATATGTCAAATGCATTGTAGCTGAAGCGACGTCTCGGTCATTGAAAACTGCATGCTTTTACGCCTATTGCAAGCAAAGATATTGTTCAAACAATAGGTTTCGAACACATCATTTGTCACATATCACTAAAACAAATAATTCACACGCTCCTTTGAATCATCCCATCTTTCCAACGAGGACCCTCATTGAAATACATCGAGTGCCGCCAAAAAACAGCTGCAGCTCTCACGCCGTCACTATTCCTCATCTAATTCCGGTCGGCAGCCGTCTTGGACAATTTACCTTCGTCTGCTGGAGACAGCTCAGATGCCACTCGAGACAAAGTGCTTGTCTCGACCAATCGCAGACCATTTCCAGAGCCGGTTATTGCTACCAACTTTGCCAGTTTTATTGTCCCAATGCGTCGCGATGTATCCAACCGAGTATCGACCAATCAGAACCAAGCTCTCCTTCTCCTCCCCTTCCCTCCCTCCCCTGCGCGGCTCCTTTCTCTTCTCATGGGTCGTAAATCTCCCCCTCCTTCTCCTCCCCTCCCCCTCCCCACCCGTGCATCTCCCCCAAGCACTTTGCACGCTTGCTTTCCTCACTGCAACCGGTCCGTTCAACTCTCTGCAACACAACCCCAGCTGCAGAGAGGATCAATACCGTCTCCTCGCAAAAGCCTTTCAGCGCGACAAAGTTTTTGCATTTTCCTGCGAATCTTCTTTGAACGTTGCAAAAGCAATTTCAAGCTCCTGTAAAAACGTCACCCCTTTGAAAATCTTGTCCAATGTTGCGCTTCTCAGCCATTCACCGTTGCAGCCAGAATTTCAATGGGCTTCCTGGGATCGAACTGCCTCACCAAACGGAGCAAAACTTTTCGCATGTTGCTGAGAATTTCCTTTGTGAGTTGCACACACAATTTCAATGGCCAAGCAAAAATGCTGGTCCCTATCGTTTGCCATCATGTGTTGAGGCGTGTGATCCTATCATTGCTATTCCTTGGCTGTTGCCAGGCTTTGATTCAGCTCTCTGGCAGTGCCGCGGCAATTCACAGATGCGAAAAGTTTTTGCCAGTTGAAGAGAACTTTCTATGGGCGTTGCAAAAGCAATTTCATCCGCGGAGCAAAAACCCAGAAAATTACAGGGCAGGAGAAGCCTGGTGCGCGGTTACTGTCATTAACCATTCACGCTTGCATCAAAGGGTTCAATGCGAATCCTAAAAACCATGGGGAGGATTCTCAGAAATGGAAAAGTTTTTGCAAATTGCTGGGAATCTTCAAAGAGGGTTGCACAAGAGATTTCAATAGGCGTGCAAAAACTGCGGATGGCACCATTCAGCTGAAAATCTTTGGCCACATTGCTACCCATTACTATTCACACTTGCAGCCAAGATTTCCCTGCCACCCCTAAAAACCTCGGGAACCCTCCCACAGGGCGAAAACTTTGTGCAAGTTGCTAGCGAAATCCTTTGACGATTGCAAGTAACATTTCTAAAGCCAGCCCTAAAAATGAGACACTTCCCACCAAATTCCAGATCAGTATGCACAGAGTGCTCTGCCACCTCAAACCTTCAGAAATCCGCCTGAGAACAGAGCTGGTGGGGTCATTAGGAGCGCCGCTCACCACACGTAAACACCCCACTAGCAAACAGCACGCACTGAGGGCCGCGCCCAGCGCTCCCATGGGCCGCGCACCGAAACCGTTTTTGTCGCCGGCAGCGTGCCGTTTTTGCTGAAGACCGCCGCGGGGCACGTAGAGGGGTACATTGTGCACGAGCTGCACCCCTGCACCCCTGCACCCCTGCTGGGGTGGACCGGGGGCTCTGGGCGGGCGCCTGCTGACAACTGTAGCTAATGATCAGACGGTGATGGTGCAGGATAGCTGCAGGTGGGCGATACGAGGCAGGGCAATCTCGGATAGGATACGGGCAGTGTTAGGTACGGGATAAAGCTCATGCAGATTGACGGATAGACTAAAAGACGGAACAGGAGGCATCCAGATAGACGGATTGATTTTACCAGACGGGACATTTTCGGATAAAGGCCGCGGGCGGCCTTAACGGGCAACCTCATGCCGTGTAAGTAAACAATCAAATCGCAATAGACGGAAGGGACAAGACACGCTGCGGGGCAAGACTGCGCAATATAATGCAACTAGCGATACGATGTGAAGTGGACCCAATAGCGACAACTTCGGGAAAAGGCACTCGCCGATAGACGGAATAGCGATGCGCTACGGTATGCTCCTGACTTAGCGTATTAGGTGGAGATACGCCGGGTGATAACATGAGAAGCATCAGAAGCTGTAAGCATGACATCGGGCTGAGATAGTCGTTATGTGTAGAATTAGATGCCATTAGGCATTGATTAGCACTGAATGGTGGCTCACACAAGTCAGATGAGGTCTCACATCGCACTTGTGCTGATCCAGGGCTCACAAATGCCCATTTTCCTGCTCATCCCAACACGGTTCATTGTGTTCATGTTTATCTTGACATGTTTATCGATACGTTTTTGTTCTAACCTAACACATGTAAGGATATATTGAACTAGCTGCTTACTAGCATAAATTGTTGGGGTGTGGAAAGGAAAACTTGAAAATGAATATTGAAGATGCTGTTGGCTACCGACGCACTATTGCGCTCGCTCGTTTGGCATCTTAGAAAGCTTCTCACTGGTTACATGTATGAAGTGATGACTATATTAGCCTTGACGTAAGTGCGCTGAACTATTGAACGGCACATTTGTTAACACGTGTAAGAGCGCGCAAAAGCTGTGCATGTATGCAAAAAGTACAATTCCAATTATCTTACTCATGCAGGTACATACAGGGTGGGGCAGCATAATCGGGAACGCTTTTTAGGCCCTTGTCACGTGGATGCACGATACTTTTATGATAACTTAGGTCAACATAATGAATCGCCCAAGAGTTGTGCGTCGTGTGACATGACTGGGCCCATGAGCATGACACCTCGTGGAAATGAGCAACAAAAAAGGTCGGCAGTGCTCGCAGCCCTCTGCGCGCGCCGCACCCCTCTGGAGATTTCAACGTTCTTAAACATACCCAAGAGCACTGTGTACGCCATCAGAAAACGTCATGCTGCCAAACTCAGACATCTGGAGCTGAATGGTGGCGGTGGCGATGGGCCAGGTCAGCTCAGCTATGCGTTGGCGGGCAGGAAAACCCGGACCGGTCCGGGAAGGAAGAGAAAGTCCGCTCTCATCAGGAGGGTCAAGAAGATCATCTCATTGAACCCCTACAAATCAATGAGAAAGATCGCCCAGCAGGTCAACGTCTCATCAAGGACACTGAGAAGGATTGTGCATGAGGACTTAGGCCTGAAGTCCTACGTACTTCGCGTGAAACAATTCCTAAATGAGGAAATGAAGAGTAAACGCGTGGGTCTCGGAAAGAAGCTTTTGAACTCATTGAAGAAGAATGCAAAGGACAAGATTCGGATCTTCAGTGACGAAAAACTTTTTACCACTGATCAGAAGACCAACAGAAGGAATGACAGATACATAGGGGATGACATCGACAAGGTGCCTGTGGTCATGCGTAGCAAACATCCCACTGGGGTGATGGTTCTAGGAGCGATCTCGAGCATGGGGCACGTGATGCCCCCCTTCTTCTTTGAACCTGGAGAAATGGTTACCTCGGATGTGTACATCCGCGCTCTAGAGACTCACGTCAAGCCGTGGATAGAAAGGGTCACAGAAGGTTCACCATACGTGTTTCAGCAGGACTCGGCCCCTGCTCATACTGCAAGGAGGACGCAAGAATGGTGTGTAAGGCACCTCCAGTTGGTGTGGACCAAAGACTTCTGGCCCCCCAACTCTCCCGATTTAAATCCGATGGATTATTATATGTGGAGCGTTGTTGAATCGAAGGTCAACGAACACCCTGCCACCAGCAGAGACACTCTTCGGCGTAAGATTGCAGCAGTAATGAGAGGAATGGACAAGCAGGAGGTTGCACGTGCGTGCGCGTGCTTCCGGAGGCGCCTAGAGAGGGTCATCGACGCGGAGGGCGATCACATCGAGTGACTTGTAGGGAAAGGGTGACAGAGTGGTGCTATGCTGCTAGAACGGTCCTTGGAGCTGTATTTTTAAATACACGACCAGATGAATTCGTCCGATATTTTTTCCCGATTATGCTGCCCCACCCTGTACAACCAGGTCACCAGATGATTCTAGCTCTATCTCAATGCGTATCGCTCACTCAGCGATCCAACATTGGTCTTGAAGCATGTTCCATTATATCGATTCTTGATCCAAATTGAATGAACCAGTTTCATACAATGCCCCCTAGTGCCCGCTCCCCCTCCCCCCCCCCCCCAGCCACCGTTGTAACGTGACGTGAATAAATGCTGCGAACACAGTGGATATACCGGCTAATCCCACCGAAGCAAATGTGATTTACGCTATGAACACCTGGCAAATTGGACGAGCGTGAATGGTTGTGAGGAGAGCAAAAAGAAGGTCTCTTTCTATGTCCTCTCTCCCTCCCTCCCTCCCTCTCTCTCACTCTCTCTCTCTCTCTCTCTCTCTCTCTCTCTCTCTCTCTCTCTCTCTCTCTCTCTCTCTCTCTCTCTCTCTCTCTCTCTCTCTCTCTCTCTCTCTCTCTCTCTCTCTCTCTCTCTCTCTCTCTCTCTCTCTCTCTCTCTTTCTCTCCCTCCGCTCTGATTCTCTACATTTGATCAGTGTTCATTGTTTCAAAAAAAGTTATTTTGACCTGAGTCTGTGCTGGAAAGCTCAGCCCTACAAGTCGTAAGACGCAAAGTTCCTTCATTTTGTCATACATTCGAAGTGTTTGTCGCGGCTGAATTATCCATAATAGCTTTTTAGGGTTAGGCCCTTTCGGTCTAACCAGACTATTTTAGAGCCGGATGGATGATCTGATTAGGGATAGAGATTAGACATTGGTCTGGGCGGACAACCTGATGCGCCGCCGGGACTGAGCCCATCACATTCACCACATCAGGTCGCCCCGCGGCGCTAACGGTCACCCCGCCTCACGTGAGCCCGCTCCTGAGGAACCACTCACGTCGGATGAAGGCGACCGTTTTGTTTTGTTGGGTTAGGCCCTTTCGGTCCAATGAGACCATTTCAGAGCCGGAAGGATGATAGGATATAGGGGGAGACATCGGTCTGGGCAGGCACCCTAGTGAGTCGCCGGGGCTGAGCCCGTCCAGAGGACAGACCACCCAGCTCCAAGGCACTCACTGCACCCGGCTACGGGGTGCGCTCCCTCGGGAGCAGCGGTGCCGCTCCAAGGGAGCAGCCCGCATGAGATAAAGTTGCCTGTCCAGCCCGGAGGGGGTTGCGGCGTGGAGGAGAAGGATTTCAGTTTCCTGAGGATAGAAGCACGGAACGGTGAAGGCGACCGTCCAGACCGGATCACTTTGTAAAAGGCATGCTAGGAGAAGGAATTTTACCACATGCCGAGATATCCCTTTAACATTAGCACGTGCATTTGGGAAATGGCTTCGGCCCGCCTCGGCTAATGTTGAAGGTATTTGGGAAACGATTCGGCCCTAGGGCTTTTTGATTTTCCCAGACAAAATTTTACTGAATATTCTGAGCGGAAGAACCAATTTCAAAGAAGATATTTACGGATTGTGTGTTCACTAACAGCAACAGCAAAAGTAAGTGACTGCGTGTTTACTTACTTTTGCTGTCAACGTAATTCAACTAAACAAGGTTATCGTTCCAATGCCAGTGTATTTATTGCTGCAGAACATGGTCGGAATAATCATTATTTCTACATAATGCACGCAAAAAACGAACAATTTAAATGCATGAAGCATCTTAACGTGCCACAATGAAACATTTGATATTGTTCCAGCTGGGATCTGAGACGCGTTTGATTCAGCGTTTCACCCAATTTTCAGTTTTCCTCACGGTTTCCTCACTCCTGCTGGACTCCATATCTTTATTCTAACTTCTGGCGCTTCACCATCTTCATCCTCAGCTTTTTCAAACCCTGAATAAGGGGAAAGTAGGAATTTCATCTTTCATACTCAACGCAGCCCAATAATGAAAAACACAAAATAATCACGGTGACTATAAACATGAACATGTACAAATATAATATTAACACAATATTAAGATTAAAGTGTAAAACATCAAATGAATATGATATTAACTGTTGCGCCGGTACGGCATGTGGTAAATCTCTTCCCAACCTTGGGCTGTGAAAATGCAGTTTTATTCACCTCGGTTTTTTTTTTGCTACGGACCTCGTGCCTACCGGCACTCGGTCCTCCGCACAAAAACCTCGGTGAATAAAACGCATTTTCCCAGCCCCGGTCGGGAATATATAAACCCGGCAGGCGGTGGGCCTACCAGCCACCTTCCGCGCGATGGGGGGGGGGCACTTTTTTGCCCCCCCCCCCGTATCTCCGAAACTACTGGACGGATCCGGAAAATTCAAACGGCATTCGATAGCCCTGTCAAATTTGTCGAAGGAAACCAAATTTCATTGACCTCGGGGTCACCGATGACGTCACAGGTCAGGTCAAAGATAAAATGTTTCACCGTTCACGGGGCTTCTAGGGAAAGCGCTATAACACCGAGTAAAACGCATTTTGTCGAAAATCAGCGATAAGGCGTCAGTTTTCTAGTACATATGTTGCTATTAGAGGTCACTGGTCATACCAGGCCAGGTCACAGGTCAGGTCACCAAAGGTCACCAATGGTCACCACATGAGCCCAACTTTACTAAGGTTATGCGATGCATGTTTTATGGCCAGTTTTTCATTTCCAACTCAATGGTGTTGGTTATAAGACCATCAGGTACGGTTTAGGTCACTTTTTGGTGGAGGTCAGGTCAAGGTCAGGTCAAAAAGGTCAAATTTCAAAGTTGATATTTTTGCATAAAATGGGTATCGATTCGATGCAGCTCGTCACGGGGAGTCTAATGGTGGTCTTTGTTTTGCACTACGAGGTCTAGAATTGCTAAAAATTAAGTTTGAAAATTTGACGTCATCAATTTTGAACAGTTTTTTCGCTATAACTTGGCCAAAAAAAGAGGTATCGATCTCAAATTTGTATGTATATAGAAGGCGGTAGGGGCTATCACATATATTCCGTTTTTTTTCGAAATTCAAAAAACTTTTTGGATTTTTCGACTTTTATATTCAAAAAATCTATTTTTTGATTTTTGGGGGTCAAAATAAAAAAAAAATCGAAAAACCGAAATAGCAGTTTTGTAGCCCTTTAAATTCCACACTTTTTATGTCAAAAAACATTTTTCTGTATCTCTAAAGCTGTAGGCCTGACAGCTCTTCCCGCGAAACCTTTTTTTGGGTCGAAAATGGCAAAAATGACGTCACTCTGACGTCATTAGCGGCCAACCATAGCCTTTGGAAAAATTTTTGGTCACCATGTGCGCTAGCTGCTCCCGGGAGGGTACTGAAAGTTTGGTGACGATCGGCGCAGCGGTTCTCGAGATATATCGAAAAAACTAAAGGGGGGGGGCAAAAAATGCCCCCCCCCCCCACCGCCTGGAAGGTTAACTGTCCTGATGATGGAAAGACGGAACAGTCCGTCATGGCCTGCGGAAAGAAATCGTCAACACTGGTGATCCAATGGTAGGCAGTAGTTAGGCACGCCATCAGATATACGAAGGACCGAAGACCTCTGCGTACCGTAGGCGTATACAACCTCTAGGCGGCTAGACTGTTGAAAATTGTAGCAGCGCAAACCTCAAATATCGGCATGCAGACCGCAGTGGGCTCTGGAAGGATTAAATTGGTTTTGACATACGCACGTATATTTTGTATGCATCCTTTTATCGAAAAAAGTATCTCAGCTCATTACTGATGTCACTGGAACACAGCACTGTAAATAGTGTGCGATGGTGTTCCGTGCCATCAAATAAGACCATAGGCGGCGGAACGGGGAGGGCACCGGGGCACCGTGCCCCCCTTTGATTTTGGCATTTTAACATTAGCCCTATGGGCGTTGCATGGAAAGAATGGGACCAAAAGTCGGCGGTGCCCCCCCCCCCCCTTAGTTGAAGGTGTTCCGCCGCTACTGAATAAGACGGTAAGTACCGTCAGCTCGAGACACCAGCCAAAGTGTAGTCTGTGGCGACATCTATACAACGTGGCATCTCTGCTAGCTAGCACCAGGGGACAGGAGTGTTGCTGAAATGAGGTCGAAGTACGAGATTAGCGGCGCCGGCTCCGGCTCAGATAGCTCATCATTCCTAGCTCTAGCTGCTGATGGACTGAGCATCAGCAGCAGGCAGCTGTTCAGAAGAACAATTAGCAATGCTATCAGCATTCGGCTCAGCGGGATCGGGCTCCGTCCGGACTCCGAAAGCTACTTAGCAGCGGCAGGGTCATTTCGACGTTAAATATCCAACATGTTTTATCAAAATTTGACCCAAAGACTTTCACCTGCAAAACAGATTTTTCTCTACCAGAAGTGCATCATGCACATCGCATGTTGTAAACACGCTCGATTTGTTCATCCCTGCCTAACAGGAGCCCTATGTCCCTTGTCCGTCCAAGGCAGCTCGCTGCCTGGTGCCGCCATCTACCGGCCGGTGAGTATACAGATGTCGCTAGCTGTCGGCCTGTGAACTGTAAATCTGCTATGCCTCTGGCCGGAGGGACCGGAGGGACGAACTGTGAATCGTATGACCGGCATATAGAGAGTGAGTCGGCACTCGGCAGTGCATAAATGATAAATGTTGTCATCCCTCTTATATCTGAGCTGTGACGGCATATCTCTGATCGTCAGAGCTGAAAGAAGTGCTGGATGGACGGCGTTGTGGCCTCCCTCGTCCTTGATGTGACGTTTCACGAACGATTCGGAGCTTACAGGGCTGAAAAGTGAGGTCTGCGGTTGTCATGGCGCTGCACGTCACTCGTCCGAAGAAGAAATCGCAACTCTGAAATGCACCGCTATTTTATTATCTCATCATGGGTTTACGGAAGGTTACGACTGGTACTGTAATAGACAGCCGTTGACGTAGGTGTATGACTTGTAAACATTAGAAGCATGAATGTCAAGGCTAGTGAGGGTATCACAAGGCTTTGGGTGAGCGGCGCTCTTTAAATTGGATATGTTCTCGTCTCTCCAGTAATTCAATGCACCATCTCCTGTCACCGTATCAGAGGAATGGGAGACGGCTAGACATGAGCTTTGTAAAACGAGGTAGAACACCACCACACTCTTCTTCTTCTGGACAGGAGTTTTGTCAAACGGTACACCCCCGCACTGTGTCCCTCTCACATCCGTGACCGACATTCGTACTGTCCACACGAACAAAAAATCCCCTCCCCTTACAGCACAGGCAAGCAAAAAAGCAGGTGCAAAAAAACTGATCGTGCCCTAAAAACATGCTCAGCCATGGGACAATTTGTCACAAAGGGGGACGTTTTACCCTTACGGAAACAGCACGTGCAAGAGGTGAAATGTACTTTTGTCACGATATAATAATTTTCGAGATGGGGTAGCTTATGAAGTTTAATGGCAAATTTTCTCAGTTGTAAGGCTTGAACCTAAATTAAAATAAGTGATGCAGTGGCACCTCAGCCGAATATGAAGGAATGAATGGAAGAATAAATCAATGAATGAACGAAAATACTATCAATTATTTTAACTGAGTTCATAAGCAACACCGCAGGTTGTGTTGCAAGTTACATGATAACGCGAAGAGAGCGCAAAAGATCTCCGTTATGAACATTGCTAAAAGTGTTTACAGTTATTTGCAGTTAGATTAGACTGATTCGAAAGCTGTTGGATGCACTGCGATTTAAGTTCATGTTTTGGCCGTTCGTTTTGTGAATTATGCTTACCTAAAGAAAATCTTAGATTTTATACAGAACCGATTTTTTTGTCATAGCAGAGCACATGTGAACTTTACTAACCCCAACTGACCACTTTTGATTCCAGTGGTTTCTATTGACCCTCAGTGACCTCCCTCCTTCTATGTGACCTCCCTACTCCACTCAGAGACTTGTTTATTTTCAATGACCTCTGCTGACTATCAGTGACCTTTATTGACGTCCAGTGACTTCTGCAGGCCCCAGTGACCTCTATTGGTTTCCATAGATCTGCATTGACCCCAGTGACCTCTACTGACCCCTATTGGCAACTATTGACGTTAGTTATCTCTGCTGGCCCCGGTGACCTCTGTTGACCCTAGAGACCCGCGCGACTCAGGAGCACAGCTGGTCGGCGCCTGTCGCCGGTCCGTCTCCTCTCGATTGGTCTGATTAGGGAATCGTCCAGCATTCAGTGCTCCCTCGGAATGTGCTGTGAGCCGCCGAGTAAGGGTGCGTCTGGGCGGTGGTCACGTTTTTTGTCATGGCTTTCTCCGTTTTTTTTTTGTCTGCCCCTCTCGATGGGTCGCTGGACAGAGCCACCGAGGAGTCCTGTCGTCTTTCCGATCAGGCTTCTCATGCCTATATTCAGCCGAATCGGGATAACCCGAATATATTAAATCAGAAATCAGGTTCGTACCTATTTTATGAGCAGCTGCCGGAGCTTAAATTCCTATTACCTACGACAGATAAATGCAGCTCGAAAATGAATTAATAGCTTTCGCTGTTTACGTTGCGGATCATTGTCTGTAAATGCCTAGTTTTAGCCGTTTTGTCATATTTTGTTTTCTGTTTGGTAGCGAAAATGCGTTTGTCGTTTGCAAATGATTGACTGAAGGCGCAATGAATCTATAAATTAGCCCTAGCAATAAATGGGCATTTTCTTCATTCACAACATGGTAGTGAGGAGACTCATATAGGTACGTAGAATTGTTAAAACGCCATACCAGCAGCATTTTCTTATTCAAAAAATTCAGAACTAAAATTCATTCAATTTTACCATGGCTACTGGCTACTTCCGTTGCCTCCACATAGCAAAGGAGAACACCCTGCGTCCCCCTCTGGTGCCCTGGACATCCGATCCCCTCTAAGAAGGCGGCACCGAGCCACATGGGCAGCCTCAAGGTAGCGGGGTGGCGCCCTTCAAACCTTCCTCTCTCCCCTCCCTCTCCTCCCCTCTCCTCCCTCTCCTTCCCTCTCCTCCCCTCTCCTCCCCTCTCCTCCCTCCCCTCCCCTCTCCTCCCTCTCCTCCCCTCTCCTTCCCACAGCGTCTAGTACTCGGCGACGACATGGTCTGAACGAAATAATTTCCGCTGGAGATTTCAAATTTCAGAGACCAGCAAGACCAACAGATTCAGGCCTACGCCGTAGTTACGGCTCCTGTTTGAATATATACCTCAGTATTTTACATAACAATCATGCATGCTTTTGTAGAGACAATTCCGTCTATTCTAAGACAGTAGACTGCATTTTGATCTGTTTTCATCAGCTTCCTCAGCCAGTGGCCACCGATCTGTCTCAAACAGTCAGCGGACGGTTTGAGGTCCTCTGGATTCCCAGTGTGGTCGCCGGCTATCTCAACCCTTTCTGTCCGTCTGGCCCGGCCCCGGCGGCGTCCCAAGGTCACCGATGGCTAACCCTTTGGTGGTGCGTGACCTCGCGGGCTCAGTTTACTTCCCCGGCCGGTCAGAACAAAGGGTTGGCGCCAGACGCGCCCGGGGGAGCGGTGGGTGGCTACTGGCTACTGGCCACCCTCGCGGCTTCTGGGACAGATGACAGCAGGCTCCCGAGACAGACAGATGACAGCAGGACCTACTGTCACGACTGGGGCGGGGGTGGCTACATGGCCACCTCCAGTTCTCGTGACAGTCGGGATTTGGCAATGGATAGCCGGTCCCGCAGTGCAGTTGCTGTCTTATGCGATAAAGGCATGGGTAGTTCACAGTTTAACCCTCGCCGGCCGAGGGGGGGGGGCGGGTGCCGCCCCCCCCATAGGGTTTTTTCGCGATAGCTCCGAACACGCTGGCGATAGAGAGCTGAAACTTGACATACCTGACCTTTGATCCAAGCCGCATCTTTTGACACCAACCGCATTTTTGGGTCAGGTCAGGTCACTGACCTACGACGTCATAAGTGAACCTCTGCACGGTCTTCAGATGTCGCAACTTCGCAACGCCCTCACTGCCAGAGGAGATGTCACAGGGAAATGAAACTTGCAGGATCTAGTATCCATTATGAGTCCCACAACTTGTATATCTCGGATTTTTCCTAAAGGTCATATGAGGTCAGGTCATTTTCGTGACCTCACCATTATAAGTCAATGGGGAAAAATGAAAACTGCTATTCTGGCGCCGGGAACGATCTCCAACTATCTCAAGCACACAGAATCGTGATTTTATGCACTCCTTGGAAGGTTAGATGCGTCACTTTTGCAATGTTGACCTTGCGTGACGTCATTTATGACGTCATCAAGGTCATATTAGTTTTTCGTCAATAACTCTTGATCAAATTGAGCTAGTGAGTCGGGAAAGCCACCAATGGACTCAGGAAGACCTGCCGAATCGAATGATATGCGACATGACCTCTTTCGACCAACTTCGTGACCTGGGGGTGCTGACCTGACCTTGACCTGAGGTTAACACCCCAAGTTGACCTGACCCGGACAAAAAGTATATCATTCGACGCGCCTGAGCGAGACAAACACGATGCTGCCAAAATCGGCGCTCTGCGGCCGTTTTTTGCGAAGTTATTCACCAAAAACTGAACCGTACCTTGGGGCACTTGACCTGACCTCAGAGGTCACCGGTTGACCTAGGACCTTAAAATCGGGTACCAATCTCTGCGTCTCGTAACGGCGCACACGCTCGTTTTTTCCGCGACGCGCTAGCTCCACCAGGGGCGAAACGGCGAGGGGGGGTCGTACCCGCCCCCCCCCCCCTCGGCCGGCGCGTATGTAGAAAACCAATAGGTCCGGCGAGGGTTAAAGTCCTGGATATTTCACTGATGCCTATCTTGATCTAGCGTAGAAGTAGACGGACGTAATTTACGTCATGTCTCGGTATATCATGCGACGCATTTGCAGGAATGGACGTCACTTCAGTTCATCTTAGGATATGTACTTTGTAAAAGGAAATGCACGCAGAAAACAATCGGAGGAATAAAAATGGCAATGAGGCCGAACTTACCTTTTCGACGGCAGAACAAGAACCACTGAGGCCTGGGCGTTGACATTGTATTGTTGGCTGCTGTGTTTTCTACTTCTTGCATCGCTTTCTAAGTTCAAAGGGACTAAAAAGTAAAATAAAATGTTTAACTTAAAGGTTATAATTCGCTTTGGAGTTCACCGCTTCACAGTTCGGGTCACTGCACGCACGGTGGTACACGGCATTCGGCCCGTCACATGCGCCCCTCAATACTACCGGGCCAGTGCTCCCGTGACCCGACCGGCCCTCGGGGTCAGCCCGCTCGACCGGCCAATCAAAGGGAAGGTCACCCGAAGGGTAGCAGATGGAACCGAACCGGGTATGGTCGGGAACTGCTGAGGTGAGATTTAGGCTGCGATATTTGAGGTGGAAGTTTTTTATGTCAGAGTTAACGTTGAAATGTTTGAGTATAATAGTTAATCTTATTTTTCAGTGACGGAATCTTATATTGTCACCGGATTCGACAAAATGTCATACGCTTGTGATCGGAGCTAATTGTTTTTTGTTTTTTAGTAGAAATAGACGTGCCTTGCCTTACCCATGCACACGTGAAATTCAGGACACCCTTTGATGCTTATCAGTTACCCCCTCTCCCTCCCCACCACCACCAACCGCTCCCTTCTGTAGTTTTGCGACCATTTTCCTACATCCAGGACAAACATCCGAATACGATACAAGACTTTATTCAAGCGATATCGATAGTAAAATTGTACAAGAACGTGCCACGCATCTTCGAACGTCCTCCGTGAAACTCACGGATCCAACCCTCCCCAGCGGCGGTCCGGCGCCCATCTGGCACCCAATCCATCTGGCATCCCCAGTCCATCATAGCAGCCGCAGCCGCCGAGTCACCAACATAACCTGGCAGTTTCGCCGTAGTCTTTTCGCAGCGCAAAAAGCTGGGAGCACGGCATTTGACAAAGCAAACAGAACAACGCAGGTGGCGAAATAAGGAGCCATGCTGGCGGCGCCGGTCGCATCCGGGGAGTTTTTTTTTTCGGGGGCCCGCGGCACCGCTGTGGGCGCCCTGTCAAGCACCGAGTCCCACTACATCCCACCGGAATCACTGTGACACCCGGCACGATCACAGTCCATCACTTGACCTTGTCGGACTCGAACCTTGGTAAGGTCGATGATTGAGGTCGACATTAGATGTCCTTCCTTCTCTCCCACACGCGGTATGGTTGCATTGACAATTAGACAGCGTTTGACACTGTTTATCACTTGCCAACTCGAGTCACAACCGCCGCCACTAGTCGCCATCCGGTCGCCCGGGTCGCCCACAGGTCAAGGTCGCCGAGGTCACCCACAGGTCACTCGGGGTGCCCTGCCCGCGGGCGACAGCCACGCCTGAGATGCGAGCTTCCCAGCACGAAAGGTAATGAAATATCTTACAGTATGATACAACAAACATAATTCAATTGCGCCTCCCCGTCCCCGAAATACCAACTGGCTCACATACCGCCGCGCCTAGAAAATTACAAACTGCGCGGTCATGCGCGCCTATATCTATAACAGCAAGAAATAACACGTAACAAACACCACACTGCACGGGCCGATCCCGCAGCCTAGCGGCGCGGCGCACGCTCATCGCAAACACGTGAAACAAGTCAGCGCACGCAGAAAGCAACCAATCCGAGAAGCGCCTGAGCCGGCCGGCGAGGTGCCTTCTCCCTGCCCGAACAACCCGTGCGCGGGCGCCGTGGCGCCGCCGGCGCCTCTACCCTGTTTGATTGATGCAGCTGTGGTGGTTATTTACAATGCCAGTTTGATTGGGTTCTATGGGAGCGGCGGCTGGCCTGCCAACCGCCGCCGGCTGGTCACTCGGTGACCTGAGGTCACGCCGGGTCACACTGGGTCCCACGCGCCTGACCTTGCCTGGCGCTGAGATGACGTCCCAGACTATCGCTAACATGGAACACTGAACTAGGTAAATACCAAAATATGGCAGTTAACATTTAACGTTTCCAAAGTCAATGCCAGTACAGTGAGTCATGACAGGCAGCAGAATGTTATGCCGAATAAATCAATTTAGTTTGTCCATTTTAAAAAGAAACACTGAGCTTATTCAGGGACTGAAGTCGTCTTTCCACGATAGGCATCAAACCCCAAGTTTGATGGTTATAAAGCCAAGTTGCCGAAAGAATACCACTAATTAAAAATTGATAGTCAACACGTAAAATCTGCCCAATTTAAATGCTGACATCCCAAACAACAGCTAGTGATTATGTTAAAATTTCCACACCCGCCACGCTGGCGGTCAAATTCGGTCGGTTAGGGGCAACAGCTACACCCGCACACAACAGCAATGAGGTATGTGGTCCGGGTCGCCGTACTAGCAGCCTATCCTCGCCCGCCTACGACCGGTGACGTCATCATTGCGTCATCAGCACCACCCCGGTGGCAGCCCTGCGGCGCGCCCACCCAATCCACCGACCCCCCACAGGCAGTACTACAAGCTGGCTGACCCGTCAGCTCACTGGGCCCCGGGCCCCGAGTGGGCCCGGCGGCAGCCTGCGAGCGTGCAGGGAGGGACACAAACAGTGGGGCAGTGGGGCAGGCCGGGCCGCGCGACCGGCCGCCCGCCGCCGCGCTGGCTCTAGTGAGCACACAACGATAACAACAGGTCGGTTAACACCTCTACAATATATGCAGAATGTACACAGAGAGTGAGAGAGGGAGAGAGCGACGCACGCCGGAGAGCCCGCCTCAGCCGCGGCGTTTAACCAGACGGAGTCTTCCGCTTCCGCTCTGAGTCAGCCCGCAGTGACTGCCGTCTTCCGCCGTCAGCTTTGCTTCGTCTTCAATGATCACCAGCGCTGCCAGCAGCGGCGGCGGCGGCTCCGGCTCCTCCATCGACCTATTGCGTTTGTGGTGGCGGCTTGTCTTTGAGTCCGAGCAGGTCACCGCCGGCGCCAGCGCCGCCTCCGCGCTGCTGCTGCGCGTAGCTGCTGATCTGGTGCAGCGAGATGAAGCCACTGGTGTTGCCCGCCGGCTTCATCTCCAGACCTCCCCCGGCCTTGGGGAAGCTGTTGGGGTCGTAGAAGTAGCGCTGCGATGTGGGCGGCATCTGGAGCGGCAGTGGCGCGGCACCCACCGCCGGAGCCATGCTCTGAATCGGCGTGAACGCCGACGAGGAGGCCACAGAGGCCCGTGGCATGTCGTACACCACGTTCTGCGCCAGGCTGTGCGCCGGCCGGCCATCCTCCAGGCTGAGTACGCGGTGCTCCAGACCATCACGGCCCAGGTGGAGGCGCGTCGGGTCCAGCGGGGATTGCAGGGCCGCTCCGCCGGTGTTCACGTCAAAGTCATCCTTGGGCCAGTAGGGGTTCTCGAGCCGCTGGGGCGCGCCCAGACCTGGAACTCCACGCTTGTCGACGCGATCGGCGTGCTTCTGCATATGCTTCTGCAGGTAGGTCTCCTGCGTGTAGCTCTTGCCGCAGTACGGACAGATCTGCGTCTTGAGGTGCTTCGACTCCTTGTGCTTGGGGATGTGCTCCAGCAGGCTGGCCTCGTCGGTGAAGCACTTGTAGCACGAGTTGCACTTGTAGGGCTTGTCGGTCTGGTGGCAGCGTGAGTGACTCTGCAGGTTGGAGAGCTGCGAGAACGCCTTGGAGCAGCCCGGGTGGCGGCACTTGTACGGCTTGTCGCCCGTGTGAGTGCGGATGTGCTGCTGAAGGTGCGACAGCTGCGTGAACTTGCGCTGGCAGATCTCACAGCGGTACGGCTTGATGCCCAGGTGGATGCGCGTGTGCTGCGACAGGTAGGAGCTGTTGGCGAACGCCTTGCTGCACTGACTGCACTTGTACGGCTTGGCCTCCCGCATGTGCACCTGCACGTGCATCTGGAGATCGGCCTTGGAGGCGAACATCTGCCGGCACACAGAAGAGAGACAAAGCGTCAGGGCGGGTCGGGCACCCCACACAGCGCAGAAACGGGGACACGCGGGTGCACGGTGGACAAAAAAAAAACGGACACATGAGACGGCTGCCGTCCCGTTAGCCGGCGAGCATCGTGTACCGCCACTGGGCATGGCCTTGAGCCCTCCGGCACCGACAGAACAGAGCTCCCTCTCAGAATAATCCCCGGGTAATTGCTTTCCGGTACGGCTCACGCTGCACCTTTCGACAACCACTTACAGTTCAGCCCGGCGCGCCCGTTCACCCCACGTTGCTGCCGTCGCCTAATGCAATTCGCATTGAGGGTGGTCCCCATGTGAGGATCAATGCCGATGTCCATATTTATGGCTGTTAAATCGCCTCACAGGGTAATTTTACAGCCCAGAACGTTCGGAATGCATCGCCCCACAAAGGGCAGCAGACAATGCAGCGCTGGAGACAGGCAATAGAGGGCCGTCGCCGCCGACGGCTGCACCGCCGACGGTCGACGCTGCAACTGCAGCCTGCTCCAGTGGCGGATCCAGGGGGGGCAAAATGGGCATTTGCCCCCCCCCCCAAACGGCATGATTTTAACATTACGCCTATGGACGATGCATGGAAAGAATCGATAAATTTTTATGGTTTGCCCCCCCAAACCTCTGAGCTGGATCCGCCTCTGGCCTGCTCGACGGGCCGGTAGAGGTCGGTAGGTCGGGTGAGACGGCGCTGACTCACGAAGTCTTACTCTGAGTCATGCGGTAATGTTTGAGAGGCCACGCTAGACGGACGTGCCGAACAGCATGGCGAGGAACTGACGCGATGTGTAAATGAGATGTGTCAACTGACCTCAATGATAAATTGGCATACGGGTCATTCTTTCTCTGCTTATATGCCTCATTCTCTTCCTATTTTGTCGTAGGATATAAGCCAGTTTCCAGGCTCCATCGTTTGACCGCAATTATCGTGTGCAGGCAACACGTAACGGTCAACGATATTGGGGACCCACCACCAAGCAGAACCGTGCAAAAAAAGACGCATTAAAAGGCGATCTGCGGTTGGAGGATAGGGAAAGTTTCGGGACATATTCCCGACTGTCTTCTGAAAGGGTTACGTATATCCTGTGTGAGGTTTGGAAATAGACGGCTCCTTTGTCATGCCCTCGCTCGTGAGTGGGCTGCGTTACCATGCGATAAAAAAAAAAACTAGCCAGCGGCTCGGCTCGGCCCAGATAGCGACGGCCGATATACTGGCTCGGGTGGCCTGGTGCGACCAAGCAACGGCCGTCCAGCGTAGCCAAAACGCCGCCCAGAGTTATGAGGGGACGTCAGTCACCCTCCACAAGGACCGTTGGCTCGGTACGTGACCGAGAAAACGTGACACGGCTGACGGCAGACCGGTAAGTCACAAGAGTAACTCCGCGGTCTTGTCAAACTGAGAGCCCGAGCCACGTGGGTTGTCTTGATCGTCCGTGACTGCTGTACCATAAAGAACTGCCTTTAGAGTAAAACACTTTGATTCTGAGAACCAATCGGTAGGGTATAACATCAGAACAAATGTTTGTAGAACGGCATATGACCACATGACCACAGACGGCCGCGAATTCCATCGGCATGTGGCTTTCCTCCAGCCTCCTCGGTAGCACGACTCTCAATTCCCTCTCCGGACATATCAATCTGTCCAATCCCTGCCCCCTCCCATCGACCACGTCACCCCCCCCCCCCCCCCCGGCCGTGCGGCGTGCGCGCCGTCTGCCGCCCCAGGCCCTGCGAAAATAAACGCTCGCGCCGCCAGCCGGCCCGGCGCGGCACGGCGTCCGGCTGCCCAGCCCCAGACTAAGGCTCAAAGGTCACCAGGTATCGCTTGCTCCGGGCGTCGCCGCCACGGCCGCGGAAGCTTCCCTCTGGCCGCCGGCCGTCCCTTTCCGTCTGTCTGTCTGTCTGTCTGTCTGCCCCTCCCCTCCCCGTCGTTTCTCCCCTCGCGGACGTCGCGCCGATGCATCGATTTCCGCCGGCCAGTCAGGGTCGTCGCTCCCCCGTCGGCCAAAGATCTGGGTAAGAGAGGCGACGGCGGCGGGGGCGGGGGCGGGGGCGGGGGCGGGGGTCACGGTGCCACTGACCCACCGCAAGGCCAGACAGGCGGACAGGGCCGCGCCGGCTCACGGGCCGGCTGTCGGACAAGGCATGACAAACAAAGAGCTCCGACTCTTCATGGTAATGAGAAGTAATGTATCTGACAGCGTTTCAGCTTTCAATATATTATTTAACTTGCAATATAAATATTTTCATTCGATACAAATGTAACATTGCATCAATGCAGAGCAGACGTTATTTCACCCCTTACGCAAACGTCCCTTGGCGATTGGCAAATGAAATTATCCGTCACCTTTCAACTATGTAGACGAGCTCGACCCAAAGCCACACCAGCGAATCATCCCCTTTATCACCACTTTTGGACATTGTGGTCGTGTTCCCTGCATGTTTCCGTTTGGTCGGAACAAAGCGACCCCGCTCCCCCGTCCGGTAGAGTCGACCGTGATCGATGCCTGAGGGAGAGGGGACGGACTGACGCCCCCCTCCCCAGGGTGGGTCACCTGACCTCAGCGCAGAGCAGCTAACGAGTCGGCCACACCCGGATACGGCACCCAATTATGGCCATATTTCCGTCTGATTTGTTCCACTGTGTCACTAAGATGAGAGCCGACTTACGCCTCGGTATTTTGTGTTGGAGCATTAGACGCAGAGCGACCAATGCGGAGGAAAGAAACATCGATTTGTGTTATAAATGAGGGTATCATTCATCTCTGTGCATCCTCGCATGTGTTCCGTTTTCGGAAATGGACTCATGTCTCATTGAGTCTCAGATGCATGAAATGAGCACCTATCAGAATGCCAGAGTTGGGCTTAGGCACCATGGCAACATGATCAGACAGCGCACAGGAGTCCATTGAAATTCATGCTTGACCGATTAACTTCTTCTTCTACCTAAAGCGTATATAAATTACGACTGACATCTTCTCCGCGGCCTTCCAGACATTCATCAATGAGACACAAATCCCAGATTCCTCATGAGTGAGCATGCTAATGATTAAATCCTTGGCGTAACTGCGGCTTCAACGTGGCGTCTGGCAAGCCTCCATGCAGCCGTTGGCCGTTACCGTTCTGTAATGGAGCACTGGGCGGTAGACATGCCACTCTCTGTGACAGAAATCCTTCATCCCTGCCAGCGTCTGGGACACATCCAGCGACGTCTGGAGGCGTTGCTCATTACGGCGATAGCAACCAGACAGGCAACAAGTTCAACCTGGTAGAGACGCGACTGGAAGGGACAGCAAAAGACAAAAAAGGAGAACCAATATTGATAGAACGCAGACCGATGTCAGCAAGGCTGGCAAAGATCCCACTCGCCTCGATAAATATTATGCGCGCTTACTTATTGTTTTCACCACCCATCACAGTTGACGTTTACGTTTCCCAGACCTATCTGTCTGGCTCCAAGACACAGGAACAAGGCCAGCTGTAAGCCTGTCGTTATGTGAATGTCGAATCTGAGTTTATGTCAGCTGCGACTGTCTGGATTACATCATCAGTTCGCTGCTGATCTCTCGTCGGTCACATGGAGGGCATGTGACCTCGCATAGGATCAATATTGTCCCGGTATCCATATTCTGAAATACGCCGCCCGGACTAGCTAGCTCGCTTGGTCATTAGCTCTGCGCTGTTCCGAGCCAGCTCATGCGTCGGCCGTCGCCCCGTAGCCCATGGCGCGGTGACCGGGCGGTGGCCCGCTTTTTGCCCCATTATCTGGCCACCCCGTGACGTCAGAGCGTCGGTGGCCTTGGGCGGTCGTCTGGGGGCGGGGGCGGCGGCGGCGGCGGCGGCGGCGGCGGGAAAGGGTTGTCGCCGGGCGGCGGCGGCGCGGCGGCGGCCCGCCATGTGAGGTAGGTCAGGGGCGGCCCGGGGCCGTGGACGTTGGACCGCCAGCTCTCAGCCGCTGCCGCTCTCATACGGCCGGAATCGGCAGGATTTCCTCCAAGGAAGTGGGAGACTATCAAGGCAGCGACCGCCTAGCAACTCGAGGGATGTGACCAACGGCCAGCGCAGAGAGCCCGGGCATTGATCCTCACCGAGAGATAACCAGAAGAATCGCGCAGTATGAGATCCACTTTGGAAATCGCCTACCACTATGGGGACTCGGACCGGCCACCGCATGGCACCGCCATTACCATTGTAATGACTGACTGCAATATTGAAGTAATGATGATCATGGCTGAGTCCGAGAAGAGAATATGATGTAGGACAAACTGCCGGGAAATTGTACGCAGTGGAATTAATCGGTGCAGTTATGTAATGTCTGGCACACACATAAGGTCCCGAAACAACTAAACGTATATGGATGGATATGCGTTTAGTTCCAGCCTGGGCTGGAACAGTATGTAAGTGCAAACATCTTTCAGGGCAAATATTCACTTATGCATATTGGCCAAATACCATTGAGATGTGGACATTGTACCCCAATAAGATCCTGTTTGTGTCTACTAGTGTCTGCATCGGCTACCGTAAAGCGCCTGGCTCACAGCCGATCGGATCGCAATTCGTAACAACGAAGGATATATAGACGATATTGGCCACCGAATGTAGATTACACCGCCGAGAATGTCTTTTACCAATCAACATAGACGCGGCCAAACAAACAAACTGCCCGTGTATTATGTGTACATCTTCCGCACCAATTGGCCAATCACCCATCAGTCCGACACCCGAGTCAAAGCGAGGTCACCAGTACGGGTCGTTGTTTACATCCACGACCACTATCCGCGCCGGGAGCGTCGGTCTGTCAGTCCGCCAGGGCTGACGTAGCCGTCACATAGCAACAGAGAGGGAGACGTCATGCCAGCAGCCAAAACTGCCAACTGTCACCTGTAGCGACGCTCGAACCCCCTGGCTGAACCCTATCCTCACCAGGGCGAGAAAATGTCCGCGTCATCCCTGCCCTCTGTGGCTATTTGTTGTTGTCCAAAGTAGGTCACAGCCTCCCGTCCTAAAACCATCTGTTTCTCAACAGGAGACAACATTGTCGGTCTCCGAATGTCTCCTATCCTTCGCAGTTGTCTGTACTCTGTTTCCTCCGACAGCTGTGACTACACCGCCGCAGCGCGGCGACGACGCCAGACCAGTTGTCAGGTCAACTGACCTGGGCCAACCCGGACTCCGGTGACCGTGGCGGCGGCGGCGGCGGCGGCCGACCGCTGATAACACGGCGGACGTCAGTACAGGATGGTAGCGATAGCACGGCGGCTACGGCCCGGCTACGGCCCGGCTACGGCCCGGCTACGGCCCGGCTACGGCAGCCACGGCCTGGCTACGGCTACGGCACTGATATAGGCGTGGCTACGACGGCGTGGCTACGGCCCCGCTACGGCTACGGAACTGATATGGCTAGCTACGGCCTAGCCATTGCCCGGCTACGTCCCGGCGTAATTTCAAATGGCTACGGCCGGGGTCGCAGCTAGGTGCCATGGACTGTCGGTATACACAATTCACATCGCACAGCTGCGACAACACGGTGGCTTTCGAGCTGGGGCCTGTCGCACGTGGTGCTGTGGCGAGCTGTTTTAGAACTACTGAATACGAGATATTCGAGAAATGAAAGAAAGTAGTACCAGCTGAAAAATTAATTTCTCATCTCATGGTTTGCTTATTTGTCATGTAGATGTTTTGACTTTCCACTTAGATGTAATGTTGATGCAATTAACATTTATATTTCATGTTATAAAATTATTTTGCCAATTACAGCAAACCCGAGTACCCCTATATCATGTGACACAAAACGTGATGACACGTTACTAGCCAAGACAACTTTAGACATGCTATCATCTAGTAACAGCAAAATGTTGCATAGCATCACATAACATAATAATGCATTAAGTATTGCGTCATCGCAACGGCATAAAGTGCAGCTCACAAGTTTGCGAGTTCCTGTGAATACCATCCTTCATCTTGCTTATATTATTTCAAACGGAAAGAAGCGAACTTCATAAAACAATGGCATGCATAAATGTATTAGTTAAGAAGTATTTAATACGGCATTGCAAAGGAGATGGATGATATAAGATCCTTTGCCTCGAATCAACCTTCAACCACAATAATTTTGAAATAATTCAATCCACTATATAGTTAAAATCGATCTATATGAACAGTTAGTCCTGTAATAAAGTTGTCGCCATTTCATTATCATGCATATGCGAATAAGTGCATTGGTCCTCATGATTTGCTCCCTCTTTTTCTGAGTGTTTTTACGTATTCGAGCAGCTTCTTGCGCATTTCGCCATAGCTACTCGTTTTTAGAGCAATCGGACGTTGTTACGGCATGGCTACGCTGGCTTTTTACCGGACGGGAAGAACTTGTCGCTAAAAACTGTCCTCAGTGGACTTTGGCCGTCGTATACCTGGGCGAACTTTGGCCACGTGGCTCAGTGCGAAGTAGACACCGGTGTATGGGTACCGAGTGATACCGAACCCGACCTGACCTGTGCTGGCGGCTCAGGCCGTGCCCCGCGGCTACCGACGGGTCATGACCCGCGGCTACCGACGGGTCGTGACCTCCGACTGAAGGAAATCGATGTCGGCTAGGGCGGGGGCGGGGGCGGGGGCGGCTGGGGTCGGCGGCCGAGCCCCACCCCAGGGGCAGGTGCCACAGACGGCGCCTGCGGCGGGAACAAAAGGGTTGGGCAGCATCGAGACTGACGCGACGGTACAGGTGTCTGAGACTCACAACTTCATCGTCGTCTGCGCGTGCACATACCTTTTCAGCCTCAGGCGGCTGTTCGGCGGGCGTCGGAGGGCCTGAGCCGGCCAGACTGGGGGGCGCCGAGCCGGTCTGGTCGTAACCCGGCGGGGGTGAGCCCCCCGTCGACACGGCCGCCCCCTCAGGGCGCTCATAGTATCCCCCAGCAAACTGGGGCGAGCGGGCCTGGTCGCGGTAACCAAACTCGCGACCGGTCAGCGCCGTCGGCGGTAAATGAGATCGGTACTCCCTCTCCACATAGTCCTTGTCCCCGGAGACCTGCTGCGGCGCGTAGTCTCGCGCCGTAGTCGTCTGCACCCGGTAGTCTCTATCACTGAGCGGCGGGGAGACGTAGCCACCTTCGCTGACCGCCGTAGACCGGTAGTCTCTTTCTCCAAGAATCTCATACTCTCGTCCGTCGCCGGAGAAGCTCCTCTGCCGGTCGTACTCTCTAAGATCGCGGGTGGGCCCGGCGGGCGGGGGCGGGGGCGGGGGCGGCTGCTGGACGGGTTGGAGGGCGCCTGCTGGAGGTGGCAGGTAGTCCCTGCCGTCCCGCTGCAGCTGAGAGGGGTACTCGCGCAGCATTGAGTGGTAGTCTCTGTGATCCACCTGCTGCTGGGCCGTCTGCCCCGGCAGGAAGCCGTGCGGTGCCGACAGGTAGTCTTTGGCGTCATCGCGCGGAGCCCCGGCACACGGCGGAGGCGAGTACCCCGTTAGAAAGTCCGAGTGAACCATCTCCATTGAGGCAGGTCACTGCACAAGTGTCACTGTCGATCACCGAGTCACTCGGTCACTGCATAGCTCCACAGAGGTGTGCGGTCCGCCCCGAGCGCGCTCCTGCCTGCAACTGAGCCGACAAAAAACCTCGCCGGCGCCCGGCCCCAGCCGACCGCACAAAAAACGACGGGCAAAAAATCGATCACGTGACTGGTCTGGGGTGGGGACGACGGCGCGCCACCGCCGCCTGGCGGCGCGACAGCGAAACTGTGCCCGGTGACGGCCAAGGGCGGCTGCCGGGGGGCGGCGGCGGCCGGCGGCGGCGGCGACGGGGGCGGGGTGGGGGAGGGGGCGCGACGGAAGGGTTAGTTGGCGTCGGGAGCAGGATCTGCGCCGTGACAGCGCGGCGCTCTCGGCGGTCCGCAGACAGCGCCGAGGACACACAGGGGGCCCCTACCGACCAGCGGACTTCCGGGCCCCGCTGGAGGGGCAGCTGTCGCTCGTATCAGCGTCCGCCGGCCGCCACCGACCCACCCAGCGCTCCACAGCGCCGCCGCCCGGGGGGTCGGGCGGCCGGCCCGTGGGGTGGGGCGGATGACCTGGAGGGGGCGGGGGCGGACGTCACGTGGGGGGGGGGCAGATAGCTCGAGGGTTCGCTGATCGATCCGCCGTCTACGGCCGCTTGACCCGCGACCTGCGGACAGCTGACCCAACAGCGCCAAATTTGGCACGGGACCCAGTGATCCAGTGCCCGTGACATTGACCCTGAGCGTTGCGCGCGCTGTTTTTGTGCGCGCTGTTTTTTTTTCCTGCCGTTTTTACTGCGCACGTCTAGACAACAAAAAAGCCAGCCGGCTAGACTGCGTTTTTGTCGGATGCTAGGTACGGCCAGACGACCGGCGACCTTCTCGTCACCGTCGAGCCGTGTGCCGCCGTCTGGTACTGTGTCTGACCCCGTCTGCTGCCCCCGGGGGCGGCGGCGGAATCTGTATCATGCTGCCTATATCCGGCCCTGTCTGACGGGGCAGGGCTGACCCTGTCTGGTAGGCAGACTGTCTAGCCGGCGGGGCGGGTCGGCGGCGACCCTGTCTGGTCTGACGACCAACGGAGGACGACTGGCGGGGCGGGGGCGGCGGCGGGGGCGGGGGGGGGGGGGGTGGTCACGCAGAGTGGTTCTGTCTAGACTGGACTGATTCACTCGCATTAGGGCAATTATAAACGGCCACGCGGCGGAAAAAGGGAGCATTACGCCAGTGGCGGCGGAAGCGGGGGGGCAGCGGGGGCACGGCGCCCCCCCATCTTCCAGGGTGGGGGGGCAAACATATCTTTTTGCCCCCCCAAAATTGTTATCGACGAAGTACCGCAATACTTCCATACTACCTACGTCAGGAACATATGCCAGTTTGGCTGAGTACCTTTTTATTAAGTTGATATAGCGAGTAACTTGGATTGATAATAGCCGTTTTCACGACGGGCTATCCGGCGAGCTAGTCCGTGACGGACTATTTCCACCAAACGCCCTCCACACATAATGCTCAGAAATCAAGCAGAGCTATCTACGAGCTACCGGTAACCGAAGTCTGGAAGAGTAGGACGGAACGCGAGTGGCCCGGCAGGCGGCACGGACGTCACGAAAGTGCGTCTGAGCGTGCCACAGGCCTTTCCCCGCGACTCTGCCAGACGCCAGCCGGCATAGGCGCGTGAGCCGGGGGGCAGCATGGGGGCAGCCTGCCCCCACAACTCTGGGGCCGTGGGGGTCTCTGCCCCCGCAAAGTTTCAAAGGGCCAGGAACCGTCGGGGCAGCTTGTCCTCCCCATATTAGCGGCCGAGGGCCTCAAAGAAAAGCTGAATGGAAGACAATACCTATTTAAGTAAAAAAATCCCCCTCTGTACGGGGACCCGCAGTTGCTATTGTACACGAACCCCAACTCTAGCCGTCTGTCCTTTCCAGTAACAACCGATAACATTGATATCGACTGCCGGTCCCTGCACAAGAGCAGCTGAGGTTTTCTGTGCGTGCCCTCTGACAGCTTACCGTTGTTCCCTGTGAGGGTGCTGGGACAATTTACTCAGGGTCGCTGTACAGTAGCAACTGCGGGTCCCCGTACCTGACTTGACAGCTCATGTGTGGAAGCTTTAAACGTTTATTCCAGGTTACCAAAAAGGTAGTTTCTTGACTCAGATGAGACTAATTATCTCACTTATTTGCAAATGTTTTATTTTTTATTTTTGTTGTAAAGGCCAAGAGGTGAAAAATAAGTGGCCTAAAACCGGTGAGAAAACTAGATTTGGGGGTACCCTAGGTTCCGGGAAGGATCAGGTGTGCCCCCCCATCCCAAAATACCTTCCGCCGCCACTGCATTACGCCAATAAGGATGCGTTCAGCGCATTTGTAGCCGCATTATATTGTTTCAGCCTTGCCTTTGTTGGTATAGGTAGTTGTCAGTAATGGTATACGCTTGGTGTGGTTGTTGGTAATACTTTTCCGCGGACTTCTTCTATGTTAATTCAAACCAACCGGCCGCAAGAACGGTTCATAGCCAAGTGAGCGGTTGAACATCTGATTTTAGAACGTTTTTGTTCGATCAGCCAGAACACTCGATGTTTAACTTGCTTCCTTATGCTATACTTTTTGTCGAAAGTCGGTTTTGATTTGAAGTGGATTTGTAATTGAAGTCAAATAATTTGCACGATTATTACCGAAAACGATTTGTAATTCCAATTGTGACACTCCTTGTAAAAAAAAAGATACGTGAAACTTGCACCTGTATAGGCATTTTACAGGCCACTTGACACCGCGACAACCTCACTGTGTCCGAGAGAGCGATAGAATAGAAATCACCGACCTTGGCTGTTTTTGCAACGCTGAGAACCACAGCCAGATCGGATATAGAGTCCGGGTTCAAAGCCCGGGCACAAAAAGGCACGTGCAAAAACGTGCAATAAAAACGCGCGCCAGCACCCGCCACGGTCACCGCCAGGGCTGGGCGCGGCCGTTTTTCATCAGCCACAGGTTTTTCCTGCCGACCTGGCCAGTGATTTTGTGCCCGGCCCTGACCCTCGTGCACAAAAACGGTCACATTCTGACCGCCCGTGACCCTCGTGCATAAAAACGCTGCGGGCCACCTTGGCAGTCAGTGCGAGGCGACGATCCACCAGCAAGCAACAAGGGGGATGTACATTTTAGGAGCTAAAAAAAAAAAAACAATGTATAAATGTAAAATACATTTTTATTAGAAGTAGGGTTTTTAGCAATAATAGCTTGACGTGCTGGATATTATAATGAGCAATGTGGATGTAAAATAAAGATAACGAAGTAGCTTGCCTGTAATTTTCGTAAGACTTGCTCCAACTTAGACATGCAATGTGCGTGTTATACAACCATGAACTTATAACCATCCTAATATGTCAGCTCCATTACTGCACCACGCGGTCTACAACCTACACCATTAGGTCTCTCGCGTCATCTGCCCTTACATAACCGCTGGTTTCGTGCTAAAACCGCCGGCGTGGTACCGGTAGGTACTCGTCCCCTCATTACCCAACGGTACCCGACACTTTGCACCGGCAGCCCTCACCGCAGCCCACACAACAGGCGTCATGAGCAGCCGCGTTTAATGAGCTTCAGACTGGATCAATACGAACACCTTTGCCCGGGCCCGGTCGACCGAGCTGTGACCTGGCTGACCCCGAGGTCACCGGGTATGCTGCAGACGCCGCGGGCGTCACCTCAGGCTCTGGGCTATCGGGGGCCACAGCCCCGGCCGGCGGAGTTGGGGTAGGTCGTTCAGAGGCGACGGACCGGATGGGGTAGGTCGTTTGGAAGAGCGACAGACGTCGTTGTGGTAGGTCATTGGATAAGATGACCTCGGGCGGGCAGCTTATCTCGGATAGACAGCGCGACGGTTTGAGGCAGGTCATTTTGGGGGACAGCGCAACATTGAGGTAGGTCAATCAAGTAAACAGCCCAGCTGAGAGAAGTTCATCGATTTGTGTCGAGGTAAGTTATTACGGAGCGAGCGAAGCGAGCGTAGTCTTTCCTTAGATTAACGGAAATTTCTGAGTATGAGCGGCCGGCCGGCCGGCCGGCCGTGGTCACGCTTTTGCGAGGCTTATATCTCAGCAACCACTTGACCGATTTACACGCGGTAATTTTTGTAGGGTAGCTTCATTCCTTCTACCAAGTATTGGACTATTCCCGATGCATGTGGGTGACCCCTTATGCACGTGCCACGTGCAAAACGAAGAGGTGTCAGTTTTGTAATTGTTGCAATATCTCGGTAACTACTTGGCCGATTGCGCTGAAAGTTGACATGTAGGTAGGCACCCACTAGGCACTGCATATACATGTGCCAGAGTTGGGGTGCTGCTGCACGTGCGCACGTGCAGGGGTCGTTTCCAGATCTCGGGAACGGCTGGACCGATTGCGCTCAAATTTGGTACACGGTTAGGGACCGGTTAGTAGGGTGCCGTGCACAAGTCAGTTGGGACCCATTTTGCACGTGCGCACGTGCAGGGTGCCGCTTCCAGATCTCGAGAACGGCTGGGCAGATTGTGCCCAAATTTGGCACATCGCTAGAGACCAGTTAGTAGGGTGCCGTGCACAAGTCAGTTGGAGGTACCCCCTCGCAATTTCGCACGTGCAAGGCCCACCCTCTCGCTCGCTCCGTTAGTCGCCCCAAAAGGCGTTATACTGGTTCAAACGACATGAAGTTGGGATAGGTCACTGAAGGTAACAGGGGACAGATGCATTGGAGGTGATGGGAAGGCTGCCAGCCTCGAGCATTAGGTTCTGAGTGGCGACCGCCCCACTGCACATGTTGGTGGTCGGTTGATAAGATTTCACTCATAACATCCAAATCCCTTCTAGGATCATTACCAGATATCAGTTCACCTAGCGTGGCTCAAAATGACAACTTTGGAATGACGGAGCACATAGGTAGGTATTTATGTGACCGCTATTTCCATTGAAATATCGAGCAGCATAATATTAAAAACGTCTCCACATGGTCAGGGGCGACCCCAGCTCTGGCAGCGTCTCATCTGCGGCAGACGGGCCCGCCAGACACACCCCCCCCCCCCCCCCCTGTCGGACGGTCTCGACCCTGGCCGTCGGGCCGGTCGGTATGTGGCAATGGGCGCCGCCGCCGCAGCCAAGGACGCCGTTAACCCGTTCTGTCCTGCGGCGGCGGCGGCGGCGGTGGCGGACAGGCGCACCCGTCCTGCCGCCGCGCCGGTCAGCCGCCCGCCGCCCCCGTCTCCCCCGTCTCTCCGTCTCCGTCTCTGGCTCACGTCTCCCGGAGTCTGGCGTCTCACGGCCGCGCGGAGAGAACGGGTTAGACTCGACGCCGCTCATGGACAGACAAGGCCGGAAGCCTGGTAGCTGGGCAGCGTGGGCTGAGAGCAGTGATCATTGATTATTAGACTCAGGTAGAGGAGATGCTTGCGTCTGAACTGGCAGAAACCTTGCTGAACATCTCGTAAAGAATTATGCGAGACCAACGTTGGTATCCGCACAGCATTACCATGCATCTGCTAGCTCGAGCCTTCGGCACCAGATGTGTTAACATAACCCCAAACTGGCAATGTAGGTCAGTCTGGACGAGCGACAGAAGCGACGAGTGACGGCGATTAAGATGCCGTTAGTCTGGGAGCTGCACATGAGGCAGGTGCAGCTCAACTGAGTTTAGAAGAACGGTCAATGACAAAAATTTTGTCGGCTATTGATCTGTTTGGCAGTAGAGTTTTTTATTGTAATTATGCACTCGTTTATTTAGGTACTGAGTGCCTTTTTTTAGCTTCGTCGGAAGCTGAGGTGCAGTGAGCGGGCGTCTCGCCCATTGGCCACTCCCCACGCCCTGCCCAGACCACCCTTCGTCTCCATCCGCGGACCATCTGGAAGGCAGGCGCGACACGGCCGTCCGCCGCCGAGACGCCCTATACAAACACAGACTCGGTCCGACCCGACTCCGAGTCACTGGACTCGAGTCGAGCGGTGCGCCGCTGGTCAGTTGAGTCAAACCGTCAGAATGACACAGCTAAAAAATAGTCGCAACTCACTTCAACTAGCTTACACAAATTAGCCGCGTCTGTAAATTGTCCGTTCTCCAGTGTCTCAAGGCAGGTGGTCACTGAGGACATTATATTACACTCGATTTTCGGTAATCTATTATTGTCACTTCCATCATTAATTAAAAACTTCCGGTTTCGCTGAAAGTTTCCAATTTCCCCGCTGTGTCCAGAGGGCCCACTCAGCGCGGATAGCCAGGTGACGGTCTCCACGGCTCATGAAGCCTCCATCGGGCGCTGTGCCGGTCGGTTGGGGGCCAGGAGGAGGGTGTGTGCAGTCATTATCACCCTTTATGGCCACCAGCGTCCGGCGAGACCACTTCCTGTGTCCGCTGTGACGGGCAGACACGGTCCCCGGTGACGGACAGACACAATGGATTGACGGACCGACACAGCCGAATGGCGGGCCGCCGACGCACGGAATATGGTGAGCTGAAGGACGGGCTCAGTGGATATGAATTGAAGGATGTGCATAGCAAGACGCCAGACCTAAGAAGTCTGCCATCAGCTAAAGAAATTATTGACTGCAAATCAATACTGAATTTGGCTTTGTTCTGTTAAGCAGTGTTCAGTTCTTACTCGCCTTGGCCGCTAGCGTCGCAGGGATGATTTGCGATATACCCGTCCCCCGCTGTGTCACCCCTCGGTATTCGGGGCCACCAAATCAAACCGCGACAACATTCCTGAGGCCGACCGATAATCACTAATTGCTCCTCTCCGACCCCATGAGCCATTGGTTTGATTTAATGGATCACCATTCGTATGCATGGTATGCAAGTGAAATAACCGGCGCACCGATAGCGCTCGGCACAACTCTCGGGACGGTGGTTCTCATTAAACCGGCTCCAGGCCACCCCATCAGCCGCTGGCGAGATTCATCCCGTATTGTGAGCGCCATCAAAGACAAATATCCGCACACTGCCGGTGCATACTCCCAGGCATCGTTTGCACTTCAGATGGCCCGGGCGCCGGTCGTGCCGCTCAAAGGACTTATTTTTTACCGGCATTCAAATGAGGATCAGCCAGACTACAGCGGTGCACATCGCGACAATGCCGAATCATCATATTAATATTCAAAACTGGGCATTATGCTCGGATGGCCGTCCATGGTGTGCGAGCGACTCGCGTTCCACCGTCCGTAACCCAAACCTATAATTTATCTGGCGCACAATGGAGGACATTTTTAGCGGCGCCTCAGTGCGACTGGGAAATGAGAGCAGTTTCACAGTGGTGGACCCTGAATGGTGCAAAGGGTGGTGAGTGACACTGACACCGACACCAGCACCGGAGCGGAACTATCACCAAACGGAGCGGACCAACAGAAGCTGCAAAACTATAAAGAAACATACCATGGAGGTCTCCTGGGTCAAATATGGACCGCTCCTATCATCGAGGTCGCTTAGGATCTGTAAAAATAAACACACACACAAGCATAATATTACATGGACTTGTGGCTTCTGTGCAGCACTAAACGTAAAGGCCTATCTCGACTGGAAAACATCCCAACAACCAGTTCATCTCTTGAACCGGAAGTCACCGAACGTTGCTGTGCAGTGTGCATAGTAATAGCGATGATCCAAGTTTGGCCACTGCGATGGCACGGCTCACCGCCAGCAAAACACCACTCCAAAACCCCTATCAAAGACCGGAATATCCTCAAAGAGCACAGCAGCGACCGCGGCTAAAGGGTTGTCTGGCTGGGCGCGTCCCGCTGCCGGGCCGAGACATCTCTGAATGCTCCTGTCTCGGTCCAATTTGCATCTGGATGGGGGCTCCTGCGACCTGTACGCACTAATGAGCAAAGCAGCGCGCTTGTGGCCTAATCCCCGTGCGCTCGCGCATCTCTGAGCTGCTGCTGCTCGGTTCAACTGACGCTCCTGGGGCATGGGGATGTGACGGGCAGGTAGGGAGACTGTCTGGTCTGGTGAGGGTGCCCCCTTCTCTCGTCTCCTCTCTTCCGGGACAGCTGGAGAGATCGTACGGTGATTGATCACGTCTGATGATGATCGCAGTCGACTGTAATCGGCCTAACACGGTTTGCCGGTGCTCATTGGTGGGATAGTTGTATTGAGCTCAGCCGAGAAGGAAGGGGTATTGAAAAACGACAGAGCAGCAGCCCACAACGCGCGATTGACTGATTGTCGGTTAGCTGTTCGGATAATGAGTTGAATGAAAAAGGGTTAGAAGTTGAGCCGGTTGAAGATGCCTATATCGAAAGATAAAAATGTTTTGTGTAACAGCATCAAAGATCTGTCCTGGATAATTGTGGTCCTTCATACATTACCAAACGTTAAATATATATTCGGACTTAGATTATAAAATGTTCAAGTGATGACACTTCAAAGCAAGTGCCGCTTTCCGATTCTAATATCAGTAAAACGCCTTTTGGCCGAAGAACGAGCGAGCGAGATAGTGAGCCATGCATGTGCGGAAGGGCGAGAGGGTGCTTCCAACGGGCTTGTGCAAAGCACCCTTTTAACCGGTCGCTAGCGGTGTGCCAAATTTGAACGCAATCGGCCAAGCCGTTCCTGAGATCTGGAAGCGGCATTCTGCACGTGCGCACGTGCAAACGGGGTCCAAAATGACTTTTGCAAGGCACCCTACTAACTGGTTCCCAACCGTGTAGACCAAATGTGAGCGCAATCGGCCCAGCCGTTCTCGAGATCTGGAAACGCCCCCTGCACGTGCGCACGTGCAGTAGCACCCTAACCGCAACACATGGGAATGCATTGCCTGGTGGGTGCCTACCTGTAGGTATGCCAAGTTTCAGCGAAATCGCCCCAGTACTTACCGAGTTACTGAAATGGGAACAAATTTGGCACCTCTTATTGTTGTATTTTGCACGTGCACTGGGGGTGACCCACATACATCGAGAGTATCCTATTTTGGGTAGAAGGGATGCTGCTACCCTACAAAATATACCGCAAGTCAATCGCCCAAGCGGCTGCTGAGATATGAGCCTCTCAAAATCACTACTTTTGCAAAACAGCTTGAACACCCTTGACTTTTCACGTGGCACGTGCCACGACGGTCACTGAGATGTATCAAAAGTAGTCAATTACGGGGTAGAAGGGATGGGGCTACCCAACAAAAAAGACTGCAGGCCAATCGGTCCAGCGGTTGCTGAGATATAAGCCTCTCAAAAGCGTTACAGGCCGGGGCGGGCCGGGCCGCTCATACTGAGATTTTTCCGTTATATTGAAAAGACTCACTTCGCTCGCTGCGCTCGCTCGCTCGCAATTATTCAGAGCCCTCTGAAACCATCGCATTGAAGCACGGTGCGTTGCCAATGCTACGGAGACATCTGACATTTGAACACTGATCCTGGACACTATCTTCGTCAGTCTGCCTGTCGCCTCTGAGACCACGAGGAGCAGCGCTGTTGAATGGTAATCCGCCGAGAGGTGTTTGTAGATTCCCCGACTCTCAACTGATCGCTTGTTTGCAACGCTGAAAGGCTGTTTAACCGATCAGTAGCATGACGAAGGGCTTCTAAAGATCCGACAGCCACCGTTCGCGCTGCCATATTCGAAGGCGACATGTCACCGGTTGATGTCTGGACATTTCCATGCATATGCCGGTACGAAAAAAAACTCATGTCGCACCGATTTTATCACAACAATTACATAGCATTCACACCCGACTATGGACGCGATAGGAATGATATCTGAATGACATTATCCATACATTCTGATGCTGTTGAAGTATTGAGTGCTACTGGGAATTGGTTGGTAGAGAACATGTGTTAGGAGCTGGAATGCGCATAAAATGGCAGTACTGCTGCCTTGGTATGTCACATTATGATTAACTTTGAAGTGAGAAAATATTATGCGAAAATAAGAAAATACGTTGCATTTTTCATGATAACCACCTGAACCGGATGCGTGCTTTCACAAAGAAACATTTTATTTTGACAAAGTGATCATAATTCATATTACCTAATACTGAGCCCTGCAGCAGTGCCGTTTCCCTATGTCTTTCATTAGAACAGCTCCGGTTCGTTTTTCACACTATCCCTTCTGCCATATTCCACGTTGCACAACTCTGAACCATGAACATCCCGAATAGGTGTGGCCGTGACCTCAGCCAGCAGCGGCCGGGCGGGCCGCTTCCCCTGCCGCCGCGCCGGCGTGCCCCCCCCCCCGCGCCCCTCCCCGGGGGAACTCGATAGGACAGAGCAGCACCTGTTGGCGACCATCCCGCGCCGCCAGTGTCGCACCGCGCCGCGCTCGTCTTTGTCAGTAATGACGTGCCGCAGACGCCGCCGCCTGCGCGCAGGGGAGCGCGATCTAACTCTTTCCAACCCTTTCCAGCGCGTGTAAAATGCCCGTGGGAAATGGACCGCATTCTTGCACTTTTCCACCGAAAGGCACGCAGCTAAATCAGGGAAGGGGTAAGCCACCTGAACGGGTTGGGTGCACCGTCATAGTGGTAAAAAGCTGGCGGAAACTTAATACATGGTCACGGAAAAATGCCGTGAGAAGTGCGAGCCAAGCGGAGGCAATTCGAGCTTGATAAATTGCGAGAGAGCCGCGAGGAATGTGGATTTTAGCTGCGCTATCGATGGCTTCGTTCTCCTGCATTGGACTTTGGAAAGAGGTAATGCATTGGCGGCTGAATTTTGGGGATAAATCCGTAACGTGATCCCGTTGAAAGCCAAGTTATCGAGCACCGAGCAGATTGCACCCTTGTGATTCTAAATAAGAGTAGAATGCGTATGAACTACTGGAGTTCCCGCGCAAACCGGCAATTTTTACTCCTCATTTCACAGTCTACACCTAAATAATTGTTTAGTAATAGTAGGGGAAGCCGGGGGAAGCCCGGGCGTGGGGGAAGCCCGGCCACCCCGTTTCCGGCTAAATTATTCACAATAAGATGCTCAACTGTTTGTCATTTCAGCGTGGCAGCTGAGGTAACGCCAGCCAAAAAGGTAAGGCTGACAAAAATTGCATATTGTTAAAGTTATAGCGCAAAAATGATATTTTAAGGGTTTTTAGCTAAAAAGTGAGATATCTTGCACTGTTAATGTTATACCATACAGTACTAATATTTATACGAATGTTATGTAAGGACCGTTTAAGTGTTTGTAGTGAGGGGTGACGAGGCAGGCTGGCTTAAGTATGACATTTTTTTCGAATATCGATGTTCTAAAATAAAAATTAGCACATTGGGGTAACCCCGGGCGAGTGGCCAAGCTTACCCCCAACCGAGAGCAATGCCACTAAACCACTGTTTTCCATGAGATAATAGGTACTGAGCAGGTTTGGTTTACACCTAGATCAAAGATGAATTTCGACAATAAACATGTTATCATAGACAAAGCCAGTCATGTCACTTAACCCGCGCGGGGCTGGGGTCTCCAGCCGAACGCGCGGGGCTGGGGGGGGGGGGGGGGTAAATTTTACCCCCCTGTTATCTCCCGAACTAATGGTCCGATTTGGAAAATTCAAACGCCAATCGAAAGCTCTCATCACGAACTACTAAAAACATGTACTTAATTTAAAGTTTGAGGTCAAGGTCAAGGTCAGGTCAAGGGTACAAATTGCAAGTTTCTACAGTATCGGCCTTGCACCGTAGTTGCCGAAGAATGGAGTCATGGACTGAGACTGATCGCCCAAAACGTGTTCTTAGGCTACCAAGACAATATTCGTTGCATTCAATATCATTCAAAGGTCAAGGTCAAGGTCAGGTCAGGTCAGGTCAGGTCACCAAAAAACAAAATATAGAAAAGGGCATGTGCGACACATGTTTTATGGGTCATTTTACTCATAGAATTCAATAGGCACACTTAATAAGTGATATGGACCACCTCTGGATGAATTTCAGGTCGAGGTCAGGTCAAGGTCAGGTCAAGTGAGGTCAAATTTCGAAGTTGGTTGTTAAGGCCTAAAAAGGTGTCTATCTGATGCAGTTTTTCACGGAGAATCGAATGGTGCTATTTTTGTTTCCGTACGAGGTCTAGAACTTCCAAAAAAGTCATTTTTCAAAAATTTTGTGTGTCGTGACGTCATAAAATTTTGAATAACTCCCACATTTTTGAACTGATTCTTCTAAAATTTGGTATGTAGGTGCACATAGACCACTTCTCTGACATATATTCCGGTTTTTTTCGATAGACTCAAAATTTTGGATTTTATAATGATTTTCCCAAAAAAATCAGTTTTTTGAAAAAATTTAGGTCAAAATCCAAAATTTTCAAAAAACCGAGATAGCCATTTGATAGACAAAGTAAAATTACGTATAACCTTTTTTGTTACGTCTTGATTCCTTTAAAAATGAAGATGTTAGCGGCGTTTGAACTTTTGCCGTTTTTGAGGCGAAAATGGCGAACATGACGTCACTAAAACGTCAATTTCTCAAAAATTTTCGGACGGATTTCGCTCAAATTTTCAGGGAAGGTGTCAAATTGATGTAAGAAAAGGTACTGAAAGTTTGGCGGCGCTGCGCGCCGCCGTTTTTGAAATATCGCAAAAATTCGTGAGGGGGGGGGGTAAAATTTATCCCCCCAGCCCCGCGCGGGTTAAGGTCAACTAGGGTCAAACTACGTTTTTGCAGATAACGCGACAGACAATGAAGCCAGAGCTTCAAAAATGGTGTCGTTGTGTTCTTCTTCATCAGCCGAGTCGAATGATATGCAATATGATGCATTAAGGTAAAAAGAAAAATAAATTTTAAGGAATTTTGAAATACACATTTTTTGTCAATTTTGCATCAGGATTTTCATCGACCTGTACTGTATATGCAGTAGACGCTAGCTAAAATACCAGTAGTAACATAAACTCTAAGATGTCCAGAGCTAATCAGTACCTTAATATTTCACTTTCCGTTAATATTTGGAAAACACATAATGGTTTCATCAACTCGTTGTAAAGCGCTGGGGAGGTGGCCGGCGTTACCCCTATGCCGGGCTTACCCCAGAAAAATCAACACTTTTTTTAAACTCGATTTTCTCAACCTTATACTTATTCCACAAAACCGAATTTTTGGGAAAACACGGCCAATGAACTTAGCTAGCTAGCAGGATATCAACATTTTATACAGCACGTATGGTATGTAATAAAAATGAAAAAGAGCTTACTATGCCGGGCTTCCCCCGGCTTCCCCTATGCAAGCATTTTTCTCCGGTATTAAAAGCCATAATCATGATTCAGCACTTCGATGGGAAAAAATGATGCTGTATGGCATTCAGAAGTTAACCACATGTCCATGAGGACAACTGGCAGCGATGTTTTGAAAAGGCTCTTTAAGTGGTCGAATGTGGGTTTCAAACATGATTGAAAGAGGCACTGCATAAGTCTTTTGTACATTCACTAATGAATACATGGAATTCTGAGACTCCTTTTGTGTAACATGAACCATTTGAAACGAAACCCTCCATCGGTGCATTTATGTGCAAATGATTATAACAGCAAAATATATTTGAGTTTCAAAGCTGGACACGAGCAATAAATATCTAATTCACATCAAATAACTGCTTTGAGTGGCTGCATGTGTAATTTTACAGAAAAGGATGTCTGCTCAGACATTTCCTGAGTGATAATGAAATATTTCATTCAAGCTTCACCATGAACGTTGCATCAGACAAACCATTGGAATTCATGTACGCATGCTCGTTTGAATAAATAAAGTGGATGACACGCGATATCATTGGTTGGTATATTTTCACCGATCATCAATAGCCTTCTACGCTAAACTTTTACCGCAGCAAAGAAGCGATATGAATAATGCCTTTTCATCCAATAGTTCGTCATGTGCCAGGAAAACTCACGGAGTGGTGTGTGCGGTGCTCCAGAAAGCTAATCCAGTGCGACCGCAGAGTCCGGTGACATATGAAAGACGCAGCATCCATTATTATTCTTCTCTTTTCAGGTCAGATCAGGGCAGGTCAGGTCAGATCAGGTCGAGGGCAGAGAAATTGTAATGGATCCTTCACTGGCCAGACGAGGTTACGCGGAACTGTAGTGCTGAGAAAGGTCAGGTCAGTTTAGGTCACGTCGGAGTTTAGGTCATTTTAGGCCAGGTCAGAAGAGGATAAGTCAGGACATGTAAGACTAGGCAGGCCTGGTCAGGTCATGTTATCTCAGGTCAGGTCAGGGCGTACTTCACTCGACTTGATTCACTGCACCGTTATCTTTCTCTTCGGCCGATATTGCCCGTCCACTATGCAATATTCGCAGGTCAAATTAGCTGTCTCATGCTCAACAGTGAGCCACAGTTTTACGGAGCCAGTTTCAATGCGGTGGGTCAAAGTTCCACAGTTACGCGGATCACAGTTTCCGAATGTCCGTCCACTAGACCGGACCGACGGACCACCACTGACACCTCATCACAGCCCATCCCCCCTCCCCCCCCCCCTCCAAAACGGACAACTACGCCGTACTGCCACCAAATAATGCATGCAGGCGCCGTGCAGCATGCACTCAGTCCGAATGCAGCCGCAAGGGCGACAATCCCACTGAATAGAACAGCCATTGACACTTCCTGACACGTCCATGGGCCGCTGGGCACGGAGCATTGCTCTGAGCGCTGGTGGGTTAGGGTAGGGCAGATGGGTCACAGGTCAGCAACAGAAGGTCATGGAGTTCAGCTAAATGTACAGAGAAGTGCATGGAGCTGCTATGAAAGCAGCAGGGATTGATAATTGATATGAAGACATGAGAGCTGGGAGATAGGAGGAGAACTGGAGTGGGAAACGAAATATTGGAAGATACTGGCTAGCTTTTGCAAGTTGGACGGCGGAATATTTTCATTGGATAAAGTAAACTGTACAATAGTTTATTCTGCTTTTGAAAACAATGCAAAAGTTACATCTAGTGGGAAGTAGTCATGAACCAGTTCATGTAATCTTGCATATTGTACAATATCCTGCATAATGCATAACAATGGACATTGAATATACGTAACCAGTCAAGCGTTACGGACAAAAACAAAGCATGTGTTTTCCTTTGATTCTTTGCCAGATATGCAGTGGATTGCTAAAACAAGTGTAATACTGCTGCCTTCCCAGTTCCCAAAAGTTGTATTGAATGTTTTATTGGACCCTTCCTTGCATCCTGGAATATTTTCCATAAAACGGATGCGTACGTACCTAAAGACAAACTGTGGTTAATAAATTCGCGGAGTAGGTGATCTCGGCTGCCAACCAAACTCAGAGAAGTTGCTGAGTGCAGTAATGCTGTTTTATGACAGGTACGATGCAAATTATTCGTGGAATGTCTGCGCATTATCAACAAACCGCAATGTTCTTCCATCAGGTAGCAGTTCCTCTATAACCTCTATCCCACTGGCATGACTAGTATTCTGTTTGTTTATCTGAATCCATGGTCATACCTAATCGTTTTTCAGGACGCATGCATCTTTCTGTGTGCAGTTTCAAAGTTCTCATTTGACTCTCCTCTTCCATGACAGCTGAAATTGAGTCCCCTTTACCGGCCTCGCTGACTGTGCCTGCGTCTGGTCCTTTCACTCCCACACATGTCACCTCCCGCTACATTCCGACGGTATAACAGCGGCGTCCGACGCCGACGGTCGTCGGAGCCGACGCTCGTCGGTGGGAACAGAGGAGGGTGGGGAGAGGGGGAGGGAAAACGGAACGCAGGACACTCCAAAGGAATGAATGGAGAGAGATCGAGACAGCGAAATGGTCAGAAAGTGAGACGGCGAGATGGCTAGACGAAAAGTCAACGAGAAGAGCTATGTCGGGCGGAAGTAGTATAGACGTAGGCCGAGTCGGGGTGAGCATATTATTGGTTCGATGAAGAAGTCGATTTAGATATCACACCAGAGATAAATCATTTATCGCCAGTCCCATGCGAGAACCAGCAGTGCAGCAGGCGGCCGAGGCACCGCGGTCCGGCGCGGAAAACGCGGCGTTTGCGGCTTTTTAGCGCCGGAATGCGGCACAGGTGGCGCGCCTTTTCACAGGCGGCGACTTTGGCGCGCAACACGGCGCGGCGGGCGGTGACGGCGCGCCGCGCCACTGTTCGCCACTTTACCCCTGACCAGCGCCGCATTCACCGCTGCTGCCTCCCCTGGGAAAACGGCGAGCCGGTGTTATCCAATATCTAAACAGATTCTTTTTAAAAAAGCGAACGAACACCGGCTGGGTCGCCGGCAGGCGCCGGCCGAAAAAGTCCGTGAGAAATCGGGAGCCCGGCTGCGGATGGGAACGGAGTTTGATATCAAGTCACGCTGGAAGGGTTAGAAGTGGCGAGTGTTCAGCCCAGATACGCACAAAAGGCGCAGCTTGCACTTTTTACTGCAATTTACGGACGCTCGGGCGTCGGGGAGCCCCGACAAAAAATATTCCCACCGCATCTGACGATGGTACCCTTTCCCGGCATGACGCGAATTTTTATCCAAAGAATCTCCGAGCGCGATCAAAGCCGCGAAATCTGAAGTGAAATATAAACAGGCGAGTGGAGCGGGGTATGCGGACCATTGCCCCCATTGATCACTGTCCTAAATGTGGCGACGGACGGCGTCTTCCCGATCGGTCTCGACCGCACCTGGCCGGTCGACCCCTTCCGATCCGTTCAGGTGGCGGCGGACAGCAGGTGACGGGTGCATCGTCACTTGTGGCTGCAGCCGGCCATTGTCTCAGCTAGCGGGATCGCCTGAGCTCCGTGACAGCTGCTGTCTGTGCCTCCCCTGCGCCACCCCCGTCCCCGTCTCCGTCTATTTCCCTCAGAACCCGCTCCCCGCCCCTCCCGCTCGGCGCGTCCCATAATTTGGGCACGCCGCGCGGCCAGGGGGAGGGCAGGGCCGTAAAATACGATCCATTGTCTGCGGAACTAGAGACGCTCCGTGGCTTCCTGTACTACGGCGAGAATACCGGCACTGCCGCAGAGTCCGTGACTCTGTACCACATGGAAACCGCAGACCTTTCCCCAGCGCCATGGGACAGGACCAATGCGGTGAGGAGAGCTCTCCGTTGGCCGCCGTCGTTAGCTGATAGCGTGGATATCATGAACTGTGTTTGATCATCTGGCTGGCTATTGTGTGAACGGTAAACGTTAGTTACAACTCCTATCATGGAGCAGTAGTGTCATGAAACATCCCTTTCGGACCTAGCGCTTATCTCTGAGAAAGAATGCATTTTTACACCAAACGGACCCTGCCTATGAAGATAGACAAATGGGATTAAATAGATGACAGAAAAGTTCGCCCTGCCCGTGTGGATGAGCCGACAGGCTGCCACTGCGTCACATTCCACCGACACAGGTGCCTCCTGATAGTGCCCTCCTGTGCCCCAAACCAGCTCCGCATTCCCACTGGCTGCGTCGCCGGGGCCAATTCAAACTCTACACCTGATTGCGATCGCCGCAAAAATAATACAATTTGCATAGCGCTGAAAAGACTGCCGCGGCACCGAGCCGAAGCTATTCTGCATGCCGGCACGGCGGCTCGCATAAATCTGCGCCAGCGGCTAAAATAATAGCCGCTCTAGGCTGGACAAAGCGTCGGTCGATGTAATTTCGGTCGCTTTATCAGCGCGGATTAGCGGAGGAGCCGGCGGCACGGTGGCTGGGGCGACAGACCTGGCCTCAGCGTGCCAGGTGATTGGGTACATTTGCATTTTCTCACGACCGGCAGGAGCGTCATTCAACGGTGGTGAAGAAGGAAAATGGGTAAAACAATGGCAGAAAGGGGTACAAAAAGCCAGTGTCGGTGAACAAAAAAAAGAGGGATCGAACCTCGCGGGAGGCCTAGGGGCGTGCGGAAAGGTGGCACGTCATAATATTGAGATCCCGAACGAAACCTCATATTGACCGCAGACTTAGAATGGCTTTGGTTCGGCCGGCAGGTGCTGAATTCATTATGAAATGGTGTCTGGAGAACAGTGAGCAATATCGAGGCGTGAAATGGTCGGCTTGAATGAATGATACAAAGGCGGTGGTCTGAGGGAGGTCTTTTGACAGTTCATGTGTGAAGGCATGAGTAAGAGGTATCGGGCTGAAACCCTACCAGAACAGCCCGTATTTCTCAACTTTGAACATCCAATAAGTGCACCAACAGAACACACTCAACTTTCCTAACCCAAAACCGTCCGGCGGGCCGCACTTGCCAATCGGCACATGCAATATGCACCAGCCACTCCCCGTAAACATTTGGCACCGAATTACTCTCGGTGGCGCTCCCGGTGACACGGGCTCGCGGCGGCGCCCAACTTCGGCCGTGCGCCCCGGTGACCGGGCCTTGGGGCAGGCCGGGCGTCGTCCGGCCTCTCCCACTGATTGCTGGCGGCCCGTCGCCGGCGTCGCAGCGCTCGTTTGGTGGTCGCGGCGCTCGTTGTTCGCGGCCGGTTTCCGCCGTCCGAGCGGCGTTAATCGACACTGATGGCGCCGCCGCGAAAGTGGTCCCCGGTGACGGGGTGCGGCCCCCATGATCCGGCATCGACAACAGGCCCGCTGCAGACCTAGGTCGCGGCCGACAGCCCGCGCTCCCCTTGAGAAAGGTCAGCCAACGAGCCCGGAGCGTAGTTCTGCGAGCGGTCGATAGATGGCATTATTACGCCGGTAGTTTGTACCGCCGTCACTAGATGGCAGGTGCGCACGGCCGGCGCAGCTCGGGCAGAGCGGTGTTCATGGCTCTGCCAGCTCGGTGAGCTGTGAAATGCGAGCTGTCGGGCTGGAGGGCTGGCGTAGCCGCCGGCGCGGAGCTGCCGCGGCCTCCCGGTGGCTGCCGCAGCCCTCTCTCTCTGCTGTGACAGAGAGGTGTCGACCCACACCGGTCACAGGTGGCCGACAAAGGTCACCCAGGTCAGTGCTCTGCACGCCAGGTCAACGGCCTCTGCCGACAGCGCCGAGGGCACGGGACGGACAGCGAAACTAATCAGACCGGACGCCGCCGCAAACTGACTGTCAGGATAAAACGAAACATTGTTCTGTTCGAGGAGCGCAATTCATCAATCTCCCCATGGCTTTCCCTTGATGGTTTACAGCCAGCGCCTAACCATGAACCGAGACAGCAAGCAACGTTGCACCAAAACTCCCTCCCGTGCTACGCTGGCATCGATTTTTACCTCACAGCGGCCCAATATCCTCGCCCATAAGATTCTGCCGGCTGCCGCGTGGAATGGCGCGCCGGTTTACACCGCCAAAAAGTGTGCCGGCGTTTTTCATGAGGCGGTTCGGGTCGAGGGCGCGGCAGTTTGGCCGCAGCTCTGCGCGCCATTATTGATCAGCGGCAGCGGGCAGCTGTGGGGCTGTGCGGCTGGAAAGATGGCTGCAGCTCGCGTCATCTCACGCATGACAATGGGGTAAGACGCGTCCGGTGGCTCCACGGGGAAGTACGGGACGGGGAACGGGTGTGGGTAAAATACTTGGGGACTCGAGTCCAATATCCACGCACCGCATTGGGGAGCTTCTTATGATGGTGCTGCCTGTGATAGACCATGCGCATCTGCGACCAATGACGAGTTATTATCGCAAAAAGACAATCACTTATCACTTATCAGCCAAATAGAATATATTTGTCGAATAATGCCTTGAAAACCAACTTACATGCTACAAATATATGCTCTTGTTACACGATCAAAGATCGTCCTTCTCCGCCCCTTGTTTGAGAATTCACAAAATGGCCCAACGTTCACAAAACGGCCCAATATATTCAGCTGCTAGTCGAACGCATTTAACGACCTCACAATTAGATAACGCCGAGTATTAATGCTCCGCCCGTTCCGAACGATTCACGCACATTGTGGCCATCCGTCTGCCTGGACGAAGCGCTGATCGGGACAGTGATGTCCATTAGTCGACCGTCCCAATCACCAGTGTGCCATGGCCGCGAGATTTGTCTCTCCGGAGAGCGCTTTGTCCGACAATGACTGGCCGACGATTGGTGGACAATGGGCCACGTACTGCGTTGGAGCCGAGTGGGCGAGACTGGCTGGCGAGCCAACTCTGCCCAGCCGCTGCCGTTCGACGGGAAAGAGGACAGAGGGTGGCAGAGAGAGGATGGGAGATGGCAGAGGAGGGATAGGTGATATAGAGACACCAGGTGAAGAAGTAGTGAAGGAAGCATGTAGATGCGTTTATGTGGACGTTGCTACGGTATTATAATGGCAGTGGATGAAAATGCATGAATAAAACGAGCGAGGCTCGGGTCCACGATACTCAAAGGCCAGGGAATAGCAGCCAGCGACGGTTCATTTTGCATCAAGTTAACGTATTTCATCGAACAAAACAGCAACGGATAGCATCAGATAAACTATATGTTCCTCCGAAACATAGCGCAGGGACGCGAGGGAACGACTAAACGACATACCTGTTTCCCGTCCAGGTATTATCACAAACTTGAACAACCTCTAAAAACCGCCAACTCCGACTCCTGTTTCGCAATGTGCCATCTAGCTGCGGCCGGCGCCGAATGCCAGCGACTTATCGGAATAACTTTTCCACCAGCCATGCGCTCTGCCCGTACTTTCCGTCCCGGACCCGGGTCTCACTTACCGACATAAATTTCCCCCAGGTACTGAGCGGCGCGGCCCCGCAGCCGTCTTGGATGACAGTGGCGGATGTGGTAGCCGACCTACGTATTCGGCCGGGGCGCGAGTGCTCCACTAAATGGCCCCATGGCAGGTCAGTTCCGGTCACCTAACAGGGGCACTGCTGGACCGGGCGACCTCTGACCTAAGGATCCTGAGGCAGCGCAGACGTCGTGTTCTCCCGGACTTTTTCCGCTGCTCATGCGATAACTGTAATCTCTAAGATGTCTTTCTTAGGTTTCTCTAAGGCTGCTTTCGAATTTCTACAATGGTTGGTGAAAGCTCATGAATGAAAATCTAGGGTCCCTCCACAATGTCGCTAGAGCTTCTTCGCTGTAATAAACAGAATGTGGTTCATCCAGTGAGCCACTATTCTTGGAAGCTCCTTCACGGAATTCTCCGAGGCACCTTCGTGATTTCCTACGTTGCTCTCCAGCTACCGCCCTTCACGGTCCTCTGAGACTCCCGCCCCTCTCCGGTACTTCGTTCCGCGGCAGCTGGCCCGGGTAATCCGTCTCAGCGCTGCCAGCTCCGGTTCGGGAGGGTCACTGGGACCTCGGGCCCGTCGGGAACGCCTACCCCAACCCGGGGCCGGTTGGCTGGCGCGGCCCGGGCGAGGTCACCGGGGTATGTCGCCGCCGGCGGGGCTCCTGCCATGACGGGCACTGAGGTCACCTGACCTCGGCGACTCGATATCAGGGGTCAGAGGATGCCACTGAGCCCGTGCGCGACGGGCCACAGGGGCCTTCTGGCAGGCGGTGCGGCTGCACGCTGATTGTGTTGTGCAAGTTCGCCAACAAGTGCGCGGTTCGAGTCAACAGCTGGATGGCAATTGGCAATTTGCATACATGCATAAGCGAATCAAGGTCATGTGGAGAAATGCTTCCGTGGGTTTAGATGCAAAACATTGCGTCGTTCGCAGCAGGCTGCAATGGCAACGATTTTCCATGGGACATCATAAGACGGTTACGCATTTATAAATGCGTCTTCAAAACTGTTCAAAACCAAAGCCATTTATCCGGACCGCACCAAATTTGGTGTTTGGGGGAGGTACCTCCAAATTCATCCATGCACACGAAATACCAGCGACAAAAAAAAACTACAACAATGCAATGGGCAAATGACTTATTTTATCATTTTTCAACAGCGTACCTAATGATTTCCCATGGCAATAGAGACAACTATCCACGCTCACTATCGATTTCGAAATCAATAACGACCTGCTCCAATTATCCCATTCGCCATTGTCCACGCCCTTTGAACCCATTCCGACCATGGGGACACGCTACCCCTCCCCTCCCCTCTGGATCGCAGCCACTCGATCACGCAGTGCGCCCGCTCTCTCCCCTCTCCCCGCCCTCAGGCTGGACAGCGTGCACATATCCGGTAGAAAGGTGCCCGTACCTGCAGCCTTCGTCGGGTCGGACCGATCGTAGCAAAACGGCCGCAAGCGGTGAGCACTCTCCCCTTTCGCCCATCCATTCCTGATCGGTAGTCCGGTCGGCAGCGCTTTTTGCTTCCGTGAGCGGTACAGCCACGCTTGTTACGTGAGGTTAATACAGGTGATTCGGGACTTTGAAATGAGCCGCTGCAACAGCTAGCAGGCAGCGCAGGCAGGCTGCTATACGTTAGTGAAACGGCTGTGTTGCATGCTTTATGGCACCTTTGGTATTAATGTCACTTAATGACACATCGGCGTAACTGCCGGCTCGGCCCTGGTCGTCAAAATGACATCCGTCAGACACGTGACGCGGCCCAAATTACACCCGTGTTATCTAATTCCATGAGCCGGGTTACTGAGCCGTTTTACGACAGCGAGCAAGGGACAGTCTTGTAGCCACGGCCATGTGCAATGTATCTCGACGCAGCACCTTCACCCCACCTCTCCTCCCAAACTCTGCCGCCGGCTCGTCTTGCCGCCCGGTGAGACTCGCACCGACCCGCTCTGCCCAGTGGAGTTGGCAGGCCGGCGGTCGGGCCGGCGGGCGGCGCATCGATCGATTGCAGCGCTCCAACCGGCCGCCGTCGGCCGCCCATGGCCCGGTTTTGCAGCGCCAGCGTACCACCGACGCTGCCGGCGGCGGCGTCTCGTGCGCACGCCAGCAGCCGTCGCCGACGACGACGGGGGAGGGGGGCCGACGGCAGAGACCGACGCTGAGTCATGAGTGAGTCGTGAGTCGGGCTCACGGAGAACTCGTGAGTCGGTAGTAGCGAGGAGGGGTTTAATGTACATATGTCGGTGGTGGGAGCTCGAGCCAAATCGGTTTACCGGTCACGGTGACACGCTGCCGTTCAGGAGAACTCGAGCCGGTTCGTGAAAACTGTTGATACTCTTGGCTCGTGAAACTCATAGAAATTCGTCCGGCGGACGGATCACTCACTGGTCTATAGGTTGTGCCATCGAAGTTCCCGCCAACCCTTGCAAGTCACGGAGTCTCTCTACAGTTCTGCGAACGTATCGTGGCACCACGTCCAACCTTTCGACAGCTGCACTTGGGGCAGGCTGTCACCCTCTTCCCCATCCCTTCCCGAGTCGTGCCCCTCCCCTGGTCGCCAGGGGGCGTTGCGAACTCACTCACCTGGGGGCACATCTTGCACTGGTATTTCCTCCCAGTGTTGTTGGTCGCTCCGACCGGCGCGCCGGCCGGCAGGTACCCAGACGGCATGGTTGGGTGCCCCGTGGGCAGCTTGGAGGTCAGCAGACTCGGCTGCGGCACCACCAGCATGTTGCCGGCGTGGCCGCTAGATGTCACCACGGGCGGCGAGCCTGGGCTGGTGCCGTTGGCCCGAGCGCCGTACAGGTACGGGTTGTTCTCGTCGAGAGGGTTGTGAGCTGTGAAGAACAGGGGGTGGGTGACATGTTAGGGCCTCATGGATGAATAAATAAATAAAGCAGAACAACAAGCAAAGAAGTGTAACGAGTGTTGACCTCGTGCAATGTCGTGAGTGAGACATTACGAATTTAGCGTCGTAAACTTCCTGCAGGAAATACATCGTGTAGCAGCGTAGCTGCAAAGGGGTTAGGGCGAACGACCGGCAAAGGTTCGATGCCGCTGCATGTCATGACTCAACCCTGGGGTCCCAGCGCAGGCCATTCACCGTCTGCTACACATGTGGTGTGGAGGGTCTCAGTTAAATCCTACAGAATGTATAACACGTCACAGATCACATCAGTCGCATACGGAGCACTCCTAACAGAACACAGTACGGAGTACATAGTTCAGCGCACATCTTACAGAAGACATCTCACAGAATAGTCTACGGTACAGTCATTTGATCATAGCGCATTCATATCCAAAGACATAAGCCGGGAGTGGACAACCCAAACTGTTGAGTCAGGCCTCACAGACCCGCATCTATCAGTGCCTTATCTGTCCCAGCTGCACGAGCGACCTTCACTGGTGCGCTGTGTGCGCTGCGTGGTCCGCTGCGGGGAGAGGGGGGAGGAAGCAGACCAACAGATGCCCACAAAGACAGGCGGTGAGACGGGGAGGGGCACTGGGCGGACAGGAGGGGTGACTGAGCGGAATTTCTGTGCCGGCCTGCCTCACAGACGCACTCCAGGGTTGACTCACAGGTTTGACTCACCACGACTCACAGCTAGCTCAATGTTTACAGCGGCGCAATGTGCGGACCCGCTGTGGTCAGTGAAGGTTGCAGTACTGAGTGCATCCGTCACTCTAGCCAGTACCGAGCTACTCATTCGGAAGTGTAGACCAGCACCTCGTGGGCCCAATTCAAACGGTTACATTCCATAACAGCGACCTTTACGGTGACCGATATCGTCGTACTAACGCCGGTCAGAGTTGAAGACGTCAGCTTTATCACGTACTGACCGAGATTGATCGCGATAGTAGTATCACCCCCCTCCGCCCCACTCCTCCCCTACTCTACCCGACCGAGTCCAGCGCTCGCCGACGCAGCCCTCTCTCCTCATGGGAGCTGGTCCGCTCTGCCAACTCAAGATCTATCACGATTAGAAAGAAGCCGAATGGCCTCGTTCCGAGTTTGATGGTTTTGCCGCGAAGTTGGGCCGTTCATTTTGTCGGCTGCTGGTGGCTCGCAGATTGTGGCCAGCCAGTGGGGTCCCGGCGGGCCCGGCCGGCGCAAAGTTAGGCCGCGGCGCCGAGTGCGCCAGGGCACTCAGATCCTGACCAGAGGGCGGGGACGGCGGGGAGGGGTGCCATGTGGAAGGGAGGGAAGTATGTGAAAGAAAGGAGGCTCAAAGTGTGATCTGAAGGGTGTAGACCCTAGAGGGTGGGAAAGTGTAAGCAGGAGTCATGCAGAGAGGGGAGTGAAGTATGTAATAGAAAGTAGGTCGGAGGTCGACTTGTACTGCTCTGATACATGATCTATAATAGGGTGGAGGGTGGAAAATGATGAATAGATCCCCGGTGTCCCGTGAAAGAGTCACGCGAAATTACAGTGAAGTAAATGTGAATTATTTGGTCCACCAGCAGCTCATAATGAAGCGAAGGACCAGCTTGTAACAAGGCAAGGGAAGGGTGAAAAAGGGGAACAGCCTCGACTTCAGCAGTGACTCAGTGTCTTTGTTGTCATTTGTGTTGTGTATGACAATGTTCGGGTGGCCCCTATGCTAGCTAGTTCTCAATAGGTGACATTGATAATAACATTATGAGCTATTTTGGGAGGCTTAGAACCCACCGCAAAATCACTCGCAAGTCGCTTAGTACTGCGAGACCGCAGCCATCATCTAGGACCTAAATTCGGACGTTAATATTGAGGCTGGCGTTCTGCAGATGCAACTTAAATTCAATGCCTCTGGTGGAGGCCAATTGGTTGCTTTATTATCTCCATGTGTATGCATTATTCAAAACTTTCCACCGCCTGCTGAAAAGACCCGCGTCCATCGGCGGGCCGGTAGTCATGTGGTTCCGGGCCCAGTCTCTATGCTGAATGCCCGCTAACGAACACACCCGTGCCCTTTAATGGCGCTTCCTGGATGTGCCATCGAAGAACTCTGCCGAGATGGTGGCGCAACTCAACTGCCAGACATGAGCGCCGCTTATTGCAGGGCAGCGGATATCATAGGAAAGCAGGTAACATGACCCGCGCGGGAGCAGACGACTTCAGACACCATGAATGTCTGGTTATGGAACAGCCACAGTCGCCGACCCGGATCTGTCGTGTCTCGAAAAGTGCAAAGTGCTCGTTTGACGCGAGACTAGCGAATGTGTGACGCGTGAGCACTTATTCTACCCATTCTCGCGAGGGGCGTTTCCCTGGCAAACACACCACAATCGATTTGATTCAGCGGCCCCTCCCTTGCTAAGTGGTGAAATTGGCATTAAGCTTCACTTGATGTGGTGCAAAAGGACTTCCGGTCCTTACTCCGCGCAAATGTAAAGTACGTCGTGCGACATATCTTCAAACTCTTTGATAAGTTATTTCACAGACCGAATGGTTTCATTTTTGCCATTCAATACCTGACAAATTGCGCACCTGCTTCTATACAATACCGTTGCACTGAGCGGCAGAGCCCTTTTACAGGTGGCGCTGAATGGTGGATAAAAAAACGCCGAGAGATCACTGCTGGCTCCGATTGAGAATATGGAGTTCATCATCGCTCATTTGAAGTGCACATAGCAGATGGATGAGCCTGATGTGCAATTCTACTTGTGTGCAATGCCAGAAATCAAGTACGTAGACGAGAAGTCTGGAGAAACGTATGGTCATAGCTCTTCGAATGCATAATTCAGGGGCGGCACGCGGCCGGTTACCACACTGTTACAGCTCGATCATCATCAGTTCAGTGACCTGACAGCACCCATGACTAGCCCGGCATCTAACGCGCATGCGTGCCGGCACCCTCTGATGACGTCACCCACAGCGGTAACGCCCCGGGGCAAAAACGCAGCGCCAGCACTTGAGGCGGGGCAAAAAATGCAATAACTGCAGTGCCACTGACCTCACGAGCTGCGCACAAAAACGCGTGTGACGGCCGGCGGTGCCTTCTGGTCGGACGAGGGGAGGCCGTGTGGCTTTATGTCGCGTTTGTAAGGCGGCATTCTGGGCTCGGCGAGGGGAGCCAAGATGCTGGGTCGCGCAGGAGAACAGTGTGGGGGAGAGGGTACCACCCTGGGAGACGCCATCGGTAGGACGGGAGGGAGAGACGGGCAGGAGATAGGGTGATGGCGAACTATGCAGGGGAGATGAGGACATCTTTAGAGGCGCTACAGCACCGGGAGCTAGGTTCAGAACGACTATAGATGGGATTTGATGAGCAAAGAAGGTAAAGACGCAATGAAGATGGTGAGAAATCGCGTACTTTTGGGTAATTCTACAATCATATGTTCAATAATCCACAGCGATATGTTCAGAAAAGGAATATTTGCCTCCGAGACACATTTTTAGAAGCAGGTAACAAAACTTGCACAAAATTCATGTTATCTGTCCCATGCAGGGCTGCACTATGCACGGCTGTGCACTGATGGCGTCAGCTGTGCCGACCTGGACCGTTTTTGTCCCAAGTTCCAGGATCGCCAGGCCAAGGGTCGCGGCCCAGCGGGGGAGGCCGTTCAGTTATACAACCGACTGTTTTTGGGCGAGCCATGGGCCGGGCCAGGTCGGCGTACACTGTACAGCCAACGCCAAGATGATGTGATAATCCTGACGGGTAAAGTGATCTGCTAGATACGACCGAAGCTCTGCTCGAGCTGCCACCGGCTAGCAGAGAACGATAAGGAAATGCGGAAATCAATTTAATGTTTTACATGGATCGCATTTCTACATGGGTGAACAATGTGACGGCTAACTATCGCGCAGTCCACGAACCGTGTTGAAACCAGTAATAAATGAATATTTTACGTAACGCGATACCAGTTGTCACATGCGTGATATTTCGATATGGTTGCCGAGTGCAACAAAAACGTTAGATGCCTAATGACACCAAGAGACGAAGGCAGCTAACATCTTCTAACAAGCTCGCAGGCAGGGAACGATCACAAGAGGCGCATCAAAACGAAGCTTGACATGATGATTGCCCAAAAGGCGCTGATCCCAATTGCCCTCGACGTCCATTTGATACAATGAAGGCGATCAAAAGTGCATGTGTTACGATTGACGTTGAATCCTTCCCCTCGCATGACTCACTGCTGGATATTGGCCTATTGGACAGTTAGCAGACGTGAAGTCTCATACATATTACATAGCCTGATGAAGGTGGTCCTTTGATAAGCTGACACGACTAAAGATGCAACAATAGTAAAAAAGGAAATTATTCAGCGCTGGACACTGCCTCGTCACAGCTCTTGGACTTATTGCTGCAGCGACAAGCTCTCCATGACAACCCCAGCACACCGCTCCGTACTCACGATAACTATCCTCGGGACGCCACCACATGTCCAGCCACGTCATCTCGACTCTTCACGGCGCAGGTCACGACGAGCCCACTCACGCACCCGCGCACAGTCGCAGTCGTAGGCAGACAAAACGGCCAGACACCACGGCCGGTCTCTGGGCGCTCGCCGCCGGCGGTTTTTTTGCGGCGCGCGTACTGTTTTTGTCCGAAATGTCTGATTTTTTACCCCGTCTGCGGTTTTTGCTTTCGTTTTTAGGCCACTGGACAGACGGGAATCGCCGTCGGGTGCCCTTGCACGGCGGCCAGCTGACGAAAAGCAAGGTCGGAGAGCCAGGTGACCAGGTGAGGGGAACGGGGCTGCCCAGCGGAGGGCCGGCCGCGCGGCCAACTTACCCATGAATAGGCGTGGCGAGTAGAGAAAGCCGTCCGTATCGGTGACCTCCATATCGGCGGAACACCACTGCTCGGCAGAAGCGAGTCCCTCGCCGTCGCACGCGCTGCCGTCCTGTCGCATGGCCGTCTTTTTCGACGTCAAAAAACGTATGAGCGTCCGTCGCCTCAAAAAACCTCTCCGATCGCCGGGTGTTTTTGTTGACGCCGCGTCGCGCTGGCGTCGAGCGTTGATTGGTCGACGGGGCCGTAAACAGCGCGGGTTGCGCTCGCTGATTGGAGGAGCGCGTTTGACCGGCGGCTACGCAGCACGCATGCCGCGCCGGTGCGGCGCATCCGCTGCCCGCCGCTACCACCGCCGCCGCAGCGGCACCGTGCAACGGCAGCGCGGTCTGCACGACGACCTTGCAATGCGCAAAAACACCGGCAAAAACGTCCGTCAGTGCACCGGTGCAGACAGTGCCCAGTGGGGTAGGTCGGGGCGGCGCCACAACCCGCGCTAACGGTTCCTCACACCGCGGAGGTGGGGAGCCTCGTCTGCTGCAGAGATCTCCAGCACGATCCGATAGAGCGAATGAGGGATGATCCACACCGTGCAAAGTTGGTTAGTCATCCTCCATCTGCGCCGCGAGGGGACCGGTGATCCGTCTTCTTGTGTCTGTCATCGACTTATTGGTGTAGGTCTTGTGTTCCAGGAATCTCTGATGAGCGTACTTGCTGCGTAGGTCATCAAGGTTCCGCTGGAGACGAGCCTCGGGTTTGGTTCAGTGATGACTGTTCTGGCGTCAGACTTGAGGCGTTCTGTGATGTAGTTGACATTGATTCGACGATGATTTCGTGTAACATGCAACTCAGGGACAAAGGTGGTCGCTCCGATAGAATTATTGAACACCAACCGGTTTGCAAAAGCAGTCTAATCTGGTCCAGTCTCCACTCATAAAATGAAGTCAGATTTTGGAACTCATGTTGAAATGCGAATCCTGGAACTATTGAAGAAGTGAATAATAATGTCCTGCATCATTTTCTGTGTTTGCATATTATGCTCGTGCTGCTCATAAAAAGAAGACGCACGGTGTGTCATGCCTCACATAACATCTCGTCCTTGACATAGTGCAACACGTAACAGCGGCAGCGTTCAGCTTTCAGCTGTGCCAGAGTTTGTTCAGCTGTGGCCTGGAGCTGTGCCAACCAGCAGCATCGCGACACACAGATAAAAGAAAATTTATTAAAACCGCGCACATCCTGGCGAAGGACCACATACTTGTATGTATAATTTCTGCGTCTGGGTTGGGACGCTCAATGTTTGGAACAGCGTTACTTTTTATGAGACGACGGTCAATTTTACATAAAAAAAATATGATACCTATGTACGTCACTTACAGAAAAAAAACTTCAAAAACCACAGTCGAATTAAAAGAGAAATCTGCTTTCAATTTGAAATGCTGGAATCACTAAATTTCAAATAGTTAATAAAAACCTGACATCAATAAAAAGCCCTGTTATGCTGACAATTTCTGCTTTCCACTGACATGAATTACGTGACTAGGTAGTGGGTCCCGGTCATATCTTTCTAGTTGAGGTTTATTTGCCATTGGGTCTACAGTGCAGGGATATAGAGGATTCTTCATGGCTCCGAGTGGAAGATAAGGATATCTTTTCCAAGCGGGTTACTGAAAACCGAGCGACGAAGGAGCAAGGTTTTTCTGTAACACGCGAGGAAAAGATATCCTATCTTCCACGAGTGAGCCATGAGGAATCCTATATCTTTCTATGTTGAGGTTTATTCTTAATCAATTACATATTATATTTAAATGTATTCATCTATGTAAAAAAAGATTTACAGTAGTTTGTTTTTATTTCATAAGTTTCATACATAAATAGACATTAAAAATGCCGTTCGGCTATTGACCCAACCCATATCATCACTTGAACTCTTGATTTTTGGCTTTGAACCCTCGAGATCTTATCTTTGCATCTCAGAGAGATGCAGAGATAACAAATTCTTATCTTTGCATCTCAGAAGAGTGCGAGATAGAAATATCTCAACTGAGACAAGTCCTCTTATTTTTATACCTGGCAACGTACCAATATGTTCTGTGAATGCAGAGTTTTTAGAAGTGATTCACCCCTGTCAGGTGACTGCGAGATGCCAACATTATGATGGATGAACACTTGGAGACATTTAACCCGCGCCCCGTTGGGCTCTGCCGAGCAACGCGCCCCGTTGGGGGGGGGCCATTTTGGCCCCCCCCTAAGATCTCGAGAACCACGCAACGTAGCGACAAGCGGCAAACGGTGTTGGATAGCCCTATCAGGGAACTACCTTGTGACCCAATTTTATTGACCTAGGTCAAACCGATGACGTCACAGGTCAGGTCAAAGGTCAATTTTCACCGTTTACAGGCATTTCAAGAAATGCGTTGTAAAATCGAGTAAAATGCATTTCATTGAAAATCATCGATGGGGAAATGTTCTTCAAACACATATTTTGCTAGTTGAGGTCACTGATACCAGGTCAGGTCACTGAGGTCAGGTCACTGGGGGGTCACAATATGAAAGTGTCGTGTGATACATGTTTTATGGTCCATTTTACATGACAAATGCGATTATGTGGGTCAGGCAGCCTTTGGGGCCAGCTTAGGTCACGTTTTGGTCAAGGTCAGGTCAAGGTTAGGTCAAGGTCAGGTCAAACAAGGTCAAATTTCAAAGTTGATATTTTTGCATAAAATGGATATCGAATCGATGCAGCTCGTCACGGGGAGTTCAATGGTGGTCTTTGTTTTGCCGTACGAGGTCTAGAATCGCTAAAAATTGAGTTCAAAAATTTGACGTCATCATTTTTGAACAGTTTTTTCGCTATAACTTGGCCAAAAAACGAGATATCGATCTGAAATTTGGTATGTATATAGAAGAGCGCAGGGACTATCACATATATTCCGGTTTTTTCGAAATTCGGAAAAATTTTGGATTTTTTTTTAGTGTTTCTAAAAAAATCAATTTTTTGAATTTTTTTGGGTCAAAAACCCAAAATTTTGAAAATCCGAGATAGCAGTTTTGTAGCGCCGCTTTTTTTCTATTAGACCATATAAAGAACTTTGAAATTGCTTGATAACTGTGGATTTGGTGAGCGTTTCAAGATTGCATGTTTTTTGCTCATTTTTGCTCGAACATGACCTCAGTTTGACCTCAATAACTCCTGACCTAAGGTGACCTAAGACATGAAATTTGGTGTGAAGGTGTCAAATTGATGCCCGGAAAGGTACTGAAAATTTGGCGGCGCTGCGCGCCGCCGTTTTCTTGCTATTCAGGAAAAACCACAGGGGGGGGCCAAAATGGCCCCCCCCCCCAACGGGGCGAGGGTTAATGCGTTTCATCCGTTGTGCCCCCGGGAATAAGTTGGCATGCCTGGCGTGAAATATCGATGTTTTACAATGTAGGTAGTCAATGTGCAACATTTTTTAACGTCAGTGTGAGCCCTTATGATTTTTATGCGAATTGTAATGGTTTGGTTTGGGTTACATACTCGTCCTAATTTACTATTTATAAGATCAGTCGGATCCCTTTACTCCAAAATTAAACCACACCTCAGCCACTTCACAAGGCCAGAGGCGTTAGCAACAGGGCCAATTTCGGGGAAGCGGTAAAGCGCATTGGCCGTCACATCTTCCTAATTCAGCGTAAACTGCCATAAAAACGCCCAGAACACTTCCAGCTTAAACAAACGCTAGAAAGGTCAGGTGTCGGTGGATGCTTGTAGTTTGAAGCAGAGTGCAAGAATCTGTATCTCTCAGACTAAAGCAGACTGCATTGCACAGACTGAGACGTAGACTGAGCCACATACTTTGCCATGACTTTTTAGTTACGGCAACAGTGTCAAATAAAGTAACCGTTCATCCTAGACTGTGTACTGGGCAGCATCAAAGCAGCAGTTTGCTGCTCTGCCTGAACTGAACTGACAATCCGACTCGAATGTTTCCGCTGTTGCGGCTTTGAAAAAAAAAAAAAACTCTTCAGAAGAAAGAATGTAAGACGCCGACGGCACCTCAAATAATTGTATCAATTTACAGATAACGAGGTAGATTCTCCTTTGATACAGTGACCGCCGACCCTGGAATGATAAGTACCCCTCTAACTATTCCCTGGCCGTTTTCCCCAGTCGGCCTTGACACCATTCGTCTCACGGGAAACCGCCCGCTCTCGGTCCGTCTCTGCCGCCATTTTCCCTGTCCCAAATTCCAGCGGGCGGCACAGCCTATCGGAAATGCGGGTAGGCCTATGGCGGGTGGAATTGGACGGCGGACGGTCGGCAGGGGATGGTTTCCATGGAAACGGGGCTGTCCGGAGTCCCTCGTCCGCCATCTTACCTTTGTTTACGCCTCCTCCGTTGACATCTGCCCCCATCTTCATCTGAAACGGACCGAAGGACACGTTAGAACGCGTATGAGGGGCGGACTGACACATTATCCATTGGCTCCCAGGACCAGACTGGGTATGCGGCCGGGCATCTTGTTACACACATGGCACTTGGTAAGGAGGGGAGGGGGGGGGGTTCTGTGGTCACAGGAGAAGGGAGAGGGGGCTTTTCTGCGTGCTGGTCAGTGGAAGGGAAAGGTATTTCAGACTGGCGGGGCGGTAACTACTCGTAAATGGGAGCGGTTGGGCTGTCGGGCGGGCCACTCGACGGTAGAGGAGGAGAGGGGCAGTTAGCTGGGTTGATTAGGGTAAATTCGCTGGAGAGAGGGGGGACAGGACTGACTAGCCAGCTGTGAGTCGGTTGAGTACTGAGTAGGGCAGTCTGGTGAGTGGTGGGCTTCAGAGGGGAGGGGCGGCCGGCGGGGTAGCCTGGCGGGCCGCGGGTGGGGGGTTGCTGGCTCGCCGCCGTGGGCCAACACCGCCGGCCGGCATTTTTTAACCTCGGCAATGGCTCCGGCGGCGCGGCGCCGGACGGGGTAGCGGCTGTATTTTTAGACCGGGGGTCTCAGAAGGTGGCTGTAAACAGTGAGCCGACCGTGGCGGCCGGCCGGGCGACCCAGACGAGTAAAAAACGCCACTGGAGATCAGTGGGAGGCGATCAAACCGAGCAGCCAGACAGAGGAGCGACCGGTGGGGAGGAGCGGAATGGGTGGTAGGAATGGGTGGTAGGAATGGGTGGTAGGAATGGGTGGTAGGGATGGAGTGGCGAGGTTGACTGGATGGAGTAGCGGAATTGCTCGAATAGCGGGGCGGAAATGGGTGGAATTATTAGTGAGTGGTGAGATGAATGAACTAAAGAACGTTTGCAATGCATGTTTCACTTCAAACCCACTAGTAACCAACATGAAACGTTTCACGGTATAACATTGCGACACTCCATAAGTCCCCTTCACTCCCAATCAGCCGTGGTCCCTTCCCTTCATGATACAATGAAGTCATGGATAGTCGGTACTTTCATGAGTACCGAGAAGCTGTACTTGCCCACATTACGATTCACAACTTGTGGTTACTGAACAGGAATGGCATCCCTTACATTTCACTGCACTGAACATTTGATCACTGATGCTAAGCACAAACCATGTTTGCGGTGTAAACTGGCGACTCGCGACTTTGTGCTCTGCATGTTTCAACATAACTCTGTCCGGGTAAACCTAATGTCAGTGGCTATGTCCAATGGAAAGGTGAACAGCTTGTTTGATGAGCCATGAGTATGTTTGTGCTACGTGGAGCGAAAGCATGTGTTGAGATACCAACGTCGCAAAAGAAAGCCAGAATGATGAAAACTGGACGGCATTAACAGCATAAGTTCAGGAGTGCCGCTTGGATGGTGTAAGACATAATATTCCACGCCTTGTCACATATCTGTAGCTTTCAACCATTTAGTTTACTGGTTTATAATTTACATTCAAGCTAATTGGCTCCACTAATACCATTCGACAATGGGGGAAAGTAATTTGTGTAAATAGAGCATCACCAATGAGACCAGTTATGTTTCTCGACTCACATTTACAACGTGTCTGCAGCGGGAAGTGAGCTCGTGAGCACGCCTGTTTGCCACACTAATCGTATGCACCATTTGTGTGACCAGTCAGGGCCAACCAGTCCGGCAAGCAAGCGTCCAGCGATTCGACTGATGTGACTTGAGATGTAAGATGTCTACTTATTATCCTCACTCGAAAGCTGTGAGGTCAGCCACCCAATAAATTATGACCCTTGTCTTACAGCACGGTTATGAAGCGTTTTTTTTTTTTAGTTTCTGACCAATGTGGCAATAAGAGAAATGACAATTGAGACAACCCCTCCCCTCCTCCCCTCTGAGCTCACCTCTCCGTTCACCCAGGGGTAGTGGACCTCGTGGTGGCCCATCTGTTCAGCCACCATGGAGACCCAGCTGTGGAAGATGCCCTGGGGCGCTGTCTGACCGGGCAGAAGACCCCCGGCGGCGCCCGAGACGCTCGGGGCCCCGCCCTGGGCCCCGGCTGGGCCCATCTTGGAGGCATCGCCACCGCCCACGCTCGACCATAGTGCTGACTTCTGTAACAGATAGGACAGGGTGTCAGGTGGGCCGTATTTGAAGCTGGCGTACAGCGAACAGTGAAATATTGGCTGTAAAAAAGCTAATAATCGGTTGTGCAAAGGGGCCTTTGAATTATGCAGTCACCTAGAAAATTGTGTTTGTTCATAATTAAATGCGCTTTGTCAGTATTTGCCGACCACCATGTTTCAACAATTATTTGTGCATATTTTATAAGTTAATTATAGTCAATAAGGAGAAACTGCTGTCATATTGTACGCCTGAATACAGTAATGAGGACATTACGAAAGCATGACTGGCAGCAATCAATGTCAAAAAGATATTATTCACATTTCGCTGTTAATTGCACGGTTTTAGTTACCATTTATATGCATGCACCTTTCACGTGCTCAAAGTGGAACAGTCATAAGTAACTCACAGTCATTCAAAATAAATATCCAAATAATACCTATGATTTAGTGACGTCAGAAGTGTGGAACCACCCCTCCTGTTCGTCCTGCTGAAGCGCCCGGACCCCCCCCCCCCCTCATATCGTCGGTGACGGTGACCGCGGGTCATTCTCCCTCGTCGGCGGGCGGGGCCGGGAGGAGCCAACGCGCTAGTGTGTAGCGTACGGTTCTTCTCGACCCGCTTCAGTATAAGGGTGTCGGCATCGCCAGTCGCCACACATTAGCGTAATGACCCTGGTGTTATAGCTGGTGCACCGTGCGTTTAGGCGGGCAAAATGTGGCGAAATGTGAGTAGGGGTTGAAGTTGCTCGCCATTTATTTGCGATGGCAAGCGTGCAATAGCACTGCCCTTCGTGTTTTCTAGATTGTTTTATTATTTTGCTTTACACAGGCCAGGATGTTGTATGAAATTTGAGTTGGAAACATGAAAGAGCACGAAGAAGAAATATAATCGTTACTCAACGTAACTTTAAATCAAATATAAATAATTTAAAACATGCATCACCTATGTACAGTTCTTCTAGACGCCGTCAGCTGACAGTTCTTCTAGACGCCGTCAGCTGACACAGACACCATTTGAGATTATCCGACACCCCGTGGCATTTAAAACCAGTCCATCGGAGCCGGAGGCAGTTTTTGCAATTCGTTTTTCGCCCCATTGTCGACGCTGGCGCTCCCCCGTTTTTACTGTTGCACAAAATCGCGTCCGACATGCCTCGCTCACACGCTTTCGATCTGAGTAGCGGCATGGTGGCAGACGGAGGTCAGGGAGGCTATGGAATGTCATTGAATGTGTGAGGAATGTCGCCGAGTGTCGTCAATAGAAGGAAACGGCTTATTAAGCGGTTAACGATATCATGACGGCATAGTATGACGTAAAACTGCCTGTATGTAATATCTGTGAAATTATTGCTCTTCTACAAAAAGGAGATTCCCAGGCATTTCCTACTCGAGTCCAAACAATAGTGTCCGTAGGGGCGAAGCAAGTGAGAAATTGTCATGTACAGTTTCTCACCGTTGGGAACGGTCCATCCAAGCGGCAATGGCAACCAGCAATGGTTCAACGACCTGTGGGCTGTGACTGTTCCCTAGATGAGTTGGACGAGAGGACAGGGTAGCTAGATTGACACAGAGGGACATATTGACTTAGTGTGACATCGGTCCAGCAAATCCTAAACTCAGGCTGGGCTCAGTCTGGCTCACTGCTCAGGCTCAGACCGACTGGATCGGCCGGCTCGGTCGGCCGGCTCGGCGGCTCGGCAGTCTCTGTTTGGTATGTGGCGCCGGCCCGGCGGCGAGCTTGCTTCTGCTCTGACAGCCACGCAGCTTCATGGGCTCTGCAATCGATCCACGCAGCTCGCCGAATTGGGGCCGACGCGGCATCCACCAGCCGGTCGGCCGTTCGCCCGTCACTGATCGCCAAACGAGCGAGGTTATTGGATTTTTTTTCGCTAGTTGGATTGCCCAGCATTTCATGGGTAGTTCCATATTTCAGCCATGCAGTCATGCATTGTGACGTGCGCAGTGCGCGTGCCGGGCGTAGTAAATGCGTGCAAATTGTAGGTTACTCATTGCAATGTGCACGTCTGACGTTCGAAACCGGTTCGCTGTATTGTTCGTGTCGAATGTAGTCAAAGCTGGAATTTGTGAATGGTGTGACTGCTAGCAACTGATCAAGCCCTTACGATACTTCACGGACGCATACCCAAGTGCATGTAGCTAAGCCTTCTACAGTTTCAATTTATTCAGACCCAATGCCCTTCCTCACTTCCCTTCCCTTACAGGACAGATATTCCCCAGTGGTCCCTCCACCACGCTAACTCAGTCCCATCAGTCCCTCCCATCCATTGTCCCAACTCCCACTACCTTCCCGCTGTCCCGGTCACTCCGCCTGTCCAATTAGGCCCCTTCCACCTCACTGGCGGCCCGGTCAGACTAGTCTGCTCGGTCACCGCCAGATGGCTAATTCGCGGCCCACAGCCGCTAACGGTATCGTTTTTCAGACATCGTGCACACCCTCAGGGCGGCCACGAAGCGGCAGTGGTCGCCCCCAGGCGGGCAGCTTTTTGTTGGCACAAATGGCGCGCCAGTTGGCGCAATGTGAAGTGGCGCACTGGTCGGTAAGGAGGGCCGCTCTCTTTTGCACTCCCCCTCACTCTTTCGTCTCTCGTTGCTTGCTGTTCTGTCCTGCTTCTAACAGCGTCTATAAGTAGGCGGCACATTTCTGTGTCCTCTTTCCGTACCCACTCCCCTCAAAGTCCATATGTGTCTTCTGCCTCCATCTGCTCCCTGTCCAATTTTCCAACCCTTCCCTGACTATCTGCCATAGCTTTTCTATCCCTATCCCCACCTTCCATCCCCTCCACTCCTTTCCTTCCCCTCCGGACGTATCATGCGTGCGGCCATGCCGGAACGGTTTCCAGTTCCGGTGTGCGGGTGACGGACACCCCATGTAGGCGCCATGAATTTGTAACCGAACCACCTCGGACAGAGAGCTGTTGCAGCGCCATTCTTTTCACGGAAGGGTGTCTCGTGATATGCGACGGGAAGCTTTAGAACTTACGGCGCTTCCGGCCCTCACGGCATGTTCTTTATACGTGTTTAGTGTGCAGTTTAGTGAGCTGTAGACATGGTAAGTGATACATAGACGTTACTTGAGCAAAGGCATCTTTTGCGTTTTGTTCAGCTCTTGCAGCGAGAGATATAGGTAGGGTGGCGGCAGCAAATAAAGTCAGAACCAAAGCGCTGTTCGGTGACCCAACACCTATCAGTCATAAACATAGCTAATTATAATTGCACTATGTTTTTGTGTTGTATAAATTCGAATTTGATACAACAATATCATTGGGATGCCGTGGGTACTGATGTCTGGCGGTCCCTTTATATACTGACAATTACAAATCGCAAATCGCAACACTCCATCGACAAATGAATAACGCATAAACTAAGCGGCATACTTTCTGATTCCACCCACTTAATAGGTAATGAATTGAAGTTAATATCGTTGACTGCTATGGCATGCTGCAAGCTGGTTCAAGAGAAGGTAACTAGCTTATCATTTTTAATAATCAATTAACCCGCGCCCTGGTGTGGGTCTGAGCCACCTTCGCCCTGGTGGGGGGGGCCAAAATGACCCCCCCCCGTCTAACTCGAAAACGAAGAGGGCTAGGAAGACGCGGAAAAAAGCAAACGAAAGCCCATAACAAGTACGTTCGAAAGTATTTCGGTCATTTTTTCGCTAAGGTCAATATTGAGGTCGCTAGAGGTCATCATAGGTCAAATTTCAGTGTTTTCGGTGTTGCCGGACATATTCCGCTGTAGCTCGGAAACTAGAAGAGCTAGAGAGCCGCGGAAAAAAGCAATCGATAGCTCTTTTCAAGCTCTTTCGCCAAGGTTCGTCAGATTTGACCTCAGCTCAACGGTTTGGCCTACAGAGGTCATGCAAGGTCAACTTGGCAAATTTCGTTGAAAATGTTTTTAACTATAGCATGCATTCACGAGAAAATAGAGAAACGATTCATGCACCATCGTGCTTGGCTCGTCGAGACGCGTCGAATGATATATAGTTTGACCTCGAAAGGTCATTTTGAAAATTTGACCTCAGGTCAAGGTCATGACCTTACCGAAATAGGTCATGCTGCATATCATTCGATCCGCATTGACGAGACAAACACGATAAACGTCGAACGGAGTCTCTATCTCTATTCAATAACAAGTAAGTGCAGAAAAACCGCTGGTGACCTCTGGTGACCAGGGAGATGACCTAGCGTGACCTCAGCGAGGTCACAAGCAAATGGTTTCACATGGGCTGTGATTTGCTGACCCAAGACACTTCAATAACGAAATATAGGAACAATCACGCCCGATTTAGCTGAAAAACAACTACTTTTCGATTCTCCCATTGACTTATAATGGGGAGCAGCGATGACCTGACCTGACCTTAGGTCACATTTATAAAAAATCCGAGATAGCCATTTTGTAGAGCTGGGTGACATCTTCAAGTACTGTAAATTTTACATCGATCGGATAAAAGCTGTGCCTTTGAGAGAGCTTTGAACTTTTTTAGAGGTGGTGTCAGTTTTGGTGACCTTGTGACCTGACCTGACCTGACCCGAACCCCCAAAAAAAGGACATGATGTAAAAATGTTGAATAAACAGCTATACAAAGTTTCAGGGCGCTAACTCAAGTGGTTTCTGAGTTATCGCTGAAAAACCACAGGGGGGGCCAAAATGCCCCCCCCCCCCCACCAGGGCGAAGGTTAAGCGATGCGTTGACAAAGGTACTTGTATGTACGTTTAACACAAAAAAGTGGCAAAAATAATGAAGGAGCACTTACTTGAAAACGCTTCATTTGTGCAGATAGGTGCTTCATCAGTTATCAAATAGGAAAAGGTCAAGTCAAGCATGCATTTGTGAAATATCATCAAATTTTATAATTCATTGGCTTATCATCCCTCATAAAAATACCAGCTACCTTGCTCATTTTTTACCCTCTACTATGTTTCTGAATAGCAGCAATGAATCACTCGGCACATGACAGGAATTGCTGGCTAAATTGTCCTCCCCTCCCCACACCGTACCAGTCGATCAATCGTGAAAATAAACTAAAAAGTACACGTGCAGGCAACGGCCGACAGCCTTCGAACGGGCGAAACATGCCGGCTGTTGTAAGACCATTACCGAAAACGTTATGTCGAGTGGACTTGCATCATGTATTTACCGAACATTTGAGCACATTGACATTGCTGGCTGTGCATAAGGCGAACTGATGGAGCGTCTATTGCGCCACGGAGGCGCTGAAGTTGAGTGTTAAACACATTAGCCGAACATTTTGTGAATGTCGTCAGGCCATTAGGCCTACCGTTGGTGATTCTTCCTTTCTTTTCATGTTAAGCTGGTGCAAGCGTGTGGAATATTTCACTGAAGAATGGCTTCCGACGGTTCGTAAGTACTACGGACCAACAAAATACAGACAATAATGCAGCACAAAGGTCACAAGGTTCGTTTTGAAGGGGAACGGTTATGGGGCTGTTTTGAGGGGCCTCCGGTTCCGGAATATCACAAAGTTCCCGATTAGAATTGTTATGGTTTGCGTTGCAGCACGTGGCGAGCTGTTACATGCACCGCATGTTTGGATTTTTTAACCCGCGCACCGACGGGGGGGGCGGATATCCGCCCCCCCCTGAGGTTTTTCGCGAATAGCGGGAAAACCGCGGCGCGTAGCGCCGCGAAATTTGGTATGACTATTCCCTTATCAATTTTACACATGGTGTGCAAGTTTGAACCTCCTACCTTTCAAGGTCAGGTCACCAGGTCACTTTGAATGACCCAACCTCAAGTCACTTTTTTGCAACTTTGTCACCGTGCCAGAGCTACAGTAGATGTCGGAGGCCTTTGAAAGTCGCAGGATGTTATTAGGTCATTAGTAGCTACAATTTGTATATCTCGGAATTTTGATATCGGTGACCTAAGGTCAGGTCAATTTCGCGACCTCCCCATTATAAGTCAATGGGGGAAAAATCAACTCCCTGTTATTACCACTAAAACGGGTCGAAATGGCCCCATATACCATACATGACTTCATATACGATCAACCTTCACTACCTTGAGGTCTGTTTTGCTGTTGGGCAGCTGTGAGGTCATGTGACGTCATCAAAGGTCACCAAAGGTTTTTGGCCAATAACTCCGTACAGGAACAAGATACAGACGCGTGGATGGTCTCATTGTGTTCAGCTCGTCAAGACGCATCGAATGATATACATGATGACCTCGAGGTCACGTGACCTGAGGTCAACCTTTGACCTTGACCTTTCGAGGTCAACATATATATCATTCGATGCGGATTGACGAGAGGATCACGATGATGCCCTTAGTTTGTTCCTATCTTGACTAATTCGAAAGTTATTCGAGAAAAACTCCCTCCATATTTAGCGCCGCCATTTTGACTTTTTCGACCCCTGTGACGTCATCTTTGACCTGACCTGAAAATGACCTTAGTAAAAATTGTAGATCTTGACCGTGCGTATCCGATGCCGTTTACCGCTTGTCGCTATCTTGCTTCGTTCTCGAGATCTCAGGGGGGGGCGGTCATCCGCCCCCCCCCCGTCGGTACTAAGTTGGCGCAGACCCCCGTCGGTGCGCGGGTTAAAAGAGATTATTGGCCCACCCGCTTTTATATTCAGATCCTCGTGCCTCGATACTTTTAAGTGACTTGCTTGCAGTAGATAAGGATTGATAGAGTTTTGGATTACATACCTACAAACTAAAGAATCAACCGAATCTAAAGAAGATGAAAAAGAATTTGTTGCTCATATCTAGAAAAGTTAAAAAGACAATATATATATATTCGAGCCTTGCACCTCCTCAGTGGTACAATATAACAATTGTTATCTTGTACCAAAATACCAATGCAAGGAAGGGTGAATGTATAGTTTTTTTTCTAGATATGAGTAGCATGTTATTTTCATCCTTTTGATAATCTTATCAACAATGCACAACACAACCTTCCAATATCTGAAATCCACCCAAGTCATCAAAGATATAATTGTTTCGACTCCGACCGGCATTACCTGCTCCTCAAACGGCAGCAGCATGCCCCGCGAGGCTGCTGGCGGCGGGGGTGGTGCGGGCGCCCCGAAATAGTGCGGCTTTAGCGTGGTAAACTCCCCGACACCAACGGCTCCTCGCAGCTCCTGACCGGGCCCGTATGTCTCCTGACCGGTGGCCATGCCGAGGGCCATCAGGAGACAATCCTGAGGAGACGGCTAGCAGCCGATCACCCGCTCCTAGACGTCACCGGATCCGTTGGGACATCACGAAGACACTGAAGAGCTCACTGCTTCACGACAAAGGTTCACCAGCCGCCACGGCGCGAGGGTCAGTCGATTATCACAACCACCGCTTGGAAAATTCACGGAACTATCACAAGTTGCAACGATCTTGCAGCTGTCTTTCACACGTGCTGACGCAACCCACTCAACGATCACTCTATCACTTCTTCTTTCCACTAAGATGAGTAAAAACTGTGACAATGTTTTTGCAACTCCACGGCAGAGCGAGGGTGGCAGTGGAACAGCTCGGTCAGCACCGTGCCCAGTCTGTACCCCTTCTTTGAGCCACAGCGCCACGGCCAGTCGACACCAGACCTGAACTTGGCGGCGCCCGGCGCCCGAGGGGGTCTTTTTGCCCGCACCGCCCGTCAGCCAATCAGCGCCGCCGCTGAGCGCGCCGCAAAAAGCCGCACAAGAAGCGGCGAATGTGACGTGCAGATTAATCATATCGGCTGCATTTGGGTTAAGAAGATGCATGTCATAGAGAAAATCCGTTTCGCGGAGTTGCCATCAGCATCGTGCAATGATGTTGCTAGTCAGAGGTGAGCTCCCTCGGTTCGTTCCACACACAGGGTCGTTGACATGAAGAGAAAGGCGTTGCGACGCAAGGTGAATGACAAGGGTGCCGTTTTACGGAGGACGTTTTATGTTTGTGTTGATGGCTTCTTCACGGTGCCGGCGCCTTGAGGTCAAAGAACGCGTGGCGATAAAAACGTTAAAACGGAGCTGGATGCTCCTCCTAAGGCTCGACTACGCATTTGTACGGGATATTGGGTGTCTATGTAGCATTTAGAGGTGGCAGTGAGAGACCCTGACTTCGAAATATGGGCACGGTTTGCTATTTTGTGCCTTTGTGTCTGTTCGGGCATAAAGATCGCAAAGGCTTCTCGTGAACTAACTCCAAAAGTAAACAACCAGCTCAGCACATTAAATAAAAGAAATTGTAACTACTTGCAATGAAGGCTAATCATTTCAGTCATGCGATGCAGCAAAGAAAACAGCACGCATTATTTCATTTTAATCACTAGCGGGTAGGTATTACTGGCCCATTTTGCCTGCATGTGTGCCGGGTATCTATTGTGTTTGATACATCCTCCTCTGTGGGGCGCGCCGGCCGGCCAGGGAGGTGACACATGTTCCCCACAAACGGTACTCCTGCCGCCGGGCGTCGGAGCACCGACTGCAGCACGTTATTGCACTTGCAACTTATTGGTCCCGCCGCCGGATCAGCCCGGCTTATACGCACCGGCACACGCCAGGAAGGGAGGTGGTGGCCGAAAGCCTCGTATTCAGTGGCAGTGCTGCTGCCTACTGCAGTGCACAGAGGGGTCCGTGAGGCAGATGGTTGTTCGTACTAAGCTTTGTTAGGGGGTGGTTGATTGGGAAGTGACAGGCACTTATCGACCCTAACTTGGGCTGCATACTTACATACTTGCATGGGGTATCGGGCGCATGGGGTCGAATCTAATCTCACCGACCAGTAGCGGCGGAACACTTTCAATAAAGGGGGGGGGGGGGTGGGCCACTGCCGACTTTTGGTCCCATTCCTTCCATGCAACGCCCATAGGGCTAATGTTAAAATGCTAAAATCAAAGAAGGGCACGGTGCCCCGGTCCCCCCCCCCCCCCGTTCCGCCGGCTATGTCAACGACTGTGTCTCTCCCCATGGTGCCCTTCCCTAGGCTCCCGGGGATGAGGTTTACCTGGGAAGACCGAGTGCACGGTGTCAGTCATTCCAACCCTCCCCCTCGCTCCCTCCCCATCGCTGTCCGTCGCTGTCAGTGTCTCACGGCCCGAGGGCAGGCTTTTTGCCCGGTCACGTGACCGCCAGAGCGTCATGCGCCGGTCACCCCTCCCCTCCTCTCTCCTGTGCACCCCACCCCACCGGGGCTGGGGGTCTGGCTTTTTATCGCCGGCAAGTCGCGCCTAATATTCCACTTCCGGACCGTGAACGAAAATGGCTCGCCCCTTCCGCTGCACGCTGGTACTGGTGGCTGGACGCTGGTGGTGATAGGAGGACGCTGGTGCTGATGGCATCTGGTGCTGGTGAATGACTCATTTACTGATGGTTAAAATGCCGTACACACGACCGGTACTGCAAGTGGCCATGCCTTCCCACATACATACGTTTAGAAGGCGGTCTGCACCGAATATACATTTTGCCAATACAATCTGCGCCTTCTTTACTCAGCTCCCTTGTGCCATCGTCAACGGTCGCTGGTCTCGGTCTATGACCTCTGTGCTATAGTCTTTGAAAGCCTTATGCTCTGCTATTGGTCGCTAGTTTTCGGTTCCAGATATCAAGTCTTTGGTCACTAGTCGCTGGTCCTTAGTCCACAGTCACTAGTCTCTGGTCCCTGGTCCTCAGTGACCGCTCGCTGGTCCCCGGTCTTTGGTCACTAGTCTCTGGTTCCAGGTCCACAGTGACCGCTCGCTGGTGCCCGGTCACTCTATGTCCCCGCCGGCCGGTCGTTTGGACCGTCGATGGCCGTTCTCTGGTCGCTGGCCGTCTTTTTGCGGCCTCGTTCGGAGCGAGTTTTTGTCCAGTGACCACTGGCCTGGCCTGGCCGGCGCCGCGCAGTGCCGCCGATCACTGGCGAGTCTGTGCGACGTGCAGCTTTCTCTGGCAGTGCAGCGCCTTAGGTCACTGACCTGCACCTGTCCTTGCGTCACGAGAGAGGTCACCGCCTCAGCTGGGAGGGCCAAAGAGGAGGGTTTGAGATCGCGGATGTCCTCAGCGTGCACCTCCTGCCTCCGTTGACTAACGGATTCGGGGGAAGTTTGAAAATTAATGAAATCAATGTCTATTTTAGAACAGGTTAGGCCATGGGGACTTACATCCGCTTCATGCTTGAAAGACTATTTCAGATGGCTTTGATTAGAAACTGCCTGATGACACATGCATTTCTAAATAGTTCAGGCTAGAAACCAACTTTTGTGCTTGTTTTTGGTGATATTTTCTTAGCCCTTACTTGTTAGAATTTTTAAAGTAACGTTATAGCAATATTTATTTAGGATCAGTGTAATACTTAATGTATTCATGCATAAGCAAAACTCAATCAAGCATTTGTTTCAAGCAGAGATTATCCGATATTTTCAGTGCGCATGAACGTAACATAGTTAACCATGAATCAAATACCTCAATATTACATTGCGTATCTCCCCTCCCCGCCACTCGGCGCGTGGCTTCTCTCTCCCTCCCCTCTCTCCCCCTCGCCGCCTCCTCTCTCCTCTCTGTGACCGACTGTTGCCACCCCCGTCGTTCGATCGCCTGCGGGCACCACGTGGTGGTGCCCCACCCCCGCCGGCGCCGACGACGTCTTCGTTCTTCCTCGGGTTTTTACCCGGCTGCCATTGACCTCGACTGATGGCCGCGGGCGCGTCACCGCCTTTGTGCCGCGCGCGCGCCAGTGGCCCACGTGGCGAGGACGGTCGATACCACGCGCTCGCACGCACACCGCCGCAGCCGACGCTACTCTGCTCTTCCGACTCGGACTGACCGACGCGTCGGCGGCGGCGGCGGCGGCGGCGGCGGCGGCCCAGGGCACTGCCCCCGTCGGCCAGCCTCGCCGAGTTCGCAGCTCACACAGCTCGACGCGAGCTAAAACTCAGAGCTGGAAGCTCAAAGATGGAAGCCCCTCAGGATCTGCACGATGCCCAAATCCAGCGAGGAAAACGTGAGGGGATCGGACTGGTGCAGCTTTGGTGCCATGGGCATACCAAACGCGGTTGAGTGTGTGGTAAGAAAGCCGGTCGCATTGTAAGAACTCCGGACAGAGTGGCGTCGGCTGGGGAGTGAGGCTAGTGCAGTGAGACTGATAAGATAAGATAGCTGAACAAAGATGCGTAGTCGTTGGGATAAGAATGCGACAGACACTCATAGCGAACAACTATTGTGTAGGAAGTACGCACTGATAGTACGCATTGAAAGGATGTAAATAATTATTTATTATCAACAAGAATATATGTAGACTGGAAGTTACGGGTGTAGCCGTAGTTCAGAATTGCATGGATGTTACAACACATCTTGTTACTTGCTCCGTCTTGTTGCAACGTTTCATAATTTTATTTTGGTATTCTCTTAGATCATCCAAGAACAGAGAGAACTTCGCTATAGATACTAATAGGGCTTTTTAGGCTCTGTTGCAAAGGACATTGCGTTTTTAAACTCTTTGTCTCCGACCACGTGGGTATCCTCGCGCTACAAATAGCAAGCAGACAAAACTATAGCGTGTCTTTCTCACGCATCTGCATAATTCCATTTTGCACTAGCGCTGGACTAGGCCTGAGTTTACGCGGATTTCTGGTCTGGAGTTTGATATATATTCCTGGATTACCTGCGTATTACGTGACTGAATGGAATGGTGGCCCTTGTAATATCGATCGAGGTCATGCTTATTCCAATTAGTTCCCGAGGGACGAACAAAGAGCTGCAACGCCGAGTGCCTTGTTTCTGTGCCTATAAGCTTCGTGCAGTGGAAAAAGCTGTTAACATGTTGCTGAGCTGGTAAAAAACTGTCCAGAGCCACGAAATTCAGTAGTTTTCACTGACGTTTCAGACTAAGCTCCTCATAGGACATAAGGTGATAGGGAGCCTCGAGTACCTTTTTTGGCAAAGGAAGTGCGTTTTGTTTGATTCTCGGGCGTAGCCCCATGGGAGATATTGACCGTACCTGCTTACGTACCTGCCTTAGAAGAAAGCATTACAAAGAGTTTACAATTTTTAACAAAGAAACATAAAAAGGTTATTGGTTTTGCCATGTAAGGTGCAGCAATTGATAGTGAAAAGGGCCAAAGAATATAAACCCTTTTTGTACATAATCGCGTTGTTAAAACTTATTTGCCGACAAATTAATCTATTTTACTCAATTCCACAATACATCAAAAATGCCTACTAAAGTGCTACATCCTCAGGGATAGATATCGCAAAGACCCACGCACAACCTCCCTGACCCGACCTCTTCCCTCTCCTGACTCCACCGGATGACCCATAGCCTGCACCGTCCATGTCCGCTGCAGCTAATAATATCGATGAGTCTAACAAAGCCTAATTAATTGGCAGCCTGTCGGTCCAAGTTGGACTCATTATTTCGCAGCAGAGTGACATGGCAAACACGGTGGTGCGTTCGCATTGGATCGGAGTTTACGATTTGTCTTTCAGTCTCTTGTTGAGTCAAGGCTCATTGGAACCGCTCATACCATTCAATGATCGAAGGCTGCTGATCATCCCTGAGGCCTGGGATATCTTTATGATCAAGGTATGAGGGAAATGTTGCAAAACACATTTAGCAGCACTTGCCAGGCTGCACTCAGAGTGAAGTACATCGAGACCCTCAATCTTCACTTCCTCTTAAAGTGAGGCGTTGCCCGATGAAAAAATCTAGGACAATAAAAACGTGTTCCAGAACCAATCAACCACTGGCTCTGGGCCAAATGGGTCAACTCCCTTGATACTACGACAGCCCCTGTTTAGTATGAGTCAACGGCTGGATTCACTCCAACATGCAAAAACGAGCCACGCCAAGTGCCGAACATTGCAACGAGCACTATCGCGCCTGCATCCTTTGGTAACAAAAACAGATCACTGAAAATGGAGCTAGAATTCCATCAAACAGTTATCTGCTACTAGCACTTCTATCACAGCTCGGTAGCATATGGAGGCGGTGAGTACCCTGGCCGGTATGCCGGGACGCCACTTGTTGCACCGGGTCGGTGACCCAGTGGGACGTGCACCATTCACAGCATGCACAGTGAGCGACGGGACCGCCTCCGGCTGGCAGTGACGGCTCACACCCACCCTACCGACCGCCACCTCCGCGGAAACCCATCAGAGACTCGGCCCAAAATACCCTCCGCGTCACGGGCAGTCCGTCGGCCCGCCCGTCGGCCCCGCTGGTCACGACGAGCCGTGACCTCGACTCACCCCGAGTAGCCTCAGGAAGGCCAGCATGTAGGTCTCATAGTCTACGATGGGTTGCGCCTTGGTCGCCAGCTTGCCGCCCGGTCCGCACCCCGCCGCTGCGCCGGCCCGACTCAGCCCGGCCAAATTTCAACATTTGCAACGTTGCAGGCCCATGGCGCGCGGCGGCGCAGCGGTAGATCGATATGGCGGGCTTTTTATTTCGGCGCCGCGCCGCCCGCCGACCCGACGCTGCCAGTGCGTGTTGCAGGGTAGTGCAGGAGGGTCAGGGAGAGAGGACAGGGAGAGGTCAGAGAGAGAGAGAGAGAGAGAGAGAGAGAGAGAGAGAGAGAGAGAGAGAGAGAGAGAGAGAGAGAGAGAGAGAGAGAGAGGTCAGGAAAAGAGGGGTCAGGGAGAAAGGTCAGGGAGAAAGGGGTCAGGGAGAGAGAGGTCGAGGAGGAGAGGGGTTAGGGAGAGAGGTCAGGGGGAAGGAGAGAGAGAGAGAGAGAGAGAGAGAGAGAGAGAGAGAGAGAGAGAGAGAGAGAGAGAGAGAGAGAGAGAGAGAGAAAGAGAGAGAGAGAGAGAGAGAGAGAGAGGCACGGGGGAGACGGGTCAGGAGGAGAGGGGTTAGGAAGAGAGGTCAGAAGGGGAGGGGTTAGGGAGAGAGGGGTCAGGGCTGACAGGTCGAGGAGGGTTGGGTGGGAGAGAGGAATCAGGGAGAGGGGTAAATGTTGGGGAATTCTTCGAGTGCAGCTATTTGGACATGGAGGTTGAATGATTTAGGACAATAAAAATAGTCACAGAAGGAAAAAGGACCGAAAGGTCTGGGCAATTTCGGAAGCTCATTGCAGAAGGCAAATCAAATTTATTTAAATTGTAAAACAGAAATGACTATAGGAAAAAGTCGCACGGTGTCTTTTTTTGTCACCCCCCCCCCCCCTCCCAACAGGTTGAAGATTGAGTTCCAACAGGATTTTCTCCTTATCGATGCGGAATCTTCATGGATTACTTTAGTACTCTTTTACTAGATAAAAACCTATAGTGCTGAATAACAATATTCATTACCACTGCGGTAAGACGCTGCCAAAATAACTTTGGTCTGGACCATACACAGCTGACTGGAGCAGACGGTTCCATGGCAGGGCGGGGGTGCTATCGACCATGGCCTTGGCATTGGGCGGCGTTTTTTACGCGTCTGCTCCATGATCGCCAGACAGAGGAAAAACTCCCGACGCCGAAAAAACGGCAACACAAAAACTCTGGGCCAATGTCATCGGGCGGCGGCCAGCTGATGCCGCTGTCTGCGCCAGTTTCGTCTCCTGGCAACAGACGCTACCTGGCAACCGTCTGATTTCACCTGGAAACGAACTGACCTATCTGGCAACAGTGGGTATTATTCCCATGCGGCCTTTCCATTGCAAGTATTTTTTATTTCAGTTGTATTCTGGCGCTTTGTTTAGCACACATATCTTTCAAAAATATTTCCAAGTAGTTTCATTTCTCAAAATTATGGAAAATATAGGCACCTACCTAGAAGGACTTCAATTGAAAAACTTTTAACCTCAAATTTCAATGAAGTGATATTTCAATAATTTTGAACAATCTTTAAGTTGTCACAATTTTTGTATCATCACTTACGGGTGGACATCTTGAAAAGCGTTAGCTTTACGTCTTCATCTACCCAGCTCCCTATCCCGCCTCAGCCGGCCTACCTCCCCGCACGGCCCACGTTGAACCCGCGCAAGCCGGCCGGTCGGCGGTGGCGCTGCGTCGTGGCCGCCGCGGTTTTTGCTGCCGTGAACCGGCAGGGTTTCCGACACAACAGGTGTTAGACTGCGTGAAAAACGGCGCGCAGACAGCTGCCTCACCGTCTCCGGCACACGTATGCACGCTGTGTACAGCTGGTGTAGGACACCCCCGCCCCTCCGCCGCTGCCGGAGCCCCTCAGCTTGGCGCCCTTCAGCTCGACACCCGCCGCAGTCCTTCTGGGGACCGAGTCTCTAATGGCGCCCATACCTACATGCTAGCATGGGCGCTGCATCCTTAGGCAAACAATCTAGCATGAAAGTAATGCTAGTGGATGGGATTGGGGACTGTGTTTAGAGGCATATGTGGCTAGTGTTTTTTTTTTTCACGTGCCATTTTATTGCAAAGTATAGCGAGTGATTTTATATCGACAAAGCTTATGCAATGCTTGATATTTCACTAAAATACACAAAGCATGACGTGTTTTAATCTAAAATGATAAATTTGCTCCGTTCCAAAGTACCCTACCGGCATTCTATCACGGTTTGGACCGAAGTCGGTATGAGTATTGACGTCAGTACGACACGCTTATGTAGGTGGGTGGTTCCAGAGTATCGCAATTCAAAGGAGCCCTTTGTAAATGTGCTTCAATAAGTCACGCCAGTTAGCACTGCTACTTTTTTATTTCATTATTTATGCACTGAATCGCCGGAAAGGGTTAGCTTTTTGCCTGGATACGGTTTACAAACAAGAGCTGTGTCTGACCATGGAGTAGTTACCTCAAGTGTAACTCGTTGTTCGCTGGGTGAAATCCCACACATGCCAGTGTGACATCTCGGTATGCGAATGGATATGCAACATGGTGCGGGCTCATTTTACGGCCATACCAAACAGACCTTTCTGGGAACATTTACACGTGGGTGGCGTGATTAAAGCATGTTTCCGCACTTGCCGCCAACTGATGCGACGCTCCGCAGCGAACAACAGCCAGAAGTAAAATTACTTAATCGACGGAACACAAAAGGCGGCGGCTGCAAGGATGTCCACTGTCCAGCCGCTCGATAACATCGACGACCACTAACGAACACCGGAAATACAACGCACATTGATGATGATCTTATACCGACGATGGGACCTTTCAATGATCATCCGAACGGGCTCTTTATTACAGTGATGCAGCCATTGAGCCAGGCACTGAGAGCCGCGGTGGGGTATGCGGCGCTAGATGTGAAGTAAAATGTCAGGAAGGGCGTCATCCGGACCAGCGCCGCCGTCATCGGTCGTGAGAGAGCTGTCGGAGGCAAAAACTGGCCTCGGCGGCGGCGCGGCGGCGGCGGCGGCGCGCTCCGCCAGCCGCCTCCGGCAGCCCCAAACACAGTCCAGCCGGCAGGATGCCCCGGCGGCGGTACACAATGGCCGGCCGGGCCGCGGCGCCATGGCTCCTCCACCAAAAACTGGTCCGGCCGGTCGCCACGGAAAAATGCACCGGCCAGACGACGGCAGGGCCGCGCGCCATGCGGCGTCCACGTCTTGTGATCGACAAACATCTGGCCGCGCTATGAGAGGCGGCCGTTTGAAAATTCAATGCGGACAACAAGCCCGACGGCCGCGGCAAGGGGAAAAGCTCGCCGACGGAAGCGGACTCGCGTCCGGTCAGAACAAAGCCGGCGCAGACGGCGTCCGCCGTTCCCACGGCTCTCCTGCCGTGTCGGCGGCGACGGCTCTTGGTCGCCGCTTTATCTTTGAAGCCTAGGATGCACCGAAACCCGTTGAAGCCTTGGTGCTGGCGCACGGCGTCCTAGCCACCACGGGCCGATGCAAGCCGCGCAGAGGTGAGTTGCACGGCGTGCCTGGCCTGGTAGACTGCGCCGCAGAACTCAGCAGTCTGCGGGACAGTCTAACTTCCAGGCAAACGGCGGCTGCCGGCTTATGCTGCACAGTGCATACGGTGCATACCACCCACGTCCCACAGCACACTCCGCTTAATTCAATATACCCTGCACTCCGCCGTAACATGCCATTGCGGTGACAAAATCAGCGGGTTAGCGTGGACACTAGTGGAATACTACACCTTTTTGCACTCAAAATAGGCATCTTTTCATTCAATTTCGGCGAATTGCATTCAATTTTAGCGATCTCTCATTTGCTTTGAATAGAGAGATCGCTAAAATTGAATGCAATTCGCCGAAATTGAATGAAAAGATGCCTATTTTGAGTGCAAAAAGGTGTATTGTCATTGCGGCGAATATGGCGTGCTCGATATACCCACCACAAAGGAATTCACCTGTCCGAGGCGGCGTGTTTCACACCGGCGATCGCTTCCAATGGGTGCATTGTGCGCGGGAAAGGCTTTTTGTTGGCGGCCTTCTTGTCGGACGCCAAAAACGGCCTCAATCGGCGCCGTTTTTGCCGCACTTCTTGCTCGCAGCAGCCACAAAACGACGCGGCAACGGCGGCCGGCGGCGGCGAGGCGGGACGCGGGTCGACAGCCGCCAGAGAACGCCTCGAAGTTCAAGGTTAGCTGAGGGGAACGCCGGAGACCGGGGAAGGCGCTGTCTGGGAGGGTTTGTACTGCCGCGGCCCGCAGGGGAGGCTGCCGTTGAGGAAAGGGTGGCCAGATGGTGGGCAAGGTGTTCAGACGGGAGATAGTAGCTCCGGTCATAAATATGTTCTCTGACAGTCAGATGCAGAGAGTGAAAGAGCGAAGCGCCATAAGGTTTTCGTGCAGCGTGTTAGCATATTTTCGATGACTTTTTCAGACATACCTAAGAGGATGTTGAGCTATTGTCTAAAGAAATGATTCTTTATATTGGGACTGCTTTGATGAGTCCGTTTTACTATAAATCATTTATAACAGCCAATAGGAACTTAGAAGTAAAAATAATTAACTAAAATATGTCCGATCTTGTTCTTGGTTCGTGGTTACTATACTCTGTTCCGTTTCAAGCTTGCAGCCGAAGTGCCCTGCTGAAAGCAGTGCGTGATTTCTGTATATACAGCTCTTACATTATAAGACGCAAATTCTTGAGCGGAGTCCGAGCGATCTGCCGAAGAAACTCCGACTGCAAGCTTGATATGGAACAGACTATACCAAAAAGTGTCTGAAATACAGCATTGATGCTTCCGTTTGGTTTGCGTTTACTAGCTTTGGTTTACTAACTTTGGTTCCGTTTACTAGCGTGCCCCGTCCCAAAGTCTTCAAAAGCACAGTGCACTAGTTCTTTGCATTTTCGAATACACCAATGGAAAAATTTAAAGAGAGATAAGTGACAATTTTCCAGGAATACCTATTTATGAAGTGTTCAACTGCATACTTAATATTGGAAAAAAAACAAAAATATTTTAAAAGGAAAGCACTGTCCAGTTTAACGCTTAGTTCAGTTTGAAATTTTGTGTTTTTTGCTTTGCTTTGAGGTGACCGCCTTTAAAGGTAGTGTGCCAGCTTTTCTGGACCGTATGGAGTTAATGGCCCAGATAAGGAGAACCGGATTTTTTTAGAACTTATCCATACCTTCAAAACTCATGGAAACGTCTTAAATTCTTCAAATTTTGAGTACTCCAGTGCGAAATTCGCCCCGACGGGTTGTCGGTCGTACCCCAACCAAATTTCACACCACTATGAACAATAAATGCACACACTGAAATCGCTATTACCGATATGCTCATCCAATCAAGTTTCGATAAACCCGTTCATCATCATCTCCTGCGGTTTCGAACACGCCTGTTAGGTGGTGCTGCAGACCGCGCCCAAAGCCAGGGCCCCGGTAACGTGAGGTAGCCGAGTCGGGGCAGCGTGCGCTGACCCAAGCCGGGGCCGCGCGTCCTCCCGGTGTCATGTGATAGCCCGGGGCTGCCCGCGGGGATGCGGTAGACCGCGTCCAAAGCTGCGGCCCCGGCTTGGGTCAGCGCACGCTGCCCCGACTCGGCTACCTCACGTTACCGGGGCCCTGGCTTTGGGCGCGGCTTCTGCTCATACTTTGTGGTGCGGTGGTGCTGCGTCGGGCAGCGCGCTCTGACTTCGGCCAAGAAAAATGCGTCAGCTGATCATTGTCATTTCTGCCACTTGCGTGTGGTGAAATGGGGTCATAACTTAAGAGACGGCTTTTTCATATCAATTATTTTACATAAAATCATATTTCAAACCATAAATAATGTTCGACAGCCAAATAAAAGAAACAATACCAATACAGGCTTACAGTTTGAGGCTCGACATTGTGTCGTCTACGATTAGACAGCTGATAACTCATTCCCGTACGTCGTAACTCTATAATGACCTTTGCTTATTGTCACATGTGCGCCGCATTCGCGATTGTTGCCGACGCCTGTTTGCAGGTCAGCCCACTACAGTTGTTATACATATCGAAAAACCGATAAACTTTTAGGCGAAAAAGGCACTATTCCAGGCCCATTTTTGATTTTTTTGCGATATTAGGTAAAAACAGAAGCTTCTTATCCTAGGAAAAATAAAATGGGAAATCTTTCAAAGGTGGCACACTACCTTTAAATGTCACTTAATAACCTTTTAGCATCGCAAGCACTACGAATGAATTGTTGAATGGACCAAAAAAAGAAGACTGGAAACTAATGAGCTTCAATTTTCCCGCGTTTAACTTTCACTTTTCCTCCCCAGACGTCCTATCACATTCCTGGCAACAAAAAACACCCCCACTCCCCCTCCCAATCCCCAGTCTGGCGGGCGGAGGGCCCGACGGGCGCGTCCCCCTCCTCCTGCCTCCCCTCCCCCACCCACCCGCAGTCAACACAAGGTCACGGCCAAGGGCTCTGTCTAGACAGTGTGGCGGGACGTTTTTGCAGCGTTTTTGACGTCACCTGTGCGGCGCGTGGGGGCGGGGGTCGATTCCAGACAGACGGGCAAAAAAGCGTCACCGGTGAGCGGCTATCAATGGCATGGCGAGAGCTCGTTAGACCGGTGTCCCCCCCCCCCGACCCCCAGGACGGGTCGGTGGACACGGTCCTCAACAGTCCCGCTGCGGACAACTGTGACGTCAGCAAGGCCGGCTATGTTTTTTGCAGGACGCTCTCGACTCAGCCGTCTGGCCGCCCGGCTAGACGGGCTCGTGCAGACAGCCAGACGCACAAAAAGCTGCCCTTGACCGAAGCGTCAGTGAATTCGACAAAAAGCGATGGCAAAAAGCCCGTGTTGCGCCGTCTGGAGATTTTTTGCCGTGGTTTTTCTCTGGTCCGCACCTGCGCGTTGCTGGTCTGCTCGCTGGGTTTGTCCCAGTACCCCAGATCGGCCGGCAGTCGGGTGCCAGCAGAAACTTTGTGCAGACGCGAATTCTACGCTCAAGTTCTTCTACTGCACAGCAGGTAAGCAGCACATCGTGCGCTATTCCCGATCCCCAGGGTGCCTGATGACGTAAAGATACCTTGTTTGGTTACTTATTACGTATTGCATGTCAAAGTTTCGTAGTTTGAGCTCCATTTGCATGTTTTCATGCTCTTTTGTACTCATGGTTTCAATTACTTTTTCTTTTCTGGTACCATTTCGCAAGACTGTGTAAGCTATTTTTTATCCAAATTAATGTTCCCCTGGCCGCCCAGCCGGTGATATGGCTCCCTGCCCCCGTCCCCTCTCCTCATTACCGGAGGGCGGACAGACCAAGGTCACCCTGTTCCATTTCACCCGGGGAGTCGGGCTGGGCTGGACAGCGGACTGAGGCTCCTCCCCAATCGGCCCCACCCCACGGGAACCACAAACGGGCGGTGCGGCGGGCGCCATTTTGAAAACTGCGTTTTTCGTCTAACATTGATAACTGATACCTAAGGGTAGTGAATAATTAAGAATCATGCCTTTGTAATGAATCATGAAATTCAAATGTTTGTAGAACTTTCCAATGCACTCTTGATGGCTGATGCAAAAGGAGTATTTAGTGAAAATCTGCTTTGTTTTACCGTTTTGTACAACTTCTTTTGTGTCATTTACTTAGTTATTAAAATGACATTTTCAGAGTAAAAAAATGTATAACATATTTTTCTCAGATTCGAGTAGTGAAATTAGTATGGTGACTAAAAAACACCACCTCAATCAAGCTCAGTTGTGGATTTAAAAGAAATATTATTTTACAGGGGAGCCACAACGCTCGCATGATTCGCGCAATTCACCAGTACCTTATAATCTAACTAATTTAATTAAGGAAACTCGCCTTACTGCCCCTATAAGTAAAATTTATTACCAGCAATACCATGAATAATTACAATTTGAGTGTCGTCAAATTCGGCTTACGATGACGCCATACAACTGTAGATTTTACGACTCGCACACTACGCCGCCGCTCGTGCAGTTAATTTGAACCAGGCGCTCGTACTATACGCGCCGAGTACTAATATGCGACAATTTACATACTCCAGCAATGCAACAGCGCTGCAAATCCTGGGCGGCCGTCTTTATTTTTCGTTTCTTTTTTACAATAATTAGGGTTTGGGTGTAGGGTATGTGAGCAGCAGGCTCGCTGCGGCGCGGCTAAATATCCGGCGGCGCACATGGCCCCAGTTATTGCCCGTTTGAAGGTGCTCTATAAAACCCGCCGGGCAATGCGTGCCGAGCTGCCCGTACATTATGGTGTGCAGGCACGATGTTGGGTTCCGCGTTTGAATGAAATGTAGCTGGAGGTTTTAGGCTCTCGGAATGTTTTTGTTGAAGGTGGTGAAGCAACATTTAGCTGTAATATTTAGGCCTGTCCTACATTTTCTCCTATCAACGTGGCCTTATATGAAAGGAAAAATGTTTTGGGAGGTATAGGACTTTACCTCCATAAATATTTATTTCGCATTCTAATGAAAATTTCTCCACTTCCTCATGGGCCCTTCCCTATTATCCCTCCCGCTCATCACCCCTTCCCCTAACAGCCTCCCCGCCCATTAAGCCCTCATCTCTTACTCCTCCAACCCTATGACCCCCATCAAATATCAGCCCTCCCCTCCCATGTCCTTTCACCTATTATCATCCCCTCCTTATCCCTTTCCTACCACCCTAACCTCCCATGACCCCTTCCCTATCCCCACCCCTTCCATGGCCCCTTCCCTCCCCTAAGCCCCCCCCCCCCCATGACCCCTCCTCCCCCTCCCCGCCATGCGCTCTAGTTCCGGCTCGGCCGTCGATCGATGCCGGCTCAGTTTTTCTGCATGGCTGCGCCCCAGTCGGCGTCGACGCTTCTCTGCGTCGGAAGCAACGCAGCCGACGACCGGCCAATGCTCCCGGCGCGACCGCGCGGCGGCGGCAGCCACCAGTTATGGGTCACGAGATCGTCTGTTAAAAATCGAACGCTGAACGCGACAGAGCATGGGAGGGGAGTTCTGCGTCAATTCTGCGTGTAGGGAAATGGGAGGGCCTTGGAAATGGGCTGCTGTCGAGTGTCGATATGCAAATATTTGAGCTGACCTCTGAGTCAACAGGAAGCTATCGTGATAACAATCAATCGAATTAGTTCGTTTCAGTTGGAGCCCTGAAGGCCCGGGGCTGTGTCTCAGGGCTCATACGCAAAATAAGGCTTTTATTGCTATGTTAACCCTCGCATGTGTAGAGGGGGGTCGGATGGACCCCTCCCCCATGGTTTTTCGCGAATAACTCGCGTAAAAAGCGGCCGATCGCGCCGAAACTTGCAGTACCCTCACATTGATCAATTTTACACCTACCCTGAAAATTTCATGACCCTGACCCAAATGACCTTTGACCTGTGACCTCTTTTCCGAGACCATGTTTGGCCGGAATCGCGATTCTGCGTATGCCGGCTAGCATTAGCCGCGCGTTTGCAAGCTTTTCGTGGTTTCAAACGTTCAAACATGTGATTTGATGTTGCTTCCATGCATTAGGGTGGGTGTCAAGGTCACCTGAAGGTCAGGTCAGGTCATTGACCTTTGGTGACCTCGGGTGACCTCGGTTCACTTTTTCGAGCTGTACATGTTTCTAGGCTAGTTTTTGGAGCTGAATTCGAATTTAGCAACCATTTGAACATTTACGAAGTAGTTTTGGCGCCTTCGTAACATGTTACGAAGCTGTCAGAGGCGGTTGACACGTACTACGAATACCCGTCACGACGCCTACTGGTTGACCTGACCTGACCTGACCCGACCTGGTCTAAATGCTTAAAGACATCATCTGTGATCAAAACTAACACGATATTCGTGATCAGCACCCCGAAAAACCCCTTAGCAGCCACACTTTATGACTTTCTAACAGGTCCCGATTTTCCCGACTTTGGGTCATTGACCTGACCTGGAAGGTCAACCAATGACCTAGGACCTTAAAATTGGATATCATCGGCTTCCTCTCGTCACGGGCAACACGCTCGTTTTTTCCGCGAAGCTCTAGCTCGATCAGGGGCCAAACGGCAAGGGGGGTCCAACCGACCCCCCCCCCCCCCCTACACATTAGAAGCTGGCAAACGCCGCACACATGCGAGGGTTAATACAAGACAATGGATATTGCACCCGTTACCGCCAGTCCATACGGCCGGCGCTATTGCACCAGCCCATTACACTTTCAGCGGTAAGGGGGCCGCCGGGTGCCGAGCTCAGAAACCTGCTGTTGCGAAAGGTCTGCTCAAGGGCTGCCGCCGAGTGCCGCCCGGTTGTTTGTGGTGTTGATAAAACGAGCAAACTTTGCAAAGGTCGCAAACTGGTCGAGCTGTTGTGGGCTGGACGGATTATTGGGCGGCCAGGTCATTATTGCCAGGGGCACTTGAAGGACGGCGCCATGGTGCAACCGTGGTGCAACAGGCCATTTGATCATGTATCCAGTATCCACCAAGGTAACTGTATACTGAAAATATGTACAGAAAGCGTTTCCCATTTACTTACAGAGGTGTCATGAACCAGCACCATATCCCTCTCTATTTTTTTCTTTTTTAGAGAGGGATACAAGCATCATATTGTGTTTTACTCGTTGTTTATACAGGAAAACCAATTTTAGCGACATACCTAACGCCATGCTACATTACTTTAGTTTTCGTAATTTTATTTTCACTGGTCCTTATGTGATAGGAAAAGCAACAGCATTCGCTCCATGCCAATTTTTCCGTCTTTTTTGGTGTTACCTTTCTTGCACTGTTTCAAATTTAAAAATGCTACATTATTGACTCAATTAGACGCTAAATAGCCCCTACCAAGATATTAGTTAAATGAAATATTGCTCAATACTTCAAAATTTCATGACACCAGGGTACACTTGATAATATAAAACAACCAGTAGCAAATATATTTTTACAAGCCAAACGATATTACAAAAGTCAACGCTCGAATGTTCGAAATAGAACACATATACCTACGTAGGTAATGGCACCGCCCTGTCAAGACGTAATAACGGTTCAGCGGGGCAGCAAAGGGCGCACCCCGTCCCCGGCGCAGTGTGCTCGCATGACTATGACTTTTCGACAAATGCATCTGCTTTGCAAACTAAATAATTCACGTGATAATCTATCACGTCCACCTGCCTGGGCTGGTTCAGTACATAACGCAGGGCCACCGGCCGTCGGAAACTATAAATATCAGTAGCTCCTCGGTCCCGTATACGACCAACCGTCATGCACCGAACAACACAGTGCAAACTGCTCGCTTTTGCAGGCTATGTGGACGATGGGACCTGGGGGATACCCATTGCCTCCACATGACCCAGTAGGTTTAAGTAGAGAAACTATTTTGCATATGCATAATGCACAGCATGCTGACCAAAAATTTACATTATTGTTGCATGCTCTGACACGAAATATTGCTCTCGAACATGTTCCTGTCTTTTTTAGCTTGCGTTTAATTTGGACTCCTGCCTGTTTTCTGCTCATGATTTCCCAGATCAAGTTAGGTCTTCTGCTGCCGCCATGCCGAATTATCAAATGCGCACCACATCGCCTTTGCTTTATACACCTTTTTACGCCCAATTTAGGCGGAAGTGCACACATTTCAAAAATAGTGCAGGTGATTTCGACGGTTCGGCATAGTGCCTTCATATATTGAATCGCGGCACGATATTCGTCATTGTGCACCCCACTCCGTCATAGTGTAGTTAAAAGTGGCCCAGGTTCAGACATATTGGACTTAGTGCAAATAATAATTCGTCAGGTTAATTTAATTTCGGCATACGGCATGTGCTTACGGCAATGTTCAAATAAATCCAGCAAGGTATAAATAAGCGATTATGTAAGCAAATCTCACCTTCCTACGCAGCTTAAGCCCTCAGCAAAGCTCTGGACCTAATGAAGAATGTGGGATGTCACGTGAACGTGAAATGCGCTACACCTTTTTACGGCCAAATATAGAAATAGTGCACACAGTTCAGTAATAGCGCAACCGATTTCGACAGTTCGGCATAGCGCACCTCTAGTTCGGCCAAGTGCATGATATTCGGTAATAGTGCACACGTTTCAAAAGAAGAGCAATCAATTTAGAAGATGGTGCGCTCAAATTAAGTCAGCCGTAGGTTCAATTTCGTCATCGTGCACGATTTCGTCATGTGGCCTGATAGTCGGCGTCCAGCAAAGCGATTTAGGCGATGTTCAAGTGAATTCGCTGCTAGATTGGGAAAATATTTTTGAAAGCCCCTATCTGTCTGTCAAGAGTAGCGTGAATCTTGTTCAAAAACCTGCTCAAATGCAGTTTCAGCTCTCAGGAATTAACTTATCATTAGTCTCGCTCTAAGAACTCGGTGACACGGTCAAGTGGCGGTCACGTGGCATTCAGGGCTTCTGAATCGGGTGCATAACTTCGTTGCTGGTTCAAAAAGATCAGAAATGCTATGGATTCTTGTTATCGCCTTTCAGCATCATGGCGAATTTGATTGAACAAAGCCGAAAAAATATTGCTCATGCCGAATATAAAAGCACCCGACGAATTATGTGCACTATGTCTTATATGATTGAAGCTAAGACACCCAGATGAAACATTAAATACCCTTTACCTTTTGCATTCAGGGCAGTGCAGCTGGCTACTTGACTTTTTTGCGTTGCTGACTGACTACGAGTGTCATTGGAGGCTCAGGTAGCGTGAAATGTCAAATAAAAATAGTTATTATTTATTTATGCAATGCCGTCTTACTGAACAGTGCCTAAATTACATGCGGGACCCCGAAATTGAAACGATCTGACGAATAATGTGCGATATGTCTAATATGCCTGAACCTGTGTCACTTTAAACCTGCACTATGACGAAATGGCTGCAATATGGCGAATATCGTGCCGCGATTCAATATATGAATGCACTATATGCCGTACTGTCGAAATCGCCTGCACTATTTTTGAAATGTGTGCACTGCCGCCTAAATTGGGCCTTTTCATTACATTCATTAAAATCTCATTAACTTTATTAGCGGTAAAATTTCAATAATTTAGTAAAATTTCATTAGCAGCTTGTTTGAACGGCACCACGCTACACTTGATGAACAGCAAGAGCGTTGTCAAAAATACTTTCTAGATGGGGCACCGAATTCGCTTGAAGGTTAACTAAATTGCTTTGCGGTACGCCGAATACCAATGCATATGACGAAGCAATGCACTCTGGCGAAACTGAAATCGCAACTACTGAAAATGAATGCATTCTCTTGTAAATTGCTTGCACTGTTTCGGAGCCGTGTGCACTATTACTGAATTTCATGCACTCGGCCCAAGAAGCGGTGCACTATGCCGAACTGTCGAAATGGTTGCACTATTTCTGAACTGTGTGCACTATTTCTATATTTGGCCGTAAAAAGGTGTAGACCCTAGGTATCTCAGTCAGATGCCGACCTCCCAGCGCCCCCACCGCCCTCCTCACATCCACGAGCCTCTCTGCTCCGTGCGCTGACCCGAGCCGACTCCGGCGGCCGGAGTCAATGACTCGGTCATGCGCGCGTGCGGCTTTTTGAGCTGACCGGCGCGCCGTCTCGGCGCATCTGACCTTTCTTTCTGCGCATTGATCGCCGCTGCGCTGGCGGCTAAAGTTCGCACCGGCGGCGGAGCAGGTGATTGATTTTTACGGCCACCGCCGGCAGCCGGGCCGAGGGCGTGCTTTTTCTCGTGGCCGACGCTCTCCCGTCGGCTAACCATTGACTCACGGGCGCAGCCATGAAAAGTCAATGCATGGTGCCCCGACGGGAGGCGCTGCTGCCACCTATCGGTAGAGCAGGAAAGCAGTAGTTCGACCGTTCGTCAATGTTGGTGGTGGAGACCGTGAAGGGGTGGGTTAGTTTTTCTGTAGAAAAGGCAGCTAAAGCTTGCTTCTAGCGGCCAGCGGCGTAATACCAGCATAATCACTTCTTATCTTCCATTCATTCTGAGAAAAGTGGAAATGAACAGGCCTGCCATCAGACGTGAGGTGACTCGATCGCAAATGGAAATGGACCTTCGGTCGCGGCGGCTTGCTATAAGCTTGTCCAGCGTCTGCAGGGCATTAGTTGAAGGACAGGGACTTGCTCTTGGATGTTTTATGGAAATGAAAACACCGCAAAAATGTAAGGAGACTACATTTATAGGTTGAGCCAAAAGGTCCTTTCCGGGCCTGAGTCCTGACAGCTTTGTAGGGAGTTCCAACCAGCGAACCGACAACTACGCCGGCACCGACCATGCCTGAGGTCCCATTGTGTCAGTGAATGTTGGCCGATTTGTTAGATCAAAAAGTGAGGCAACTTAACGCTCAGAACACCATGAGGAGGGCTGAAGACTCAAGAAACCATCCTGGCTTCGACATGTTTCTGACATCTTCATTAGACGGTTCATACGACCAGTCTCTCCCATCTGTCCGGCATTCTCTGTCATCGACGTCGGTCGTTACAAGGTTACTGCCATACCCAAACCAGACCAGACCAGACCAGACTGTGGGTATTGGACCAGGGCGTGTCCCTCGGCCCGCCCGTCGCGCCGGCCGGCCGGCCAGTTTGCCCCGAGGCGCCGCCCAGCGGCCGGCGCTGACTCCCGCCGCCGCCACTACGCGGCGCTAGTGTCGCGCAATTCCAGCCGCCTCGCCTGGTCGGCCTGCGGCGCCGGCGGCGGCGGAGGGCCACTTTTTGTGGCCTTTTTTGCACCCCTTTCGTCTGGACGACGGGGTCAGTGGACTCGCGGCGGGGCGGCCGGCGCACGTGAGACGTTCATGGCGGGCGGCAGGGCGGCGGACCGGAGCGGGCCACGTGCGGTCCAGACGCCGCCGCCAGGCACTGCTGGTCGGCCGGCCACCCCCTGCCGGCGCCGGATAGGGGCGATTAAACCGGCAACGGGTGTCTGCGTGCAGCCACTCCAAATCAGCTCCGATGAGCTAAATGGGATTACATAACGGCTGATGTTTGGATGTAGCTCTTTGGTGGAAGACCGGCAGAAACACCGTGTCGAAGATTGATCTGAATTCTGATTATCTATCTGAGCATTACAAAAGTCAACGTTGCCAGTACCAAAATATGTAAAAAAATCTATTCAAAGTGTATGTGGTAAAATCATTCAGTTTTTCCTTGTTCAATCTCAGACATACGTGCATACATTTATATACACAGTACCCACCTAACTGGATCCACGCACAAGACTGACTGAAATCACTAAAAGCAAAGTCCAAAAGAACAGCGGCTGCACATCACATGCTGCGACAGCTAAAGACGTTAGACGGATATACGTATATAGTAACTATGCTGATCATGCATGCTTCATAGGTAAGGGCCAGGCGCTAGTCTAACAGTAACGATTACCTAAATTTGGCTTGTGTTTCAACAGCAATCATTCAATCAGCCAGCATGGGGCATCACTCAGAGGAAAAGGGTGCAGAAAGCCGTACGAAAGCGTTTTGCATTTAATATGAATCCCGCAGCCGTCCACCCGCCCAGAAAACATTTTTACCGTCGATTGATCCTTTGCACTGTGAGCACATGCGTTGAAATTGATTGGGGCGGCAGCTGGCGGGGCGGACAGGCTGTTGGCTGGTGCGAGCGATTGTCGCTGTTTATTCGATGATATCAGCAGTGATAGGCCGCTCCTCTGTGTGTGTGCGTGTGTGCGTCAGTTAGTGAGTCAGAGGGGCAGTTGGCAGCCAACGTGCAGTGTGACTGGAGAAAATGTCAGCTGCCAGCGGACAGGGATGTCACCGGTAGATGCAGAGGGAGGGGAGGAAGGGCGAGAGGCGGAGAGAGGGGGGAGATGAGTTTGAGCCTCCAGCCGCGGTATGAGCCTTGATAGGCAGCCTCAGGCCGCCTGAGTCACAAGAGGCAGCAATTGACACTTTGAGTCGCCGCTGCCACCCACTGCCGCGCTGCCGCCGCGGTCTAAGTCACGCAAGTCGGCCCCAGGCCGTCCTGAGCCATAAAAGGCAGTCTCTGACCGTCTATGCCACAATAGGCAGTTTGAGCCGCCCTCTGAGCCACGGGAGTCGGTCTCTGGTAGACTGAACCGCCGTTCTGAGCCGCGAAGTCAACCCCGGTTCGTCTGAGCTACAAGAAAAGTCACTGGCGGTTTGAGCCGCTGTCCTGAGCCGCAGGAGTCTGTCTCTGACAGTTTGAGCCGCCGTATGAGCCGCCGTTTGAGCCGCGGGGGTCTGTCTCACGCACGGTGCACGACGTGCAAGATGCGTTTTGTTTACGTTCGCGGCGGGTAAACACACAGAAATAGACCCGGGCCGGTTCGCCGGGCGGCTGCTGCTAAACCGCTGGGAGAGGAGCAGAGGCGCAGTGGGGCTAAAATTGGGTGGCTTAGGGCCTTATTACTTCGGCATCGATCATTTCTTGGACTAAATCTATGGCATTTTTACTAAAGTAATGATGGTAAGGTTCGATCCCAAGCAAATGGGCTCTCGGGTAGCATCAGCGTGCCATTGTTTGATACCAATGTTATTGAGCTAAAACTTATTATGGTTTTAATTTATCACGTCCCGATATTTTATTTTCCTCGGTCCCTGAGACGCTGAATGTAAAATTTGCGGTAGGTGCATCAGAGCTGACTGCAGCACCAATATTGTGCGAAGTAGTTTAGTAGCCCTGTGCAAGTGCAGGTTTATCCGGCAATGATAGCAGTGGCTCGGAGGAAGGAAAACAGAGATTACATAAGCAAAGCCATTTGGAGCTTGTTTCACGGGCGTAGGAACGTCATGAAAAGTGGGTGGGCCATCCTGTCAAGGGGCCTCCTTTTCCAGGGGGCCTCCTATTTTCAGGGGCCTCCAACTTTTGCCTCGTCCTGCTGGCTGCTTTCAAGTATGACCTCCAAATCTAGCTTCTGAGATCGGGCAGATGTACCCAGGGGCGTAACCGCTTAAGCGAACAGTGCGGAAAGTCCGCACCATTTTTAAACTTATTCCCCCTCCGATTTTTTTAAAGAATCTATTCGCCACAGACGGCGCATGACCCCTGAAAATCCTTACACAAATGTCTTCCTCGTTTCCCAGGTGCCCCCATTAGCTTCATAGGCGCCCTCTTTGGCATATAAGCGTTCTATGTATAGTCATCAGAGACATCCCTATATGTCCCACAGTCGCCCCGTTGCATTGTCGCATACAATGTGCGCTTATCATAGGCGTCTATCTTTTATAGACACTTGAAGGCGCCTCTCTTTGCCATGCCGGCGCCCCTGTTTCTTATGAATGCACCCTCATGGCATTAATCAATTGCAGTCTGCAGACCTCTATTGCATGTGGACGCCCATATATGTAGGCCTCAGAGGCGCCCCTCTTTCGCATTGAGGCGCCCCTATGGGCTTCATAGGCGCCCCTCTATTGCACGTAGGTCCCCTACTGTCTCAGAACCGCTCCCCTTTGGCTTGCAGACGCCCATCTTTCGTACGGAGGAGCCGCTGTGGTTCTTAGAGACGGCATGGTGCTCCCAGACGCAGATGGGGCTCTCGGAGTCGACAGTGTGGGACCTTCAGTCGCTGATGGGTGCCCGCCAGATGTAGACCCTCGGAGACGCCGGTATGGGGCCCTCAGAGATGCCGGTATGTGGCCCTTAGAGACACCGGTGTGGGACCCTCAGATACTTCAGTGTGAAGCCCTTACAATTGCTGGTGTGGAGCTATGAATGCGCTGGCTTAAATCCCTCAGAGGCCGGTACATGGACATTAGAGCTCAGTGAGAGCTTGTGTGGTGCCTTCAGTGGCCTTGTGGAGCCGTTAGACATCAACATGGTGATCTCAGGAGCCGGTGAGTTCTCAGAGTCACCGGTGTGGGGCCTTCAGAGCTCTGAGATACTGGTGTGGGGCCCTCAGAGGTGCCGGTGTGGGTCCTTCAGATATACAGCCCACCGCTAAAGTAATGTAGGGTTTTACCAATCCCAACGGTTGGCTTTGACTGGCGATTGTTTAATGCGGAGTGATCGAAAAGAAGATGTCAATAGCTAAAGTTGCAGCTGCAAGGGTGACGATACATATAAGCTACATTCAAAGTTTCATTGTAGTCTGGCTAATCGTTCCTAAGCTTCATAAGCAGAACATACCCATGACTGAAACCCCACATTACTTCTGCTGTGGACTGTACCTATAGAGCCTTAAGATGCACAGGTGTGGTGGCCGGTGGCCCACAGAGGCGCCGGTGTGGGGCCTCCAGAGCCACCGATATAGGGCCCTAAGCGACACTAGTATGACCCTCAAAGGCGCCGCTGTGTGGCGCTTATAAACACTGGTGTGGAGCCATCACAGGCGGGTGGAGCCGTTAGAGGCCGGAAAGGGCCCTTAGATGCCTACAAGGAGCCTTTAGAAGCCGGTGTGGCACCCTTATGGGGATAAGCGTGTCTACTTAGGAGCCCTTTAGGTGCTCTCATGAGCTCTGTGGGGCCCTACCGAGCCGAAATATGGCCACGGCCAGTTGCCGCCGCATGGCTCTTCGGACTATCATTCTCATGGGCCTCATCTGCCTAGTTTGAATAGAAGGGCCTCTCAGACCATCAGTCTCATGGGCCTCCTCTGGCTAGTATAAATAGAAGGGCCTGTTAGACCATCAATCCTAGGGGCCTCGTCTGGTTCGTATAAATAGAAGAGCCTCTCAGATAGAGGTCTGCACCGGCCGGCTGCAGCCGCGGCTGGCTGCAGCCCCACGGCTGTGGGCCGGGGCGGCTGCAAATATCTCCAAGAACATGGCTACGGCTGTGGCCACGGCTGTGAGATTTCCAGCTCAATCTTAAGTACTAAAATATAAAATTTTAAATCCTTAATCTTACATTCTAATAAGCAGTCTAGCCTGTAAAAATCATGCAAAGGATGCCCAGCAACATTGAAAGTGGTGAAGCCTTTGAAAACCTGTAATGGTTTTACCATTTGCTGTAGGGGAGTTTGCACTCTGGTACAGAATACTAATTATAGGTACCAATTGTTCCTTCATCATCAAGAGCTTGACAGTTTCAGAAAATGCAACATGCTGCATTGTCACATCCCTCTCAAATCAATCTCACCTGGTCATTAGGAGAGCACCTTACAGCTATTGAAGAGAGCGTTCAATAATTCTTTCAGGTAATAGAAAAAGAAATCACGCCTAGGTAAAGGCAGGTAAAGGCTTCATAAAATATTATCTGAAATAACTCTTAGAAGTATTTCTGGATTTTCGGCAAGTCCAATTACATAATATAAAACTGGCGCTTTATGTTCTAATTGGTGTGTGAGTGACCGCTAACAGAAAATGCTGATCAACGGAGCCAATGGAATTAGATTATCAGTGAGCATGAACCTTACTTACGGTTAATTCACATGATGGTGAAAACCTTGAACACGTAATTCACATGACGGTGAAAACCCTGAACACAATATTTCTTACGCGAGCTGTTGACTTTACTAATAGAATGACGTCTTCTTCTGAAAATGTTAAAATTTGATACCTAACCGTTGTTTGAGGGCAATTTTGTAACTATATAGCATTATTATTTAATAATTATTATTTTTTATGGCTGTTCATAGTGACAAAAAACAATTTATTGCCACTTCTTTGCTATTGACATCATTAAAAACTCAAGTAAAATTTTTGATTGAAAGAGGCAATTGTGGCTCGCACGTCCTTGGGGATTTGAGCGAAGATCATTATTTGGAAAAATCAAAATAGATGAATGTTTTTCTTTCTTGGATGCTCACTAGTGTTTTGATGCCTTGCATATCAAATTAGTTTTAGACTTGCTCAGAAGGCTGCTTCAAGCCTGGCATATCACACCCCAGAAAATATGCAAGGTAAGAAAGAAGCAAGAGTTTTGACTAGACAATCACTGTTTGACAGTCCATCAACTTCAGTTTCATTTTCCATACCTAACATTGATAATGAAAAGCATCAGGGTCTGTTCTGTCCCACAACCATGCTTCAGGATTTGGCATTAGATTTCTACACTGCTAGTGCTTCTATTCTGGTTCGTTGTTTATGTTTTCTGTTGATGTAGGTACCTACCTACCCATCTTTCTTAACCCCTTGCAAGGGCTTGTGTAGGCATGCGTTGCGCATCAGGCTTCAGGCCTTCGGCCTAAAGCCAGATACACAACCACTTAACCTATGATGCTTCATGAGCTTGAGAATCTATAGCCCATTGCAATGTGCTTTTGGCTATATGTTTCAACTAAAAACAACTTAATATTATATACTATTTGGTTGCATTTCATTGAAAGTATCCACGGCCGGCTGACGGCTGGCTGCCCACAGTTTGCCACGGCTGTGGGCGGCTGTGGCTGTGGAGCCACGGCTGCGGGGCGGCTAGGCTGTGGAAAATTGCAGCCGTGCAGAACTCTACTCTCAGACCATTAATCTCAGGGAGCTCCTGTGGACAGTATAAATAAAAGGTCCTCTCAGACCATCAGTCTCGGGGGCCTCCCTAGAAAAGTGTGAATGTGGATAGAGGGCCCTCTCAGATTCATTAGGAGTGGACCTCTCTGACTATCAGTCTCAGGGCCTCTTGTGTCCAGTATGAATATAAGAGCCTCTCAGACCATCGGTCTCACGGGCCTCTTCTGACTAGTGTGGATAGAGGGCCCTCCCAGACCATCGGTTTCAGGGGCCTCCAGTGGCCAGTTATATGAACAGAAGGGCCTCACAGCCATCAGCCTTGGGGGCCTCTTCTGACTGGTGTGAATATGAGGGCCTCTCATACCATCAGTCTCAGGGGCCTCCTCTGCCTAGTGTGAATATAAGGGCTTCCCAGGCCATCAGTCTCAGGAGACTCTTCTGACTGGTGCCGCATTGAGGGACCTCCCAGACCGAAAGTTTTGGGGGTCTCCTGTGGCCAGTATGAATAGAAGGGCCTCTCAGGCCATCAGTCTCATGGGCCTCTTATGCCTGGTGTGATTATAAGGGCCTCTCAGGTCATCAGTCTCAGGGGCCTCCTCTGACTACAGTGTAGATGGATAGGTCTCCCAGACCATTAGTCTCAGGGGCCTCTTCTGACTATTGAGGATAGAGGGGCCTCCTCTGACTAGTGAGGGTAGGGGGCCTCGGCTAGACCGCCAGTGTCAGGGGCCTGTTCTGACTAGTGTGGATGGAGGGGCCTCCCAGACCACCAGTCTCAGACTTCTGACTAGTGTGGATAGAGGGGCCTCCCAGACCGCCAGTGTCAGGGGCCTCCCCAGACCAGTGTGGATATTGGGGCCTCCCCAGATCCACTAGGGCCTCTCAGGCCATCAGTCTCAGGGGCTTCGACTGACAAGTATGAACAGAGGGCCTCCTTGGATCCATCACGGCCCCTTGGAGTCCGTGCGTGGGGATTCGTGGAACTTATTTTTTACCGAGTTCTTTTATTCTGGAAGGTGACGACATCCTCTCAAATCGAGACGAGGGGCCTCGAGTAAAAGTGGGTGGGCCAAAACACATGGTTGGCCCCCCCACCTCGAAAAGTGGGTGGGCACTTGCCCACCTGGCCCCCCCTGTTCCTACGCCTATGGCTTGTTTTGAACAGTAGTATCATGTTCATTTGTGAAGAAGGTGTATCAATAAACCTAATAAACAATGTTTGCCTCTATGCACGAGCTGAGACGTTGACTCAATTCTTTTGATAGAGTTGAGATAAAACTTAAAAGATAATCTCTGTTGCTCTTTTACTCCGACCGAATCGTCCTCCTATCACAAAACAAGGATGCGTATTTAAAACTTGTCAAACCTTCTTCCCGTCAAATCTAATCAGACTCTATGGGGCCCACGTTATGCCCTCTCCCCCCCCCCTCCCCCCTCCGCACCTGCACTGGGTGGACGGCGTATGACGTCATACCCGTCGGCTGCTCGAGCTGGTATGTGGCCATCATGACTGACACCGATCACCGCTACCAGAACTCAGATCGCGCCACTCTCACTGACCTACCTCAACGGCGCCACACTGAGCCTGCCCCACGCTGCAAGCGCCGCAGAGCGCTGCAACGTTGCACAGTACGGTCTCTGACAAAGTGTGTGGGGCGCCGGGTGACGTGGTCTGCGGAGAGGGCCGGAAGTGACACAGATTCCTGCCAGAAGTGCGTGAGGGGGAGGGGAGCGTACCCGACTTCGCTGGAAGGAAATGGGTACTGTTTCGTGGGTGGGGGGTGCGCAGTGTGCACTGCGCACCGCTGTCCGCTCCACTTCAATGACGAGTTAGCGGTTTGAAAACTACTTTCACTACGATGCTAAAGATAGAACGAGAGTGAACCATCAATGCCAGTGTCTGAGCGATAACCATTTTTGAGCTGTGAACTAGCATAGGCGAGCCTAACTGGATGATTTATGAGCTTGACAGTGGATTTCGTCTTTTCCCGCAGATGACCGTGTCATGCCACAAATGAAGATCTAAGCCGCAGCCGGGAGGAACATAAAAATAGATCAAATTATGCTGATCGAAACTACAGCTAAACTACATAAATGTATTGGATGGCGAGCCATGGAAGATGCGCTGAGAGGAAAATGCTAAAAAAGAAAACGAGTGCTACTTCTAGTCACAATTATGAACTGAAGGCTTCACTGTGAAGCACAGCACAAAACACTCAAGATGGTGACTCGAACTTTTCAGGTAAGAAACGAGCTGATTGAGATGTGAAAGCAACCTGGGCACAGAACCGCATGTGGGCCTTATATTCGCAGATGTATGCTCCTTTTGATCGTGCTGTATTATAGCTTACATCTTTATTTGAGCCCACAGCTGAGAGATTTGAGCCTTACGATGTGCTCCGGCCTTTTTCCCATTCGGCCCGACCTTCACCGCCACTTCCATCTCGTATTTCATGACAGAACTGGGCTCCGCGCGGCGCTGCATCGATTTTACCTTTTTACCACCATGCAAGAAGCATCTTTCAGGGACAATTCATTGCGTAAATACCGCGTGCTGCACGTAAAAAGACGTCCTTCAGCTGCAGCAAGAACGACCGCAGGGTAAAAACGGAAAATGACCGTAAAAACCAGGAAGGGCACCGGGAGAAAAACAACGATAAACGCTGAAAATATGATTTGAGACCGGTGCGTATGTGGAGCAGCAGGGTAAGAGGTTTTGCGGGAGTTTTTGGTGGGTGCACATGGCAATGCATCAGGCTGGCAAGGTCAGGTGCGTACTACGAGCTACGTGGCGCCACCTACCGAGCACGGGCAGAAACGACACCGGAAAGTTTTTGTGCCCGAAGGCAATGGGAGGAGATAGAGGGAAAGTTTCATGAATGAATGGAGGTGATGATTGCGGTTATGAGTTAATTACAAGGTTGATGATGAGGAATACAATTTATGCGTAGAGGGCAATTTCAAGAGAGCAATTGAGACGTTTGCCGTCATTAAATTGGTAGGAACAACAGGATAAAACTCAGATGAAATTGGCCTTGGCACTTCAGCAACATATGCCTAATTACCAATCTTGCAGATAGCTGAATCACAAGAAGAATTAGAATGGAATATTAGTCAAGATTGTTCGGGAAGGATTTGGATAATTGTGAAATTGTTTTGAGACTAAATCATGAACTGGCAATGGCCTTCATAGCCTTCATAGCAATGGCCATTTCAGAGACCGACCTTCACAAAATAACTTTTTGGCGGTTGTCGGTTTACGCACTCTTTATGCATCTTACTCATCGCACAACAATAAAAATATTTCAATTCAAATCATTTATAATATGTGCCTAATGACTTTATCATTTGGATACGCGCACAAAGGATATATACATTCACAAGCCAAAAACATGTGTATGAATAAATGTAGCAGTTGAGTTGATATCCGTGCCATGAACTATACTTTAAAGCTGCCGATATACATTTTCAATCTCAACAAATGCAAAGGTATACGATCAAATGGATCACTTCCACAGAAACCTTGCACCTAATCCAAATTTCCTATAACATCGGTATTGGCAAATGTCCACGATACGTTACCAAAGCATCCAAATGTCTATTTGTATCCATGGCTCTCTCCCACTTCACCCCTTCTCTATCCACCGCTCCTGCGCAACAGGCTCCCTCCCTCTCTCCTACACTCCTCTCCCTCTCCCCTCCCCTCCCCTCCCGTTCCGCCTGTCAGTCTGTCAGGTCGGATCAGGTGTGGCGACTGCTTGCTATTCATGAGGGCGTCTCCAGCCGCGCTCCAGGCCGCCGTACTGGAATGCACGCGGCGCCACGGGCAGCCGCCGGCTGGACTGGAAGGGTTACCGGCCGACAGATCGGTTGGAGGAGCTCCTGGACTCCAGACTAGCGACTTATGGACTCAGGGACTCTCTCAGTCAGGGACTAAGAGAGCCGAATGGTCGGAGAGGACCTAGCCTGCTGAGACCGTCTCTCACCATTTGCCGAGTTATGCCACATTATTGCCTCCGACAAAAGCACCCAGTCCTTGCTTTAAGCCGTCCTTGCCTCCCTGTCACTCCTTGTCACCCTTCTGACGCCCAGTACCACCCTCTGCTACGCCGCCCCTGCCACCCATGCCGCCCCTGTCGACCCTGCCGCCCTCGACTCCCTGCGCCGTGTCACGCCAGTCGGGCGCTGAGGTCAAAAGGTCGACGGCCGCGGCGGACACAGTCGAACCACGAATGTTGCCAGCAGCACCCATTATCGCTCCATACGGCCGACTTTTTGCCCGGGAGTTATCCGGTCGTGAGCTCAGAGGTCCAGTGTTACAGAGTAGGGGCAGCTGCTGCCACCTAGGAGGGATCGGATGAACTGCTGGTGTGGTGAAGGCTGCTAGATGGCGTTGAGGGTTTGGTTAGCCCTTTGCTATATTGGGGTGATAAACGTATCAAGAATAGGTAGGTACCGTATAACTTAGAAGTCGGCGTGTTTTTGGATTAGGGTGCAGCGCTTGGGGTATGGGCGCCAACCAGGCGATACATTGTCATTTGTCTCGGTAGGGATGATAGGTATTGTACGGTTACACGTGCAGGGGTCCTTTCGACCTATCGAGGATGATGGCACCGAATCGCCGAATGCCGGTAGTTTTTTATATCTTAGTCTCCCAAAAGGTTAGCTATTCAAGCGAAAAAGATCCGCTGTGCGCCGATGTAGAACATACTCGGTAAGGGTGGCCAATATTATTTTGCACACTGCTAATTGTTTTTTTTCCCCGAGGCTGACGAAATTCGGAACAACTCTAAGCAAAAATATTCTCAGCCGGCGATTTTTATGTTGATTTACCTGGCCTCTGACATCTATCTCTGGCTTCTCCGGTGGCCACGGTAATAATGCTTCCTCACTCACTCATCTATACGGCGAACTTTGTACACATGTAGCGGTCAGCGGGTCAGTATGTAAGGCTCATGCTGTTCACTCACTCAGTCAGCTTAGTGTTTTCATGCGCTCTCCCCTGCAGCAGCAGCTATAGGTTATGTTGTCTGCGTGATGCCAGCTAAGGGCAGCAAACACGGAAGCTCGCTAGTAAAACCGTCAGGGACGCACCCATTTGCTGGTCCGAGTTACAACAAATTTCCGAATTAGAGAGGCAACGTTTTTAGCAACCTTTTTCTTTGCAAGAACGCAGGATATAAAGTGATCAATGCCTTAACAATGAATAACATACCCATAAAACGGGACTTGGGTGCGTCACTGGCTGGTATTCTACTATGCATAGCGTAAGTAATAGCGCAATAATAATTAGTCGCAAAGGTAGGGGCGGGGTTAGTAGCTGGGTTAGCCATTCTGTCAGATAAAAATGTCTTTACCTGAGCCTTGGGATCGTACTCTGGATAGACACCGTACTGGAAAAGAAACGCCACACATGTTACGCCAGGTCACAACAACACTTATTAGCGGACACAACGGCGGGATTAACACTCGAATTTTCAGTCCTATCCAGGTCACACGAACATTAGGTACTCTAGCATGTATGTGTTTATGTACACTTCTTCCTAACAATAGGTACCATTTAAATTTTAGGAAACATGAAGTTTGGGGTTTTTGGGATCTGAAACGAATGAATTTTACTCTGATCACTGGGGCGCTGGTTATCTCTTTTCTGTGCTCGGATTAGGGGTTCATGCTTCGAGAATTCACATCGTCCCTAGCGTGCTTCTTTCTAATCTAAATATTATTCATATTTTTTTAATATAATTGTTTCGGAAGCAATCATGGCATCAGTGGGTTCTCCTAAACATTCAATGCAATGCTTTTGATTTTTCTGCTCCGCTCCTTTTACCAACCATCAGAGTCACAATCACACTCATTGTTCAATGACAACTCCACCGCCAAATTACATAATCAATCTCTCAACCACAGTGCAAACGGCTCGCAGTTAATTGCCACTTATGATTGACGCCTCAACATCCGGTAGCAATGCAACCGCCGCCGCGGGAATTCCCAGAGGTCACGTGACTCAGCCGCGGTCACGTGACCTGCGCCAACGGAAACCGTATTGACCAAGGTCAGTGGTGCGGGCCCGCGGGCAGTCTGTTTACAGTGGGACAGAGTATCGGAGCGGGGGTAGAGGACCGGAGCGGCTCAGACAAAGAGCTCCGGCTCACTGGGGGCAATGGGAATTTCCAGGGTGGTCGCGGCGGTGCTCCCGGGGGCTGAGTGCTCATTTTGAGTCAGCCGAGGGCGGTCCGCCGGCCGGACTAGGTCAACCTGAGTCACGTCAGCTGTGAGACAGTAAAAAGTGTTGATGGAATAGGATGCATGTTCTTTTCAGAATATGAATAATTGAATGCACATTGCGTTTTAAATGTGCATTGGCGTGAATTATTTCGAAAATTGAATAAAGAATACCTACAAAAGCAAAAATTTTGTTTTATAGAGGGGTCATGTAACGAAACAAATGTCATCGATGAAACATGATGAAGTGGCAGCCAATCACAAATAATTGTAGGTTTACCTTTCGGGTGTGTCTTCTTGATCACTGGACTGTGATTTTAGCAACTGTGACTATAGTCACAGTTGCTAAAACACTAAAACACTAATCTAAAACACTAATCAGACACACGCTCATATGTAGGAGGTTCATCCTGCTGGCGAAACATTATTATGGAAAGGTGAGGCACTTTTACCAATATGGCGCGCGGTTATAATCTAGGCCAATTATTTAGTTGCGAGAATGAGGATATGGGCAGACTGGACTGGATCAGGACATGATAAGCCATGAATTGATTGATTACGTTTTCTAGAGATTTGAGAAACACGTATGATCTATGAATGTCGTTACCGCATAATGTCTTGCGCCATAGACACCTGAATTGTGCTTACTGCCGTATTGGTGACGCTGCATAAACTCACCTGAGATGAAGAACGGTAGCGTTTTATCTCATGTGCTTCTGGCACGTTCAACGCTCTCTCAAAGCTTCACTCAAGAACCGTCAGCGCAATGAAATACAACACTCGGCCCGTCTACAGATAAGTACCTACCTCGAGGAGGTCTTCAGTGGTGGCAGCGGTAAAGAACTCAAAATTGTCATACCATTTAGCTTTTGGTCCGTATCCGTACAAAGTTGATCTAGAAAACTATTCATTGCGTTGCCATGTTAATGTCATTAAGGTCATCGTTGCTGTTGATACGAGAGTGTGTTTTGTTGTCATCTCTGTTTTGCTCTTATTGTTCTGATCTCTGACGTGGGGCCTATTTATCATGAATGCCATTCATGTTATGAGAGTATCAAAATAAGCATGCCCCACGTTGTGCGCAGGCTCACGTTAGATAGCCGCTCCCGTCTGCATCGTGTGCCGGTCACACCGAATTTGTATTTGTGAGATATCGGACCATGTCTAGGCGTACTCGCATTGACCGTTCGCCAGTTGCTCGTTTTCCAACCGCGTCACAGGCCGCCCCTGCCGCAATGGCTAGTATGAATTTTTCATTTGCACCCCCTCTCTTTAATGGACGCGACGGCAGTTTCTCGCGTTTCTTGTCAGATTTCAACATTTTTGCAAGCTTGCACTCGTGGCCTGAAAACGAGCAGCTCCTATATTTACCGCTATGTCTCACCGGTCTCGCGAGAGAGGCCTTCGAATCCCTGGATCAAAGGCAGCGACAAAGTTTCAGCTTGGCAGTAGATGCCCTCCGTCAATGTTTCGCGCCTCTGGGGGTAGTGGAAGCTCACGCCAAGCTTCAATGTCTGACTTTTGACCCAAGCGAGACGGTAGAGGTCTTCTTGATCCGTTTTAAAGCAGCCGTGCGGGCCGCCTTCCCTGGAGAGAACCACGACCGCCTCCTATTCACATATTTCTTATCCAGTCTCCCTGTCAATATTCGTTCTGAGGTCATCGCAGCAGGATGTGAGTCATTTGAACAGGCAGTAGCCAAAACTAAATGCATAGTTGCAGCTAGCCGAGCGGCCGCCATGTCAGCCCAACATATTACCCCCGAAGTCCCTGTCAGACGTATTGATGAGGAAGCGACACTCGAACGACTGCTAACTCGCCTGGAATCACTGGAGGCAAAAGTTGACCAGGTAATGGCGGGCCCACAGAGCTTCGCTCAGCCGCCAGAGGCGTCGATCGGCCGCGGGCCGTGCTACGCGTGTGGGCGTGGCGGACACAACCGCGCGGCCTGTCGCTATCGCACAGCCACCTGCCACGGGTGCGGCAGACGTGGGCATATCAGATCAGCGTGCCGTTCAAAAAACGCGGAGCCCGGGGGGCAAGCCGCGTCTTCTGGAACTCTCAGTTCTTCCAGCAGACCTCATCCGGCGCAGTAGACACTGCTGTGCAGCTTGAGCCTCCCGAATACTCTTCACCACTTAGTCGTGTAAACGAACGGCATGAGACACGAGACCCGGCCAGGGCTGAGCGTTCACAGCCAGCTCAGGCTAGCTGCTCAGCAGCACGACCCGCCCAGGTGAATGGTGGCGAGTCGTCGGTGCTAACCAGCGTGTGTGACGACAAACTTAAGGCAACAGACGATTCATTCGCAGTGAGCGCGCCGGCAGCTAAGACAGGCGAATCGGCCGAGAGCGACCGTGTGAGAGCTGATTCTCGGTGCCTTCGCGGCGCAGTAGAGCCGGTCACCGCCACGGTAGAAGCTGGAAATACGGGACGTCAGTCCCCGGCATCCATCCAGAAGGCCGCAGCAAACGTGAGCGATTCAGCACACGGGGAGCAGGCGACTCCCGCGGCTGAGCCAGAATACCGCACTCGCAGTGTACTGGCAGCTGGTGACAGTATTCCGCTGGGGGATCACCTGTCATTTGATGCTTTGTTGGCAGGGACACAATGCAGTTGTGTGCTGGACCCCGGTTCGAGTATAAGCATCATAAGTCGTGAAATGGTTGGCAAATTAGAAGGGGTTGTCATCGACAAAACGCACACAGTAGCAAAGGTTGCAAACGGGCAGCCACTCCCCCTCGCAGGACAATGCCAGATCTCTATGAAAATAGGCAGTCATGATCTACAGGTACGATTTCATGTGGCAGAGGACTTAGATGTACCCTGTCTCATCGGTTTAGATTTTCTGGAACAAGTCCCATGCATCATTGACCTGGTGAGTAAGAAGCTTGTCTTTGTCCCTTTGGGGGCAGTACGATCAGTCAGCGCGGAGGTGAGATCGGTTGGACGAGTGGTAGTTGGCCATGATATATCGATTCCACCGGGGTCGGAACAGGTGCTGCAAGGGTACGTACATTCGTGTGAGTTCGACGGACCCGTCATCCTCGAACCGTCCCTCAGCATTTCCGGGCTGCAGGCAGCGCCCGCAGTGACCCGGGTCAGCAGCGGGAAGGTCCATTGCATAGTGAGAAACATTACTGCGGAACCTATCACGATTCCGCGTCACACCACCATCGGTGATTTGGAAATTGATTATGTTGAAGAGCCTCTCGATAACCTCTCTGACAGCGAAAGGTCAGCACAAAATGTAGATTTTGATAACACAGTGAACACGGACGGGGCCAAGCTGACTGATTCTCAAAGAGCCGCATTAATATCCGTCTTAAAACGTTACGAGTCAATGTTTGACGGACACCTAGGTCTATCCGATCTAGTCACGCATGATATTGAAACCGGAGAAGCGCCCCCTGTCCGTCAGCCCCACCGTCGTATCCCTCCTCACCTCCAAAAAGAAGTGAAGGAGCAACTGGACGAGCTCGTCCGCCTCGGAGTGCTCGTCGAGGCACATGGATCCTGGGCGTCCCCAATATGTGTCGTCCGGAAGAGGTCGGGGAAGGCTAGGGTTGTATGTGACATGCGGCGATTGAACGCCGTAACATCCCTACCCTCCTACCCTATTCCCAAGATAGCCGATGTGCTTGATGGGCTCAAAGGGTCGACTATGTTCACAACGCTCGACATGAACATGGCCTATTACCAGGTAAAGATAAACCCTGATCACCAGCACAAGGCCACAATTACTACGCCCTGGAACAACTACTCGTTCACTCGCATGTGTTTCGGGCTCAGCGGTGCTAGTTTCACCTGTGCCAGGCTGCTGAATATTGTCCTCGGTGACATCATCCCATCAAAATGCCTCTGCTATTTTGATGACGTCATAGTCCGTGGCAGTAGCTTTGACGAGATGATTGACAATCTTGATGAGGTGCTGTCACGAATGTTCAACGCAGGCCTGACTCTGAATCTCGCTAAGTGCCTGTTCTGCCAGCCCAAGGTCACGTTTCTTGGGCATGAAGTGTCCAGCGAGGGGCTAGCTCCCGACCCTGTCAAGGTGCAGGCAGTGGTCGATTGGCCAGTCCCGAAAACGGCAAAGGAAATGTCGAGCTTTCTGGGGCTTAGTAACTATTTCAAGGCGTTCATTAAAGACTACGCAACCATCTGCACACCCTTGTTCAGACTCTGTAACAGGGATGTCCGATTCGAATGGTCGGAAGAATGCCAGTTGGCTTTCGATAGGCTCAAACAGTCGCTGACGAAGGCGCCCGTGCTTACGCTCCCCTCATTTGACGAAGGGGCGGGGGACTTCATACTCGAGTGCGATGCCTCAGGTACCGGTGTGGGCGCGGTGCTCCTGCAAATTACGCCGGAGGGGGAAAAGGTCATTGCCTACGGCAGTAAAAAGTTGTCAAAAGCACAGCGCAACTATTCGGCGACAAAAAGAGAGCTCCTAGCGTGCGTTTTGTTCGTCGCCCATTTCAAGCACTATCTTTTGGGCAAGAGATTCTGGCTCCGAACTGACCACGCCAGCTTGCAGTGGCTGTACAACTTCCGCAGCCCTACGGGCGTACTGGCTCGGTGGATAGAGACGCTGTCTGCCTTCGACTTTGAAATACAGTACAAGCGCGGCTCCGCCAACGGCGCAGCTGACGCTCTGAGCCGTATGCCGGCTCAGATGGCTGACGTAGCCACGCAGACCCAGCTGGACGCTCAGACCTTTCGTATTACAGACAGCCACCACTGGTCTCTCAGTTTCATCCGTGCTGAGCAGGAAGCTGACCCAGCTATATCGGAGCTGACGCAGCACGTGTCGAGGGGCGTCAAACCGCAACGCCGGGAGTTGCGACATTGCACACCGTGGCTGCGCCACTGGTCACGCCTGGTCCTGCTTCATGGGGTGCTGTTCCGCATATATCGCGCACGCCCGAACGCCGAGGATGAGTTGCAAGTTGTCTTGCCAGTGTCGCTGAAATCGTCCGTCTTAGAATCATTACATGGCGGCCCCTCGGGAGGCCATTTCGGCTCGGAGAAACTCCTGGCAGAATGTCGCCGGCGCTTTTTCTGGCTGCACATGGAGATCGATGTAAAACAGTTCTGCCGTCAATGCCGCAGGTGTGAAGGTAGAAACGCACCAGTTCCGGCTCCCAAAGCTGCGATGGGCCGTTTGCAGGCATCTGAACCGTTTGAAGTTGTAGGACTGGACATCCTCACCAACCTCCCAACTACCCCCGCAGGCAACAAACATTTGCTAGTCATTGTAGATTTCTTCACAAAATGGGCTGAGGCCTTCCCGCTGAAAGACTTGTCAGCTGCCAGTGTAGCCCAGGTTTTCGTAGACCAATTCGTGTCTCGGTTTGGGTGCCCAGTTAGAGTGCACTCAGATCAAGGGGGGTGTTTTGTGAGTGAGGTTCTGGAACTAACATGTAAGAGGTTGGGGATAGAACGATCAACGATATCAAGCGCCCATCCCAGTGGTAACGGTATCGTAGAGAGGACGAATAGGACGGTTATCTCGATGCTGGCTAAGGCGCTTGACGATGACGCTCATAACCGCTGGGACGAGCATATCCCGCTGCTTATGTTAGCGTACCGTGCCCAGGCGAGCAAAACCACCGGTTTCTCGCCGTTCAAGCTGCTGCTGGCGAGGGAGCCCAGGCTGCCGGCAGAGATCGAGCTGGAGCTGCCAGCGAGCAAGGTTAGGGTGAATAGCACCATCGAATATTTCGATCGACTTCGCGAGTCTCTACGTCAGTTTCATGCGATCGCTCGTCGCCGCGCCAACACCCGTCACAGTACAAATAAGCGCGCTTATGACCAAAAGCTAAATGAGTTTGAGTATGACGTTGGTGAGCAAGTGCTGCTTCATCGTGCGGTGGTACCCAGAGGGCAATACTACAAATTTCTGCGACCATACCGGCGCGCGGTCATCTTGGAGAAGCTGGGGCCAGTGAACTACCGCGTGCGGCTGGAGGGAGCACGCAGAGCGCTGACGGTCCATCACAACCGTCTGGCCAAGGTGTCAGAGGGCTGAGCGGCGGCCACAAGTACTCGGACAGTCGCGCCGAGGCGCGCATGGCGCTTCGATCGGAGCGCACAGTAACTGCATGGCGCGATTATCGCCTATGCAAGACTGGAGCCAGAGGGTAGCTGCTCTCCCTCACGTTCCCGTGTCACACCGCGGGCGGCCCGCCTGCCAGCCAGCCACACCGCTGCCGGCGCACTTCCCGGACCGTGGCGCGCCTAGCGGGTTTCGGCCGGCATCAGCTGTCAGCGTAAGACCTTCGACGACATTCGACGAGACGACTGGCAGAGCTTGCTGGCCGAATGGACGCATCTGTGCGACTTTTCTTCGTGCTACGGCTCGGCTCGCTCTTGGCACAACAGAGTGAGCGGAACGATTGTCTCATACCTCAGCCAACAGTGTGTGACGAGGCGGCCGGGTTCGACGACGAAACGAACATTGACGACGTTTCTGTACGAACATTGACGTTTTCACACTGCCCGCTATTGGTGTTACAAAGTGAGCTGATATGCCGTTCTTGTTACTTACAACTCACAAGACCGGCTGGTGAACTGTAGGTTATCATATTGTGTGAGTGTGTGCGTGTGGATTATGTCAAATGTGTTTGTCACCCAGTGGCCAGCAGAGTTAGGAATGCGATATGGTGTGCTAGGGTATGTAATTGTATTTGCACTGAAGTAAGCTAGGAACTGAGTGTGTAATGTTGAGGTAGGCTTACTCTTCCAAAGAAGGGTGTGGTGTAGGAGGTTCATCCTGCTGGCGAAACATTATTATGGAAAGGTGAGGCACTTTTACCAATATGGCGCGCGGTTATAATCTAGGCCAATTATTTAGTTGCGAGAATGAGGATATGGGCAGACTGGACTGGATCAGGACATGATAAGCCATGAATTGATTGATTACGTTTTCTAGAGATTTGAGAAACACGTATGATCTATGAATGTCGTTACCGCATAATGTCTTGCGCCATAGACACCTGAATTGTGCTTACTGCCGTATTGGTGACGCTGCATAAACTCACCTGAGATGAAGAACGGTAGCGTTTTATCTCATGTGCTTCTGGCACGTTCAACGCTCTCTCAAAGCTTCACTCAAGAACCGTCAGCGCAATGAAATACAACACTCGGCCCGTCTACAGATAAGTACCTACCTCGAGGAGGTCTTCACATATACATATATGTATATGAGCGTGTGTCTGATTAGTGTTTTATCATTTACTTTGCCAAAGAAGAGAAATCTTTTTGTTCTCGGAAGTTCCTAGTCTAGAGCACTTCACGGATAGGCTTTTTAGGATCCGGCCCGGCCCATATCCGGCAAGTCATATCCAGATCCGCCCATTATCCGCCTTTCTTTGAATATCAGAATCCGGCCCACCCATGGCCCGTATTGCAGCCAAACTTCCAAAAAATATCCGTAATAATCCGTTTCACCAATAACTGGTTTCACCCAAAACTGGACTAACAAATTCAATCTAAGGGACCAGACAGCCATACAAGTCTTGTGACAAGTGAGTGTCATAAAATGATGCCTATTACTTTAATCAAACCTCTGCTGCCGCTTAACACATTATGCTAATTTTTAACTTCAATGTTGAATGTTAAAATTTTGATCCGTTTTGATCCGGGTTCAACCTTCAATTCCCAAATCCGGCCCGCCCATATCCGTTCTTTTTTAACAAATTTAGAATCCAATCCTATCCGGTCCGCGGATTTATCCGTGGATAACGGATTTATCCGGCCCATGAAGTGCTCTACCCACAAAAAAAAATACATTAGCAAGACGACCCAACCAATCTTAGAGTAACGAATAGCCCGCATAATGCTACTCTATAAATATTGCTATTCCAGTCATTTGCGAGTCACCAGCACACATCAATAGGAGGTAGGAGGCCGGGTGAGCCAGGCCCATGAGCTCCCACGTAACCCAGGAACGCGGAACTCCGGCAATCAACCATTTAGCCGAGCACCGGTTTTTGCCGCCGGACCCAACTGCTAAGTAATGCTTGGCCATTTCTAAACAATACCTGCCCACTCTAAACAATCCTTGCCAAACATGGCTGTAAATTCCGGACCGGTACCGGCCCACATTGCAGTGAGAGGTAAACCTCCTGGCGCACAAAAACCTGCCCATGGGCGGCCGACGCCGGCGCCGGCACGTGCGCTGGCCGGCACGTGCCGATTTTGGACGAGCGAACCACGCCGGACTGGCGCCGCGCGGTCAACTCCGGAGGAACCGTTACTGCTGACCAGCTAAAAAGTTGCCGCCAACTAAATTCGTGTCGGGTCGAAGGGGTATTCTGATGGTCTGGAATGAAGGTGAGGCGCCACGGTGGTCTGAAATGGAACGTGCTGCGATGGAATGTTGGACTGAGTGGTCGGGTGGCAGGGAGGAGAGATGACAGCGTTAACGGTGGCGTTAATGGCTCCAGGCAGTGCATGGTTGTCCATAACGAGTTTATCCCATCCGCCGTCAGATGGAGACTAAGTGAACGGTCTAAACCAAGGTTTACACCATCCCTTCCTAAGCCAGTCTTATAAATATGCCGTTCGCTTTACGAAGAAGCTTCAGCATATCTTAGCTTAGCAATTGTCTATAACACCATACCTTTGCACCATCATCTCTATTCGCCAGTTCTCTCTTCTTTTCTCTCTCTCTCTCTCTCTCTCTCTCTCTCTCTCTCTCTCTCTCTCTCTCTCTCTCTCTCTCTCTCTCTCTCTCTCTCTCTCTCTCTCTCTCTCTCTCTCTCTCTCTCTTCCTCTCCCCATCCTCCTTCCTTTCCTTTTTCGTCACGCAAATAGATTCCAGTATAGATCCGTCTTCAACCTACACTTCCATCGCTGACGACTTCAGCGCCAGAACGGCGCGCTATCCTTCAGGGCCGCCCAAGATAAGTGGATAGCGCTATCCTGCAGGGCCGCCTGTGATAGTGGATAGCGCTATCCTGCAGGACCACCTGTGATGATTGGATAGCACCTCTATCCTTCCGCCTGTGATAGTGGATAGCGCACCTATCCTGCCGCCTGTGATCCTCGAAAGGAGCAGTGCCGGTGAGTTTTTGCCGTACACTACCCTACCCGGCACCGAGCGGCATGCAACTGGCATGGCCGGCGTGCCATGCGACAATTATGTAAATGGGAAATATCAATTAGGTGAGCGGCTTCCAGAGAACGTGGGCGAGAAGAAGAAAAAGAAGAAAAAGAAGAAGAAATGTTAGGAGGATGACGGGATGAGGATGAAAAAAAATGGAAAAAGGAGACGAAAGACAAAAAGAAAAGCAGAGGATAAGAAATCGTTTTTAACTCCAAAGTACTCAAAACCACGAGCAAATGTAGTTTCGAGCACTTTACGCAGATCTCATAGTTGGCTAATACTTCAGGGTGTTTTTCATTTATCTCACGGCTTCCCTAGACCAGAGCAGTATACCTACTGTCATGTTTCTCTGTCAGAGGCTGTACCGGTCTCGTCCTCGCTCCAATACTGACTGAGCTCAGACGTTTATTATCTCTTGGATCCGCTGATAAACTTCGCAAGGTATACAGATTGGTCCGACTTCCATCTCTTACCCTACCCCTCCCTTCCCACGCACACCGACATGTGTGTATGTGTGTGCGACCGTGCAGTTGCAGGCCTAGATGACCTTGGAAGACATATGGCCAGCCCATATGTTGACAGCTGTGGCGATGGGTGCAATGTTGACCTACACCGCGCCAAATGGATCAAAGACCAAAGTGTGGCAGAATAAGGTCGTTTTTCACACATATGGAAAATAATGAAAACGAGAAGTCTTGCAACGCACCATTTTAATGTCGCCATATAGCGTTTTGCACACGTATTTCTCGAGCAATGTCGCTGTCAGAGCAACCTGGACTGTCTTCAGCTTGAAATATTTTACTTTTAACCTTTATCCACAGAAATGACTCCTTCAAAAATTAATTTTATGGCTGTAGCCAAATATAAAGATTGCTCTCACTCAGCCCACCATTTAGAGCAAAAGCAGCTCCGTAATGTGAGAAAATTTCGTTGTCGTGTTCTCTGGGACCAAAATGGCTGCCATCCCTCCCCCTCCTCTCCCTCTCCCCAGCATCCATCATGGCCCGTCCCCTGAGTCGTGTGTCTCTCAGAGCGGCGAGCGCTGCTGGCGCCTGGCGTCTGGAGTGAGCTGACGGGGCGCCATGTCAGCCACTGAAGACAGACAGGCCCCCGAGGCGGTCCCAGGAGGAGTGGGGAGGATAGGGAGATTGGGGGAGGAGGGAGTGACAGCACAGCTGGGGATAGGAGAGAGGGGTGAGGCAGAAGGAGGCGGCAAGTAATTGTCATGTGTGAGGTGCAGCATACTGCCATATACCAGATCCGCCAGTTGCAAGCGGATTCGAGCGCCAATGGCTCTTGATATTGAGGTCTGTCAGCCACCACTCTCGTCATCTAATGATTCCATGACGTCACCTGACCTCATTATGACGTCATCGGCACCTGACCCGGCCCCGGCACCTCCCACACCACCGCGCCGCCTGCCCGCGCGTCACTTCTTATAACCCTTCTCACCAGGTTCGGTAACTGATCGACGGTAACTTTCACGAACCAATCTCGGAACAGAGGCCCTCAGGTCGGCTGTGTTCACAGTGCACAGGTCTCTAGGGCGTGCACACAAACCCTAAACGGCAGTGCACACATCCTGCTTGAGCTTCAGGTGAAAGCTGGGACAGTTTTGAGAAGTGTTTTTGTTATACATACATAGTCTGCAGAGTTGGGTCAAATTGGAGTGAGCAATTACTAAAAAGTTTTGATTGTCGATGGGGTGATGAAATGAGATGATTGTTGCTGAGCGAGGAACTACCGGACCGTCAATGAGTCACGGACCACTTCTTCTGCAATCGGTTCGTCAAATCCGGTCACATAAGAGAGTGCTAACTGTAACAGAACATGAGTTACGCTCCGCGTCACTTTGCACTACATCTGAATCTCCATGAAATCATCTTTCGCCCTCCACTCCACTTTTCATCTCTTCTCCTCGCCATTTTCACTTCCTCGCGACTGCACGAGTATGCCGCAAATCTACTGGTATGCCGGCATGATGCATAATGTGCATATGTCGCACCAGCCATAAGCCTGAAGCCATCTCATTCGGGGCCCCATTCTGCTCTCTTGCCTCAATCCCGCGTCTCAGCCTCAACACATCCACTGTCACGCATCACTGATATGTCTCACCGACGTTCTCTCGTGCCTCCATGCCTCCATGCCTCCTCTCGTGCCTCCATGATCTCGCGTGTTCGGTATTTGCTCGAGCAGAGCGAGATCTGACTAAAGCGATGCTATCATACCTACTGATCCGCCGCCGGCCTCCCGACAAGAAATCGTCCATTATTCGTGTGCCGCCTGGGAGAATTGTCCTCCTGTGGAGGGGAGAGAAAAGGAAAGGAGAGGCAGAAGGGAGGAGAGAAGATAATATAGATAGATTGGGTGGATGCTTGGTAATAGTTGAAAGTCACTTAATCTAGATTAAGTAATTTGATTTAAAAGCGAAGCAGGAAGGTGAATTTGTGATTTATCGCTTCAAAATAATTTGCAAGCATTGGATCGAAAGTTATAGACCTGACGTATACGTTTTCTCGTTTTAGAAATGACGTATACGGCAGGAATTTCCTGCTACTCCTAATGTTCGTTTGTCATGAGGCGCACCACATCCGTTCCATGATAATTAGCACTGGCTGGAAAGTGGACTGTCCCATTGTTGAGGGCTCGCCAATTGTTGAACGGGTGACGAGTTATCTTGACTTCCATTGTTGGAGGCGCATGGCTTTTTCATTGCTGGAAAGTGATGACTGATGACTATCTCCTTTCCATTGTAAAATGAGTGGCGACTTATCTTGAGTAGATAATCTGTCACCAATGTATGTATGTATATGTATGCATGTATGTGTCACCCATGTATGTCATGTATGCAAATGATTAGAATAGCATTTCGCATTCCATATTCTAAAATACAAACAAACTGTCAAAATCGAAACCCTCGTTTGTAAGAGGAAACTGCTGATTACCAGGATACAAAAAAAAAGTTAGAAAATCGACCGTTTTCACGTCATTTCAGTTCAGGGTCACCTGTTCCTAGAGCCAGACCATCCTATTTCGCCATTTCACCAGATAACTTTCCTATCAGGCGACCACTACCACTGACCCTTTAGTAACAAATAGCGAGCACCGAACAATGTGACTCGAATGAGGCGATTCAACATTTTAATTATCTCTTTGCTGAGCCGCTGAGGGAGCTGATATATGCAATCTATCCAACTATATAGTGAGTAGTAACTACTCATTTCAAACGGCTAAGTAGCGCAGAGATACTCGTCATGACAATAAGTTTATTCAGTAGCTGTCACGTAGTGGCTTGCGTGTTTTACGCTAAATCGTCCCAATCTATTCGGGGCTTTTTCGACAAGTTTTTATATGACCCACGAACAATCAACGACTTCTTTAAATAATCACATTTGGTGATGGGGAAGGAATATTGTGCTGTAATGCCTATCCAATTAGGTACGCATATTGCTCTCCATGACAGAATGACTAAAATCCTGGCGATGGCTATGTAGGGATGCAGAGACCAATCGAAGCGAAAGAGGCAATAACGGATAGGGATCCTAAGACATTTTTAAAGAGAGAAATGATGCTAGGGCTTCCGCTAGCACATTTTAACCCTCGCCCGTAAACGGCGATCTGCCACCTTCGCCCATGCAGGGGGGGGGGGTGCGACCCCCCCTGGCGTTTAAAAACGGAGCGTCGTAGAGCTTAGCGGAAAAGACCAACGGATTGCTCTCGCCGAGATCTCGCGATTGGGGGTATATTTTTTGGTCCTAGGTCAACATTTGACCTACTTTTGACCGGTCAAAGGTCAAATTTTCGGAAAAATAGACTTTTTCAAATTTTCCGCGGCGATTGCGGCAAAACGGTGGAAGATATCGACTTGAAACCTTCACTATCGTGTTCCTTGATCAATTCTCTATCGTTTGGTATGTATTTCGTTTCCCTAGCTCTAAAAATGGCGCGTTGGGAGCGCCGGAAGTCGGCAAGGTCACAGTCGGCGGCAGAAATTCGAAAAATCAAAATTTAAATTTTTGAAATCTGATTGTATTTTTGGATTTGGGATGTCCATTTGCTCCCTATAGAAGCTAATATTGCTGCATATTCCCATTGAGGTGACAAGAATTAGCAAGATAGTGGTTCGGGCGCTTTTCAAAAATAGTACCGGACGCTGTTCCTCTTGTGACGTCATAGCTCCGTGACCTGACCTGACCCGGTCAAGTTTCTTATACCATATGATAGCCAATACTTGCTCCAACATGCATGGGAAGTTTCATCACGATCCATCAACCGATGTCCGTACCACCGGCAGGAAAACTCGGGCGTTGGCACTCAGTTTGTGAAAATCCGGCCGGAGGCTGTTCCCTTTGTGACGTCATAACTCCGTGACCTGACATGACCCGGTCAAATTTTTTTATCCAAAGATGCGCAAGGCTTGCCCCATAAGGTACCCAAAATTTGGCGGTGCTGCGCGCCGCCGTTTCTGCACTATTTCCGAAAAACCTCAGGGGGGGGTTGCACCAACCCCCCCTACATGGGCGAGGGTTAAATCGTTATCATTTAGTCCATCGAACCTTCCTTCTTTGTGCTAATTCAATGGATCAAAATACAACGGTGGTAGCTCGATAAAGTTCGCAAGTTCGTGTGACCAAAATTGGACATCATAAAAAGTTAAGCTTCCGTCTCACCTACTTATCAATATGAAAGCACCTTTCCTTTAAATAATTGTATAACGACTTATTTTCCCACAGACATTTATATTTTTGAGCCAAAAAGATCTTCAATAATTCCCATTTTCCATAGGCCTGTACACATTCAGCTGTTGTGCTGTTGTCAGCTGAAATAGGCTCCGCCCACCGCTTCTGGCTGACGGAACTGTATACATTTGGCTGATGAGAAATGTCAGCACTGGCTGACTGTTCACAAATATGGCGTTGTAAACAAATATTTCGTCTCATCTTCATGTTCTTTATTAATACAATACTTAAGCAGTTAGATATATTATCAAAATATTTACTGACAATGTGCGAAAGTAATAAGTATTTTTCTTGTATCGACAATTAATTATGAAACCAAATATATGTGAATAGCGCCAACATGGTGTCCAAATTTCATTTATCTGCAGTGCTCAATAAAAATCTGGCACGTGATTTGCTTTCATGCGCCACTACCAGTGTCTAAATGCGTCATTTATGGCTTTTGCTGACGGCTCGGCATCTCTGCACTTGCTTTCTCGTAGCAGCACAGCCCGTCAGCCCATGCTGCCGGCAGCAGAGAGGTGACGTCATGTTGCATGTGCAACATAACGTCATCAATTTTTCAGCCAATAGTGTGATAATAGTGTGAGTGATTTTCGGCTGACAACAGCACAGCAGCTTAATGTGTACAGGCCTCTAGATAGGAACAGTGAGAATACCTACATTTCTCACTTATCACTTCTCCCTTTTCAATATCATAATTTTCATTTAATCGTACTTTTAGACATTTCCACTTGACCTAAACTCGTTCATACCACTCCCCTATTGAAGGATTGGCACGACTGTAGCCAAAAGCTCTCCCCTTGGTTCGCAGCGCCGTCCTCTTCAGCCTGTTTACACCAATGACCGGCATCCGTTCACACCTGTGCACAGCATCCGTTCACACCTGTGCACGGTGATAACCGACCGGTGGCGCGTGACACCGACCCTATCAGCACCTGCACTGACCTTGTCACCCGGTCAGCAAGGTCAGATGCCATAGAAACACCCCAGCGACCCCTGACGTCTCTGCTCGTCCTAACATCCCGGTCAGCGTGGCACGATACCCCGGCCCTCCGTCCCAGTCCTTCGCAGAGTCCTACCTCGGGCGTGTCCCTGTGTCGCTCGCCGTTCGGAGTCACCCACGGCTCCTCGGTGTAGTTGGGATGCCACATCCTGTCGTCAGACACGACGCACTCAGCACGCGCTCGACTCGATTCCACTGCACGTGCTCCGATTGCCCTCAGAAGCGACTTTTTCGCGCGCGCGGCCGCTGCTTCGGTGCGCGCCGGGGACGCGTCCTTCCTCGTCGGCCACTTCTTGCGTCTGCACAGCTTTCCGTGGCAAAGACTCGCGGGGTCACGCGCGCACACCGCCGGCCAAAAGCCGGCTTTTTGCGAGACGTTTTTGCGCGTGCGCTTTTTGCGCGGCCATGTTTATGGCGAGGAGGTGGCGCCTCTGGCGGCGACTGTGCGAAACAGCGACCTGCGAGCCCGCGGGCGGCCTGGCCGGCCGGGTTTGCCACCCCGAATGTTGCCGGCGGCCTGACCTGCGTCACTGTGTGTGCATATCGATCGGAGGCGCGTCGTGCGCGTTGGTGTAGGTCAGCCGCCGGGCGGCCTCGCATCGGTCTGGAGCCGCGGCGGCGGCGGCGGCGGTGGTACGCCAAAAAACATGGCGGCGCAAAAAAATTTGGTCGTCCTTGGCGGTGCGTCTGCTCGAGGAGCGATGACCCCAGTGTCGGGAGTCTGGCCACCGACTCCGCCCTCAGGAACGCCGCCATCGCCGCCGTCCGCGAACGGCTTATATGGGCTGATGGAGTTGGCGGACAGGCATTCCGAGACGCCGTCGACTCAATAGCTCCTGTCAGGCGATAGGCTGAGGCGCCAGACGAATGGCAGCCGACTTTTCTTACAGGGAATAACGTCTGGCTGCTTGTCTTGCCCAGATGAGCTTTCTTTTAACGTTACCAAGATAAGGAACTAAATGTTTGGTTTGTCCTGAAAATTAATGTTTCATTACATTATTTCATGTCTTTACACGTTGCATAACATTCTGCTGTTTCAATTATGTCTTTAGTTTAGTGGACACGCCCTGTCATTTTTAACTCAAACAACCTCGATATCACAATTCCTTTGTACGTTTTTGTGTTGAAGGATGACCTGTTCGGTCATTCTTTATTCTCTCTACAACCGTCTAGCCTTACGCAGTTCGAGGAATGGTAATAAATGAAGAGATGGTTATCCTGATGATTGAAAAAAATCGTTTTGTACAAATGTTCTCTCATTCATGCCCCTTCCTCATTCTTTCCCCATCCCTTACATCATACACGCCCTTCCTTCCTGCATTCCCGCACCTTCTTTCCCCTCCGTTTTTATGTGCACCCCTCGTGCACCCCTCCCTGTCGACCCCCACTGCCTGTTTCGCGGCCGGGCAGTTTTGCGGCCGCGCACTGTGGCCGATTTCTCGCGGACGCCGAACCGGCAGCCTGGGCGGTTCGCTGGCGTTTTTGCGCTAACGTCACGGCGCCTGTGACCGCCACAGGACCTCCAGTGGTGCACCTGTTACAGACCAGGGCCGTTCACCCCAGCGGCGGCCGCCTCGCGAAAGGAGCGGCATGTTTCGCACCGGGTGGGAAAGAGGAGGTGTAAATGCAGGTGGTAACGGAGGGAGAAGTGGCCTGTTGTCGGCGGTCGCGTAAGGCTTCCAGAGCGATTATGAGAGCTAGCGAAACATGGCAATATGATCTAGCATCAGTTCGGCGCTCTTTTCATGTAAAAAAGAACCTATCTATAAATCATGAAACAGCAGTCCTCCCCTAAGCACTTACTTAATGAGTTCTTATAACATTGACCTACCCATATGAATTCGTGTTAGGGGAGGGATCGTGAAGCTCGGTGGCAAAAACCGCTCAGTATTCGTTTGGCATGCTCTTTGGACTGTTAACCACGACATAACACTTATCAAGGGGCGGATGACATGACGACTTATCCCAGGCCCAGGGTAAGCAGATAAAGAATCAACTATCACAAAAACCATGTTACTGGTGCATTTATCTGATGATCTGACCTAATCCAAAGGCAGTTGACAGGATCAAATCGAATCGGTCTGACCCAACTCATACTGCTTACGCTAATATCCCTGATGTAATGAATTATTGACGATTAATGTTTTTTTGCTCGTTGCATTAGAAATCAATCCAACAGTTTTATTTATTTATTGGTCTATTTCTTTTTCATACTCGTATTCAAGAATGCAACTTTCGCAGATGTGATTCCATCCGAACATGTCGCCTATACTCTCCTCCAACGCGTCCCAAGCCAATCCTGATCCTGAATCCATCCGTCTCCCTCTCTGCCTCCTGGATCCTGAATCCATCCGTCTCCCTCGCTGCCTCCTCGATCCGTCGCCGCCGCCGCGGCCCACCGCTCTCCCGGCGACGGCCGCTCCTGGCAGTCCGTTTTTGCGAGACGCCGCCGTCGGCTACACGGCACCAGATTATAAATAGCGGCTCGTCGCGACGCGCCCGGCCGAAACGCGGCAATTTCGCCGCAAAACTGGCAACTGCGGCGCACCCGGTGGTGCCAGGATGGCGCACATGAGCGCCGGGTTCGCCGTTTGCGGCTCATAAAGGATAATGAGCTGCTAGTCGTCTTGGTGCTGCCTGCTGCGAGAGCAGTCAGCCAGGTAGTCGGCTACAGCGTTATGTATTTTTCGGGTCATATTTAGGGATTGGATGCTTTGTCTTACTATTAATGTAGAAATCGGGAGACATATTATTCTGTTAGGTTTTTAGGACCAGGACATTTAGACACTATCAGAAGGCATTTTGAATGACACTTACGAGAGTATCTTCTTTCGACGGTTTACAGGAGTCTTACAGCATTAGTGCACACATAATAAATCCAATAAAACGCAAAGGCAGAATCATAACCAGTAGCGGCGGAACACCCTCAAGCAAGGGGGGCACAGCCGACTTTTGGTCCCATTCTGTCCATGCAACGCCCATAGGGCTAATGTTAAAATGCCAAAATCAAAGGAGGGCACGGTGCCCCGTTGCCCTCCCCGTTCCGCCACCTATGAATTCATAACAGAAGTGTACCCAGAACGGCATTTCTAAACAAATACACTATGTTCCCCTGTTGAGCGTCACAGCCACCTTGTAGGGTTGAAATGACAAATTTATCTTGACAAGAGCACATATATCTATGAAACAACTGCATTATGAAATGCTCGATTGTGACAGATACTGTATCTCTGTATCAGTCACCAACAAAGCTTGGTAAAATTTGCACACAATATACACAGAAGGTTAGCTCTAATGCGGCGTGTCGTTTACACATTCAGCGTCAAGAACAGAAATCTAGGTCAGCCTTTTTCCTTTGCGTTGATTATTGACCAAAGCAGACTTTGAGTGGTTTTTCGCCTTGCAGAGCTACGTTTTTATCAGCGCGGTCTTTTTGTCGTGCCGATAACGCCTGTCCTAGTTTGGCAGGAAAAACGTCAGAGTGACGTCACCAAATGACCAGCTGTTTCCATCTGGCGAACAGGGCTCCCGGGAGAGGAGGGTGCGCCCGGTCGGTGACATGCGCCCCGTCAGCCTTTCAACACTCGTTTCGACGTATGATCTTTATTCACCCAGCCCAGGGCATTCAGTCGTAATGTTATATGCAATTCAGGTGATTTGATGCAATTTTCATGTGGGCATTTTTAATTATTTTCAAACATTTTAAATCAAAGAGCGGTTCCTTCACAGTCCCGCGGTCGCTACAGAGGACGACCGCAGCGCGCGGCGTCGCTGCGCGGCGGCCGGAGCCATTTTTTAGGTGGGTAGGCTGTGCCGCAGCGCTCTCGTGTCGTGCGGCACAGTCTAGGCACAGCTGGGCAGGCGGCAAATGGCAGGCGCGGAAAAAAGACAGGGCGCTGTGAGACGCCTACGAGTTGAAGCAGCATGAATGCCGTCGCGGCGAGGCATCTGGTCGAATCGATAGCTTGTCTCTATTTGATATTTCCTTGGCTGGCTTGCATATAGGAGTCACTAGGAACCTACCTAATGCACTGAAACGTGTATTTGCTGCTGAATATTGAAATCATGCATTAGGTAATGGCACAATAGACGATTCGAATGTAATTGTCTTCAACTCTCTCTCTCTCTCTCTCTCTCTCTCTCTCTCTCTCTCTCTCTCTCTCTCTCTCTCTCTCTCTCTCTCTCTCTCTCTCTCTCTCTCTCTCTCTCTCTCTCTCTCTCTCTCTCTCTCTCTCTCTCTCTCTCTCTCTCTCTCTCTCTCTCTCTCTCTCTCTCTCTCTCTCTCTCTCTCTCTCTCTCTCTCTCTCTCTCTCTCTCTCTCTCTCTCTCTCTCTCTCTCTCTCTCTCTCTCTCTCTCTCTCTCTCTCTCTCTCTCTCTCTCTCTCTCTCTCTCTCTTACACACATTCTCCTGCTTCTTGCTGGTATGAATAATTAATAAAAAAATAATTGGTTGTAATTTCATTTTGCCTTTTGCTCATAGTATTTCATTCATAGGCCACAATAATCCGTTGCTTAGTAAGAAATAAATCAAACTGTCATTTATCGAGCTTTTACGAGAGCCATTTATTGTTTCCCGTCACCCCTGTAGAAGGTCCCAAAAAACCTACATTTAATAGATATCAGCTCTGTAAATACCACTGCGGAGGCCCGGGCAAGGCCCGCCGCCCGCCCACCGGCTCCGCGGCGCATTTGAGGCGCGTATTGATCCGGCCAGTCTCCGGCGCCGCCGCCCGGCACAGACCTCATTGGCCGGCCGGACGCGATGCCAGAGAGTGTATTTTTTCCGGCGGCCGGATCGCCCGCCGATTGGCCAGCAAGACGGTGACGCTCGAAGGTGGGCGGGGCGTCCGGGGAAAATCGTTGGCCGACGGCCGACGTCCGTTAGGCCAGGCTAGAGTGGGTGGATTTTTTAGAGCTGCTCCGCCAATCGTGAAGTTTGCCCGACGGGAGAAAAATGGCGGAGATTCATGGCATGGCACGATGGCCAGCCATGGCCGACTATTTTGGTTTCATGAGCAGAAAGGCTGCATTGTATCATTGAACAGCTTGGATAGAGTTACAATGCTGGTGGGTGGTGGCTATCTTTCCACGAATGCAGAACATACAAACGTATCGATATCATGAATGTTTACAGAGTACCTAGTTATGTCAGATCAAATCGGAAGCACGATCCTTTCTGAGCAAAATGAGTACCTATTGGTATAATTATTCATGTTTCGAGTGCACGATGACAACTAAGGTGCACAGATAAGCACGGGACCAAAATATTACGAAAGGAGCTTTTGGTAACTCTTCGTGTTTGAGCCACCTACGAATTACTGGGTTATACGGTAAGAAATGAAGAAAAAGCGTAGCATGGCAAAGTTTCTGCCCCGTTTATATAAGTACCTGATTCATTTGTCAATTGTTGCTGAGGCCCATTCATTCTCTTTCCTCCAACAAAACGTGCAGAATCGATGATGTAATCTATTTCTGGCAGGTCTTTACTGTTCAGTGTTCAGTACGTTATCACTTTTTGCGCCCGATGCGAAACATCAGTAATTGCTCCGGTGATCGCTGTTCTTACTGAAATACAGCTGAATGTACCGTAGCAATATTACCAAACGCGTTATAAAGTAAAAGCGGCAGAGTCCCTTCGTTCCATCACCTCAAACAGAAAGATATTACGGCACACGATCTAACCACGCTCTCCGTTGTGCTATTATGACGGAATTTTCAGCGGCGGAAAATATGACTTACACACCCAGTCAGTGACCTCGATCTGGCGCACTTTTTGCAGAGGTTTCTTGCTGCCGTTTTTTAGCCGGTGAAGGTTTTTGCTGTCGAGGCCATCGACCCCAGTGTCAGGAGGCGTGGAGGACAGGGGGCGGGGGAGGGGAGGGGGCGGGGTGCGGTTCTTTGGCCGATGGCCCAGGAGCGGCACAAAGAACGCCCGTCATGATGACCTACATCATACCTGCATGGCATGGCGATGGAGGAAGCTAACTAATAGGATATTGCTTGATGTTTATCAGGCGGATACATTCAGCATGATCGTGTCTTAAGACGCTCGCAGTATTGCATCATCTTCTAACCAGCGATGTTAAACGGTCATTCCAGAGAAGTTAGTTTTTTTGCATTGACCAGAGATATTTAAAAGCATGTTTGAAGGGTAATATTCATGCTCATAATGAGCGTTCAATTTTTAGCTTATCATTATACTCTGATCATCTAGCCAACGAGCAACCAAAGCAACATGCAGGGCAATGTTATAGGAAGATAAGCGAAAGCAGTAATAAGGTGCGCAGCACATCATTAAGCCTTCCTGGAATAGCCAATAGCCATGTTATATGCTCATTCGCCAGTTGTATTTTAAATTTGATTATTAAAAAAGATCCGTGTCCTGGTAAAGAAACTGAGGGTCTTGTGCTCTTAAATATATCCGGAGAAATGAAGATTTCAAAAAGGTATTATTAAATTTCATACTCAGGTTATCATTCTGTTCCTGTAGTTAATTGTTGTGCTTGCCGTGCCTCTTTCCGTTTTCGGCTACATGCAGGGGTCTCTGACAAAAAATGCAGACGAGGTCTAATTTAGCCCTCTTTCAACCGCAGACCGTGTTAATTACTATTACAAGCTGCATAATTATTTCAGAAATAGTTATAATGATATCTATATAAAAATGAGTTTCAAATATCCTAAGCTATGTAGACAGCCGATCAAAAGAAAAAAAACTTCTTGCAAATAGCAAGTGACGAATGCTGATGTGGAGTGCAGAGCTAAGGAACGGCATTACAGTTCAGTTAGTAACCTTCTTTTCAGCACCAGTAAGCTATTGTCATATAACGACGGGATTTGTATTGCCATCGGCCTTCGCCACGCAGACGCATAACTGAATACTTGAACGCCTGCAGTGATACTGCGCCGCAATGGTCACTATTTTCATCTTTCGCCGCTAGATGGCAGGAGCAAAGTGCCTGCATCTATGCTGTGCCGCAATGACAAAGGTGTCTTCATCTTCTACCGCTAGATGGCAGTGGCGGAGCGCCTGCAGCTATGCTGTGCCGCAGTACTTTTTATACTAAGAATGACCGCGCGTACAGAGCTTATGGCTATATGGAAGCCTGTGGACCGCGGTTACGAAACCGTTGTTCATGTTCAACGTAATGTCAATTATCTCTTACGCCATACCCTTAGGTTCGCTTTGTGAAAATTATAAGCGCTGCGCGACATACATAACTATCCCCTGATGCATCCTTCCTTTGATCATCAGTGCCATATGCTCAATATACACCACTTGATTGCGCATAAAAACCACAGTGCAGCCAGCAGCCACAATGTGTGTTTCTGCGCGGCCCGTGCCGAGCTGCAGCTGTGTGCCCCGCTGGTGGCGAGCCGCGGCTGGCTTCGGCAGTTCTCGCCGGCCTCGCCAGCTCGCGCCGGCCAGCCACTGTATTGATCCGAGCTTTTTTTGCTGCGTGCAAAAACCGCATGGCGCGAAGAAGCTAGAGAATCAATACCGTTGCAAAAACGAGAAGGAGGGATGGCAGCGTGGTCTCGAAGGAGGATTATTTGCGAATGTAGGTCAGAAGACGGAATAGAACGGCGAACACATACGGCACAAGGTCATTATAGGCACATTGCGCGCTTCAGCGGCGTCTGGCGTAAATTGGGCCTTTGTTCGTGCGCACTGTTGTGACGGGCTTTGATATCTGTGGTTGCAACGCAAGGAGCTGGCAAGTTGGCATCCTTGCAAGGTTGAACAATCATTAGTTTTGAAAAGCCAACACACTCAATGAAGTGATGACGGCATTTATTAGCCATTATGACTATGTTATGCCTGCTTGAAGTGATTATCCTCTGTTAAAGCAATAATTACTAGCTTTCTTATCTACCCGGTGACTATCATAATCAGGCACATTCGAAACTAAATAATCAATCGACATTGTTTTCATTAAATCGCCTAGAAAGATAATTAATTTATTGATCGCCACAGCTCAGATGGAAGAGAGCCGGGTCGCTGAGCCACTTTGCACTGAGAGAGGCTAGTCAGAGCTGCCGCGGTGCTCGCTGATTCCGTCCGACGGGGACGGTCTGTGTTCACTGTGACAGTGGTCACTGCAGCCAATTCGGCTCCTTTTCACAGCGCAGGCCACTCTATATGAAGTAAAGTAGTGTGGGGTTTGTCCAGCAGAAACGTTAACCTTCGCCCTAGTGGGGGGCATATGTTACCACCCTGTCGCGTTTTTTGCGTGTGAATAAAAAACCGCGGGGGTAGCTTTTGGTACATCAATTTTGGACAATGTGTGAAATTTTTGACCCCAGGTCATGTCAGGTCAGGTCACCAGGTCAAGTTAACTGACCAAGCCTAAAAAAAGTTTGCAATCATGTCCAGCCTGCAGTGTTTGTCAGAAAGGTTTGAAACTTGGTGGATTGCATGCTGTTATGGGCGCCTACAATTTGTATATCTCTGATTTTTTATATCCGTGACCTAAGGTCAGGTCAGTGGCGTGACCTTTGCATTACAAGTCAATGGAGAAAAATGAAAATGCCTCTAGATCCGTGTGTACGCATCGGAACAGTCCAAATATTTCAGAATCACAATAATTTAGTCCACTCGTGATGACCAAGGTGTCATTTTTGCTGATAGCCTCTAGACAGGTCATCCGAGGTCACTTGAGGCTACAAACAGTTTTTTGCCAATAACTCGCGATTGGAAAGAGATAGAACGCTGGGGATGGTCTCATTGTGTTTGTCTTGCTGAGACGCATCGACTGATATGCAACATGACCTTTTCCGGTAAGGTCATGACCTTGACCTGAGGTCAAATTTTCAAGTTGACCTTTCAAGGTCAAATTATAGTTCATTCGACGCGTCTCGGCGAGGGGAACACGATTCTGGCAATAGAAATGTCGTGGCTTTTTGTAGTCGAAAGTGATTGTCGAAAAACACTTTTCGTAAAAACAGCTATTTTTGGAGTTTTTGCCCTCTGGAGGCTAAACCGTTGACCTGAGGTCAATATTGATAATGACCTTTTTAAAAGAAGAGTTCAAAAGCTATCGATTGCTCTTCAATGCGTTTTTCTAGCTACCACAGTTCCTGAGATAGCGGCATGTTTTCTGAAAAATATAATGACAATTGGCAAATTTTGACCTTTGATGACCTCTGGTGACCCCAATATTGCTCTAAGGTGAAAAATGACTGAAATACTTTCAAACGTACGCATTGAGAGCTATCGACTGCTTTTTACCGCGTCTTTCTAGCCCTCTTAGTTTTTTGAGTTAGAGGTGGGTGGTAACATATGCCCCCCCCCCCCCCCACTAGGGCGAAGTTGGCTGAGACCGCCACTGGGGCGCGGGTTAACATCGTTTATCCACTAATGCAGTGATGTATTCTGTTTCAGGCTACCACTGGGCATCATTGGCAGGCGCCATGATCGGCGCGGTCCACCAGCATTCTGCGCGACACGCCCGCCTGCTTGACTACCATATGTATGTGGAGACTCTATTCATAATGCTTGTCTACATGATTACTATCAATGGAACCCCAGCCGGCCTATCCGCCTAACTTCTATCTGGGTAACGCCCGTCGGGTCGGATGAAAGGCCTAATTAGCCCGGATTGACTGAATGGTGACGATACTTGCATAAATAGGCGACAAGCTTGAGTTGAGTGTGGGTGGTTCACTGGTATCATTGGCGTGTGGGTGGTGAATGAAGTGACACCAAACTTATGAGTGTGGTGATGTCATAGGGATTAGTAGCGTGGAATATTGTCATGGGTGTGTGTTGGAGTGGAGTAGTATCATAAGCTTTGAGCATGGGTGAACCAGTATGCCACAGGTAATGAAGAATGGGTAGCGATGAATGCACTGGATGGATAAATCGTAAGCTTTTTCGTCTGTCTGCAAATCGTAGTGATCATCCGCTGCAACCCATCCGCCTCTAGCCCGCGCCGTTTGCGCTCCGGCAGAGCCCGCCCAATGAAAGCAGACCACTGTCGACGGTGTGTGAGCGGTCGCGGCGGGTCGGTAGTGTCACCTTACTGAGCACACACCATCGAACTGGAGTCAGCGGAGATCGCGGCGTCGAGCGGCTCCAGAGTTAGTGACCAGCGCGGCGCCGAGCGGCTCCAGAGCGTGAGCTCAGGTCAGCTATGGCTGAGGGATTTGGGGAATGCAGCCAACTTAGATTCGATGTGTCGCGGATATCTAGAATCTCAATTTACCTTTTTTTGGAAAATAAAAAAGAAAAATGCTAGATTTAGGAGTCAGCAACTGAACGGGATCGCTCATCTACCAGATTGTTCTAGTCCTTCAGTATTTATTCACGGCGATGAAAATGGAAAATAGTGTTGCCGGTATACCGTATTTGCTGCGCAGAATGGTGTTGCATGTATGTAGCGTACTGCGTGACTGAATATTCAATATTGTTTACGGATCGGTACATGTCATATTGCTGATTGGATTGGTGGAAAGGTCAGCCACTGTAATGACTACTAACAACATTGCCAAGTGTCATTTGATATGTGTACCAAGCGTACCAAAAAGTACAAACTGCTCTCAGGGAAATATAACAGAGCCAATGTGTTTGTGTTTCCTATCCAGATGCGATGTTTTGATGGGAGTACATAAGGGGCGTTTAGCCTTTGGAAAACATTCCTGCTCACGTCCTACAGTTCTCCCTGACCTGTCTGGCTCTCACTCTACCCAGACTAGACTTCAACGCACGTCACCTGATACAACTGAAGGATGATACGAGCATCCCGTATTCCTACGACCTTGATATGATGCAGGAATCGGAATACCATTGGATACTTGATCTGAGGTACTTCACGCGAAAAACGCGGAAGCTGATAACGTCAGATAAATGTTTGTGGGTATTTCATTATTACTTATCTCACTGTGCGGGCAGATATTTCATTACCGAAAATATGCCTAGTTTTCGTAATTCCAGTGGGAGCTCGGTCTAAGTTTCATCAACAACATGCCATAGAACAGTGCAATATGATTATCTGCATCAGACACACAACAGAACAGACGACCTCAATAACATTGTAATGCCTTTCACAGAAAGACGAGCGAAACGCTCGTTTAGCCAACGCCCACTTTTCAATAAAACAAACCACACCCCATCCCAACACTTTCGCAGACGGCACTGCTACCTCCCCTATGACTCCCGTCTGTTTGGCTCACCTGTTTGTGGTTATACTCTGTTGGAAACTGCATACAATCGCTGTAGCATCCCGTCTCCGTCTTGATCGGTCCCGGCGGCATGCCAGACGAAAACTGCTGTACACTCTCCCGGTACCACGGGTACATGGTGACGGTACAGGCGGGTGTACTGGTACAAGGCGAGAGATCGGACGCAGTCCAGTGGCCAACGTGGAGCCGGCTTGATAGTCTGATGCGCGGAGATTTGGTCTGATGCTTGCGGTCGATGAAGTGATGTGTAGGATTCTAGTTTTTCTTCGGTTTCTCCCGAATGCTAATTTTCCTAGTTGATCTGGTTTTAGACGAAGTCGTTTCGGTTTCGACAATCGCCTTTACTGTGTTCTGTTTTCAGGAAAGCTTGGCACTTGACACTTCGAGGTCTTCAAATATCCTTCAGAAACATAAAAAGCAATATGCAAAAGAAAATACGGCTTAGTGTGAAAGTCCTACATACACTAAATTAACAAAACTTTAATTTTTCACCGTAACCAACTTCAGCCGTCGATCACAGTTCCCACTTAGAGTTGTCCTCAGCGGCACGACGCATGTCCAACTTTCACAAACGATAAAACCCACGACCGATCGGTCATCCGAGCTGTCTGGTCCACAGTCTCCCGTGACACGGTGTCCTGGCACTATCAGATGAGGCAATCTTGCCGCTCGTCCGGGAAGGTTTGTTGCCGGGGCGAGCCTTCCAGAGGCACCCGTAGATGCCGGTCAGGGCTCGATGGCTCGTCTGAAGACGTCCGTTTGATGAGACGCGACGGACTTGCAAGAGATCCTTTCCAGGAAGCTGCAAGAGATGGTTATGTAATAAAATTGTACGAGTCTTGAGACGGAAACATTAAAAATGTAATAAAACTCTAGCTCATTTAGGAACGTCAACGTCCAAGCGACTACACAGTAAACTGCATCAGGGATAGGTAATTATTGAGTGAAAAACGGAGTTACTGAGACTGAATAACAAACCAAGCACCTACGTGTAACCTAACTATCAGCTGAGAGTCATTGGATTGGATAGCTTTTCAATTAAAAAAAAATCAGAGGGATAGGTATACTTTATTAATTCGGAACTAAGGAACATTGGCAAATCCGATGTAAAGCCATAAAACATAGTATTCTTATCAGCACTCGAATACCTACATATTCCTACAGTCGATAATAGATGAAAAGTATTAGATGAAGTCCAAAGACCAAAATGAGACAAGAGTTTAATTTTACAAAAAGAAATGCATCCTCTAATTGCGAATAGTTCTGTTATTTCCTTTTACGGTACAAAACAATGAAACTCATGCTTAGATATTACTAACAGCGGCAACAGACACCAAAGGACCGAGCCTCATCAATATAGAGCACAGACACAATCGTACAGCCGACATCACCGTGCCACCTAATCTGCATATCTGCCCAGCACACCTCAGTCGCGCTGGTGTTACCCACCCACCCAGCACCGCAGTCTCCCTGACTACCCATGGCACAGCCGTCCGGCGTCCACCCCAGTTCTCACACCCGCACCCCGTTCCCACCCCTCCCCTCCCCCTTCCTATCGCGGCCGCGACTCGTCCCGCGCAAAAAGACCCGCCAAAAACCCACCTCGCTTCCTCGTAGACCGCCTCTCGCGGGCGCGGCCGCCTCTCCTTTGAAATCGTCGCCGATTTCAGAGAACCGGCCAGCGCTCGACGCAGCCGCCGCGTCGTCCACGACGCAGCCGCTCCGACGGCCGAAGGGAGGGGACGGAAGGGGCGAGACGGGGACGGAGGGCCGCGGGGCGGCACAGTGGGTCACTGTTCTATTGGCTCTGTTGAAGAATGTGAGCTAAGCAATAAGCATAGGTCGGATAAAATGGAGATGATCAATTTGCGGCATACAAATTGGTCGGGAATGGAGCACCAGCTTCCAGGCTTCTATAGAAAAGGGATAGTCGATACAAAAAAGTGGCAACGGCAGGTTTTCCCTAGCTTATCTGACAAGGTCAACCATCTGGCCGTGGCGGGACGGAAGACTGGCTGTGCGGGCCGCTAGTCGACCTGAGTGACCTTGGTCCGCTGCCCGAGGGCATTATCGACCGCCGACCCACTCAAACCCTGTCTAGCTGGCTCAAAGTAGCTGGGTAACTCAAAATCTGTCAGGTCAAACAAGCCTGCTCGAGTTCCTGGATGGGAACCTAGCTGGCTTTATTAACCTAGAGAAGTGGATGTTTTACCTGGAGGGCCCTCGCATTTGACACCAGTCGAGTCGACCTAACGCACCTGAGCTTAGTCTGCCTGCGTGCCCTCTGGCCGGCTGGCGGGTCGGCAAGCTGGCAGATTTCAGGTCCTAAACTGAGAATCGCTGGATACAAATCAAGCCTGGCAGGATTCCCTCCCACAGAGAGAAGCATATAAATGAGCCTCATTGCATCGGAACCCAGTAGCACAGCCAGGCACTCTCCTGCGTGACACCGGCGAGGCCATCATTGTCGGGCGACCAGCCAGTAGAAGATATTTACGTACTGAAGTGCCGCTACCTCGGGATTCGGGAGTTAACAACTTCCGACGAATACGATAATTGGGAGGGAAATGACAAATGTTGCGCATTGAACGCTTGTTACCCGGTGACAGCACTGCGTTGAGGGCAGAACTTGTTATGCATCTGAGCTTAACCATCACTTGGGGAATATTCGGACAAGCCGCATAACTGAAAGTCAAGCATCGAGTGTGCAAACCGAACATCCCACCCAGAGTAATCAACCGCGCAATATCCTTCCTTCCTTCCTCCTTTTTAGTCACTGCCAGCGTAGGCCGGGTCTCGTGGGAATCGGCTCCTCTCCACCAGGAAGCTCCGGATGGTTCCGATCTCCTAACTTTCGTTCTCACCTCCCTTCATTCTATCAAGCTCTCATTTTCTCACACTCGTCTTTATCGCTACGGCTGCTTCCAAAACACGCTTCAATTGCAGCCGAGCCCGTGCCATAAACCGCTCAGCAAAAACCCTACAATCCACGTCTCAGCACCAGTTTATTACACACCAGTCGGCGGACACAGCTCACAATATACAGCGCCGCGGCCTCAATCCAACGCGATCAACAAAACCAACACGGTATGGCCCCGCTGTGGACACTGTCAGCGGCCGTACCGAGTACAGAGTACCGCAGGCAGCGGTACACAGTACCAAGGGTACGCAGTACAATGGTACACAGTACACTAGTACTCAGACACAGAGTCTGGTACGACCACTCGCGTGGCGGTCTTACCTACCCCGGCTGAGCAGCGCACACACACATACAAGCAGAAATACAGCCCACCGCGGCCCGGCACTTCGGTAGAGAGATCGTCACATGCGGCCTTTGGCGACTGTCCTCCACAAGTACAGCACATTTTACAGTGTTCGCGTCTCTCTTGTCACGCTACAGTAGCGTCCGTCCAGATTTGTCGCTCACACAAAACTCCAGTCATCATCACAGGTAGGTTTTGTAAGCATGAGTCTCCTGTTGCGAAAATCACCATCAGACAGGGAAGGCAGTCGACTGTCATGCCTCCGTGTTGAGTGACGAGCATTGTGACGGACGAATATCATGGTGGACGAAGTCGGACGAGCAGAGTCGAGTGAATATCCGAACTGCTTTGGCTTGGTCTAGGCATGACCCGATACTAGACGTCTTCGGGAAACATCGATGTCTCTTCATGTCACGAGCTCACGAGGCCAGTTCCTGCGGCACACGGGTTATCATCGTGAACAACTTACTCTTGTCACCCTAAGAAAAGCGATATGACTAAAGAAACATAAAATAAGAACGCTGTAATAAACAACCTGCAGCCCCCCTACACACAACTTGGCAAATACAAAGTGCACAAAAGCGCGTGACATCACAAGCGAAACGTCACCACATCCCAGCTTTTATCAAAAACAAAGGCGGCGATAATTTCGCCGTCTAAGTGTGGCGATTCCGTATCAATTCTTCCCCACTTTTACTCGGGTGAATACCGTTCGTTTCTGGTCGGCCTCTCTGCCGTCTGGTCAGCCACCGACCCCGGACGCAGGCTCCTCGGCAGCCGGCAGGCCACTCAACCTGTCTCTAAAACCGGACCACTCAACGGAAGACTTTTTGCCCGAGATAAATGTCAAGAGTCGTTTAAAGACGGGACAGAAGCCGCCCAAGTGGCCAGTGGTGCATGATTTCATCTTACCACTTAGAGAAATAAGTATACATTGTTATAAAGTGTTGCGGAGAAGGCCTCGCATTTTCCCAAGGTGAGCTGGTTGCAATTTTGCGATTAGCAATCTGATGACGAGGGTTGAGGCTTACGTTCTAACTGACCTTTAAAGCCCATCTCGGGGTTCGCGGCGGCCGTGAGGTCCTCTGAAGAGGTAAGGTCGACAGACTCAGACGCCTCGTCCACCTGAGAACACAGGTCAGGTCAGGTCAGCGCAGGTCAGGTCAGGTCAGGTCAGGTCAGCCAGATCAGATCAGGTCGGGTCGACTGATTCGGACGCCTCGGTCACCTGCGAGCCTGGGTTAATTCGGGTCATGTTCGATGAAGTCGGGTCTGTTGTCGCCAGAACTTGGCTTGCCGGCAGCCAGCATGGCTTTAGGTCACATGGGAGGGCTTCGTGAGCAAAAACGCCGGTCCTCTTTTACCCACAAAGTAATCAAGACACGTGTTTCGAAGCACAAAAACAGGTCCAGTTGACTGGCACAACTAAACTCTCCGGACCACAACACCACAACCCCTTCAATAATACCGCCCTCTCTTGATCAGTACCGACAGAAGACACTGTCCTCCCCCTCCCTTCTCAACTCCCACCCGTGGCCGCACCTCACCCCTGCCGAACAGAGCTCAGGGTTCACACACAGGGCCCACCGCCGCTATCTGCCGGCCACGGTCCATTACATAAACACATCAGTCGGTCCGGGCCGCGCCCGTGGCCGACAAAATGCGCCGTCACCGCGCCGACCTATTTGCAAGAAAAATGAGACGATCAGGGTTTATGTGGAATGGAATCACGTAACTGGTGGATGTTTGAACAAAAGAGATAGTCAGACAACGTTAAAAAGATCGGGATAAGCGATAGTTGATAAACAACGAGTCGAAGACAATTGGTGCATGAAAGGGTTTGACCGAATAATATCACCAATTTGAAGAACAGTCTCGGCTTCAGCTTTGAAGATATCGGGTCAGGCAGAAAATGATGACCTAACAATGTCAATACTACGGAGGGTCGATAGTCTTAATCCCGACCACCAACAAGACAAAACAAGACAGATTTAAAGCGGGATAGATAACAGGTTTTTACCGTGCCCTTCACATAATTAGGCCTAATTCGGCGAACTGCTCACAACGTAACCTCATTTGTCCGCAGTATCTCGACTACTATCAATCAATACACATTAGGTACTATCTGTCGTTCCCATTTTCAGGCAAAGAACTACACTAAAACAAAAAAATATTTGTAATTTAACATTCTAAAACTTAAACCCACTGACCTAACGAGCATAAACGTCACCTTGAGAGCCCTCCCAAACCAGTAGAAGGGGACACAGCGTGCGGAGACGCCACCCGGCGAGGACACAGCGCCACCGATCGCAACATTTATCACCGGCGCTGCCTGAATGAAATTCGCGTTGACAAGCCGCTTTATTGATTGTACCGCTTCTGTGGGCCTGTGAGCCGACCCAGCCCGGCCCGGGGAGGGGTGTCTGTCTGAAGCGCGACGCCACCGTATAAGAGGGGGCGGTTCGCCTCGTCTTCGCCAGTTGCCGGCTGATGGATCACCAGAGGATGAGCCCCCCCCCCCCCCTCCCGGCGGTGGAGGGGGAGGTGAATCATATCAACGACATCGACCACGGCCGCGGCCGGACGAACGAACCGGGGGAGATTTCAACAGGGAGAGGATGGTGTGGGAAAGGAAAAAAGGAAATATGGACAATATCGCAGCTTATGACAGCTGCTAGGTGTCGATGATTGCAGTTTGATTAGCGTATCGCTCTTATTATTCGTAGTTCATAACACCGCTTTAATTAGCTGAAAAATATAGCAACAACACGTAGACAATACTTTGACATTCACTTCATCACGACTTCACTAAATCAAAGTTATCATTCTGTGCCGTCATTGTCCCCACCTTGAGCAGCAGCGTGGATCCCGGAACGATGCCGAGGTGCCCCAGCGTCGACAGGCCGTCCAGAAGGGGTACGCCGTTAAACATCAGGTGCTGGTCATACGGGGCCACCTTGAACGCCTTCATTATCTGCCAATAGCAACACCGGCCATTAGACGACGCAACATTACATTACATTGTACGGCCATTGCATTATACGACCTCGACGATGAGCTAAAAATGATGCCACAGTACCTGGTAGCAGGCATTCAGGAAATGACCACAATTAATGTAATCAATGTCGCTAAGCATCATCGAACAGTAAAATAACAATGTAATAATGGCCAGTCTAGCTTCGAGAATCCCCCCTAAAAACCTGTCTGCCCGATGACGATAATACCCACAGAAATACCATTTCGTGTAACGCTAAAGACGTCCAGCCTCCAGCACTGACAGAACCGAGTAACAGCTGAGCTCACCAGTAAAACCAATCCCCGATCGTCCCGGCTCGCTCGCCCACTCACTTGTACTTTGAGGTCCCGCAGGGTATCTGTCGAGGCGACACTGAGCGGTTTGGAGCCGGGTGCCCGCCGGGGTCGGCTGCTGCGACGGACCGGCTCGGGCGCGCCCTCCAGACGGGGACGCTTCGACGCCTGCAGGAACAGCGAGGGTAGGGTTAGGAGAGGTGTAGGGGATGATGCATGACTATGCTAGAATAACAACTGATGGCAAATACAACTGAAACGGTCTCCAAATTTTGATAATGAACGAGCAAGCGCAAAGAGTGGCTCGATACAATGAGCATGCCAAAAGTGGGGTTCCACTGTTCACAACGTTTTGATTAGGGCCTTGTAAGGGGCCATTATAAAATACAGTCTTCAAATGGCCATAATCAAGCGTCGTGGACCGATGTAACTAGTGAGTGGGACGGATAAATACACTTCATTCTTGTCATCCCAAGAATTTTGATGCAGCGGACTCAACTCACCAGTTCCTCCATCTCGTCCTCGAGGCTGTCCACCTTCCTGATGAAGATCTTGGTGGAGGCGTACTGAAGCTGCCGCTGCTGCTCCTCCGTCCGCCGGCTCTGGATACACTCCTCGCAGGGGGCTGGGGAAAAGACGAGAAGGAACGGTCACCTCACACGGTACCTCATACACCTCATACACTCCTCACAGGGGGCTGAGGGAAGAGAAGGAGGCAGCTGAGTTTTAGCTGAGTGTAAACTGTACATTACGAATAGTACTCTCATTACAGGGGAACACTGATGCACTCAGTTCGGGATGGTTTGGGAGAAAAAGGATAGGCAATAGGCATACAGGCGTTTTAAAGTGTCCACCGTCACCGATGTTCGATACTTTCCTGCGATCGACTTAGCCAATAAGCGAGCCTATCCCCTGATATCTCTCGAGGTGTTCCAACCATTCCATCAGCAACTTTCAACTGCAGCAACCACACCAAATATTCATCTTCATACCGGTACCCAACTCAGACGCTTTTCCTTAGGAATATCGCACACAGCCCTGACCTCAGCATCACAACAAACACTGCCACACTGGCCCAGTCCCGTCAGCGCGTCCTGCCGGCCCGGTGATCCGCGAAACCACGCACGACGGCACTTTTATGTACCTGTCAGACGGTCGGCGCATACCGGCGCTCCGCAAACGTCGACAACGACGAGCGTCGACAGACGGGACGACAAACGACGCGGCCCGAGCGGTGGGGTGGGAGGGAGGAGGAGCGGCAGAATGCACAACACTGGTGGGACAGAGCAGGGCAGAGGATTTACGAGGATTATGAATGGTACCCCCATAACAAAGTTGGTATGTGATTTCAGGGAATCTCGATACAGGACCATGATGCACCACGCACGGAATCACGATTATTTATTAATGCATCGTATATTCCTCCATGCAGTATTTCAGCATCAACGTGGCTTCAACATGGGACTTCCGCCATTGGCGGTCCGAGGCACAAATGAACCAGACAGTGACGCAACTACCCAGTAAAGAAGCTCCGTATGATCCCGATACACGACAGGAGACGGACACACCAAGCCTCTGGAATGTCCAGCCAGCCCCTGGAATGCACCGTCCGGCGTCTCTCCTGGCGCCATTGAGCTGTCAGCCGCCCGCATTCAGCCGACGTGCAAGGGGCGCCGCCTTCCTCATAAGAAGCGTCCGAAGAGGCGGGCAGCGGTGTGCCTCAAAGGTGGGAAAAGCTCGCCGGCTTCTGGCGCAGGGGTTCCCGGGAAAAACGCTGGAGAGACCGGGCTCCGGAATGCCGGCGGATTAGCTACCAACAAAGGTGGACAAGAGGCAAAAGCTGCTCGTGCAATTACATATGATTCACTTTTGACCGACATCGTTGGCATAAAATCTCAGACGCAATCAAGGGTGAGCAAGAAAAAAAAACTTCAAATGGATGCCTAGCACCTAATCAATAATGAAAGTTTTTGCTGTTCTAAAGCACAACTTAAACCCCTTTAATAACGTACCAGACACATCTCGAATGCCCGAAGAAATGTTAATAAATCGTGTATCTGACAGCGCCCAAACGCTGCTAAAACCATGAACCACAAAACCGTTCCACAAACTCAGTTTTTCTCCCCGCTATCACGACATGGGGTGCCCGGGGCACTCCGTTTACAAAGGGGCGGTACGGCACGCGCGTCGGAGGCGCGTGCCTCAGGTAAAAACCGGGACGGCCCGGGCGGCGGGACGTTTTTCGGGGGCGGCACCGGGGTGCTACCTGACGAGGGGCCGACGCCGAGTGGGGCGCTAACCGCCGGCCGCGCACCGCTAATGAGATACCCGTAAAAAGGAGCAGATGAAGTCATCGGACGGCGGTGCAGGCGAGGACGGATGGCCGTCACGTCCGAGGGTGGTGGCGGACGCGGCCGGAGCTGCGGGAGAGCTAATGTCCGAGAAACGTGCGGAGAGAACGCAGACAGGCACACGGCTACAGCTTCATCAAGCACAATCGGTAACTAAACGAGGTCGAGGCGCACGAGACATCTGTAACGAAACAAACAAACCTCTGACACCCATACCTAATCCCCACAAATACCAAAACCGCTCCACCCAAACCCTCACCACCGGCACCAATCTCCTCCAGCCTCATCAGTAAAACCTCTCTCCACCTGCGGCCCCAGGGGAGTGCACCGCGCGCGGGCGGGGCGGGGGCGGCCTCTCGCCAAAGTCGTGCCGAGGAGGCCCGGTTCGTGACCCCGATCCTGCCCCTGTGACGTCGCGAAAGCTCAGCAGCGGAGCGGGGACAGTCACCGTGACGACGGCGAGTCTCGGCGGGACGACGTCCGGTCGGCAGGACGGGTTTTTGTGCCGGCGAGGAGCGGGCCGCCGCCGCGGTCGGTGGTGATCCGCTCTGACAGCGGTCTGACGGCGGACCGTGCGCCGTCAGACGCGGTGAGACTGCAGAGACAGGTCAGACTGCAGAGACAGGTCAGACTGCAGACAGGTCAGACTACCGACGGCGGGCCGCGCACCGTCAGACTGCAGAGGAGGGAGGGACGGGTCAGACTACCGGCGCAGGAGGTCACATTGCCAACACAGGACGGATGACAGACAACCAGCACATGACAAAGCCGAACTCCCGAGCACAAGAGCTTCGATTCCGGCTCAACTTGCGACCCACCCAGGTTCCAAGGAGCGCATACCAAGTTCAGATCCATCGTGGTTGAACTTTTATTCCCGAATTAAGACTTTGAGCATGAAACACTTGCAAGAAGCCTCAAGCACCTTGGCAGGCGCTCCGATCCCAGGCTCCCAAAAATCCATTCGGAAGATGAGCATCACCGTCAAAATAGTCACGTTCGGCGCTTCAGCAAATCATCGTACGTCGTGAACGCCCTCAAAGCGCATCAGCAACGGAAGGTTCATCATTACTCATCATAACCCACTACAAGTCATCAAAATAAAGGGGCACGATCTCCTGTCTTGAAAATCCGCAGGCACATTTATCGATTTAAGCAAACCACGCAAACAATAAGACCCAAATCACATACCACTCTTGACCCCAACTGGCAGCGATATCCCTGTCGTTGCAGCGCCGGACGCGCATTCCGCCTTTTTGCAATCGGCAACAGTGACACAGTCATGACTGATCGCTTCTTTGTCGCCATCGGTTCTCTTGTAAAAACGACGAGCACCCGGACACGGTGAGCTGCCGGCCGATGGAACGGTAGGTCAGACTACGGGGGATGTGTGGCAACTCGTAACACACGGCATGACAGTGCCGACTGGATCATTGTGTGGGCGAGCGTTTGTGCCGACAACCCACGGGATCAGTAAGCTCAGACAACGGGCTCAGACAGTCTAGAGAACAGCTGAGACGTATGGCAAAAAGGTCGCCAGGCTGGAGAAATTCCGGATAATCCCTAGTCCAAAAATGCCTATATGACATTGGGACTTGAGAAACCTGGTAAAAGCAGAGATGTATGCTGCTTGGTGACCGGAACAATCCAAGATTTCTCAGAGCACAGGTCTGTACCAGTTGTACGGACACCTACATTATACGTCCCATCATATTCGTTCATGAAGCAGAGCAGGTAACATCTCAAGTCTACCTATTGCCTATCCCATCCTCACTAGGTGAAAAGCAAACACCCAGCTACCTCTGACCAGAGCCGCGGTCACTGCCATGTCGGACGTTCGACGACCGTTGACGGGCGGCGTTGACGGGCCGTCAGTCCGTAACCACCGCCTGTCATACCCTGGAAGTGCACCTCCAATAAGGGCACGTGACGAAACACGGCTTCTAATAACCAACAGCACGCCATGGCGGCCGAAACGCAGCGAAAAACACGAGATAGGCATCTCGGGGAGTGGCCCGGTAGATGGGCTTGGCTCGTGTGCTTTCGCCAGAAGTCTCTCGCTGCATTTAGCTAACAGACTTTTGGTTTATCACTCACTAGTCACTTCAAAGTAAACCCGTACGAGCAAGAGGTTATTGACGACCAGGATGATGCCTACGAATTGGTGTGTAAAATTCATGAATGGAAAGATGGATGGAATCATAATTCCAATGCTCTCAAAGAACAAGTAATCCCCTATCGTTTTCCTTCAAGCACAGTAAATCACTTTAGTGGGTGATTGGGTGTATCACCTGACGGGCACGTACCAAAACCCGACCTCAGTCATACAGGGTGTCCCAGAATTACCCGGACATTGTTAATTAGCGTATAAAATAAGGCAAACATGATTGCGCTTTTTTCTATTTATTGTCCTATATAGTCAACTAGGGTGGCTGTGAAGTAGCACATGCAATAGATGCGCTTGTTACAAGATCAGCCGACAATGATTGAAAATGCCAGCCATTGCTGGTCTCAGTTGTTTTACGGCTCTCCCGAAACTGGGTGAAGGCCTGTTTTCTTTGACCTGTTGCCGGAGGATAATACGATCATATAAGATAAACTTAACATCAAAGTGTTCCCAGGTCATAAGGCATTATCCCCCAAAACAAAAATTGCTGCCTACACCACTTTTGCCGCGTTTTTACATCTGAAGTGGAGAAGCTCCATGTCTGAACATGGCAGGACCTTTGGCTTCCAACAGATTTGGTTTCCAAAACAAACCCTTTCATGGCCATTTGGCTTACGGCATCCAGTTTTTTTACTGGTAGAATATTACCGCAGTAGTACTCTGTGCTAACGGTTGTCTTTGGGCCATCATATCAAGCCCAATGAGTGCACGGTGGCTCAAAATGTCTCACAATTTGATTTTCGACGGGTGCCTGGCCGTCTCTGCTGTTGGGGCGTTGTAGCCATCTGACGTTCACACACGCCTTTTTCGGGCGGTTCAAATGACAGAATACCTTCGTTAGACCACAAAGTGTGCTTCAATTTAATTTTTTGTTGTATAAATTATATTTTTGGGATGCATTGTAGTGATTTTCGCTGCTTTTCCCGTAGCTTTCGCATATTTTTCAGGCGAGGGACCCCAAATTCCAAAATTTTGCGAAGATAGTGGTGGAAAGTAGACTGATGTTCTTTAGATAATCCTGATCTATCGTTTAGCTAGTTTTTAGCTAGATCAGTGACGTTTGTTGTCCATGACAAGCAACCACCCGTTTGACAACTGGTGCATGGCCCTTTTGGCCGAGCCCAAGCTTGTCAATCAGGTTTATCTCTTGCTCTCTCTGGCTTCGTTAGCTGATATAATTGCGCTTTGCTCAATCCTAACTGCTTGCAGATGAGCTGCTGAAGCTCTCTAGCAAAAACCATGCCGAAAGTCCGTTTACAAAGTTGAAAACGGGAGTTGATTCACCATGGTTGCCTATTAGTGGCTTAAGCTGAAAACGGAAAAGTACTACTCTTACTTGACTCTGGATAATATTTGACTCGAGTCGTTACCGGTCACCAAAAGCACACAGTCCTCAAGCTCGATAGCTAAGGGATATCTTATAAAAGTATGATGCTTGTATATCATTAGAATCGAGCGCAATCGTACTTTTAGCCAGAAAATAAATGTCCGGGTAATTCTGGGACACCCTGTAGTTTAGAGCACCGACGGTGGCAGACTATCTCACTTTTTACCTCCACAGGTCAATACACGCACCCCGGGCGATAGGCCGTGCGTGGATACCGCCATTTATCAGCGAAATGACGGAACTGTCGGTCTCGTATGTCAAACGGAGCGTCCCGCCCTGTGCTGTTCACAGGAACCTAACACGGGAGGGCACAGGTGTGAGATGGTCACGTGAAGAGGGGGTGAACAGTGAGCTCGATACTGGGGATTACACTCATACACGCAACATAGCCAGGCTTACACCGTATAAATGGTGTAATGGGTTTACGCAAGGCAGCAGATGTGATACATTGGATGTGATCAGTGAAAGCCGAAAGGTTCACTTAAGATCATATATTTTTTATTTAACATGTAAACAACGACAGAGCTAATCAGGAATTACAGCAGCAAACAATTGGGTTCACGGGCCTCGAGCCAGTCCCAGCATCTTATTTAGATCCATAATATACGAATCAGGGGTTGGCAAGCACGACCTCTAACTCTCGAGCTGAGCTTGAAGCCGTTAACCCGCACTCCTTTCTCTAAAACGATGGACATCGGCCGCTCTCAAAGCCCGGAATCCCCGACCCCAGGGCTGAAAATCCTCTCTCCCCGGGTAAACCCCCACCGTCCCCAGTCCCGGAAGCGGCGCCGACTCGCCTCCGGCGGCCGACTGCTCGGTTCGTGTGCCGTTTCTTTCAATTCGGGGTAATTTTTCTCGGCGGCCGAGCAGTGCCGCATCCATCACCGAGATCGTTAGGTTTTTGTCGAATGTCCTGCGCCGCCGGCCCTAATGCATTTTCAATGATGGTTTTTGCCGGCGGTAAATGATTCGGAGGCATGTCGAGCTTAGATTGGTGTCGGCCGGCCACTGGACGGTGGAGCGGCGGACTCGGAGGGGACAGGAGAGGGACAGGAGAGGGAGAGCGGAGGGACAGGAGAGGGACAGGAGTGCAGGGTAGTGACACACCGGCGGCGCCAGAACTGACGTACGGGAACAGTCGAGAGGTGAGGTTGACTAGTGATGTCAATTACAGAAAATCGGAATACCGATACCAAACCAAATACCAACCAAAACCGTGGGAAAATACCGAAACCGAATCAACTTTGAAAGATGAGGGAAATACCAACTTTTTACCAATTTCTTAGCCTCTTATACATTAGAAAGGGTTCATAATACCAACAAAATACCAAACACATTAGGATTGAAATACCAAATACCAAGTTGGTATCGGTTTGGTATCGGTATACCAAAAAGTTGGTATCCGATTGACATCTCTAAGGTTGACAGCCCGAGCGGCAGGGTGAGACCGGAGAGGCAGACGCAACCACTGAGCCTTCTCAACGTCCATAAATAATAGTGCTTCGTAAAAAATGACTACTCAGGGTTAGCGGAATGTCTACCGAAACACAACTATATGTATGCAAAATAAAACGATATCGAGGTTTCATTTTAGCGAATGATGACGAGATCATGATTTATTATCAGTCATGAGACCTGGAAAGCAAGCGTCATCGCAATAATCCAAAATCCAGCCTAAAACCAGCCCCATGTCCCCTGACACCACATCTCTCTCGCCTCCTGCCCTCCCTGGCGACTGAAGGGCGCCGACCTGGCCTGGAGACGGTGCCGGTGCCAGGCGGCCCGGGGCGTGTGCAAAAACCGGCCCGGGCCGACCGAGGGCTCCCACGCGCCTCCCACACCCCGCGTCAGAAACGGCACCGCCGCGCGGACCAGACCTGACCTCAGCAGCGACCCGTGACCGGCCCATGACCCATGACCCATGACTCATGACGCCTGATTCAGGTGTCCGACCTGACAGGGAGGTGAGCTTTGTGTCATCGCCTGGGGTGCCAATAATCGCCATAAGAGGGTGCAAATGAACGCGCAAAACAACTCAAATCGACTGAAAATTACCCAAATGGGCGAAAACGGGTGAGATTACCGCAGCAAAGGGCCTTTTTGTACGGAGGTATACGAGAGAATAGCGGAATAGCAACAGTAGGAGCAGAGCGCAGAAGGATACCTACATAATAAGTGGGCGTAGTAACATGATACAACGTCGAACGAACGGTACAACAGCGTCCGACGACCTTGATAGCGAAGGCATACGTCACCACTAATTCACGAGGCGTTCGTCTCGAAGTCCGCCGGCCCGCAAAAAGCCGATCGATCGAGACATCGGTCAATGCTGCCGCCCGAGCACGCTTCAAAAGACGATCGGACGCCCTGGCGACCAAAGAACCACGCCTCGTCTTTGGCTTTCTCAGGCCAACAGAAGCTCCAAATGACCAGTCGGGAGTACAATTAATAGCACTAACGAACTCCGCTCCCCAGAGAGCCAGAATACAGCCTCTGAGGGGACGCGAGACTCTCCATTTATTAGCACGATAACTTTTTCTCACCGCCACCGGCGGCTCAGTTTTGTCCCTCTCAAAAACATTTACGATCGGCGCAAAGCGCCGACTCGTGTACAACACCGTGTTTACAGAGCGGGCATAGTGGGACAAGATAGCTCAGTAGCCCTCGGACACTAGTGAAGTGGTTCGAGGCCGGTTACACTGAGACAGCCGGCCGGCGGGCTCGTCATTTTCACATCAGACGAGGGCGCAAAAGTAGGAGCGCTTACTGTCATCTCCGTCGCCGTCTCCGTCGAAGGTTTATTCCGGTTCGCTCGGCCCCCGGGGAGCCGAGAGGAAGGGAGGAGCGAGGGGAGAGCTCAGCGTGTGACGGCGCTAAGAGGCGGAACGGGACCAAAGAAGTTTTATGGCCCCCTGAGAGCGCGGTCAACGGTAGGATTTACTGCATGGCAGCGGTGGTATAATGGTGCATGGCTCCTGCACCAATCAATGGATGGAATGTTTACGGGATACAACCGTAGTAAACGCTACTGTTTGATTTCAGATCCACGCGCCATAGAATGCTAATGCGTTGCAGAGCCATGTTTAAGAATGGCTTGAATGATTTGACGGTGGCACGCCCGGGTTTTTGTGGGTTTACTCGCTATTTCACATTAGTTTTACGATGTTAAACAGGAGCCACAAATCGTTAGAGCATTCCACAGGTACCCTAAAGAGAAGATCTCAGCGCACGACCATCACACCTCACCCGTGGACCCAATTAGTTTACACCGACTCCGCTCATGATCTGCTGGGTCGCCAGCGCTCCACAGAAAAAAAATTAATCCGTCTTTAACCATTGAGCTTTTTTTGTGTTGAAAGTCCTCTCCTGTCATCTTCCCACACCCAACCAAACAACGCCACTTCAGGAACGCCTGCTTCTGAAAGTAGGCGGGAGATGCCACATCTCTCCCCTTCTCTTCGCGCCTCGCCCTGCCAAAATCAGTTCCGTTCTAAACCACGAGCGTCGGTGGCTTCCCCATTGTTCCACCACCGAGTCTCGTTTCAATATCAGGCTGGCGTGTGAGACTGAGGACCCCTCTTCTCCAAACCGGCCTGACTCGCTCTCAGGCGCTGTCCATTCGCTCCGAGCGGTCATTCTTCTGTCTGCGCCGGCCGGGACGGTGCCACCTCCGCCGGCTCTCTGATGACGTCCCCGCTCCGATGACGGATCGCCCCGCCGCCGCCGGCTGAAGCGTCATCCATTAGCTGGCGCCCCACGCTGTGAAGCCGCCGCGGTCGCCGCCGGTGGCGCGGCTTCTAGTCGATCCGACATGTCGGGTGGTCACCAGCGGTCCCCACAGAGCCGAGAGAGCTTTAACCTCAGACCGAGGCTCGAGCAGCGGATGAAACCAGCGGCGCGGACCACCCGCCAAAAATCGTCGCCACAACAAAAGTCGCAAACAGGAAGGAAACGTCTCGGACGGATGCGAGGGGCGCCGCTCGGGCATTGTTCATAAGCGAGTCGTTTTGAGGCGTCAACAACCTCTAGGGGTTCAGTCATCGACTCATGCGGACAGTAGTCTCGAAGTCTCAAACGATTTCACAGACCCGCTGGCCGCTGCAATTTTACTGCACTTCATTTTTTTTATAAATTTAGTCCGAACCTTTTGATGGGAAGGATTCACAAGGACAGAGCCACCGCTAAGCGAAGCTTGTTGCGATGACCCTGCCCTCTACCCTCCGATCGCGCAATTCCGATTCTATGGCAGAATTTAGAGTCCAAAGTTTAATGTGCGCACAAAGCCGCGCACGGCCGGTCCCCTCGCTGACTTCGCCTGGCTACGGCCTGCCACCAACCGCAGCCATACCTGTCAGGAGGCCCATAAATGTCGAGCGCCCGTCGCGCTTCGAACCCGGACTGTCATAACCGGGAACGCGTGCTCTCACCACGCGGAGTCCAACGCTCTAACCAACTGAGCTACGGGACCGGCAATTTCATTGCATCATTGTCTATGATTGTAACAGGCGATACCCCCCCCCCCCCACCTGTTCAACGTATCACCCCTTGACTTTCAACTCCCTAGCCCTCCCCTCTACCCCTCCCGGCGTCGCGGCCGTCGCAGTCAGCATCACTGTCCCTTCGTTCGCCAACGACGCGTCTGTTGAAATGAGCCGGCCGGCGCGGCGGCGTGGACAAGGCGATGAGGAGCACGGCGCGAATTAGGGCCGGCGCGCCGCGGCTGTGGGGAGCGGTAGACGGCAGACGGCCGCAATCAGCCCGCAGAGCTGATAAATCACCGTCTGGGAGCGGGCAGTGTCGGTGCGGACATTGAAGGAGGGGCACGGGAGGGACGCAGACGGAGGAGCAGAGACGGAGGAACGTGGACGGAGGGATGGAGGCAGGGACGGAGGGACACGGAGTGACGAAGAACACTGCCGGCAAGGTGCAGATCGAGGGACAGGAACGAAGGGACAGGGATTGACGGGCGGAGACGGGGGACACTGCAAGAGGGACAATGACGGAGGGACGTGGACGGTACGGTGCAGATCGAGAGGCGTGAGTCGAAGCTCATAAGAGGGTCATGGATGGATGAACAAGCGCGGCGCAGAAAAGCGAATTTGGAAGCAGCCTATTCCCGACTTGATCCGATATCTCAACGAACCACCTGCAGCCTATAAAAATTGCAACACCTGTGTTGACGTGTTTCCTATACAGCTGATTTATTCAATGTCCATATTTCTCACGCCTGTTAACTGAACCCCTTTATCAAGCACCATCTACCCCTCCACCCTTCCCCACCTCGACCCTCTCCGCCCGAGCCGGGAGCTCACAACTCGTTCGCGCTCCTCACTTCATCTCCCCCCATCTAACACGACACGGCTCATCGCTACTCCGCGCGACCGATCACGGGGTACAAAGGGGTACACTCTCTCCCCACGCTGCCCCAACGGCAGATCAAACGTGACCAATGTCCCAACTGGCCAGCCGGCCGGCGGCCGCCGCTGCTCGATTGGAAGGCCGCACACGCGCCCAACAAAAGTGCGACCAGAGTGAATCAATCGGGACCTCTGCTGACCATTAGGCGTTAATAGAGTAGCGTTTGTCATTGGGAAGATAGGGAGACAGCTTCGGCAGGGGAGCAAATAGGGCACGAACGTCACCAGATGCCGTCAAAGATTAGAAATGTGGGAGAGGGGAGGGCAAGAGCTATGGTGTGAAAGTCTCCCACATCTTGTAGTATAGAGAAACAAACATGATGGAAATGTAATCCCCCGAAAGATTTGCGGCAGCTGGATAAAGCTTCACCAGAGGTCGTGAAGAGTCCAGACAGGCCGATATGATCCGACTCACCGGGGTGAGTGGCGAGGGTCGGATCTCCCTCTGTCTTCGTGATCATCACCTCACAAACCAGTCCCTCCACCGATGTGACCCCACTTACCTGGTTGGGTGGCGAGCATCGAATCGCCCTCTGTTCTCGTGATGATCACCTCACAAACCAGTCCGACTTACCTGGTTGGGTGGCGAGGGTCGGGTCGCCCTCTGTCCTCGTGATGATCACCTCACAGCCGTCGTGACCGGACCGCTTCACAATGTCCCACTCCCAGTCGTGCAGAAACACCATCCTGGAAAACACAGATGAAATTAGGTCGTTATACTTTCCAGTCGAAGAGCAAAATACTAGAGCGCATACAATCTGCTGATATAAAGGAAGGTAGTGAACCAATGTCTACCAGAAGTGAAGTGAAAGACAAGAAAATGAAGATTTTTCGAAAAATCACGAGCTTTTAGTAAAGGAACTGCGTCTAGTGGCATGCTCCTTATCGATAAATTAATTTGACATCCGATACCGAAAAAAACTGTGTTGACTGTTTCCATGCAGGTTTTTACTGTGCTGGGTTCCACTGAGCATTCAAGCCCTAAAACAAGGAAATATGACTTCGGTATCCAACTCAGGTGGGCAATGCACTAATTAGAATGAGCTAGCAACAAGAGTTTTCTCAAACCACTCAGTCTCTAAGTGGTCGAAAAGCAAAAATTAAGTACCATACAAGTCTCGGTACAACCAGAAGCCTTTCTGAACAGAATCGCTATAATTACACCATAGAAATTGTGATGAATGTTGCAGGAGTGACTCTTAACCCGCGCACCGATGGGGGTCTGCGCCAACTTCGCACCGACGGGGGGGGGGGCGGATGACCGCCCCCCCCCATGAGATCTCGAGAACGAAGCAAGATAGCGACAAGCGGTAAACGGCATCGGATACGCACGGACAAGGTCTACAATTTTTAATAAGGTCATTTTCAGGTCAGATCAAAGATGACGTCACAGGGGTCGAAAAAGTCAAAATGGCGGCGCTAGATATGGAGAGAGTTTTTCTCGAATAACTTTCGAATTAGTCAAGATAGGAACAAACTAAGGGCATCATCGTGATCCTCTCGTCAATCCGCATCGAATGATATATATGTTGACCTCGAAAGGTCAAGGTCAAAGGTTGACCTCAGGTCACGTGACCTCGAGGTCATCATGTATATCATTCGATGCGTCTTGACGAGCTGAACACAATGAGACCATCCGCGCGGCTGTATCTTGTTCCTGTACGGAGTTATTGGCAAAAAACCGCTGGTGGCCTTTGATGACGTCACATGACCTTACAGCTTCCCAACAGCAAAACAGACCTCAAGGTAGTGAAGGTTGATCGTATATGAAGTCATGTATGGTATATGGGGCCATTCCGACCCGTTTTAGTGGTAAAAACAGGGAGTTGATTTTTCCCCCATTGACTTATAATGGGGAGGTCGCGAAATTGACCTGACCTTATGTCACCGACATCAAAATTCCGAGATATACAAATTGTAGCTACTTATGACCTAATAACATCCTGCGACTTTCAAAGGCCTCCGACATCTACTGTAGCTCTGGCACGGTGACAAAGTTGCAAAAAAGTGTCTTGAGGTTGGGTCATTCAAAGTGACCTGGTGACCTGACCTTAAAAGTTAGGAGGTTCAAACTTGCACACCATGAGTAAAATTGATGAGAGAATAGTCGTACCAAATTCCGCGGCGCGTATTTCCCGCTATCCACGAAAAACCTCAGGGGGCGGATATCCGCCCCCCCCCCCCGTCGGTGGGCGTGTTAAGCGGATACAGAGCGGAATGCGAATGAGAAGTGTGTCACTTTAGCCCCACCACACACAGCGGTGACCCCGAGGTCAGGTCACAAACCCGCACATCATCATCCCTAGAAAGGGTCTCCATGTGGCGCACACACTGCCCATACGCCAGCCTTACAGATCAGCGCCGCCCAAAGTAGGCCGGCGGCGTCTTTTTGCGTTATCGAGCAGATTCCATTCAGGGGGCGAAAGTCCGCCGGTTTTTACCGCGGGGTGGCCGGGTCACAGTTGACGGCCCTGTGCAGGCTCATGATCGATGATGACCAAACGAGGCATAGGGCGGGAGCGGGTTCCATATAGGGGCCGACCAGGAGACAGCGTAACCGATACAGGAACGTGTCTCGATGGGCATACCCAGCTAACTTGTGGGATAAAATATCCATGATCGACCTAGCAATGTGTTAGAGAAAAGTGCTGTCTCTTGTTGGTGTAAAATCAGTGGCCATTATCCATCGGCATCCTAGATGCTGATTTTTTTAATTGAATACCCACCGGATAACGTCAATGAATTCCACGTAGTTAACAGCAGTCAATAGGGAGAGACACACCGGCCAACAGTCCACCAACACAGTCCTAACTCGGAAGCCGCACTGTTCCGGCGCTGTTCATTAGCGTGATCAGCTCCCGCTAACGTGGGCAGCAAAAACAGAACAGTGTGCCAGAGCCAGCTCCACAACACGGCAGTCCGATATTTCCCGTCCAAACGAACAGCGATCGACCGCGCAGAGAAGCATCGCAACGTCTGAGCGGCTGAGCGCAAACGTCTGTGAAGACCAGACAAGTCGGCATTGGTTGAGATGACAGCACCGACCGACGAGACGCGGTTAATCCGTCTGACGATGCAGGAGCTGCTGAAAGGATAGAAAATATGCTGATATGAAATAGCAATCCGGTGCATTCCCGTTAAAACATTTTTAACGGATCAACTGCAATGTGAAACACAAACGATAGGCGTAGATAAATGTCAGCTTTCAAAGAAAGTCCTGGCTAACGGAGCTCAGCGCCGATCTTTAATTATGTGCGTCGGTGGTGGCGGGCTATGGAAAGCTGGAAAGCTCGGATGCATCTAAACATGTCTGATATTTATCGGCAGGGACTGCCCGTTGTCCGGTGGGTGGACTGTGACCGTCACTGTCACTCGCTGGTCATCATAAACTACTGACTCCAGCCTGGAGAAGCTTGGAGATGGAACACGGAGAGCGGAGGATGGGCAGATAAAAACGGACGGGGGCCGAGATTATGAGAGTCCGGCACGGCAAAACCGGGGCGGACAGCGTTTGTTTTGGAGATTAGAGAAGATCACATTTATTTGCAGGACATGTGAGCCAAAAGGGTGCGAGATGCAAAAGTTATACAGCAGCTCACAAGCCTTTCAATCGAGCAGAGCGTAATTTAATTATCTAAAATCTAACGAACAATTATGAGGGCGATCGTTGAGAAATTAGTATGCTTAGTCGGTTGGACTCAGCCCGCCGTAAGCAGCATAGCGTGAGCTGAGGAAACCACATCTGCCAGTGCGCCACACAGGACGCCATGCCCCTAGGCCTCGCCATCCGGGCAGCCAAGAGACACGGCCCCCACAGTTGAGTAAACACCGCCTCTCATCCACACCAAACAGACAACCAACCACCTCGCCAACCGCCGCCACCTGCCAACCGTCAGACGAACCGCGCGCAGCTTTTTTCCCTCTGACTTTGCCGCGAGCCGGAGGTCGAGCTTCAGCGGAGGAGGAGTAGGGTCAGCCATGACAGGCACTCAGGTCAGTGACCCCGGCCTCAGCGTGACTGAGACATTGTCGGCGGAGGGCCTGCCTCATGAGGCTGAGCGTGCCGCCGTCTGATCGCTTAATCACGTGCCGCTCAGGTATGCGCCGCCGCGGCTCGGGAGAGGCGGGATCGCCACGGGTCGCTGATGGTGATGGACCCATGGCGCAAGTCACGCACTCACTCATACTGACGCCGGGTGGAACAGCGCCAAGGAGCTCTCTACGGCAGCGTGGACCTCATGTCGGCGCTGGAAGGAAGAGATATCAAGCAGTCCTTTGCAGTAGCATTGAAGCCAATGTACTGAAGCTAAGCGGAATGGACCCCGAATAGTCCTTCATGGCAACACCGAAGCATGAAACTCACACCAGCGCTAGAGAGAGAGCCAGCCCCAATCCCCCTAACAGTCTTTCGCAGCAGCGACAAACCATAGATCCTCTTCCATAGCCAATGCGATACCCTCCTCAAGCACCCCATCCCATGTCACCCTCTGCGTCATCCCGTCAGTCCAACTCAGCCCGGAGCCGTCAGCGGCAGCCACAGCTGTCGGTCCCCGCCGCCGGCGATGCAACCAAGCATTTCGGCCGCCCCCGCCCCCGCCCGCCGCCAGAACAGACCTGCGCTGTCTCCGGGCGCGCGCAAAAACCGCCCGCGCAAAAACGCCGCCCAAAAAGTGCGCGCGAAAAAATGGCGCGTCCGTTGAACCTGTCTGTCTGACGGTGAGGGGGCGGGGACGGGGGGGATGCCGAGTCACCGGGGTCAAACCAGGTCAGTCAGACTTGGCTCTGCGAGACCTCTGCAAGGACAAGGACAAGGTGAACCACCGGTGAATTCGGGAATTTACGAAAATGACATGCCGCTTGGCAACATCTAGATTCGGCAGCGCGCATGTGCCGTCGCAGATCTAAAAACTCAAGAGGTGAAAAGAAAGAAACTCAACCACTCCTGGCGTGCTGAACATTTGCGTCACCCATTCGCGAGTGCGAATATCCCTCTCCATCATCCTCGCACCTCAAATCCCGCATTAAACCTCGACCCAGCCACCTCACCGCCACCGCCATACCCCAGTCTCCACCACCCTTCTCCCACCACCACCACTGTCATTTGTATCAGCTAACGACGCCCCGGCCGTCCGCCGGTGGCGACGCAGCGGAGCCACCGGCCGACGATCCATTACCGTCGGCAACGACGGCCTGGCCGAATCTCAACAGTCACGAACCATGCATCAGCGTTATGCGCACATCATTACCCCTATTCCCCGGGCCGGGGATGGACCGGTGGGAGAAATCCGACGGCCACGCGAGAGGCAGACGAGAGACGGAAATTTAAACCGGGCACAGACGAAAAGGGTTGGAAAGAGAAGGGATTGAAATAATTCTATTCAGCATTTTAGAACTTACTGACGCACCGGCAGCAATGAGAAGACATGCGCCGAGCACAACAGCAGGAAGGCGCAGGAGACACTGAGACATGACTTAACGGACAAGAGACGCCGAAGACCCCGCAAATATCGCAGGTCACGGAAACGACGGCAGACGGCTGACAAGACATCTCGAGACGATGAGGCATAGCGCCAGTAAGCTCGTAAGACAGCAGAGACGCCGATGAGACACCGAAGAGACAACGAAGAGACGCCTGGGAGACATTCGGGAGACCCGGGGAGGCCCACCGAACCGCGGAGCCGCCGGGCAGCGGCGGACGAGCGAGGGGTGTGAGCCCTGGCAGTGACGTCTGAATTTGTCACGCCGCCCGACGCCGCCGTTTTTGCCCCGGGGCGATCGATGACCAGTTTAGAGGCGCCGGAGCGGCGTTTGGGCCACAGGGGTATCACGGGTGAGGACGGGTCGGCGTCTCCAGCACAGGGCTATCAGTACGGGCCACAGGGTGAGGATGGGTCGGTGTTTGGGTCGCACGGGTATCATGAGTAAGGACAGGTCAGCGTTTGGGTCATAGGAGTAGCAGCACAATGGATTACGAAGAGTCGGCGCCCGGACGCAGCGCTATCAGTACGACGGCCCAAATGACTATAGAGGTCCCCGGTATCAGGTTATGAACTGAGCTGATGAGTAGGCAGTGATAACAACAGAATAAAGAACTTGCCAATTGTGAGATAAAACTCAGGGATTTATGCATAGAAATGACAAAAAAAAAACGTGCAAATATCCAAAGTTCTGTACTGGTTCCACACATGTCTTACCACTGAAGTAACCATCCTTTAGCCCCACTCGGCCACGGCTCTCGGTCTGGTAAGACCCGTTCCCACACACCGGCGCTCCCAGCCAGCCAATAATCACCGTCCGTCCATCAGCCTGTCAGCAGCACCGTCTCCCCGCTCCTCCGCTGTCTCCAAGTCAGTAACCGACATCCCTGGTCTGTGTGGTTAGGTATTGTCCGCACTGCAATTATAACAGTGCCTTACAGTCGTCTTTATCTTCTTGAGTATGAACACTCAGACTCAACTGGTCTTCTGAATTCATCATATGCCGACTCCATTATCCATAACTATGTGATTTTTAAGTCAGACCTTTATCAGTTTTCGATCAACTCTGTTATGCTATCTCCGCCCCCGTTCTGCATCTCATTTCAGACACATTTCTCATACACCACATCCCTCTAAAAAAGCATTCACCTCCTTTCCACCCAGCACCATACCTGGCCAACGACGCACCATCCAGCCCTCCCCGCACCCATAACCACCCCCCATCACCCACCCGTTCCCCGTTCCGTGCCGTTCCATCACCACCGTTCCCCGTTCCTTTCCGTGCCGCTCCAGCCCGGCTTGGTTGTCCGTGACCGCCAGTGGTTACGCTCGGTAGGTCGTCCGCCCCAGTCTGCATACGAAATGCGGACCGCGCCGGTCTTGACAGCGGATGCTTGTGGTATGCTGGGTGATACGCTGGCGCAGGACAGTCGAAAGGCTGTCGGGGGCTGGGTAGCGTCCCAGGCACTCGTGGTTGTCTTAGTCTTGTCAAATCGGCGATGGTGATTTGACATCGCGAGCTACACAATACTGCAGTGTACCGCACTATATTTCTATGAGCTGTGTTGTGCGGTGAAATGACCTAATGCAAGCACAACACGGCACAGTACCAGCCGCCACAGCTACCAGCCAGAGTCGCGCGATGAACATATCACACAGCGTGTCAGACAGTATGACAGGCATTGTGACAGGTCGCGTGACGGGTGCTGACAGCTACATGACAGGGAAGAGAGGCGAGAGGTGACTGCCACTTCACAGCTCTCTCCCTCTTTCTTCCGCCGCTGCGCTGCCGCCGCCGTTGCCATGACAACAGACGGTAACACAGCTGCATCGTAATCCACCCGTGCAAGTAGCTTGCAGAGGAGAATAGAGACAGGTGAAAGCAGCCATGGCGACATAGACGCGGAGACAGGACGGAGACGGGACGAAGACGGGGACGCAGAATGCAGGGGCCAGCGATCAGATAGCCGGTAGTCGCTGAGATCCCAGACGTTCACATAGGTGAGCGGTTGACTGCCCTGACAGGCGAAAGAATCGGCGGGGCCAGTCATGAATACAGAAAGGATTGCTGACTTTGCAGATTCGGCGAGCTTATCACACGCATACCGGTTGTTATTTAATCGATTTTCGACCAATAAGAAGAATCAAAGATACCGACTCGAAAAAGACGGATCTTTGCTAATGAGAATCCTAGCATGGAAGTTGGGACTGATCTTCGGATCGTTTCTTTTTTTTACAAACGCCAGCGAAATCAATTCTCCATCTTCCCCACATGGCTCCGTTTCTCATCCATGCTCTGCTCACCATTGCTAGTCATTATGAGACACCAAGACAAACCGGAACGCAAAAACACCCCGGAGCATATCTCACCCGAGGAGCCGAAATTTCGCCAACAGCCTGCGAGAACGCATCATCAGTGGCTTTGTGCCCCGGGCATACTGAACATGAAATATTCATGTGAATCAGTCACCGCTTCGCAGGGCTCAGAACTGATAATGACGACAAAACCGGAGCCAAAAACGAGACGGCAAATGATAGAGGTATCAAATTACTGATACCGGTGATGGAGTGGTGTTAATTGACGCAGCAGGTAATCGATAGGTTTACCTGGATAACATTCTTTGTTATTCTTTGCTACGTTTTGCATGCACACAACAGCTGACTTCATGCATTCATTCAAATGGTGCCATGAGATCACAGAACTATTTCAAAGCAGACCATGCCAATGCAAGCCCTATTCTACAGCAACGAAGTGACTCGAGTTCCCAGCCATGAGAATATGTGTTCAACTCTGTTTCTCGCCCGCTCACCTGTGCCAGTAAATGGAGTAAGAATCGCCAACCATGGGTGAGTGCTTCTGCTTCCCCATCCGCTCACCTGTGCCTGTCCTCGGGGTGGGAGTCCCACCCCACGCGGGGTGAGCTCTTACCATCTATTCTCACTAGCTCACCTGTGTCTGTCCTCGGGGTGCGAGTGCCACCCCACGCGGGGTGACCTCCAGCTATGCTCACCAGCTCACCTGTGTCTGTCCTCCGGGTCGGTCGGTGAGAACACCAGTCCTCCATGTCGGCAGAGCAGACTCCGGGTCTCCAGGTTCGCCGGGTCTCTCCGCAGAGGGTCCCTGAAACAGACAACGGCACGAGTTTTACACACAGAGGCACTGAAAAACATACACCACAGGACACACACTACGAGTAGGCCTTGACGAGTACGACACTATAGCACAGTGAAATTCAATATGGGTACGCAGCCGGTATTTTCCGATGAAATAACGTTAGATTTATTAAGTCAAACACCAGCTCAATGCAGCCAACTAGAAACACAACAGACAGCATAACAAATTGACGCTGCTAGAGAAAGCAAGATAACCGACATCATTAACTGAACACTGACATCAAACATGATAGGCACAACTGCACGAACTCCCCCAACAAAACACCACAAAACAGCGCTGAAAGCCCACAACAAATGGTGCGTCAGCGCCCCTGACTTCTCCGGTTCACATTCGTCATTCCACGGCGTCCCAATCGTTCCTCACATAACTGCTGATCGTAGAACATTACCAGACCCCCGTGTTCTACCGTGACCCTCCCCCTCCCCCCTCGGCCAGGCACCCCCGACTGAAGCGCCCGCACGCCGATTGGTTACGGTTACGGTAAGCGATTGCAAATACGCCGCTGTCTCATTCCCGTTACGTGCGAGCGATGGCAGCAATTTGCCTTCATGTCAAGAGCTCAGAGGGAGAGGGAAAAAATACCTGAGACAAAAAGACAACTACGGCAAAAAGAACTGAACAAAGTAAGAGCTCAGTGAGTGGAAAACAAAGTGGATAATGTTGCAGAAACAAAAGCAATGAGAAGACCTAAAAATATGTTGCTGAACATAAAGAAGCTATTGTGCGCAGCAATAAAGAAAGACAGCATGTCCGTATCTAAAGATACTACTGAAAATCCGGGCCCTCAGCAAAACAAAACCGCAAAAAAAACTTACGCCGTGATATTAATAATAAGCGTACGACAAACCAAATAAGGCGATCATAACCAAAATACGCTAGTCAGACTTCAATCATATTCGTTTTCGTCACCACAAATCTCAGCTGATTAAATCGAGTCATTCAGCCAGCTCTACAGCCCAGCACCGACTCTTCATTAAACGGGCCGCTCTTTACACCACAGCTCCGTCGTATTTCAAGCATTTCTTCCGGCCGCAATAAGAGGGAAAGAAAATTGGCGCCAGTTATTTTTACGAGCGCCTCGTCGAAGAAACAGCCCCACAGAGGCTGTTGGCGGCGCGCCGGCAGACTTTGGTTCCCGGCGCGGACACGGAGAAACGAGAGAGACGGTAGTCCACTGGTGGGGGAGGTTGGGTTGGAACAACACACCGGTAGAAAGTAACTCACGGGCGGTGTTACGATACCAATACACCGTACGGTGCTGGCAGTTATAGGAGGTATCACGCGGTAATAGAGAGATCATACGCCACAATACACACATTGGTGGCCACTAATTTCGGATGAAGTTGTTAGAAGTCACGGTGGATGCCTGAGAGAAACGAGAGAGAGAGAGAGAGAGAGAGAGAGAGAGAGAGAGAGAGAGAGAGAGAGAGAGAGAGAGAGAGAGAGAGAGAGAGAGAGAGAGAGAGAGAGAGAGAGAGAGACAGAGACAGAGACAGAGACAGAGACAGAGACAGAGACAGAGACAGAGACAGAGACAGAGACAGAGACAGAGACAGAGACAGAGACAGAGACAGAGACAGAGACAGAGACAGAGACAGAGACAGAGACAGAGACAGAGACAGAGACAGAGACAGAGACAGAGACAGAGACAGAGACAGAGACAGAGACAGAGACAGAGACAGAGACAGAGACAGAGACAGAGACAGAGACAGAGACAGAGACAGAGACAGAGACAGAGACAGAGACAGAGACAGAGACAGAGACAGAGACAGAGACAGAGACAGAGACAGAGACAGAGACAGAGACAGAGACAGAGACAGAGACAGAGACAGAGACAGAGACAGAGACAGAGACAGAGACAGAGACAGAGACAGAGACAGAGACAGAGACAGAGACAGAGACAGAGAGAGAGAGAGAGAGAGAGAGAGAGAGAGAGAGAGAGAGAGAGAGAGAGAGAGAGAGAGAGAGAGAGAGAGAGAGAGAGAGAGAGAGAGAGAGAGAGAGAGAGAGAGAGAGAGAGAGAGAGAGAGAGAGAGAGGAGTGATATCATTTCATGGTTGTCCCGGCTCCAGAGCTCCGCCGGACAATGGTCCCAATGATCCGCAGCGATTGCGCCAGTGTGGCAATACTGGAAGAAAAGAGAGGCGCAGGTAGATGAAGGGAGGAAACAGAGTCGGAACTGAGGCCAGGGATCAGATCGACAGCAGTCGAATCAGAGGCTAGATAGGCGAGACTGCAGGTCAGAAGATCGGAAGTGTTGCCAATCAGCATTCCAGCAAACACAAACTTTTTTATCGAGACCAATGAACAGAGATCAGCTTGAATGTCAGATAATAGACTCAACCAAACGACTTAGCACTGATGACAAAAAAAAATAGGCAGGTTATGAACTAATGCTAAAAATACCGCACCAAACATGACCAAGTCCTCAGAACATTCACAAAAGTAAACAATAAATCCAACAGAAGCTCACCGTAAACATGACTATTGACTACTCTCTTTTCCCAGAAGTTCCTTCGGTCCCTTTACACCCCACAAAAACATTACTGAAGAAGTTGTAGACCGTTACCCCCTCCTCCCGCTCGGTTGCAGGCGGCTGACCAGCGGCGGCCCCAATTAAAAACCGATCTATCACAGTGTCGCCGGCCAAAAACCCAGAGAAGAATGGCCAGCCGCAAATAAAAGAAGGAGAAGATGGATGGGGCGCCGGCCAAAAACGGTCCGCGCCTAGCGACAATGACGCAGGGCTGAGCCGACCGGCGCCCGGAGGGAGAGGAGGGAGGAAGAAGAGAGGAAAGAAGGGGAGGAGGAGCGAGAGCGAGAGGGAGCAGAGATGTTGGAGGTGGGCGGAAGACAGAAAGGAAAAGAGAGAACAGAAGGATAGCAAAGAAAAGAAAGAAGAGAAACGAAGAGCAGTTCGTAGGGAGAGGAAATAGAAGTTGCAGAGAAAGACGAAAAGTGCGTAGCCGTCTCTCGGTGGTAGCAGATGTCCTGAGAAACCCGGTGTGCGGTGCCGTCTCCCAGTAGAGTCCGGCGGCAGTGGTGGATTGCGGACATCCTCGGACACGCTCGGACACGGCGGACACGCTCGGACACTGATGGGACCGCCCGCGGACAATGGGTCGGGACTGAAGTCGATGGACAACCTGGCATGGGATGGTGAGGGAGACGGACGGAGGAGAGAGGAGGTAAAAGACGGAGAGGAAAACGGACCCAGGGAAGGGAGGAGAGATGAAGAGATGAAAGTGGGAAATGGAATCAGTAATGTAAGAAATCACGGTGAAGCTCAAATGGACCGGAGAAAGCAGCTGAAACCAAAATAACGAGTGATGCTGTTAGGAACTAAACACGGTACCAATGAAACTATAACTCCCAGTCTTCTGCCATCAGACCATTGGGGCATTCCACGTCAAATCGAACAAAAATCGGCTGTTTTGCACCTTACCATCAGCGATTTCATTATAAATTTGTGAGCGAGTTCCTGTGTCGCCCCGGACATTACATTGATGTTTTTTGCACATTCTGACCACAGGTCTTCTAAATATAGGGCATCAAATTTTTACAAAATGTTGCATCTTTATATTTTTGAACGACCATAACTTTGGTTTTACTTGTCTGATTTGAATGAAATAAACCTTACTGTTTAGGTAATTTCTTAAGCATTTGTTTAGAATTGCATCGACTTAAATATATGACCTTGAAATTTGCTTAACTCTGTTCTTAAGCACAAAAATTGAAATAGCAAAAAACACGCCACCTTCGATTTGGCTCATTTTCATATATTTTATTGCCTACCATATTCTTAACAACCTGTGAAAAAAAATTAGAGTGGGCCATTCATAAGTTTTGAAGAAAATGGCACATATGCAAACGTATGTTAGCACGCGCAGTGGAGGGGGAAGAGTGAATTTCGCCCCACCCCTCCTGTTTTTCGCCAATATCTCATAATATTGATGCGAAATTACTTATGGATACCTGTCCAGAATAGAATTGCACATCTCATCGTGCAAGCAATAAGAAAATCGGTTCACAACTGTTCTAGTAATGGCGGTGTAAAGTGAACATCCTGTCGCCGCGGCGACGCGGCGACTCGGCAGCCGGCGCCGACCGCTACGCGCCGCCTGAATTGTAGACTGTGCCGGGACGGAACGGAACGGTTCCGTCTTTACATCGCGCTCCTTACCGCTGATTACGTTCGATTCGCGTCAAATTTTGTGAGAAGACTAAGAAATGTACAGGCAATCTTATGGTGAAAGAATTCTGAAAATAGGTTGGTAAACAATTGAAATATGAACGTGTAAACACAAAATTGTGACTGCTGCGTTTCCCGCGTCGGCCGATCCCGCCTCAGCCGGCGGCATGTTACTCTTAGCAGGACTCTAACTGCCATATTTATTATCGGATTAACTAGAAATTCCCCATACATACTCAAAAATGTATGTTCTTTCGTATAGTGAAGATCAAAAGACGTGAAGATATCGTTGCGTGATAATGTTTTCGTTGAATTTATTTCATGATGCATTTCCACACGGCTCAAAATTCACCGCAAAATACCGTTTGCCTGAGACACTTTTACAATGGAACGTGAATGCTTGACTAGGATGACTATGCATTTCCATTCTCGCAGAGTTTGGGATATCACTTATCAGCAATCATTCATTTCAGAAAGTGTACACAAGCAAGCATGTCTTGACTCTGTCTTTCAAGGTCACGCGCGGTTGCGTGATGTTGATGCATGAAAACGGCGTTTGCCGCGAAAGTTATGAATGGCCCACTCCAATTTTTTCACAGATGGTTAGGAACATTGTGACGGACATAATATGTAAAAATTACTCAAATCGAAGGTGGCGTGTTTTTTGCTATTTAAATTTTTCTGTTTTAATTCAAGGTCAAATGCATTTCAAGGTCACTTCAATTTAATTTTATAATTAAAAATCAAAGCCTTATCAATTGCCTACAAGACCCTGTTAATATCATTTTGATACCAGAAAAGGAACCAGAGTTATATGCATTTAAAAAAATGATGTGTGACATTTTTGGCTATATTCGATGACCTATATCTCGGCGATACGTTATCAAATTTCGAAAATATTATACGTAACTCAGTTTTGAACCATGCCCAGTCTGCCGACAAATTTTCAGAAAAATCGAAGGGGATGACGGATTTCGGTGTTTGATTTGACGTGGAATGCCCCCATTGTCTTCTACCCCCATTCTCCCGACACCTGTCATCTTTCCCTTCCCCTACTCTATCCCACCCTCCCCCGCTCTCCAGGGTGACACGTCTCTCTCTCGGTCTCATCCATCAGGCTCAGCCCGCTCCGGCCGTCCAGTCTCCTCTCTCCCGGGGGTGTCCACGCCACCGCCGGGCTCAGCGCGCAGAGACGGCTCATCCGGGGAGGTAAAAAGGACGCAGAGCCGGCCTCAGACACGGTGATGGTGTTATACCAGATGGGGTTGATATGGTTGAATGGACAGGGATGGTGGGAGCGGCGAGGGTGGGGGAGGGGCGCCTTACGGGAATGAAGGAGAGCGGGACGTATGTACCTATTTAGCTTAACTACGGTCTTTGAAAGGATGTATAGCTCATAGCTCACTGGTGTCTTTCCTAGTATAGCTGTGGTGGCCAGAGCACACCTGAAGACACGTCTTATTGTGAATTGAGCCCAATGAAAGCCAGAGACTAGACAATAGATTGAACGTTACAATACCGACTGCCGAGGCAAAAAGCAAAAAGTAACTGGCAATGGTCTTCGCAATAGCGTAGCAATAACGTAGACCAAAAGTACGCCGTATAAACGAAGTTACGCGGTTCCAGGTGCCATCATCACCGATCAGCTGCCGGACTACCACGGCGCCGGGTTCACAGACGACCGGTGACGTCAGCCGGCCGAGCCGTGACGTCAGCGGGCGGTAAAAACGCGTCATTAGCGCGGCTCGGCTGACGCTCCCGGTTCGCCGGCTCCGACAGACAGCTCCGACGGTACGGGAGCGGGAGGTGGGATGATGAATTCGGCGGTGGGATGAGATGGGATAAGGGGGGAGATGGGCTGGAGGGAGGGGAGGGGAGGGGAGGGGAGGGGAGGGGAGGCTGGGCTAGGACGCAGCTGTGAGGTAGGGTGGGATGCGAGACTATTCTGAAGAAGTGCATTTCACTGACACCAGCTTGTATGGTTAGGAGCATGGGCCCGAGTTCTTGTTAGAATAGGATAGTGGTAGGAGGGTTTTAAGTGCATTTTAGAACATAAAATAGAGTGCATCTTCCATTGTTTTCGAAAGGCAAACGACTCGAATAAAGGACAAAATACGAGCATTATCAAAGCATTTGATGTAGGTAACTCTTGACGTGCAGCGTACCCATGTTCACACTATATCGGTCGTCCCAACCCAACCATATAAGTCAAAAGTCGCACTCACTTGAGGAACTTCCTCCAGAGCTCTGTCGACTGCCGCCCCAGGGCGTGGTAGCGGCCGGGCGGACACGACGGTGCTGCCACCTGCGGCCGCAGCCGGTCGCTATAGAGGTCGCTGAGAGCGGCCCGCTGCTCTGTGGCCATCTGCCGGTACAGCTGACGCATCTGCTCCTCTTCAGACACCTGCTCCTGAGGACGGGGAAGAAATAGGATGTCAGCAGCTGTATTCCTCCTCGCATACGTGCTCCTATTTTCAGGGTTGGGATGGACAGGGTGTCAGTGATCCCCTCGGATCCTGAGGAAAGGAGCGGGGTGGTACCGTTCAGTGAGTAGGACCTCCACGGCTCTTATCATAGCAGCCGAGAGTGCCGAACTGGGCTGGAAATCGGGTTGTTTGTTTGCTTATTGGAGCTTTAGGACGCGCCGACTACTGGGGTCATTTTGCGCCCGTAGCTCAAAGGCTAAGCGAAGGCAGATTGAGAGGACCGTTGCCAGGCGACACAAAGGAGCGAGCCCAGCCAGCTGTGTAGATTGAGCGCTCGTAATGGATGAAGCTTAGAAGTACCCGTATAGCTGGGGCATTTGCCAGGGTGAAATGCCTCATTCTTAATCTTATTTTTGACCACATACTTGACCACATTTGACCAATGGTTCCAAGACGAATGCACCCGGAACAAAACACCTTAGCAGCTGGCTAGGTCCCCAAAGCGCTTCCAACTCATAGCTTACAATGCGCACCACACTGCCTCACCCTGCACTGTTGGCACAACTGCCGGTCCCTGCCGTATTCCGGGGCGTCGGGGAAGTATTTGACCAGTATTGACCACACTGAGAGCGGCACCAGCCTTCGGACGCCCTCCTCCACACACAATTCACCTGGGGAAGGGCCAGGGAACGGTCAGACCAGGGGTAAGACAGGGTACCGGACGTCTGACGCCCTCCTTTACACAGTTCACCTATGGCCTTGGTTCACCTGGCAAGGGGACGGGACACGGTCATAGTGGATGGTAAGATAGAGCAGCAGTTGTCGGACGTCCTCCACTACACACAATTCACCTGCGGACAGGACGTTGGGGGCAGATCGGGGGGTGGGGTGGGGGTGGGGTACTGCTGTCATGGCATGGTGCAGACTGCGGAGTGCCAAGAGGCGCATGTCGCAGCTACCTTGCTCGTATTCTGGGTTCGAAGACAAGTCAGGTATGCTTATCAGACGCATTTCCTGTACAATATTGAAGTAATTCGAGACTGCCAACAACCAAAAAGTAGCAAGAGTCAAAGTTTTTTAAGATCGGGAATCAAATAACCAGCATATTATCTTTTCGACATAACGATTCATCTACCCTTACTAGCCGTCTAAAACCCCCTCCCGTCAGTCTCCCCCATCTTACCGTGCGCGCAGCGCAGGTCGCCGTTGAACTCCTCCTCCTCATCATCGTCCTCGTCCTCCGGTCCGGAGGTGTCCTCCGTCTCCGTCCCGGGCCGGCCCCGAGCCGTGCCCTCACTGTCTGTCTCCGGGTGACCGTTCGAGCGGCTCACGGACGACCGCCGGGGAGCTGAAGAACCTGCCGCAGCTGATGTGGAAGCACATGTGGAAGCCGCGGATGGTGTTGGTGTTGTTGCCGGTGTTGAAGCGCATGTTGAAGCCAGTGAGGCGGCTGTTGATGCGGGTTGTGAGGTGGACGATGATGCAGAAGGTGATGGTGAACGGTTGGTGGGGTCTGGGGAGGTTTCCGTTGGTTCGGTCTCCACAGAGGAAGGTACAGCGCCGTTCGTTGGCGCCTCTTCCTTGCCGGTTGACACGTTTTTACTTTCTGCAGGTATCGTCTTATCAGAGTTTGTTTCTTCTTTCAAATCCAACGCGGAAGAATCCGCCACTTCACTCGCAAGAGCGCCATTCTTCTCCCCACCAAGCGCCATTTTACACTTCCCCTCCACAGCCTCTGAAAGACTCTTGACCTCACCCTCGACCCCCACATCACCATTGGTACGACCCACCCCACTCTCCCCCTCTTCCTCCGTCCCCTCCCCCGCTCTGTCCACCGCCATTTCCACAGCCATGTCCTCACTCAGCCCCACTCTCACAGTCCTGTCCTCCGCGGCCGAGGCCCGACGACCGGGGGTCCGTTTGGGACTCGAGTCGCCGGCATCCTCCACCGAGCTAGCCGGCCTTTTTCTGGAAGGTTGACCGGTGCCGTTGGTAGTGGTTTGGTCAGCGGGGGTGCTCGAGTCTGTCTCAGGAGCGGATGTGACGGTGGCCGGTGCGGAGCTGGCGGTGGTGGTGACGGCAGCGGCAGGGGCGGTCCCAGGCGCGGAGCTGGGGGTGTCACCGCCGCCGGTTGGAGCTGAGGGAGGGCTGTCCTGGGGTAGAGACTGCAGAGCCAGACGTTTCCAGACGCGCAGGGTGGTCTTTCCGACCCAGACGGCCGGGTCGTCACTGCGGGGACACGGTGGCTGGCGTCAGATAGGAAATGGAATACGAGAAGTGGGCATGAGAGACGAAAAAACGAAAAATGCATGAGACAAAAAAAAGAAAGAAAAATGTTTAAAGTTCATAAGAATATCCTTGTATACGACGCGAGACAATATGGCTAAGCTTAAACCATAAGCATGAAATAAGATAGCACACACTAATGCAACATTGAAAGATTGCGAACAGCGCTATCTTATATATACTATATAGCGCTACCTCGAATTCGTACTACGACTTCGAAACAACTGAAACCAAAGCGGAAGTGAACAATGTAAGATGCCCACTGAACCGATAGCAAATAAGACCACGGGAACGCTTGCTCCCCCTGCTACTCCCGACTCACGGCTTGAGGTCCTCTTTGAGGAGCGTGGTGACGGTGCGTGCATCCTCCTCCAGTTGTTGGCGGGCGCGGATAGCCCGACATCGGCTCTGGACACAGTCCCGGCAGAGGCCGGAGCGATCGAGGCCGGCACCGCCGTACAGACAGGTCAACAGAGAGCCCTGAGGGCGGGGAGAAGGTCAGTTATACCGAACCCATTTAGAGGAGGGACAGCTGAAAATATCAGTAGGTAGTACTGTGGGAACAGCAGCCAACCCCAGAGAGCGTTATGTGAAGAAAAAAAAACTTCAGATGACGTCGAACAGCTGCTCAGAGCGGCGTGGCGGCTACGGCCAATCATGATTAATTGCTAATAATTGCGGATGAGCTGACTGAGTCATCACATCCGACAGGACAAACCAACTTCAGCTGCATCTAACTATACACTCTCCTCAAGTCTCCTCAAGCTGACTCCCAACGATCACTAACCATGATCACAAATCCAGTTCCTACATTATTTGATAGTGATTTGCAACTGGCCACCAACCTCCAGCTGTCCTCTGCAGTCCGCTCCTCTCGACCTCTCCTCTCATCTCTTTCCTCGCCTCTCCTCTCTCATCCACTCACCGCTCCCGGATCGACACACTTCATCTTCGCAGCGTGCCAGGGTGACAGTTTCCCATGATGACAGAGCAGAGACGCCGGGTCCACGGGGCCGGGCGTGTCTCCGGCCAGCCAGGCGGAGAGCCAGGCGGCAGGCAGCAGCAGAAGACCGGCCCGTACGTCCGAGCACGTGAGACGAGGGTAGATCTCACGCACCTCCCGCTCACGGGTTCGGTACTCCTCGACGGAGACACTCTGAGGGGGAGGCGGGGAGCGAGTGAGTGGGTTTAGGGTGTGTTTTGGTAGCTCAATGAACATATTCTTGCTCAGAATTGTTCATGAAAAGTCAACGTTGAATCAGCGAAGGAAAACACAATCACCAATACAAAAGCTGATAAGAACTTTCCCAATAATAGGCGAATACACGAGCACATAGCATTGACTACAGTAGACTAAGGTGTACTGTAATTAGGTAGCATTTAGCAATGCATTCATAAAAAGAATCCATAACGGTAAACTCCACCATTGCATAACACCGTTCATCAGCATCCCCGCTCTACGCACCTTGGCCTGTTCGTTGAGCTGCACCTGGTCATTGACCGTCGCATTCATGGCATCCACCATCGTCTGAATATGATCAGGCAGCGTAATCTCCGCCTCCGCCTTTAGTTTCGCCTTGGAGTCCACCTTCGCCTTCGCCTCCGCCTTTGCCTGCCGTCCCTCCGCCTTGGCCGGTTTTCCGTCCGCCTGAGAGGCGGTCGGCCCGTTCGTCTCTGCCGCCTCGGGGACGCGGTAGTAGACCAACATGTAGGCTTGGTTGGACGAATGGTAGCCCTTCGGACAGCGCGTCTGCTTCGGCTTCTTGGCAGCTGAGTCTGTGCCGGGAGGAGAGAGTGGTGAAAAGGGAGTGGTGAGACAGACTTCAGAGACGCTGATCTCAGGCATAAATATGTAGTTAGGAAGCATCACAATCGCGAGGCGTCGCGGGACTTCCTTACCGGAAACTAATATATCAATGTCATTGGTACACATTAGCAAACCAGATAAAATTAAAGCGTCACTTTCAAGCCTCAAGCGCAGGGTCACCATTTTTTTCACGCCCACCTGCGTGCCGCCCCACAAGTTCATTCCATGCCGCGCCTGTCCAATGCCCACGGCCTCCCCGACTTACCCTCGAGGTCATCCTCTGCGTTCAGCTTCAGCGACTTGATCTTTTCCACCTCCTCGTCGTTGAAGCGGAACCACGCACCCGTCTCGCTGTCGCAGATGTGTGCTGTCGGGGACAGAGAGAAGGGAAACAACTCAGAGGTCGGGAGGAGAGACGTGAGGCTGGTTATTCCGCGAAAGTGCAGTGTCTGCTTTTCAGTACCTGTGGCCGCAGTTGGTGGGCATGGTCGACCCTTAGTGCGGTACCTAAGTGGTGCTTAGTCCCTTGTGCAGTGTGCACCGTCCAATGGCTGCGCAAAATCAGTAGTGTTTAACGGCTCGTGCTGCCCCGAGTAGGCGGACGGCCCCTTGACTGCAGCAGCATGGCCTGTGTTATGCGTGTTTACCTAGCTGCAGTTGCCTGTTCAGTGTTCCGAGCCAGTGTAATGAATGCCCCGAATAGTCGGACGGCCCCGTGTGTACTGTCCCTTACCTGTGTAGTGCCCCGAGTAGGCGGACGGGCCCTTGTGCAGCAGCACGGCCTGCAGCCGGTAGGTGACGGCGCCTGCCGGCCGGCCCACAAACTCCGATACGTCTAGTAGCTCAGGGAACCGCAGGTGGGAGGAGAGCTTCTTCTTCAGACCCGTCTCACTGAGGGGGACAGCGGACGTACATAACGTCAGAGGAAATCCGAGAGATCAGCAAGACTAACGTTCAGTGCCACACACAGTAAAAAAAAAAAAAACGAACAAGGATATTAGCCAGCAAACTCCCTTAAACCTCCAAATCAGAATTTCAGTTACAGATCAGCGGCTGCAGAACCACCTCATAGTTGAGGCTGACGTAATACTTTATCTGCAGAATGAGGGAAAAGGCAGCTGAGGGAAAATCGGCTCTCAGTCCTCACCGGTCAAAGACGAATCTCATGAGCTGAAAGTTGAGCACCGGCGGCAGTTGTGTGAGTCGAATGGCGCGGGACGCGTCCCTCTTGCACTGGCACGTCTGGCAGTTGTACTGTAACATAGAAAAGGGTAGATAGTAGCGGGTGACTGTCACCGGGACGCGTCCCTCTTACACTGGCACGTCTGGCACTGCTGTACTGTAACAGGGGAGGGGGATGGATACAGGAGATAATTACTGTGGGGGACGCGTCCCTCTTGCACTGGCACGTCTGGCAGTTGTACTGTAATAAAGCAGAGGTGTTGCATGTACAACAATCATTGAGCTGCAAAGCATTAATTTTTTTGTCACATAGCACGTATCCATCCTGTATGACCACCTAAAACCAGATTGCAAATGAAACTGATTAATTTTCAATACATTTAATTGGTTCAAGCAACCAGCGTGCTACTTTACACAGTGTCCTGATTTTCGTGAATTTGGGTGGAAACCCACACCTTAACGGATTCTCTTTGTGACGTCCCGGAAAGCCAAACGACGTCCCTGACAGATAAAAGTGGACAGGTATATCGAACACCAAAAGCAAACTAACAAAAAGAAATATCACCCCTGTAGCCTAAAAACACGGCTATGCAGAATGACGATAATTATATCCTAAGTCCTCACAAACCCACTCTTACACTCACTCCCCTTTCCTACACCGCTGGCCAACTGCCGCAACAGTAAACAACGCGTTTTTTTTTTTTCGTTTTCTGTGCGTCAGATATGGATAGGTTTTTTCCTTTACCATGTGAATGTAATCGCTGCCATATGAAGGAGAAAAGATGTCGGAATAGAGGGATCTGAGGACGTCGTTTTCCACTTTTCAGTTTTAGTAACTGTGCAGTGTATAGATAAAAATTAATCATACGAATATATTACTTCGACATTTCTCTATAAGCATGCAACATACCTTTTGTATCAAATTACTGTAACATATTTAATTATTTTTCCCTTCAGAAGGTCACAGTAAAATTCAGCGCCAAGAAAAATTCAGCGTCCAGCTGGGAGTTTTTCTTTCGTAGCGCTGCTCCTGGGACATGCCCTTCAAAAGTAGTTAATTTTGCATATGTTGATTGTGGTTGGGGACAAAGTTTAGTGTTTATCTATTTGAATTAAAATAAAGTTAACGAATTTCAACAGTATTAATTCAAGTATGTCGTCCTTGCCTTAACCCTCGCCCGTAAACGGCGATCTGCCACCTTCGCCCATGCAGGGGGGGAGTTGGTGCGACCCCCCCCTTGGCGTTTGAAAACGGAGCGTCGTAGAGCTTAGCGGAAAAAACCAACGGATTGCTCTCAACGAGATCTCGCGATTGGTGGTATATTTTTTGGTCCTAGGTCAACATTTGACCTACTTTTGACCGGTCAAAGGTCAAATTTTCGGAAAAATAGACTTTTTTCAACTTTCCGCGGCGATTGCGGCAAAACGGTGGGAGATATCGACTTGAAACCTTCACTATCGTGTTCCTTGATCAATTCTCTATCGTTTGGTATGTATTTCGTTTCCCTAGCTCTAAAAATGGCGCGTTGGGAGCGCCGGAAGTCGGCAAGGTCACAGTCGGCGGCAGAAATTCGAAAAATCAAAATTTAAATTTTTGAAATCTGATTGTATTTTTGGATTTGGAAGGTCCATTTGCTCCCTATAGAAGCTAATATTGCTGCATATTCCCATTGAGGTGACAAGAATTAGCAAAATAGTGGTTCGGGCGCTTTTCAAAAATAGTACCGGACGCTGTTCCTCTTGTGACGTCATAGCTCCGTGACCTGACCTGACCCGGTCAAGTTTCTTATACCATATGATAGCCAATACTTGCCCCAACATGCATGGGAAGTTTCATCACGATCCATCAACCGATGTCCGTACCACCGGCAGGAAACCTCGGGCGTTGGCACTCAGTTTGTGAAAATCCGGCTGGAGGCTGTTCCCTTTGTGACGTCATAACTCCGTGACCTGACATGACCCGGTCAAATTTTTTTTATCAAAAGATGCGCAAGGTTTGCCCCATAAGGTATGCCGCCGTTTTTGCACTATTTCCGAAAAACCTCAGGGGGGGGTTGCACCAACCCCCCCCCCCCCCTACATGGGCGAGGGTTAAAAATACACGCAATATTGGGGACGTCGATTGACCTTGTTATTCCCAATTAATCGACGTCGGTTCAAAACTGAAAAGTGCACAATGATTTCACATTTTTTCCAGCCAAGAAAAATTCAGCGTCCAGCTGGGAGTTTTCTTAATTAAATTTCATAACAGGAAGCTATGGAAATTAATTTTCCGAACTGTTTTCCACCTCTTTGTTTGGACGTCTGTTTTTTACGTCAGTCCTCTTGCTCGATATAATATCCCTCTTATGACGTCAATTTTTAGTGATAGCCGCTGGCTCTTGGGCTGATTTTTGTTGAATCATATTTGTTGTTGACTGTTGTGTACGATTATGGACAAGAACTAGACATCTTCAAAGTGTTGTTTTGGTGTTTGTGGTGAATGCTTGAATTTTGTATTTTACTAGGGGTAAACTGGCATTACTTTGTGTCTATATATGATCATTTGAGGTGCCTTGAGGTGCTATTAGTCAATATTGCCAGTGAAAATCGCTAATTTTAAGACATTTAGGTAAGGGATCTTCAGTGGCTTAGGCTCCGCACCGATATCGACGTCCTTTCGAAATAGCGACGTCCTCGCGGCTTCAATCACACTCTCCGAAAAATCAATTTCAGGACACTGACTTTACATATCAGATTCCACTCCCCACGTCAAACCCCGGTAGCTTATTCGTCATAATCAATCTAGTCTCCACTCTCCATACGTCCTGATTGGCCCCTGTGAGGCCCTCCTCGTACCTGATTGGCTCCCGTGAGGCTCTCCTCTCGGAGGAACTCTGTCAGGCAGTCGGAGAGCTGCTTCTGGCCCTGGATCTGCAGGTCCAGCTCGTAGAAATAGGAAGGACATGTGGACTCCTGCAGGCACTCGTTACACCTGGGAACAACCAAACAATTACCTACTCAGAAGTCATAACACGTGTCGCAAAAAGTTATTGATGATTAAATGTCTGCAATACAATTTCACGCAGCAGTGAAAAAAAAAACTATCAGACGGTTCCTAATGACAGCCATAATCGACAAGTGTTCTCACGCATTGCCTGTAATTGGGGCCCAAAGACAATTTTCACTACTGATGTGAGCAGCTAGGGTGCAAAAATAAGCATTACTGCGTATAGCTATAGCAATGCACTTCAAAATCCAAGCGCACATAGAATTCGGCAACTTTTTAAACGCTTCACAGTGTCAAGCGCCCCGTAACTTGTCCTGAGCAAAAGAGTACGAAACTGTCCCGCTGATAGAGCTGTCTGTCTACCTCGCTAGCATTTCTCACCTGGTGACATACTCGTACTGTCCGCGCATCAGGTGCTGCACTGCGCCGCTGACCTCTGGCCGACTCTGGTGGGAGAGCGCCTCCTCCAGCAGCGTGCTGAAGAGCTTGCTGAACTCCTGCGCGTCCTGCTGGTACATCGTGTCCAGCCGGAGAGACAGGATGAATGGCGACGGGTCCACCGTCCTGCGCAGCAGCGGCAGGGGCAGGGGGAGGTAGACCGTGGTCAGGTACAGTATCCTCTTCAAAAGGGCGCCGACTAACCCCTTGGTAAGCGTTAAACAGTGAATTTTGTGATGTATACTGTGCAGCCTCTCCTATATTTTTGACATCCTTTCAGGTCATCCTGTTCAAAAGGTCACTGCATCTGGTCGCATAGAGACTAAAGTTTAGACCTTCTGGCATATAAGATTATCTAGCGCAATATCGAGTCATTCTTTCGCTCTTCAATCAGAATCAACGTATTTCAATGAAAAAGATGGCAGGATGCGTTGTGTAACACATTCATTAACTCATCAACAACACATGCACCAGAACACGTGCAGTTATCGGTCAGCCCTATCTTATCAAGGCTTTAGGCGATAGGACAAAGCCAGCTCACACATCGTGTAAGCCAACCTTGACAGCCACCGTGAAGGTGTGTCCCTTGCCTCTCCTATGCAGTCCGTCGTAACATTGCTCCTTCCTGTCACTGCTTAGTTTGCGGTGTATCCAAGCAGCCCGTTGACTCCCCATCCCCCCCCCCCCCGCCGCCACACTGCTTGGGCTATTCGTCTCACTTTAGCATCCCTCATTAACACTCCCCTACTGTCACTGTCTGGAGTGGGTGTCTCACCTGAGCATTCCTCCGTGCATGTAGCCAAAGATGAGTTGCAGGTGACCGATGGGTGTCAGTGGTGAGTACTGTGACGTCAGCAGCGTCTCGTTCAGCTGCTCCACAGGGTCGGCCACAGGGTCCCACTGCAGGATCGCGCGTCTGAGGGAGAAAAGGGGGGTCAGAGCTGGGGAGGGCGACTGTTGTGTGCGTACATTTTGTTAAAATAGCCTGCACCTTGCAATCAATAATCTTTAGCATAGCAACATTACCTGTTTCTGAAAAGACACTAGTTGATATCGGCACCAGTGAATAAGCCACTCTTTATCAGCCAAACACCTTACAGCATGAGTCATAGTCCTGATAAACTGAGAGCCTGTCCGCTTATACCCTGTCCCTGTCCGTTAGATTGCATTTATACCTACCTACCATGTGATAATAGCCAACGATACAAAAGCAGCCACTAACTCTCTGAAACACACACAGAGGGAAATAGCAATAAAAAATTCTACATTTTCATCACATTACCTACACTTCGTCCTTGCCGCACAATCAATCAATCATCCGCACACAATCACAATCATCCGCACCTGAACTTCCTGTTGTGGAACCACAGCTGCAGCAGGCTGTTGACGTAGCAGGTGGCGCCGAGGTTCTTCAGGCCGGCGGGTACCTGAGCGCTGCGCACGTCCGGCTCCTCGCGGTCTCCGGCGTACAGACGCGTCTCGTCACTGTTGTAGAGCCAGTCGTGCTCGCCCAGGCCGGCGATACATAGCGGCTGGTGGCGGCAGTTCTTCCTGAGAGGGGGAGATGGGATGGGGGGTCAGTGTTAGGTGATAGAGGGTCAATATAAGGCCTATGTAATAAGGCTATGCATAGAGTCAACATGTGACGCCAGCACCATCACCTCAGTGTGTTAGCCTGCCAAGTTCTCAGCGAGTCAGATGCATGAACATATTCCAACAGCAATTTGCACGATATTCCCCTGCAACATAATTCCAGGCAGAACAAAATATGTTGAAAAGACTACAATCAAGTTTTATCAGCTTCAAGTGAACTTTGTTTAAAACTTAGCTTTGCGGCATGACTCATGTTTCTGACAAATAGGTATGTGGTGCACTTATGGCTACTGCATTTGAAGTTCGCCAATAAGTCCGTCCATTTCCTCTGCGTTACTGACTTGCAGGCGGTTTTTCGGCTGTGCGGCGGCTGCAGGATGTAGGCGGTCAGCACGTGCTCCTCGGTGACATCCTCCGGGGGCGTGGTCTCCGCCCACTGCCACGCCTGCCGCTCCACTTGGTCCTTACGGGGCGGCATACCGGTATAAACCGGTTGGAACCAGACACAGCCGGCTAGAGCCGGCCAGCAGCGACGCCAGCAGACTGAGGATGACTAGCCTGTGCTGCAACAGGTCACTGTAATGTCAGTTGATGTCAGTTGAATGTCAGATGAATGTCAGTTGAAAGTTTTAACCCAAAAATGGCAAATTTAAACCTGGAACTCGATGCTTTTGATGGCTTGAAGTCTTGGACGACCATACTGCGATTATTGTTTGCTTGAACTGTCATTGCAACTACACAGATCATTTAGGATTGAAACTGATTCGCTGTACAAATATGTAAAATGTACGACTGTCAATAAAAAAGAATAAGTTGCAATAAGCAGGGAAGAAAAATCAGGCTCGAGGATCTATCAGGTATTGCATTTTGCAAACAAAACAGCACAAAAGTAGGACAGGTAAATCTGTCAAACATCAAAGATGACATACTCAGACAAGATTAATTTGCCAAAGACAAAATATACCTTCTCATAAGTCATAACAACATAAGATTCCTAAGTGGTATTACATGCAAGTGATGCCCATCCTCAAAATATCTAGAAAGGACCACTCTGCTCACTAGCCTCATCTTTCCTGTAGTGTGAGCCCTGGTGCCAAAGGCTAGCTTAAAGGGACCCTCCCACCTTCAAAAAAGTTAATGAACTGGCATGAAAGTGATGTCGCTCGGTTCAGAAAGAGCAAAAACGAATATCTACCAAATTTCATCGAAAAATATTCACCGGTTTTCAAGATATTAGACTTTTACTTTTGTTTACTTTTTGGGATCTCCGCTGTTCCTAGCGACTTTATTTGAAAGTGCGGCATTTGTTGCGCGCAAAGCAGCATATACCACCGCGTGCTACAAAACGTTTTAGTCAAACATTTAACGGACGTTCGAAAGCCTGATGACGTCATCAGATTCCCGTAATGGTTAAGAGATAGGGACCAAGCTGGTCCCACCCTGCAAGTAAAGGGAAGAAATTTCTTGAACACCATAAAGCTGCGGGGGTTGCGACCAGGATAAATGGTGGTTTCTGAGCCTGGCCGCAAACTTGGCTATCTCAACTCAAAACTAATGTCAAGGTGGGAGGGTCCCTTTAAATGGCCAACCACTAAAAACTCAAGCCCTAAAGTGACTAGACAAAATAGGATCTCACTGCACCCACATACTCGAGAAATCAGAAATCTTTCTTATGAGGACAGGCTAAGGAAGCTGGACCTGATGAACATGAAGGACAGGGCTGCTCGTGGTGACCTGATTGAAACCTACAAGATTCTTACCAACAAGTTAGATATCGACCCCACGAAGCTGTTCAAACTACAAGATAACACAAGGACCAGGGGACACCACTTGAAGCTGGAGAAAAAGAGAGCAGCCCATCACTTCAGAGCCAAGTTTTTCTCGAATAGAGTCGTTACGCCCTGGAATGAGCTCCCTGATCATGTTGTTTCTGCGCCTTCTACAAATGCCTTCAAGAACAGACTCGACCGACACTGGGCTACCACCTGCCATTCCTAGTCATCAATCCTACATATGTCTACTGTTGATCCTTCTATGTACCATCCTACCGGACATGAGCACCAAATAGACCAAGTCTAACCTAGCTCATCAACCTTAACCTTAACCTTAACCTTAACTCAGCAGCTGGATGATCTATCAAAGGAACTGATGTGTAATTAATTGGCATTGTCTTATTCATCTTGAACATGCTGCATAACTGCATGAGGAAGCTATTGCCATTCAAGCTCCTGGCCAATCTGGTGTGTGACTCATTATGGAAATATGGAAAGAGCCTCGGGCCTCTCCTGAAATATTTGTGATCAATTGCCTAGAATTTATCTTATGTAGGTAGCCTGTTATGGGCAGCAATCTGAACCTGTCATCTCAATTATAGTTTACTTGTCAACTTTAACATGAGCATGGTTGGATGCTGGGTAAATCATGAAGGATTGATAAATAATTACTACAAGTCCTTGAGCATGAACTCAATCACATATATCTGATGATTCATCTTACATCTATCTTTATACAAATGCTCCTTGTTCCACAAATTAACTACCTACCCACTTGGTAACTCTAAATACTTTCCAACTATATCCTTGCATAATAAAGCTCATAATGATGTATTAAATTCTTCATTTTAGCCAATTAACTTAAACTGAGTTCCATTAAATTCTAGCTTAGGGACTTCAAATGTTCAAACTAAGTTAAAATTGATACAGTGAATATCAAAATATTCCATCTCTCTGAATGGATAAAAACTGAAAAACTAATATGGGATTGACTAGAGCATCCATCATCAATTTTAGTCAAGGCAAATGATGAAAACTTTAAAGGGACCCTCCCACCTTAACATTAGTTTTGAGTTGAGATAGCCAAGTTTGCGGCCAGGCTCAGAAACCACCATTTATCCTGGTCGCAACCCCCGCAGCTTTATGGTGTTCAAGAAATTTCTTCCCTTTACTTGCAGGGTGGGACCAGCGTGGTCCCTATCTCTTAACCATTACGGGAATCTGATGACGTCATCAGGCTTTCGAACGTCCGTTAAATGTTTGACTAAAACGTTTTGTAGCACGCGGTGGTATATGCTGCTTTGCGCGCAACAAATGCCGCACTTTTAAATAAAGTCGCTAGGAACAGCGGAGATCCCAAAAAGTAAACAAAAGTAAAAGTCTAATATTTTGAAAACCGGCGAATATTTTTCGATGAAATTTGGTAGATATTCGTTTTTGCTCTTTCTGAACCGAGCGACATCACTTTCATGCCAATTCATTAACTTTTTTGAAGGTGGGAGGGTCCCTTTAAATGACTCAGACTTGCACGCATAACTAAAAGCTCACGATTTCAACTACTTTTCGGATAAAACAGAACTGAAGCCCCTCCCCCACGGCCCACAATAATTCTAATATTCCTCAAAATTGGTTTCAGCTTTGTTCTGTATCCACTTGCAGATTGCAACAGTTAAGCCTTCCTGTTGGACAGCCATTCTGACCCTCGGACTCATAGCTCAGGGTTTATAATATCATGGGCATAATAAGAGCAAACTAAAGTTAAGGAATTAACGAAAAGAGCGTCTGTCTCATTCTGCTTTTTGTCTTCTATAAAACAAAAATAGGTAGGTAGGTACTCACCGTGCCCGACGATAGGACGGCTAGAGCTTGGGCTAGAGTTCCCAACTGAACTGGGGGACGATTGAATCAGAATGCAACGGAGGTGTATCAATATGCAACGATTCCGTTATTTCCTGGAAACCTTAAAAAATTACTCAGCGAGCAAATATGGTACAAAATCACGCTAGATATCGAGATATCGACATTGAAACTTGTTTATCCGCTCGATCCAGCTCGATCCAGCTGCACACACAAAAAGCCCTCACGCGCTTATCATATTGCGCCAGTTTCGTAAGAGAAGCGTCATTCTCATAATCCCCGAATTGAAGCAAAATAACCGCAAAATATTTTCAATTCCACTAGCAGCTACATGTAAAATGTGTCTTCCTTTCATTCATCTCTGCTAAAAATCTGAATTTGTAATGGCATAAACAAATTTAAACGAAATCCATAGGTATCAGTGAATATTGTAGAGCAACTTTCATCTATTTATCAAACAACAAAAGTGGTCAATAGAGGTCAGGACCGGTACCGTAAAATTCATAAGAGATGTCGCTGCAAACGGTAATAAGAGCAGCTATTTCCCAATCTTATTGAGGAATGAGCCGGACTTTGAGGAACGGCCCATTCGGCCCATTCCCGTTCGGGTTCGCTCCAGAGGATCGCCCATCGCAATGCTCGCAGACCTCTATCGACGTGAAGCGTGCACCTTGCCAAACTCATCGAATGGGCTCACTGGCGGATCCAGCCATTTTCAAAGGGAGAGGGGCCATCCCAAAGCCACTGCCACTTTTTTGCAAAAAGTGGCCGCAAAAGCACCCATGGGTGCAGGGCCTCGGCTAGCATGTTAACTACTGGGGCAAATGCCCCAGTAGAGTCGAGGAATGCCCCAGTAGTGGTCAGGCTTTGCCCAACCTCCACAAAATGAGAATATATCGTACATTCTTTCATTCGGAAGCGGTTGAAGGCGTTTGTGGCAAGAAATCAGGGGCGGCGGAAGAGGGAGTGCACGGTGTGCAGCTGCACCCTCAATTTCCATTCAAAAACATGGGCGTGCATTGGCAAGCATATCTTTTTACATCCCATATTCTATCTTCGTTCGAAAGAGCGTCAAAAATAATGACGAAATTTCTTCGGCCACTTTTTTGGTCAGGTCAAAGGTCAGGTCATGATGAAGGCCAAATTTCGCCGATTTTCAGGTCGAATATCGACAGTTTACAAGATGCCGACGCATAACTCGGGAACCAATTAGAGCTATAGCGCCGCGGTCAATTGGTCCATGAGGATTACGAAAATCGAACCCATTCACCCCTAAACCCTGACCTTCAAGGTCAAATTCAAGGTCAAAGGACGGGGAACTGAAAAAGTGCCACTAAATAATGTCCGATCTTCAAAATTTTTGCACCAAAATGTAGAACGTGCAAAGTTCTAGCCACACATCAAAAACCATTTTCATCAAGGTTAAACTTCAAGGTCAAATTCAAGGTCAAAGGACAGGGAACTGAAAAAGTGCCACTAAATATTGTCCGATCTTCAAAATTTTGGCACCAAAATGTAGCGCGTGCAAAGTTCTAGCCGCACTTCGAAACATATTTTCATCAAGGTCAAAGATCAAGGTCGAATTCAAGGTCAAAGGACGGGGAACTTTAAAAATGCTACGTCACCTGCGACTTTTCCAGCGACGAGCACCGATTTTAGCCAAAACCTCGTACAAGGTCAATTGGACCATGAGGATCACGAAAATCGAACCCATTCACCCCTAAACCTTGACCTTCAAGGTCAAATTCAAGGTCAAAGGACGGTGAACTGAAAAAGTGCCACTAAATATTGTCCGATTTTCAAAATTTTGGCACCAAAATGTAGCGCGTGCAAAATTCTAGCCGCACATCGAAAACCATTTTCATCAGGGTCAAACTTCAAGGTCAAATTCAAGGTCAAAGGACGGGGAACTGAAAAAGTGCCACTAAATATTGTCCGATCTTCAAAATTTTGGCACCAAAATGTAGCGCGTGCAAAGTTCTAGCCGCACATCGAAAACCATTTTCATCAAGGTCAAAATTCAAGGTCAAATTCAAGGTCAAAGGACGGGGAACTGAAAAAGTGCCACTAAATATTGTCTGATTTTCAAAATTTTGGCACCAAAATGTAGCGCGTGCAAAGTTCTAGCCGCACATCGAAAACCATTTCCATCAAGGTAAAACTTCAAGGTCAAATTCAAGGTCAAAGGACGGGGAACTGAAAAAGTGCCACTAAATATTGTCCGATCTTCAAAATTTTGGCACCAATTCTAGCCGCTAGAACTTTTCAATTCTAGCCGCACCAATGTGCGGCTAGAACTTTGCACGCGCTACATTTTGGTGCCAAAATTTTGAAAATCGGACAATATTTAGTGGCACTTTTTCAGTTCCCCGCCCTTTGACCTTGAATTTGACCTTGAAGTTTGACCTTGATGAAAATGGTTTTCGAAGTGCGGCTAGAACTTTGCACGCGCTACATTTTGGTGCCAAAATTTTGAAGATCGGACAATATTTAGTGGCATAGTTTTTGCCCTCTGGAGGGTAAACCGTTGACCTTAGGTCATTTTTGATGATGACCATATCAAAAGAAAAGTTCAAAAGCTATCGATTGCTATTCCCAGCGTTTTTCTAGCTATCATAGTTCCTAAGATAATGGCATGTTTTCTGAAAAATTTAATGACAATGCGCAAATTTTGACCTTTGATGACCTCTGGTGACCCCAATATTGCTCTAAGATGAAAAACGACCGAAATACTTTTAAACGTACGCATCGAGAGCTATCGACTGCTGTTTACCGCGTCTTTCTAGCCCTCTTAGTTTTTTTAGTTAGAGGTGGGTGGTAATATATGCCCCCCCCCCCCCCCCAGTAGGGCGAAGTTGGCTGAGACCGCCACCGGGGCACGGGTTAAGGAAATGTACGGAAGTGGACCTTTTTTACGATTCACTGTCATGTATAAAACGTAAGATCCAGAAATATGTAAGATCTGTAGTAGCGCCAACTTTTTAGAGTGTTGTGATTGGGATTTTATGGTTTGACTTTGATCTTAAATGGGCTAGTCCCGTGATCAATTCCATGAATAAATGAAATGAAATGACATAAATGACGTTCGTCCAAAAGAAGCGCCTTTCAATTTTTCCGTTTGATTTATGACGGAGGGGGCGCAAAATTGATCTCTTTTTGATTAACGATATCAAAATTCCGAGACACACACTTTATACGCAAAACAACTGTTAACTTTATCCATAGTTTACGTTACTCCCTCGCCCCGTTGGGGGGGGGCATTTTGCCCCCCCCCCTGTGGTTTTCCTGAATAGCAAGAAAACGGCGGCGCGCAGCGCCGCTAAATCTTCAGTACCTTCCCGGGCATCAATTTGACACCTTCACACCAAATTTCAAGTCTTAGGTCACCTTAGGAAAGGAGTTATTGAGGTCAAACTGAGGTCATGTTCGAGCAAAAATGAGCAAAAAACATGCAATCTTGAAACGCTCACCAAATCTACAGTTATCAAGCAATTTCAAAGTTCTTTATATGTTCTAGTAGACAAAAAGCGGCGCTACAAAACTGCTATCTCGGATTTTCAAAATTTTAGGTTTTTGACAAAAAAAAAAATCAAAAAATTGATTTTTTTAGAAAAAACTAAAAGAAATCCAAAAAATTCCGATTTTCGAATAAACTGGAATATATGTGATAGTCATAGCGCTCTTCTATATACATACCAAATTTCAGATCGATATCTCGTTTTTTTGGCCAAGTTATAGCGAAAAAGCTGTTCAAAAAGATGACGTCAAATTTTTGAACTTTATTTTTAGCTATTCTAGACCACGTACGGCAAAACAAAGACCACCATTGAACTCCCCGTGACGAGCTGCATCGATTTGATACCCACTTTATGCAAAAATATTAACTTTTGACCTAATTTGACCTGACCTTGACCTGACCTTGACCTGACCTTGACCAAAACGTGACCTAAGCTGGCCCCAAAGGCTGCCTGACCCACATAATCGCATTTGTCATGTAAAATGGACCATAAAACATGTATCACACGACACTTTCATATTGTGACACCCCCCCCCCCGTGACCTGACCTCTGTGACCTGACCTGGTATCAGTGACCTCAAATAGCAAAATATGTGTTTAAAGAACATTTCCCCATCGATGATTTTCAATGAAATGCATTTTACTCGATTTTACAACGCATTTCTTGAAATGCCTGTGAACGGTGAAAATTGGACCTTTGACCTGACCTGTGACGTCATCGTTTTGACCTAGGTCAATAAAATTGGGTCACAAGGTAGTTCCTTGATAGGGATATCCAACACCGTTTGCCGCTTGTCGCTAGGTTGCGTGGTTCTCGAGATCTTAGGGGGGGGGCAAAATGCCCCCCCCCCCCCAACCGGGCGCGTTGCTCGGCAGAGCCCAACGGGGCGCGGGCCTTCGCCCCAGTGGGGGGGGGGCATATGTTACCACCCTGTCGCGTTTTTTGCGTGTAAATAAAAAATTCGCGGCGCGTAGCGCCGCGCCGCTTGGGGTAGCTTTAGGTACATCAATTTTGGACAATGTGTGAAATTTTTGAGCACAGGTCATGTCAGGTCAGGTCACCAGGTCAAGTTGACTGACCAAGCCTAAAAAAAGTTTGCAATCATGTCCAGCCTGCAGTGTTTGTCAGAAAGGTTTTAAACTTGGTGGATTGCATGCTGTTATGGGCGCCTACAATTTGTATATCTCGGATTTTTTATATCCGTGACCTAAGGTCAGGCCAGTGGCGTGACCTTTCCATTACAAGTCAATGGAGAAAAATGAAAATGCCTCTAGATCCGTGTGTACGCATAGGAACCGTCCAAATATTTCAAAATCACAATGATTTAGACCACTCGTGATGACCAGGGTGTCATTTTTGCTGATAGACTCTAGAAAGGTCATCCGAGGTCATTTGAGGCTACAAACAGTTTTTTGCCAATACCTCGCGATTGGAAAGAGATAGAACGCTGTGGATGGTCTCATTGTGTTTGTCTTGTTGAGACGCATCGGCTGATATGCAACATGACCTTTTCCGGTCAGGTCATGACCTTGACCTGAGGTCAAATTTTCAAGTTGACCTTTCAAGGTCAAATTATAGTTCATTCGACGCGTCTCGGCGAGGGGAACACGATTCTGGCAATAGAAATGTCGTGGCTTTTTGTAGTCGAAAGTTATTGTCGAAAAACACTTTTCGTAAAAACAGCTATTTTTGGAGTTTTTGCCCTCTGGAGGCTAAACCGTTGACCTGGGGTCAATTTTGATAATGACCTTATTAAAAGAAGAGTTCAAAAGCTATCGATTGATTTTCCATGCGTTTTTCTAGCTACCATAGTTCCTGAGATAGTGGCATGTTTTCTGAATAATTTGGCAAATTTTTTACCTTTGATGACCTCCGGTGACCCCAATATTGCTCTAAGGTGAAAAATGACCGAAATACTTTCAAACGTACGCATTGAGAGCTATCGACTGCTTTTTACCGCGTCTTTCTAGCCCTCTTAGTTTTTGAGTTAGAGGTGGGTGGTAACATATCCCCCCCCCCCCCCACACTAGGGCGAAGTTGGCTGAGACCGCCACTGGGGCGCGGGTTAATCCATCGCCAAAAGTTTCAAGGCGATTGTTTCGTCGGTGAAGCTCTGGCGAGCATTCTAACTTTTTTCTGAGGTGACGTCAATTGACGTGACCTGGTAATCATATGGATCTGAAATTTTCACATGTGAAGAAAAGGTATATGAACAGGTGTGCCAAAAGTGATGGCGCTCCGCATCCCCATTTTTTTTAGATAGCTGAGAAAACCGCAATCGGGACATCCATAGGCTTCGCCAGAGATTATTTTGAGGGGAATGTCAATTTTGGCGTAAAATTTTCCCTTTATACAGTCGGTACACACTCATTTTACATATCATTCGACGCGGCATTGTGCAAGGAATGCGATGGTAGCAGAAGTTGTCTTCTAGCTATGACATGATACTTTTTTTGACAGAAAAAGCGACTTCAATTCGGTAAGATAAGATAACTGGCCTTTCGTCCGTTTAGCAGGGCAGTGATTTTTGATGAGAAGTGCACAGTGGGCGTGGTAGAAGTCCCCTATCAGATGGCCCCCCACGCAGATTCTCATGATCCTCACCAAAAAAAAAAAAGTTTAAGCCCTCCAATTAATCGGAGCTCTTACGTGAAATGCATTGGGCTTATGGCAGCCACTAATTGTAGCCAAGTAAAAAGAAGACATTCGGCAGAGAGTGAATGTCAGAAGTGTGAAACGGAAGTTTTTCATCTTTGATTCAGTGATAGGAAGTGTTTTATTCACACACTTAGGTACACGTTTTTTTTTTTCGTGTTTAAGGAAGCACTGCAAAACGCAAACAAATGCGGAACGAAACATTTTCAACGAATAGGAGGAAATGGATCCCTCAGAGGCGGGCTTGGGATTCTCAGGTATTTGTGGATCACTAGTAGTAGTAGGGTCAGTTCGGACACTCAGAGGTATGTGTAAGCTATAAATATGCAAAAATGATCAGTAACATGGCAGAAATGTAAAACTTTTATTGTAAAATAGGCCAAATATGCGAATGAGCTTTCGCTTTGCAACATCATGATGTTGTAATGATGATGCTGTAAAGCGAAAGTTCATTCTCATATTTGGCCTATTTTACAATAAAAGTTTTACATTTCTGCCATGTTACAGATCATTTTTGCATATTTATATCTATTCATCATGGCAAAAAGCACCATCTCACATATCAAAAGTGTGTGTAAGCTTCCGGAGATCGGCGTGGCTAGCAAACATTATGTGGGACTTTAGCGCTTTCTAAGCCTCAATATGGGACCTTTAGAAGCCAGGTGTGGGCAGCGGGCGAATAAGCGACCGGGGTGGTCCCTTAGATAACAGCCCTTAGGGTCTGTCGAACCCTCAGGGCCCTATGCGGAAACATGAAAATGAAACTCTCAGAGGCTAGATGGGTCGCGGTTCCCCCATATTCCGGCTCGGAGTCCGCAAGTTCCCAGCCGCAAGAGCTCGGGTGAGCCATCAGAGGCCTTTTCGGAGGCACCCTCAAAGATCCGTATGGCCAGTGGCCATTCAGATCCCTACGCAAATGGGATCTTCAAAGACCGCTAAATGGACCTTCAGAGAATATGGGCACCAGTGGGAATCTCATAGGCCGTTGGGGCCCTCTGAAGCTAGCTTGGGATCCCTGTTTAGGGCTCAGTTTGGTTCCTTAGGAGCCCTTTTTTCTACGCCTGCGAGCCTGCGTGAGAACTTTCATGAGCCCAATGGCACTTCAACCCGCGCCGTGCTGGGTGGGGGCGTTTTCACGTTCACGTCCCCACCCAGCACGGGTCAACATCTGAACTTGACCTTACCCAAACAAAAAGTATACAGTTTGACGCGCCTGACCGAGGCAAACACGATGATGCCAAAATCGCGACTCTGCGACCGTTTTTGAGAAGTTATTTATGAAAAACTGCACCCATGCCTTGGGTCACTTGACCTGACCTCAGAGGTCACCGGTTGACCTGAGAAATGAAAATCGAGTACCAGTCACTGCGTCTCGTGACGGTGCACACGCTCGTTTTTTCTTCGACGCTCTAGCTCCATCAGGGGTGAAACGGCGAGGGGGGTGTACCCCCCCCCTCGACCGTATGTAGAAAACCAATAGGGCCGACGAGGGTTTACTCTCTTCTAAGATCCCAAATCTAGTGGGCAGAGTGATTGTACGCATCACCCGATGCATGTGAAGTTTATTTTAATAAAAAAGAAGGCATTAAAAAACGTAGAATACGGAACTCGTTTTATGCAAAATACAACGAAGAACGGTAAACGAAAATGTGTACTTGTTCATTTTAGATCTTCATACAGGGCCGTAGGAATGCATACCATTAAAAATAGAGTTTGGAGCCAGGACACAGAAGACGCTATCAAGAATAAGCTGCAGGGTGATATTACGTCGTCTTGAAAAGATGGTATTTTGAAAAGATGGAAATAGTACGCAGTGCTCTAGCGAGAAACATCTTGATATAGGTTGCTTGATTTTCAAATGACCTTTTTCCTCGATAGTTGATTGAAATTGCAATAAAAAGCAAATATTGTATTGTTTGGCAAATTTTCAACAACAGTTCATTCTCAAGCCACATGAAACAATTGGCAAACAGCATGGATGAGATAATAATGGATTGGTGTCTTCGCAGTTTTTGGCGACATTGAGCTCAGGCCTGCCATCTAGCGGGAGAATTATCGTAAGTTAGGAGCAAGCGGAGTGAACGCCGCTGATTAGCATTGTGACACACGGGAGTGTGGTGTAGTAGCAGGCTTGATGTGTAATTTTTAAAAATGTTATGTTTTAATATGTCAGCAAAAGCGAAGAAATTAATAAATTTATGTGTAGGGTGAGTAATAATATAAGCGGTTCCCTGTTATTTCCTCTTTAAATCGTGAAACAGGGAGTTATTGGAGACTTCGCCAGCACGTGTCGTTTTCGCTATTTTTCACACGAGTCTTTCCTTGGCCTAAATCAAACAAATTGTTCGATCAAAGAACAAAACTAACTTAAGTACTAGGGGAAAGTGGGGTAAGACGGGCACCTTAACTTTGGAGCCATTTTTCGGCCGGTTAGAAACATCATAGAAACGGGAAACTGGGTGAAAACCTTTTTCAGACATTTTACTTTCATTTGCCAGAAGATGAGACTTAGACCTGATTCAACAAATAAACTGCAGCTATTTTTGCAAAACCTTGCAAAAACCCGTCTTACCCCACCCCATGGGGTAAGACGGTCACATGGGTAGGGCAAGACGGCCAGCTTCTTTCACCGATCAGCGCAGCTCGCAACAAATGCCCGAGATTAGCCGCATTTATACAGTCGCTCGTTGGTCTCAAGTGCTTCGGAAATGGCAGTATACGAGATTCGTGCAGAAGGCGTATGCTCCTATATAGGCCCTAGTTCAGAAGCCATGTAGAACCGTTTTTCACATTCATTATTCGAGAATAAACTGTGCCGAAGGAATATTGCTAACATGTCTGTGAGTATCGGAATCGAACATATTCTTATTAGAAATGCTTCTTTTTTCCTACAGCAACAAAAATATTTTCACCATTACAGACCCATTGGGTTCATAGTTGCCCGTCTTACCCCAAACTCAATGTCAGAAGTTCAGCACGATTTTTCGCTGTGGACAATTTGATGCAGACAAAGCAAATCCGCCGTAAATGAACACTGTTGGCATATGAGTGTACCACAAGTGATTGCGAGTTTTTAACTCTATAGTGCTGTACACAAAAGCTTGCACAATACATTATGGATGTTTTCAATGAAATGAGTGTTTTAAAGAAATCAAAATAAAAGATTATCGACTGAACACAAATTCACCAGACTTGAATGGTGGTGTGTAGTGGGAAAGGCAATTCTGGTCCTAACTTTTCTTGCTCGTAGCGCTATTGGTTTGGTCTGCAGAAGGGGTGCCCGTCTTACCTACCCTGACCGTCTTACCCCACTTTCCCCTAATTAATATGTCTAATGAAAAAGTTAAACGGAATTGCTAACGTAATTGCCGCTCAATATGTCATTCAAGACGCTCTATGAAAAGGACCCAACTAATGCTGCGTAGTCGATGAAATTTCAGTGACTGGCTCCAACTCCGATTCCGGTATCCAAATATCGACTCCGACTCCTCCGGGCAGAACTGTCGATTCACACAGACTCCGACTCTGACTCCGACTCTGCAGCCCTGGTAAGTCTGTGGAGTCGATGACTTTTCGGTGACGTTCGACAATCGACTCATACTCCGACTACAGATTTAAAAAATCAACCGACTCCGAGTCGGAACAGAACCGCTGGCTCTGACTACAACTCCGCAGCCCTGGCCCAAGATAGCCGCCTAAAACAACTTTGATGTGTGATCTTCGTACATTGTTATGTTATTTTAAACAAGGAGTGGAAAAGGGAGACGAAGCCTTCGCCCTTCACAAACAAGGATCTCCTGTTGCGGATAAATCAACTGCTGGAACAGAAAGGCATAAACACCACGCATCTCAGTTCATCGTTTTCCTAACGACTCTGCACCAATGTAAGTACTGATCAATGCAGTGCGAGCATCGTGTGACATTTGAGTACCAAGTTTGAGCGTTATCCGCCCAGCCGTTCTTGAGATATGGAAGCGGCACCCCGCACGTGCGCACGTGCAGTAGCACCCACCATGGTGACACATGGAAATGCATTGGCCACTGGGTGCCTAACTATTGAGGAAGTTTTACTGTTATGGGCCCAGTCATTGCGGAGTTACTTTATGTGGAACAATTTCGACACCCCTAAGTTGGCACGTGGCACGTGCCGTAACATTAACTAAGATGAAGAACATCGGGCGAAATTCGGAGAAGAAGGAATAAGCCTACCAAATGTGCATTACATATTGTCGAACTGCTGTACCATTGTGAGTAAATGACCATATAAAAGGTCATACAAGCCGATGGGACTGGGCGTTTCAATACACACCGTCTTACGCATTTTATTTTCGTTAAATTACCTAAAGGCTGCTTGACGTTTTTGGCCTTCAAGCATTTAAGACATTTTTTGTCGTCTCAGGTCCAGTAAGATTACCTCCAACTCGTGGAAATATGCACTTCAAGCCAACTAACACACCACACCCACGTGTCTCATAATGCTGAGAGATGGCGTTCACTCGGCTAGCTCCTAACTTACGATAATTCTCTCGCTAGATGGCAGGCCTGATCCCAATGTCGCGGATCCCAATGTTAATTTCCACGAGACACCAATCCAGTGTTATATCATCCATGGCAAACAGTTTGCGTCAATTGTTTCATGTGGCTTGAGAATGATCTGTTGTTCGAAAATTTGCCAGGCATTATAATCTTTGCTTTTTATTCGGCAATTTTAATTAGGTTATTTGAAATTCTAACTAGGTACATTTATAAGCCATTTTGACACAAAAGAAACACTGAAGTATTCCTGTAGCAGGAGAGGTATGAATTCCGACTATAAGAGTAGTTCAAACATGAAGCCATTTTGACAGAAACAGACACAATGAAACATTGGAGCTCCGTTGTAGTCTGAGCGCTCGGAGCCTCCATTTTGTCGGCCCGCCATTCGTTTCCTACAAGTCCAATGAATTGCAGAACGACACAATCACGAAAGCTGGAATCCATTAGAGGCTAATTTGTGTCATAACTCATCCGAATGGGCATGACACACCACAGTTGTCGCCATCCGGCTCGGTATAAATGGGCCCACCTGACCACAGTCGACCCATCACTGGCGCAAAAATGACTTTGCCGGCGAATTTAATGTCGCTGGGCGGCGCCTGCGCGTCGGTAATGGCGTCTGCAAAGACATTTTTCTTTCATAATTATATTACAATTACGAAGTTCGACGAAAAGCTGGCGGGACCCGGGCGCCGGCGGGAGGCGTGGGATTTTGGTTTTATGACCGCGGACACGCGCCGAAATGGCGTGTCAGTGCACAGTCTCGGTATATTATTGCATTCTAAGTGCCGTGATTGGCATTTAAAGGCAATAAAGAGTCGTAAAATTTGTTTGCACGTATTATTTCTCGTGTTATTAAAGCCATAAAACGTAGCAAATGCTTTCAGGGATGGCCGGTAGGCGTTTAAAAAGGCGGGACTAAAGCATTTCAATAGAAATGTGAAGTTTATGAGCTTCCTTCACGAAAGTCACATTGCAAATCATTTCTTGTCTAATTTAGCCGAACAGGATATGTCTTTGCATGCATTCAAATAGTGTTTCAGCAGTCAATTCATCATCGTTTCACTCATTACATGAAAGCCGGTGCATGCTTATCAGCCTATTTTCTAAGCAAGACAAAAAATGCAATTTATGTGCCCAAATGCTGCGCGCAATGCTGAACCTCGTGCTAAAAATGATTTGGACATGAAAATGAAATGAATTTGATTTGTGTGTTCCCTGACTTTCTTCTAGCTATGGCATGTAAAAGAAAACTCCGGTTTTTTTTTTGGCAGAAAAATAGAAAAATCATTTTTTTAACGACCGGTAGAAATAGTGCACAAGGGGTGCGATGGCCGACCCACTCAGAGGGAGGGGCCTCTATGCAGACGCTCATGATCCTTGCCCAGAAGAAAAGAGTTGAAAACGCCCCAGTCAATCGGTTCACCATGTTTAAACCTACATTCACGCATGTCGAGTTTCTACGTGAAATGCATTGTGCTTAACCCTCGCCAGGCGAGGGCCTTTTCCATAACACGGATGGCGAAGGGGGTCGGAAGCCCCCCCCCCCGGCGATTGGCTCTTATGGCACTTAGAAATGTCAAGTTTACCGATAGGCGTTATCACAAGTGTATTCGCGGCCATTGGGGCGACGTAAGAAAAGAAGAAAACAACTGGCCCCAAGAACTTTAAAGTATCAGTTAGCATGCACTTTTTCCTTGATCTGTAGAGAATTTACCATTAATTGCTAGAGAAAATTGCATTTAAAATCTTCCATTTATGCTTTTTTCATCGTTTGCACAATATGTTCTTTTACTAAGCTAGAAACACTACTTAGAAATAGTTCCCGCATCATCGTCAAGAACAATAGGGAAGGCTTGAAGTGAATACAATAATCTAAACGGTTTTGTAATCTATGAGAAGACACTTCTAAAATTACCTGTAGAAATATTGAAGGCAAAAGTTCAACTTTTTCACAAGAAGGATGTCTATAAACCTACTCAACGTGTGACAACTCAGCCGGTATTTCGTCGCCTACAGCCCAGCTTTCCCTAGTGACCGATAGAGGCGCTGCTATCGATGTCCGCCTGTGCCACCTAACGCAGGGTAGGTGGGCCCATAGGAGATCTCGTCCTCCTAAAAATGTGGTGACTATAAGTCAATATTTAGGGGGGTTTTGCAAAAATTTCGCTAAAACATGCCAAAAGGTTTTCGCTTATAACTTTTTACCAAGTGCAGCTCGTCCTGCGAATCGAACGATGTACTTTATTACCAGCTTAAGAAAGTTGAAATTTTCTTAAAATCAAGTGGACTTAAAGTAATTAACCCGCGCCCCATAGCTATTAGGGGGGGCAGCCCCTCCAGTTTTTCTGCAATAACATACCGCTTGACGTTTTGACGCCAAACTTTCAGTACCTTCGACTGCATTAATTTGACACCTTGTGTCAAAATATGAACTTCATAGCTACAATAGATCGGCCGGAAATGACGTCAGACTGACGTTAAAGTCGGCTAATTTCGACGCAAAACATTGAACCACGGCAATTACTCCCAACTCCCAAGAGCTCACTTTTTAAAACCCTCGCCCGCACATGCCATTTTCCCATCCTAGAATGCACATGGGGGGGGGGGTTGCCACCCCCCCCGAGCCATTTCGTTCCTGTTGGAGATAGAGCTTCGCGGTAAAGACCAAAAAGATTCTTTTGGAAGAGACGAATCCAATGATACCCAGTTTTACTTTTTCAGGTCAGTCATTGACCTTCCAGGTCAGGTCAAACTTTAAAATGGGTGATGTTTGCCAGCGTTGCCTTTCTTTCACGGATTTTGTTTTCTTGTTGGATTTTGCTGCTCACATATCGATTCACACATACATCACTCGCACTGAAGACTGAACAGTGAACATTCAACTCGACTAATGTGCCCCGCGCCCTTGCCGACGGCTCGCCGGCGGGCACCCGACTCCGTCTCCCGGCCGGCCCGGGCGCGGCGCTGCGGCGCGGCCGTCCCGGTTACCTGACCCGGCCGGCTAAAGGTCGGTCGGACCGGCTCCGGCCGCCGCTGCCTCCCCGGCGGGCCCGGGGAGGGGTACTACACTACATTCTTCCAGTTCCATTGTCGTGGTAACACCATAGTCTTCCTACGTCGAACAGGTTCCACACCAACTAGCATCAGCGAGAGTAAAACTAGGATCCTAACAGACCCGCCCACCGCCCCTATTAGTGGCAGGGGGGGGGGGGGTTGTTTTTATCCACCCCTCAGGTTTTTCGGGAATATCTCCGAAACCGCTGAAGCTACGATGCTGAAATTTTCTGACTTTTCCTAAAACTAAATTGGGCACATTCCCTGAAAATTTCAAGTTCATAACTTTATCAGGGGCGGCTCCAGAGCACTGGGAATTGGGGGTCCTATTCGTGAAGCGAGTCATTTGGGCGAAGATCACGATGCTGCACCAGTTTTACGAACAGTGAATGAAAGGTATCATGTGATAACATATAAAAAGTTATTGTGCATCCTCTTTTGACACGTTTTTGCTATAATAGGCGGATCCAGGCGTCCAAAAAGGGGGGTTATTTTTTACCTCCCAACATAGGTGCCCTGACACCGCCTATGCATGACCAATACAATTTTAGTCGTTCTCTCATAAGAAAATTGTAACATAACAAGACCATTGCCACCCTTTTAGAAACAGTACCAACAAAAACCTTATTTAGGGGAAGTTGGGGGAACGCCGAATACTTTTTTTCTGACGCCCGTAGCACGCAAGGTAGACAACATAAGCTATTCTTGTTGGCGTCATTCGAGAGGCCAGTCTTTTGTCTTTCAAACATACCAGGCGCATTTGATGAATTCGCATACCGTTGAGCGCAAAAACTAAAAATATCAAAGAACTGACTTTTTCGGCGTTGCCCCGGACTGCGGGGAAAGCCGAAAATGGGATAAATGATCTACAAGGAATGCCGACATTGATGTTTTGCCAATTTATCTAAAATTTTATCCAAAATTCATCAAAGCTGACACGCGTTTTAAGAGCTTGAGGACGCTTGGTGCACACTGGAAGTTATAATTGTGTGACATAATAAGAAAATGCCAGGTAAATTATTCCTTATAGGTAACAGGCCGTTGTGCCGGCTGAAAGTGTAATTTGTTTGACTAAAAATACGCGTTGCTATTCTACAGCAGTAAAGTCCACGTAGCGTGCTTTAACGTGCGTAATTGCACGTTTTCGGCATTACCCCAGCCAGCCATACTTTCATTTGCAGGCCCATAACTTTTAAACGTGCTGTATAAATTTCAAATAGGTAGCACACTTATGCAAAGACATGCTGAAGATTACTTGACCGAATTGGCCAGACAAACGGTAGCAAAATGAGTAAGAAATGCAGCTTCAAAGGCGCATGTAGTACAAGGGAAACGTACCTTGAAAACGCTTTTGGCGCCCTCACAGCCGAAGTATTCCAAATGACGACTCGTAACAAACATGCGATAATTGTAGTCACTTAAGCTTCAGAGCATCACTGAGACGTGGCATCCATGTCGTACGGTTTCATAAATATCTCGAATTTCGGCTTTGCCCCAACTCCGGCATTGCCCCAACTTCCCCTACTATACTTTTTGTGTACCCCCAATCTCAATTATCTGTATCCGCCTATGATTTTTGAAAATGCATATTTTTAGGATCCATGTGAATTCCTGGTTCATTCTCTATCGATCGGCAAAAGTTGCGTTAAGATTGGTTCAGAAACCTGGCCGTGATAAACAGTCTAAAATGTATCTGCAATTTGCCCGTTTTTACCCCCCTCTACCCCCCTATTGAAATTTTTAATTTTATTTTTTTAGAAATGTAGATCTCGTTGAGCCAAATCGAATGCCGTTTTAATTTTGAAAATCGGCCGGTTAGATCTCGAGATATCAAGGGGGGGGGGTCGTAAACAGCCCCCCCCCCCCTGCCACTAATATGGGGTAGCCAGGAGCCTGCCACTAATAGGGTTAAAAATTTGTAAACATGTAGTATTTGGGCTGTAAACGAATTCCAACATTATAGCGCCATTTTTTAGGGTGTTCAGCGGTTCCAAGAGCAATTTCATCTAGTTCTGTACAGCCATGACGACTTAACCCTCGCCCGCACATGCCATTTTCCCATCCTAGAACGCACATGGGGGGTGGTTGCCACCCCCCCCCCCGCGCCATTTCGTTCCTGTTGGAGATAGAGCTTAGCAGTACCTAAAGACCAAAAAGATTCTTTGGGAAGAGACGAATCCAATGATACCCAGTTTTACCTTCTCAGGTCAGTCATTGACCTTCCAGGTCAGGTCAAACTAAAAAATGTTGCTGTTTTGGGTCACCGTTGGATATCAAGTGCGCTGCTTATCAAATACCGATGGCGATGCTGTTTTCTGGTGTCAAGCCAGCTAGAACCTCTTTGTCACACTATCCGACCAGAATTTTGCTGCTGAGGTCATTTCAGGTCAAGTTAGGTCAAGGTCAATTATATGTGTTTGTATGTCTGTGTGTGTCTGTGTGTATACTGATGTGTGCACCGATTGTTTTTGGGTCCATATCACATGAAATCATGATCTGAGAAGCTTTCACCAAAAATGCAGTCAAAAAACTTCACAAAAAGTAAATTCAGCTTGCCTAAAACGCAATTATCTTAGATGACCTAGGTTGACCTTGACCCTGACCTTGACCCCTGTACATCGTCGAGCAACATGTTCCATGATAGGTGGGAGGTAAGACTGGCAAAAAAGGCCGAAATCAGGGTGTCAAAAGCTCACAAGGCCCATGGCAAACGCAAGATGTTGAGAATTGGCCATTTGGGTCATGACATGACCTGAAAAACAAGGTCATATCTCCGAAACCAAAAATCACAGAAACTTGAAATTTTCAGTGGACATCAAGAAAGGATAGACGAGCAGTTATACGAAAAATCAGCCTTCTAGCTCTAAAAATGTTGGGTGCAGAGCAGAAAGACTGCCTGGGGGGGGTGGCAACCCCCCCCCCCCCCATGTGCGGGCGAGGGTTAATAGACAAAAAAAAATTCAGAATGGCAATGTGGGGTTATTTGACCGGGACTAGCGGGGCAACTTGGCCGGTGCACTCAAAGTCACTATGCTGGGACGGCCGAGTTGTCATGGTCAATTATACCATAAAGGACATAATTCATGACCAACTTTGCCTACCTTGATGCCATATTTCCTATTGGACAACTGTAAGGGCATGTGACGTCATCAAAGGTTACCTAACGCTTTTTTGCTAATAAATACTTACAGAAAAAGATACAGCCGCGCAAACGGTATCATTGTATTCAGCTCGTCAAGGCGCATCGAATGATATACATGATGACCTTGAACTCACGTAACCTTGAGGTCAAGCGACCTGAGGTAACGTGACCTGAAGCCAACCTTTGACCTTGACCTCTCGAGGTCAACACATACATGTTTCGATGCGGAATGACGAGAGAATTACGATGGTACTTTTAGTTTTGGTCTAGCTTGATTACTTCAAAAGCTATTCGTAAAAAACTGTCATCGCATCTAGAGCCGTTATTTTGGCTATTTTCGACCCCTGTGACGGCTGAGTCAACCTCCAAAATGCTTAAAATGCGTCGTAGGACACGCGTCATTGCTGAATGTGAAGCTGACTCGCCTATAACAAAAATCATGGCCTCAAACTAACACCGGCCAAATTGCCCCACACCCCCGGCCAAATAACCCTGCTAGTGCGGCAATTTGGCCGCTTTGCAGACCTTTGTAATACGTCACAATTTCAATATAAGTAGTTACTCTATCATTTCAAGTTTACTGTCCAAGAAAGTAAAATGTATGCCACACCTGTCAGCGTTGAGAAAATGCAGAAATGTGTTGTCGATTTTTAGTTGAATCGTTTCCTAAAAAAAGCGGCCAAATTACCCCACTCTCCCCTACCGATGACGATGCCGTTTTCTGGTGCCAAGCCAGCTCGAACCTCTTTGTCACACTACCCGACCAGATTTTTGCTGCTGAGGTTATTTCAGGTCAAGTTAGGTCAAGGTCAATGATATGTGTTTGTATGTCTGTGTGTGTCTGTGTGTATACTGATGTGCGCACCGATTGTTTTTGGGTCCATATCACATGAAATCATGATCTGAGAAGCTTTCACCAAAAATGGAGTCAAAAAAACTTCACGAAAAGTAAGTTCAGCTTGACTAAAACGCAATTATTTTAGATGACCTAGGTTGACCTTGACCCTGACCTTGACATCTGTACATCGTCGAACAACATGTTCCATGATAGATGGGAGGTAAGACTGGAAAAAAGGCCGAAATCAAGGTGTCAAAAGCTCACAAGGCCCATAGCCAACGCAAGATTTTGAGAATTGGTCATTTGGGTCATGACATGACCTGAAAAACAAGGTCATATCTCCGAATACAAAAACCACAGAAACTTGAAATTTTCAGTGAACCTCAAGAAAGGATAGAGGAGCAGCTATACGAAACATCAGGCTTCTAGCTCTAAAAATGTTGAGTGCAGAGCAGAAAGACTACCTGGGGGTTGGCAACCACCCTCTCCCCCCTCCCCCCCCCCCCAAGTGCGGGCGAGGGTTAAGCTAGATCCCATTTCTCTGCATGAAATGAGCATTTTAAATAGTACATTTTAAAAATCAACTTTCAGTACGTATTTGATATCGTACACCGATATAAATAGCACCATCGTGTTTCTGAGCTCAAGCTGCATCCGATAGACACTTTATTGAAAAATTTCAACTTAAAATTTGCTTTGTTTTACCTGAAAATGGCCTGACCTAAGCTAAATTCAACTCAAAATGACCTCGAATGACATTAAGGACATCAAATTCGAAATCTCTATGGCCTAAATGGACCATAAAACATGTGTCACGTTACCGACGCATGAGATAAGATTTCCGTGACCTGTGATGACCTGACCCTGACCTGAGAGTAAAAGAACAAGTTTGGTACCCTCAAGGTATCTAAATCATCTGCTCACGAGTGGGTAAATCAAAAATGAGCCTGATCTGACTTGTAAGACGGCGGCCAGAGCAAAAAAATGTGAATGAGCCAAACGTCGATAGCTTTTACTTTGACCTGACCTTTGACGTCATCGGTGACCTTAATGTCAATGAAATTAGGTGTCGTTCGATGGTTTTTCCGGGGCTTTAAGACGCCGTTTGAATTTTAACGATCGGCCTAGTAGTTTCGCAGGTAGGAGGGGGTCTATGAATAGCCCCCCCCCCCCCAGTAGGGTGCGTTATACGTAGACCCCAGTGGGGCGCGGGTCAGTTAAATTTATCAAAATGTGTCATATTGCATATCATTGGAACCGCTTGATCACGAGGAACACAATGACACCATTTTTGAAGTTCTAGCCTCATTGTGTGCCAAGCTATTAGCAAAAACGTAGTTTGACCTTAGTTGACCTAAGTTGACCCGACCCTACCGTTCTTGCAGCTTTACAAACACCCAGTAGATGTAAATCAAGGTAGTACAACACAAAAACGTTAAGATGGAGCACAAATATCTTATATTTACATATTCGAGCACATTTCCTTAAAAATTGTAGTGACCTATAGATGACCTCAGGTCAATCAATGTTGAAAAAACTGGGATGCACATGATGGCACTCGGTGACCTTAGCACATCCAGCAAGTTTGAATCAAATCGATGAAGAACTTTAGTTTTCAAGAACAAAATAATGCATTTTTAGTGTCATTTTGATGATATGCTGGTTTTTGTGACCTTGTGACCTGATCTGAGGCCACTGAAACCTAAAACGCCCAGGTCAAGTGACAAATAAATGCCCCAAGTCGTGTCTGAAATTTGGTAGCGCTACGTACCATAGCATTCACGCTATCAACGAAGAACTCTGGCATTCAGTTGCCGCTAAAATAGTCAAATTTTCCCCTGACCTTGTACCGGTTTTTGTGACCTGTTGACCTGACCTGAAAAGACTGAGACCTGAAATTTTCAGGATAGGTGCGAAAAGGCTGCCCCAGAGTGTATGCCAAATTTGGCGGCGCTGCGCGTCGCCGTTTTTACATTAGTTGCGAAAAACCTTAGGGGGTTGCATCAACCCCCCCCTCGCCGGGCGAGGGCTAAGACAGCCGCCGATTGTAGCTGAGTAGGCATTCGGCGGAGAGTGGATGTCGGAAGTTTGAGTCGGAAGTTATTCATCTTTGCTCCAGTGAGAGGAAGTGCTTTGCCTCACACTCCCGTTTTTCTTGTGTAGGGAACGCATAATCGAGAACGTAGAACGAGGTCTACGTAAGGTCCTCAAAGATCATGGGCCCTCAGAGAATAAGGACAACAGTGGGACTTTCAGAGGCTGGTTTGGGGCCCTCTGAAGTTAGCGTGGGATCCTTTCTTAGAGCTCAGTGGAGTTCCTTAGGAGCCTGCGTGAGAACTGAGAAGCTCATGAGCACTGCGGCGCTTGAACGGTGCTTGAAGCTGTCGCAGACATTTGACCATAGTTGGGTCAAACTCCGAACTATGGCCCTGGAGATTTCACGTCTGGCTTTGAACAGAAATGTTGTGTCAGCTCTTGCACAACTAGTGAAGATCGGCTGTAAAATTTAATAAAGAACCAACTAGGAGCATGGATTGGGCCAAACATTGACATTTGCGAGTCTGGAGTCGGAGTCTTGTAGATTTTGGCGGCTCCGACTCCGTCTCTGGGTAGAACCGCAGGCTTCGACCGGGTCCGAGCTAACAGACATTCTCAGAAAACTACCCCTCATTTTTCCCCACCCCAAAATCTCATCGGACCTGTATCTATCTCAGGGGGTGTCCGGTTGGAGTGGGGGGCAAGCTGCCCCGCTTGCCCCCCCCCCCCCTGTGGCGACGCTAATGCCCCTGTGCCACCCTCTGATGCTCTGGTCCTCCTCTGCGCCCTGCCCCACTCTACATACATACCATCTGTCCTTCCTCCATCTGTCCTTTGCCACCCTCTCCCATCAGCTGTCTCTCCCATCAGCCCTACTGCTCCCCTCTGCTGCCCTCGGCACCCCTACTGCTCCCCTCTGCCGGCCCACGGCACCCCTACTGCTCCCCTCTGCTGCCCTCGGCACCCCTACTGCTCCCCTCTGCTGCCCTCGGCACCCCTACTGCTCCCCTCTGCTGCCCTCGGCACCCCTACTGCTCCCCTCTGCTGCCCTCGGCACCCCTACTGCTCCCCTCTGCTGCCCTCGGCACCCCTACTGCTCCCCTCTGCTGCCCTCGGCACCCCTACTGCTCCCCTCTGCTGCCCTCGGCACCCCTACTGCTCCCCTCTGCTGCCCTCGGCACCCCTACTGGTCCCCTCTGCTGCCCTCGGCACCACTACTGCTCCCCTCTGCCGGCCTCGGCACCACTACTGCTCCCCTCTGCTGCCCTCGGCACCCCTACTGCTCCCCTCTGCTGCCCTCGGCACCCCTTCTGCTCCCCTCTGCTGCCCTCGGCACCACTACTGCTCCCCTCTGCTGCCCTCGGCACCCCTACTGCTCCCCTCTGCCGGCCCCACCAGGCCGCCACCCTCTCGCTGCTCGATCGCGTGTCACCTGGCCGTCTCCCCGGCTATCGCCGTCTCCTCTCCCATCTCCCCGACTCCCCGTCCAGTCGCCAGCCGCTCTCAGAGCCGACTATCATATAATAAAATGACGTCACCGACAGCGGCGGCGCCGATTGGTTGTTTGTTTGACGCCATGCACCGCCGCCCGGTTTGATTATAACATGTGCGACTGTAAAGACGGTCATTACTGTCGGCCGGAATTGGGAGGTGGCTGGCCGGACGCTGGTCGGACCGCTCGCTCGCTCTCCCCCGTCAGTTTCGGTGGCGGAGCGGTGCTAGGATCGTGTGCCAGTCTCCGCGCGTGCCCCGCCGTCCGTCGCCATCGCTGCAGGGTTGTCGTTGCCGTCGCGGCGGGGCTGGATCGTCGGTGGGTGGCCGCCTCCGCGTGAGTGACGCACTGAGGGGCGGACCGGGTCGTGACGGGGCCCCGTGACGTCAGAGAGCCGCCGCGCCGCGCCGCCGACCGGTCAGCGAGCTGCGACTGACGGCGGGCTGAGCAGCGACGACAGACGGCCATCGCAGACGACGGCGACGCACCGCGACAACCGTGGCGCAGCGCGACGATCACGACGCGAGAAGGCTCGCCGCTGACGCTCTCAGGTCAGTGCCGATCATCTTTTTGTGTCCGATTCATTGCTGATGCACTGGAAGTTTGCCTTGGGAGAGTGCCACCCGTGGAAATTTACCAAAAGATGTGGACGTTCAAGGACTGGCGATCGATTAGAAACAATCGATAGAATAAGAGGCAGTCTCTGTCATGACTGACAAGTCACGATGCAGACTATATTCATTCGACAAATGTATGAATTCAGCTACAACAATCAACAGGCAAACAAAAAAGGCAAGCATAAGCTAGATTGACCACCAGTATCAGGTTTTATGTTGGGAAACTTCACATAGCAAAGATACTTTACTATGATAATAACAGGGCATATTTTAACACACTGACTGCGTCCCATTTTGGGACGCAGCCCCCTGCCTTTGGGACGTAGTCCTCGCGAAATCTGGACCACTGCGTCCCACAATTGCGAACTTCGAGACTGGCCAAAAGCAATTACAACAGCCCGCTCCCAATATCCCGCTTGCTGCCCCTCCACCAGCACAGTACACAATGGCACATGTATCTGTACATTATCTCACTTGCATTACATATATTTCGCTTGCAATGTGCCCTTTCAGATCGAAGCATGTGCCCTATGACACCTTTGGGACGCAGTAAAAAATCCTTAAAATATGCCCTGGATAATAACGACAGATGACATATCTTTTGGCTTTTATGAGTATTTGTAAGCCTTTCAAATGTCTAACAAAAAGTGTCAAAAAGATGTTCTGGGTTTGCGCACCTGTGTTCGACTCTGATTAAAAACGTCAACCTGTCAGTCTGTCCGCCCGCTTAAATAGGTTATTCTGAGTCGCGCAGCACTTGTGAGGTGCCGCCGTCTGTCACCACGGCCTGTGTGATAGGCGAGCGGCGAGATGTCAGCTGACAAAATAGGGAAACCCCTACAGCTTTTCCGAGCGAAATATTTGTAGATTTTAAAACAATTTCTTGCGAAAGTATCATGAATAAATATCGAATATGATACAAAAAATGGTTAGAAACTCGTCATTTCACGAAAATCACGCCGTGCCGTCACACAGGCACATGTTTTATCGTTTTATCATCACATATAATTTCTTTAACGAGAAAAACAAACATATAGTTGAAAAGTTGTCTTACCTAATGAGCGAAGCAGGTCGATTGCAATATGGGCGGTCTAGCTGCATGAAAAATTGACCACGGAATAAAAATACAAAATCCCTTAAAATATGTATGTTATTTTTTTGTCCATTCACATTCTAAAAAGCTTACAACACACTAAGTAGGTTATAACTTATAACTAAATTACTGTGGGATGTAAGAACGAATTGATTCCGTAGATTTGAAAGCACGTAACGGGAAAAACTGATAGGTATCCGATGGCACCATCTGCATAACACTACGGATATCAGAGCCAGCCACTTTGTTTTCAGTTGTAAGCACATACCCATGTCCTTCCAGTATCTCCTGTAGTCTTTCCTAGCTAGCGCGACCGGGACGGGTGTGTCGGCATTTTCGGCCCGGGCCATGCCGTAAACCGCGATCGTCGGCGCATGGCGGCGGCGGCGGCGGCGTGGGCGGCGGCGGCGGTCGGCAATGGCGGCTCCTACGTAGAGGTGGTGGTCGCGTCGGCTCTGGTGGTTATTTTTAGCGCTTATCGTATCGAAATAATTTCAAACTTAAAGATATTTCAGTGAAAGAAAATACTTGACAAGATTTGGTTGCATTTTTGGTGCCTTTTGGGGATGTCAAGTCGTCTTTTTTATGCTTGAAATTAACCTTGGAATGAAATATCGAGTCATTCACCACGTTTCCATGACACGTCTAAATCGATTTAGCGAAATTTCACGTGCGCTTTTCTAGGAAACTATTTACCTTATGCAAAAAAATGAACGCATAGGTATGGTTTTAGCTAGCACCTAATCGTAATCCTATATTTACATTTTTAAATTATGCCTAAATGCTATGATAGAGCAAATCTATTTTTCAAAATCGGCTTAGCTTGTGCCATGGAAACGTAGCTACTATTTGGTATATGAATATAATTTCAAGCGCTCTATTATATTATATATACACTGGCAGAAAGCATCACAAAGCTCAGATAGGTATTTGGAGTGGAGTACCGAGCTATGCACAATTACTTTCAAATCTCACTTACACATAGGAGCTGTTATTGCATTTTATTTAGATAGACAAATAAAAAGTACTTTCGTTTAAATAAGAAAATGACTTATAGCAAAGTCGTTTTTAATGAAGGGGACATGTCATAAACTATCAAGCAATATTATATCTAACAATATTAAAGCGTCTTTTTAAAACAGTATAAACTAAGGAAATGTTCATGATTCAAGAATTCACCTTTTATTCTAAGCCGCGAAATACCTAACTAGGTACTTAGCAAAATAGCAGACCCAGAACACTGCTTTATCTTTGAGTTATTCATCACAGCTGCCAAAAAAAAAACATGTGATAATAGAACGGCAAATTTGGCGAAGATTCAAATACCCTGCATTTATGACGATATGGAGCAATTTTATAAACCCAGAGTTGTGACAACGATACATCGTTCAGCAGACCCAATCAATATTACAAGCCCAAGTAACGGTCATATCATGTCCGGTGACCGGTGAGCTGTCCACGTTTCCATGGATTGGACAATATCCGAGGCTGTTATCCGAGGGCGTTGTCCACTCCACGATACATTTGGGTGGACTGCAACCCAGCCCCCTGTCGGGGCGCCCCTCCCCCGAAATCAGTCATCCCCACACGCTAATGGAATCCCCACCCCCACCCCCACTCCACCCCCGCCTATCAGCACCAACTGGTCGGGAGAAGCAGCTTTGTATTCATTGGCTCAGAGTTAAAATCATGAAACGTTGCTCCAAGACGGTTATTGCCATCCGACATAAGTCAGACAAGGAGCAATATTTCGGTCCAGGAGCATGAGCTGTTACAAATGCATGAAAATTTTATGAATATGAATGGTGCATTAGCATGAAGATGACGACACTAAATAAGTTGAGCGTGACCCATTTCATGAAAATAAATTGAAGAAATAACTGTTATATTGCATCATAGCATGACCGTCAATCCATGTCGGTATTGTTTCTATGTAAATTAATATCTCAAAAAGACACCATCAATTTACTTGCTATAAGCTTTCATTTTTCAGTGATGTTCCCAATGTTAATTAGTAAAAAAACGTTTTTAGACAATAAATGTTGGCGTGTACAAAGGCAGAGACTTTTCAGACACTTCAAATTTTAACACAAATATTATTTTTGGAAACACACAAATTTGGCTGTAACGAAACGATGATTCAGAATTGTTTGAATAAAACTTCTGACATTTTTATTTGTCTTGGTTTCCTTCTGAAGCGCATCATTCCTGATCACTTGAAGATAAAACGACCGGAGGATAACGACAGAGGCTAATCGACCCCCTCCCGAAACACCCAACCGTTGTCACATACTCTGATTGTTTGCGATGCATTGTGCCGTTATTGAATGATGCTCGCATTCTCCGTCGATGTATGGTAATTTATGGACGCCCCATCCGTTGGGACTGAAGGCGACTGTCACCCCTGAACGGTGCCACACGCGCGGAAAGTTGCCCGCATGAAAGGCCTCTCCGGCGCCTGTAGAGAGGACACAGGCACCGACCAAGGTCTCAAATGGAGCACTGAGGCAGGCGAGGTCGGGCGGGTGAGGCTCGTGCTCAGAGCGGCACAGCCTGTGTGATAGGGGATCAAACCGCGGGTCTGGCGAGCGGAGGTTCTGAAATAAATAGACTAAGTGTGATTGGGCCTATGAATTTGTTCTGTCCAAAAATGCTTATTTATTTACTTGAAAAATTTGCTAGTCCCTGGATCAGTTACCTTTACATCGGACAGAGCACACCAAATGCCTCGCCTGCTTGCTTTGGTTTAACGGCTGCCTTCTGCACGCTTGTCTTCTGCAGTCTGTAGAATCGGCACAATAAGCTTGTCGTGGGAATATCTTGCTCCAGCTTTTTACTGTCATTAAAAAAGATATTCGAAGTAGTTAGTTTAAAGGAACGCGATTATTTTTATTTCACACCTTTCGCTTCCATTTTAATTGTTTTGGAGCCTAAAAATGTTTTGAACATTTATCATGCATAGGTATATTTTTACATAAGATAAAACACGATAAAGTCCGCGTACATTTTTCGCGCACATATTATATTCGTGCCAAACTTAGCTGACTGTTTCTCAATCACCACGGATTATTTAGTCAGGGGTCGCTCCACTAATGGGCCCCGACATGTTTGGCACCGGCGGGCGTTTTTGGCCGGCCATGTCAGTGGACATGTCACCTCACCGTGACAGCTGCTCCCCTCCTCTCCCCTGGACCGTCACGCAGTTAGCAGCCCCGCTCTACCCTCCCCCGCCCTTCCGGTCACTGTCTCGCGCCATTTTTGTGACAGTCGGCCTGTGGAGTGACGCGATAATGGCCCTTATGATGTGGGCCGCGCAGTGACACAGCGGGCCAGAGTCGCGTGCAGCTGGGACAGGTAGGCGGGCCTGTTAAATCAATAGAGACCGCCGCCTCGCCGTCCGCCGTGTGCGCGCTCACAGGGGCGGCCATCGCGGCGCACCGCACCACGCCGCCGCCGGCGCCGGTGCGCCACATTCGTAAACAAAACAATTATCCGCAATTTACGGCCAACTTTGCAGGATTTTTTGCCCGTCGGGCTCTTTGGAAAATAACACGGCCACTGGCGCGGCCACCCAACTGGTCATTCTTTCTTCTGTGTGATATTGATCAGAAATAATGCCCCCAGCGGAAGGTGTGTTTGTCTTTCATTGTTGCCGGCCACCCGCCGGTGCTGGGTCGTTGCCTTTCAGGCAGAGTTGCTTGTTTTGCGGTGGTGTGCGCCGCGTGGCATAAAATCATGCAATTATAATGCGTTGGGCCAATACTGGCGCGACACAATACCGAAGTGCCCACAATTTTACAAATGCCGGCCGATGTTATTTTGGCATGTGCGTCCTCCGAGTGATGGACGGCTGCACATATTTTCTCCTAACTGGACTGGAAAAAAATACGACTTCCCTGGCATAAGGATTGGCAAGAATGCCTCATAAATCGCTAACCACCTTCATTACATCCAAGAACAATATCCACTAACCAATCCGCGAGCACGAAGCTACACGACTACCTGCACGTGTGGAACAGCCCGCTACCTGCCTACCTACCACCCTGAGCGTCGCGCCTCTACAATCCCGCTTTGTTCGCTGGTTTGCCGCTCTTGTTCTTAGCCGCCCCGGAGCTCATAAATTGTCGGAGATGCACCGAAAACCTGTGGTTAGGCGGTGCGGAGCGGGCTGGGCCGCGGACCGGTGGTAATCTGCAGAGGGCCGGAGAGGAGTCCCGGACCGCGATCTGCATGGCTGTGGTCGGACCTGCTGGAAGCCAGCCGCGCAGAGCTGTCCGCCTTTCGGCGCACCGGAGGCAGACACGGCGCACCAGTGGCGAGCGCGGCGCACTTCTGCCGCCGCCGCGTCACGATCGCCTCGGTCCCACGGTGCGGCGCCGTGTTTTGCCGCGGTGCGCCGCTTTGACCGCAGGTGGTGTGTCGAGTGGTTGAGAAAACAGGCTTTTGGTTTTGGAGGGAAACAGGATGCCAGAACTGAAAGACAAGAATGGGAAACGCAAGAACGAAGAGAGGCAAGGTCAAACAGAAAAAAATATTTTCATAGTATTGTCCCGTCGTCCAAATTCTTATCCAATATGTTCAGCTTTTAATAAACTAAATTGAAAAGCTCGGGCTGTAGGTCATATTTGTAATCAGTTCTACCTATGCGTGCCCTTCTCACTTTTCACTTGCATCCTGCACACTCGCCACGATCACACTTTCATCACGCGGCTTCTGTATCTCGCCAAACGAAGATCGACATCCCGCTGCGTGCTGTGCTGGCGATCCACCGTCAGCTGACACTGGGGCGGCGGAGGGCGGGCTGAGGATCGGCACCCCGCTGTGACCTGTCCGCGGGGCGGGCGTCCGACCGACCCCCGCCGCGCCCACCGTCCCCGCCCCCGCCCCCGCCGCACGCGACGCGACGCTACCAAAGCCGCTCGCTCGCCGCTGCCGCTGTCACTGTCACTGTCTGGTGTCACGGTGTGTTCTGTGCCGTCACAGCGCGTCACAGCGCGTTACGCGGCGTCACGCTGTGTCCCGCGGCGTGGCGGCGTGTCACGCCACGTTAGGGAGAGTGGGAAGAGCGGGTGAGGCCCAGAGTTCTGTGAATCCGTGAGCTTGGGAATTCAAGGGGTCATGGAGTACGTACCGTGATTCGTTGTTACGAGTGAGCGAGCGCAGCGAGCGAAGCAAAGTCTTCTCAATCGGGAAGATCTCAGTATGAGTGGCCAGACCCGTCCCGACCCGGTCTGTAACGCTTTTGAGAGGCTTGTAACTCATCAACCCATGGGCCGATTTACATGCGGTAATTTTTTGTAGGGTAGCTTCCTTCCTTCTACCAAGTATTGTACTATTCCCGATGCATGTGGGTGACCCCTTATGCACGTGCCACGTGCAAAGCGAAGAGGTGTCAGTTTTGTAACAATTGCAATATCTCGGTAACTATGTACTTGGCCGATTGCGCTGAAAGTTGGCATGTAGGTAGGCACCCACTAGGCAATGCGTTTCCATGTGCCAGAGTTGGGGTGCAGCTGCACGTACGCACGTGCAGGGATCGATTCCAGATCTCGAGAACGGCTGGAACGATTGCGCTCAAATTTGGTACAAGGCTAGGGACCGGTTAGTAGAGTGCCGTGCAAAAGTCAGTTGGGACCCCGTTGCACGTGCGCACGTGCAGGGTGCCGCTTCCAGATCTCGAGAATGGCTGGGCCGATTGTGCTCAAACTTGGCACATCGCTTGAGACCCGTTAGTAGGGTGCCGTGCACGAGTCAGTTGGAAGTATCCCCTCACAACTCCGCGCGTGCAAGGATCACCCTCTCGCTCGCTCGTTTGCCGCCCCAAAAGACGTTTTACTGTTTCTATTTATGCTTTTCAATCTCATATGTGGCGTAAAACCATAGATATACAGTCTATATATCTATGCGTAAAACAATGTCTTTTTTTCAAAAATCTCGCCTTTCCTTTCGTCTTGTCTTTTCCTTTCTTTGGTCCCCGGAAGCGGCCATTCGTCACCGGTCAGACCGGCGTGGCCACAACAGACCCACCGTGGGAACGGGCCTCGGCAGCGACCAGAGGTCCGACCGCAGCGCTCGCACCGCCGCCGGTGTGTCTGTCGCCTAGTGGTGTGTCGTGCGGCGGCCGCGCACCCACCAGTGAGGTTTTTACATAGGGTGACATACCACCGCCGCCGCTGCCACCACCGCCGCGCCGCCTGCTTTTTCACGGCTCCAACAGCCCCAAACAAACTCACGCCTTCACAAGAACGCCATGGTTACCGCCGGGACAGGAGCTACAGCCGAAGCCAGAGGAGCCGGAGCCGGGGCCTTAGCCGGAGCCGGAGCAGAACCATGGCGGTGGCAGTGTCCGGAGCCGGGGCCTTACAGGAGCCGTGATAGAGCCAGAGCCTTAGCCGGAGCCGCAGCCATGGTCGTGCCGCCGCCGGTTCTCACCATTCATTGCACGGTTCATGTCCCGGGGCCATCCATTCTGAGCCGTCCACCATCGTCACAGGGGCGGACAGCTCTGTACCGGTGACATGGACGGCCATCAGGGGCGCCATTTCTCACTCGGTCAATGCGTGACATGTGCCCTGTCCGAGCCAGTCGGCCGCCTCGCCGGCGATTCGCTCACGCAGCTAGGGGTGACGATCAGCAGTCGCTGTGAAACTCCCCGTGACGGCCGGCTTACTGCTGTCACGTCAACGCAGTGGTGATTTTGTGACGTATGACGTCATATTTCAGACGCGTGACGGCCTGTCGTCGACCAATCCGATTGGACAGCGGGCATTTTATGCCGCGCTGCGCAGAAAAACGCCGCAGTCGACTCGAATAAAAACGCCCGCCGTCAACCGCCACACAGGGTAGAGTTGTGCCCGATAATTACCGATCATTACGTGTTTTGTGGCGAAAAACAATTTACTAATCTGTTTTTGACGCGGCGGCTGCGACCGGCCATCGGGTGCGTGTGACGTCATTATGAGCATCCTGCGCGGTGGAGTCGCAGAGTGAAGAGCGGTGAAGACGAAAATAGTTTGCTCCAGTCGTTTGCTTCGGTCGAACAGAGGCAAAGCTGAGATGACAAGGAGTGAGTGGGAAGATTGTTGATAATTCATAAACCTGCAACAAAGCTAAATCTATTGCATTTTGTGCCGTGTGGCCGCGAAATTAGCCTCTTATGAAGGCCTTGCGCACGCTTAATGGCTTTATGCCAGTACATGTTCCCTGCCTTCGGTGTCGATGCATTCTTTATACAGCTTCCATGCATGCATTACATCCACCCCTTACTTCCACCCATCCACCCACCCAACAGCTCCCATCTCCCTGCCGGCGAGCAGGCTGCCGAACCGGCTGTCCCGCCCCCTCCCCTCCCCCGCCCCACCCATCACGGCAAGGCCAGCGCTGGTTTGCATTTAAATTAGCCGCTTCATTAACCGTTGGGAGATGGCCGCCCCGGCCGCCGGTTCAGGCTTGGTGAGCGCGTGGCTGCATGCGAACAGCGAGCAGACGCTGTGGATTGTGGACGGTAGACGGTGGACGGTAGACTGTAGACAGTGGATTGTGGACAGTGGAAGGTGGGCACTGGACGGTGGACGGTAGATGGCGGACGGTGGAAGGTGGCAGGCAATGGAAGGATAATGTAATGGCCAGGCAGCCACTATACTCGTAGTTGACGTAGGCGCAAATAAATAGTTTTTAGTTTGAACAGCTGCAATCACTGTATGCAGAAGCAGAGCCACTTGTATGTACGGCAGCTCATCTTGCATACATATGACCATTTGCATAGAATGTAGCAGCTCAGCGCACTGAGGCATTACGGAGCATGTGCTAGCCAAGTTGTAGGACCAGTTGTAGCAGCCATAGTTGACTGTTATGTGAGTTGCTCTCAGTTGCATCTGGTGCACTTCAACGCCAGGCACCTGGCGAATGTGGAGCGTTTGGTGGGCTAGGAGGGGATTACACACGGAACAGCAATGGCTGCCAGGTAACGGTCACGAACGGTTTGAAGACGGTTTCATCTGCCTGAATTTGAAAGAGCTGTGAAAGCTCAACGACCTGTCTCCCGTAGGCGTATTTAGTAAGTCCAAGCCCTTTTTAGTTTTAGGTAATTCGTTTACATGCATGTAGTCAATAGAGATAAACGACATTAAAAATCAATAAAGATTTTACCACCTTTTCACCATTAATCATAGGCGGCGGAACGGGGAGGGCACCGAGGCACCGTGCCACCCTTTGATTTTGGCATTTTAACATTAATTAGCCCTATGGGCGTTGCATGGAAAGAATGGGACCAAAAGTCGGCAGTGCCCCCCCCCCCCCTTAATTGAAAGTGTTCCGCCACTACTGCCATCAATTGGACACATCAGCTGCACAGATTCTTTGTTTTACATCACATCTCAGCCCCGACTACGTACTACATTGGTAGTGCATAGATACTAAACAGCGAAAAAAAAATATCGCCCTGTCACTGAACTTAACCGGAGCAGCCGACTAATTGAACCAACTACGCGAACTGTAGCCATAGCTCACCAACTCTGACCCCAACTCTGACTCAGGAGCAATGATGCACGGTCCTCAGTGGGACGTTTCGGTATCCGTTCGTGGCTAGGCATGCCTCTTCTGGTGCGATTAGCGGCGGAGCTAAACGGTCTATTGCACTTTTGAGTTTATGATCAATGCCAGGGCGGCATAAAAATTGAAGTTTACGGCTTAGGTTGGTCTGCAAGGCACAAAAATAGAACGAGATCGCTACAAGCATTTGCGAAACACATCTCCGAATGTTTCTGAGCTGGACATTTTGATCAACGTTGAATCAGGCATGCGATTCAGCTAACAAAAACACGAAGCTACGATAATCCTGGTCATTCTATTACAATGTGATGCCTCACCAAGAGATATCCCAACCAAGCCCGACAACAAAAAACAACGTGAGAGGGACCACACTTGGGCCAACACTTTCCAATTACGGAGGCATTTAGCTTAACTGCAAAGCCGCACGTCGGTGCCATAAGCTAGAGTAGAAATTACATATTGCCAGACAGGGAGGGCATCCCACTAATCCGTAATGTTACATTATCGCCGGTCGACTATGCCACGTTTGCTCAGTCATGCTATCACTCTTTCTGACCTGTCATTACACCAAGAGCACGATGCTTTTTGCTCTTATTTAAATACGCACTCTGGTCTTCATCTCCCCTCTGAAACAGCCAGCTAACATCAGTCGACACTTAACTTTTTCCCGAGAAAAATCGCGGACAGATAATTGATACGTAAAGTAATGCTCGGAAGTTGGAGCGAGGCGGCGGACGCGGTCGCCGGGTGGCATCCCGAGTCATGTCAGGCATTGTGTCGGCACTTGTAAGACTAATACCTCGACAGTGTAATTACACCGGCAGATTAGTAAATTACCGTAATCCACCTGTACGAACACAAGAGTGACGAGTCTCGGCGGTCGAGCCGGCGCCCGACGAACAGTCCGCCGACCGTCCGACCGCTCCTCCCGGCTCTTCTCTCCACCGCGGCAAAAACATGAAACGCACCGATTACACAGCGCCCCGCTGTCCAACATGAGATTATCGGCGATTACACTTACACTGGTGCTGTATTGTTCTCTGGTGGTGGTGGTGGCGGTCGGTCCACGGCCCGTGCTCCACGCCACGAGCCGCGCACAACCTTCACTCAGCTGAACCACCGGGCGATAATTACAGTGTGACCGTGCGGACCGAACTCACGTTATACATCACCGAGAGATTTTTCTTATAATTTTGCGCCGGCGGATGCGCGCGCCGCGGTAGGGTTGACTAGGGCGCGTTTGCTGCGGTGGACGGGGGGCGGGTCGCCTTTACGGCCTGTCCGCTGTGAGGGGCCGGCCGCTTATGTTGTATGACCGGCGTACAAATTCGTACACGGTGTAATTATGGAGTGTGGGGTGTAATTTTCGACACGAAACATGGTCGTCAGAGGACGACCGCGCGCCGACCGGCACCGCGAGATGGCGAGGGACGGAGCCACGGAGACGGAGACGGACCAGGAGAAGGAGACAGGGCATGGGGCAGGGTGAGACAGGATGTGACAACTGACAAGGCGGGGTGCGGTGGGTATGTGAGGGACGGAAACCTAACTTTTACAAATGTGAGACGGATGTCAATGTCACGAAATAATCATGACAAGGCTACATGGGTCATCCACGCCCCTGATTATAAGGGGACTGCACCACGTTGCCCCTTTCCAACCCTTTTTCCTTCTCTCCCGACCTGCCCTGCTACGGGGTAAAATGGCCACAGGGTATGACTCAATCGGTCAATAACATAGGCTGTCGTTTCAATGACCCCGGCACCAGCGGCGGGGTGAGGTACTGAGCACCTGCTGAAAAATATAGAAATAAGGACACCTATCTGCAAAGAAATTGGTCTGGAGATCTTCATGAAAACACTAAAGGCTGTTTAAGTCAGTATTGAGATGGTTGATTTCAAGGCGGAAATTCATCGAGAATGCAGCTATTCGTATTTTGGTCGCAATTTTTTTTTTCTCAGTTAGGAGAAAACACCATGACCATTGACCAATGAGTAATGACCATACACCACGGATCCTTTTTATCACTAGATCCCTTTTAGAAAAAGAAAACTATTCAATGCACTCATATTAACCCGTTTTTCAACTCTAATCATTTACATCACACACCCTTCTGCACCTCTCTCCTCTCGCAGGTGGATCCACAATACTCAGTGTTGTCTCCACCCGGCATCTCCTCTCCCTTTCGTCCACAGTTGGGGCAAATTAGCCCCGCTCAGAAAAAGTCAATTGAAATTCGGAATAATGGCGCACAACGGAGCCACGTGTCGGCGGCCATTGGCGCCAATTGAGGCGTGTTAGCGCGCCACGGGGGCCGCGCGGCGCGCGCGCCACGTGCGCAAAGGATAAACGCAGCGTGTGATGGGGATGGAGTTGGTACGGGAACGGATTACGAGTAGGAAGCCCGACAGCCAGATAATAAAATTAGCTAAATTTTCTTTTTGGATGAGGTTTCTAAGCGGTGAGCGATTAGCTTCAAATTAGATCATTTTTACTGGGTACTGCATTTTCTTCACGTTTGATAGAAATTGCATCGGCAATATTTTATGTAATTATGGTAAAACAAGCAGAAAACTTGAAGGATGCAGGGCTAGCAGATGATTTATCTTGCTGCTTGCTGGGCTAATCTTTTCAGCTTAGCTGCATAGATCTTTGCACTAAAAGGGAAAACATTCATGAGACATGTTTGTTAATGAGTTTTTGAGTCATTAAGCTGAACGCAATGTTATTTAGCATTCGAGCCTCCATCATTTTCCAAGTTTTCAATACAAAGCTATCAGCTGTATTCATCATAGCTCGTTCGTGACCGTAATTAGTACATCTTGCGACCCCGCCACTAATGTAAAGTTTATTACAAACTCTGCTATAACTTGTCCCTCGCTTATGATTCATGACTTCTCGCCACATGGCCGCCACTAATTGTGGAAACAGCATCAAAAGAAAGCATTTCGACCTCATGTTTATGCCTCGCTTCATCATTGCATTATGATTCGACACTTTGCATCCAGCTGAATGGAATTGAATTGGACGACCATTCAGGCCACCATAAGTTTACCATATGAAAATTGTTAATAACCCGGCACGCTGTCATTACTTGCACCCATGGGCCACAATTTCAGCCAAACAAATTGACAAACGTGCCCTCATGGCACCTTTGCCGACGGCAATATAGATTAACCACCCAGCACGGGCTGTCGCGGCGCCAATAGAGACATCGTCTGACTCCTTTCATCGCCGCGCAGTGAACGTCGCCACCCGGCGCAGTGCGCCACAATCGCCGCACTGCAGTCCGCTGCCGTGACGTTTGTAGTTTACTTGAACAAACCGCCACTGTGGTCTGAGCCTAATGAGGCTCAGTCATCAAACAGCGGCAATGGGAAGCCAGTCGGGTGGGAGGGTTATATCGGGGGACAAAGGGTCGCGGCGCCCCCACCTTCACCTCCGCCCCGCCCTGCCCCTGTTTCCTGCCTGGAGGCAATATGACTGCCACGGAGGGTCAAACGGCGGCAGTTTGTGCTTTATCGGCTGTTTGGGACTAATGACACCACCCGGTAGCTGCAGGGGCGGCGACATTGATTCAGTTTCATATTTCCCGGAAGGTGCGCCGTGCATATATTCGGACCGGAGCACGATTATGCTAAGCCTGGCTTATTGAGGAGTCGACTCATATCCGCTAAATGAAGCCGTATGCTGCATTTGTCGTAAAGTGTATTTATTAGATGTATCCTTAATTACTGGCATGTATCTTATCATTGGACAGAAATGAAGATTGCCCAGTGAGTTGTAGTTGATGAAGCGAAGGCCCACGCATGCGGCTCCCTATGGTAAATCCAAAGTGATATCTGGACTATAGTCAGTTTGGTGTTCGATTTTCCAATGATTTCACCAAACCCTGCGTTTTCGGCAGATCAAATCTGATCAACATAGCCATTATTTCTCGAGCATCATTCTCCGGGATTGGCCAGTGCTCAACGTTCATTTATTAGGTCGTTCAATAAGTAACGAACAATCGGTCATAACTTCTTTATTTCTTTATTTAACACTTTCAAACTTTCACAGATTATAGATCAAATGTTTCTTAATGTAACCTTTGCCTCAAACCAGTCGCCGCCCGCCTGCACACACTTCTCCCAGCGTTCCGGCCAACGCCGGAATTCCGCCCGAAAAAACGCGTTTTCCGTCTTTTTTCACCCAGTGCTTGACAGCGCACCTGACTTCAGCGTCGGTATCGAAGTGTTCACCACGGAGGCCATCCTTCAGGGGACCAGAGGTGAAAATCTGAAGGAGCCAGGTTCGGACTGTAGGGCGTCTGGGGCATGATATTCAGCCCTGTCTCGCGATCTCCTCGCGTGTGGCGTGAGACATGTGCGGACGAGCGTTGTCATGGTGTCATCCTGGTGGGCTTTCTTGAACCTGGGCGGACTATGGACAGCGGGCCGCTACATCACAGTCCTGCAGGAGACTGAGAAAAGCAATCCTGAAGAAGAGGCGCGGCTCGGATGTCAACAAAATCACCATACACCATGACAACGCCCGACCGCACTTGTCTCACGCCACGCGCGAGGAGATCGCGTGACAGGGCTGAATATCATGCCCCAGCCGCCCTGCATTCCGGACCTGGCTGCTTCAGATTTTCACCTCTTTGGTCCCCTAAAGGATGGCCTCCACGGTGAACACTTCGAGACCGACGCTGAAGTCATGTGCGCTGTCATGAACTGGGTGAAAAAGACGGAAAACGCGTTTTTCCGGGCGGAATTCCGGCGTTGGCCGGAACGCTGGGAGAAGTGTGTGCAGGCGGGCGGCGGCTGGTTTGAGGCATAGGCTGCATTCAGAAATGTCTGATCTATAATCTGTGAAAGTTTGAAAGTGTTAGATAAAGAAATAAAGAAGTTATAACCGATTGTTCGTTACTTATTGAACGACCTAATACCTACAGATCGTGCTCCCCGCTGATCGTGCGGAAAGGGGATGATCGAAGTTACCTATACTGATTGTGCTACTGCTCGTTTGACTTTGACAGTGTTACCTGCCTAACCTGCTGAAGCCCTAATTGTGCAAGCAAAACAAAATGATGTTTCCATAAAAATATTAGATTTAAGTTTTCGTGGAGATTGATGCTAGCTCCATGGTTGTTACCTTTGCTTTGGTTTAGGTACTCCAATCTCAATGCAGTTAAGAGTTTAACCCTCGCATGTGTGCGGCGTTTGCCAGCTTCTAATGTGTAGGGGGGGGGGTCGGTTGGACCCCCCCCTTGCCGTTTGGCCCCTGATCGAGCTAGAGCTTCGCGGAAAAAACAAGCGTGTTGCCCGTGACGAGAGGAAGCCGATGATACCCAATTTTAAGGTCCTAGGTCATTGGTTGACCTTCCAGGTCAGGTCAATGACCCAAAGTCGGGAAAATCGGGACCCGTTAGAAAGTCGTAAAGTGTGGCTGCTAAGGGGTTTTTCGGGTTGCTGATCACGAATATCGTGTTAGTTTTGATCACAGATGATGTCTTGAAGCATTTAGACCAGGTCGGGTCAGGTCAGGTCAGGTCAACCAGTAGGCGTCGTGACGGGTATTCGTAGTACGTGTCAACCGCCTCTGACAGCTTCGTAACATGTTACGAAGTCACCAAAACTACTTCGTAAATGTTCAAATGGTTGCTAAATTCGAATTCAGCTCCAAAAACTAGCCTAGAAACATGTAAAACTCGAAAAAGTGACCAGAGGTCACCCGAGGTCACCAAAGGTCAATGACCTGACCTGACCTTCAGGTGACCTTGACACACACGGGAGTAACATCAAATCACATGTTTGAACGTTTGAAACCGCGAAAAGCTTGCAAACACGCGGCTAGTGCGAGCCGACATACGCGAAATCGCGATTCCGGCCAAACATGGTCTCGGAAAAGAGGTCACAGGTCAAAGATCATTTGGGTCAGGGTCATGACGTTTTCAGGGTAGGTGTAAAATTGATCAATGCGAGGGTACTGAAAGTTTCGTTGCAATCGGCCGCTTTTTACGCGAGTTATTCGCGAAAAACCATGGGGGGGGTCCATCCGACCCCCCCCCCTACACATGCGGGGGTTAAAGTATTTATCGAGTTCCTTTGTCTTGTCACAGACTATTTTTGCTTTCAAATATGTGGTTGCCGGTTGGAAAGGTTGATATGTGCCAGCAAGTTAAAAGCAAAGGAGTGTAGCAGCATAACTTTAGAAATAGCCCACTTGTTTGACTTTTATGCTTGTCGGATGTAAAAGGCTTCCCCAATCCTTGCAAAGTTATGTCCATTGTATCCGTTTAAACGTCGTCAAAAGTCGTTCGATAGCCGATAGAACGAGTCTACGCACTGAAATAACTCTGTTATGCGTGTATTTGTGCGTGTCAAGCCCCAGTTTGTCTACAATAGAATGGCAGTAAGTGAATAGTAGGGCAGCAGCCAATGGAACAGCTTAGAGCGGTTCTCAGCCCGTTATTTCGTGGAGAGCACGATCAGCAACTTTGCCGATCGGTCGAAAAGCCTCTTCTAAATTATGAGATGACTGGCCAAAATATACGAGAGCGACCCAAATTGAATGGGTCGATTAATGATAATTAATTATCGAATAAGAAATTTGAGAATGGCAAGGGCCTACAATTAGAGCTTGTTTGGGTGGATGGATATGAAAGATGGAAGTGAAATAGTTTGGTCTCTGCAGAATCTGATGAGCACTGATCTGACATTGTAGGGTGATTACTTGTTTGCGTGATCGCTCACTTGCCAAAGTTTGAACATGTGGTACGGTCACAACTCACAAGTTGTCCATTCCCAGCAAGAAGTTGCTAATTTTCAAGGCGATGCCATTTTTTATACATTTGATGTCTTAATGTTTTTAAAGGTCTCTGCATTAAAAAAATCCCCCTCTGTATATTCAAAAGAGGTAGAAGGGTTCACAACACATTTAACAACCGGATATCATAAGGTTCAACAGCCGTTTCTCATATGGACCTGAAACAACTGAGTTTAAATCGTCATGAGTAACAGCGTTCGCACGGTGCGCCTTCCTACCTACTCCCCTCCCCAGTCTTCTGAACATAGGCGGCGGAACGGGGGGGGCACCGGGGCACCGTGCCCCCCCTTGAATTCTGCAAGGGGGGCACCAATAGCAAGGTGCCCCCCCTTAAATTTGATGTATTAGTACCAGGGGCGGATTCGGGAAAACTCTAAGGGGAGGTTCATGAATCGAAGTGGTGCCCCTATACCTATGCCCAAAATCAAAACCTCAACGGATTTCGGCCACTTAATTTTGGTGGTGCCCTATTTTCAGTTTTTTTTCTTTATTTTTGGTTAGTCATGTGATGACTGGTGCCCCTGCTAAGCCGCTGGTGCCCCTGGAAAGACTGTGGTACCTACCTACCCTGCCCCCTGACAAGCCTACGGTGGGCCCTGACATGACTTAGGTGCCCATGGGCCCTGACAGGCCCGTGGTGCCCCTGACAGGCCTGTGGTGTCCTTGCTAGGCCTGTGGTGTCCCTGGGCCTTGGCAGGTTTGTGGTGCCCCTGTTAGAACGCAGGTGCCCTTGACAGGTTTGTGGTGCCTCTGACAATCCTAAATTGCCAACGACAGGCTTGTGGTGCCCTTGACAGGCCCATGGTGCCCTTGCGAAGCCGGTGGTTCCCCTGCGAAGCCGATAGTGTCCCTGACAGGCCTCTGGTGCCCCTGGCAGGTCTGTGGTGCCCCTGGAAGACCTGTAGTGTTTTTGCTAGGCCGATGGTGCTCCTGACAGGCCTGTGGTGCTACTGACAGGCCCGTGGTGCCCCTGCTAGGCCTTTGGCACCTCTGGCGGGCCTGTGGTGCCCCTGTCGGCTGTCAGGCCTGTGGTGCTCCTGGCAGGCATGTGGTGACCCCAGGCCCTAAGTCATGACCCATGTGACCTCCACCCTGGGATTCGCCACTGATTAGTACTGCGATGGCTTCTTGCGAATTATACATGTAGGATAAATGGAATTTATCAAACGACAATAAGGAAGAGACAAACACATAGGTACTTGAGGATCAGCTTAAAGTTAACCACACATACGGGCAGGGGTGTAATTTTCCTAAAATGATTGTGGGTGCCCAGCTGTAGGGGCGCCCGGCGCCAGGCCGTTTTGGGGCGCGATAGATATTCTTTATGTGGGAGCCTAAATTAACACCGAATTTGATAACATTGCTAGCCGAATGGCGCTTCAAGTGACGTGTCTGACTAAGCAAATACACGCTTAAAAGTGGAAACTGACCGGAAGGACGTAAAAAATATGTAGAGAGGCGCCATCCAGTAGGAGGGGCACCAAATGTGGAGGCGCCAGACGGTTACGACTTACGAGGGCGCCGTGAGACGATGAAAAGGGCGCCATTCTCTTAGGAGGGCGCCGAGTGATTGAAAACGCTATGTGGTCCAGGGGCGCTAAGAGGCCAGAAAGGCGCCGCACAGTCAGTAGTGCTACGTTGGTGGGGACGTGGGGGCGCCAGATGGTTACGAGGGCGCCTTGAGATCATGAAAAGTGCGCCATTCTCGTAAAAGGGTGCCGAGTGATTGAAAACGCTATATGTGGTTCAGGGGCGCTGAGAGGCCAGAAGGGCGCCGAATAGTCGAGGGATGCACGGTGAACAGAGACCTAAGGACGCGAGACGGTCAGTAGGGCGCCGTTAGACCATGAGAATGGCGTGGTGCTGTCAAAAGTGCGCCATTCTCCCAGAAGGGCGCCGAGTGATCAAAACGCTATCCATGAACGCGAGACGGTCAGGAGGACGCCGTTAGAGCATGCGAAGGGCACCGTGCTCTCGAAAGGACGCTTGCAGCCTTGTAAAAGACTTGTGGGTGCCTTTTCATCATTGTGGGGGCATACTTCAGGATTGTGGGTGCATATGCCCCCACAAAGAGATATAAAATTAGGTACACCCCTGCATACGGGGGTGAACTGCCATTTTCGTTTAGTAAAAAAAAAAAAAAATATCGTGTCAGGGCTGTGACGAAAAATAAGTGGCCTAAATCCGATGAGAAAACAGGATTTGGGGGTACCCTAGGTTTGGCTCCTTGAGCCATGGTGCCCCCCCTTGTCTCAAATCGTTCCGCCGCCTATGCTTCTGAAGGATCAGACACTTTATTTCCTAAAAACCTCGCCGCCCGTCTCTAGGGGCCATGGCCGTTCTGTTTGCCAAGCGCCGCTAATAGAGGACCGCCCACTCGGTTCAGGCCCTGTGGCCGCACGTTTCCCATTATATCGCGGTCAGGGGTTAACGTGCATTAAATTCACCGGCCCAGAGAGAGAGAGAGAGAGAGAGAGAGAGAGAGAGAGAGAGAGAGAGAGAGAGAGAGAGAGAGAGAGAGAGAGAGAGAGAGAGAGAGAGAGAGAGAGGGGGGAGAGAGAGAAAGGTGGGAGAGAGATAGAGAGAGAGAGGGAGAGAGAGTGCGAGAGAGAGTGGATTAAAGAGAGAGGGAAAGAGAGAAAGAGAGAAAAAGAGAGATTGAGAGATAGAGACACTGAGAGAGAGAAAAAGAGATTGGGAGAAAGAGAGAGAAAAAAGATAGTAGAGAGCGAGAGAGAAAAGAAGAGGGATGAGAGAGAAAGATAGAGATCGAGAGAGAGAGAGAGAGAGAGAGAGAGAGAGAGAGAGAGAGGGAGAGAGAGAGAGAGAGAGAGAGAGAGAGAGAGAGAGAGAGAGAGAGAGAGAGAGAGAGAGAGAGAGGACACGCGCCCGGCGGCGGGAGCGGCGGCAGAGCGTCGGAGCGGCCCGGCGCCGCCGAGGCCGGCCGTCGTCCATAATTGCTACGTGTCCTCCCCCGGCGACGTCGACGAGACGGCCGTATTCTTACGGCGTTTCCATTTATCATAATGCGAGAGATACGTGCCACGATCACCAAAGAATGCCCTAATGCTATTGTAATGGGCCGACCGCGAGATGCGTGGCGTGGGGTGTGTTGTCGGGTGGGGAGAGGGAGGGGGAGGGGCGAGCCGTTCGGTGTCCGGTCTCGATTACGGCTCGATTCAGGGTGGTGTTTTGTTGGCGCCGCCTTCCAATGTGTCTTCTGACGGAGATCTGATCCATAAATAAGGGATGATTAGTCCCTCAGGGTTGACCGCTGGGCTGGAGAGAATCGCCAGAGGCGGAAGTTTATCAGAGCGACAGAGAAACGGCAATTTTTGTTTTGAAACTCGACAGTTACCAGTCACATTTTGACATGCCTCTGTTATTTCTATGATTTATTTACTCTTGCTACACTGATGCGTAACACAATAACACAATCGTGTCTGAATCAAATATGTAAAATTGCATTAGGCTACGATAAAACGAAATGCTTCGGTACCTACTGTAGAAGAAAATTAATTTATCACATGCAGTTTTGACATGCTCAAAGGCTTCTCCATTTCCTTAAACCATATACCATATAGTCAACGTCTAGTAGAATTGAGCATTTTATTCTTCATCACAAACAAATACCTAGCGAAAACAACAAATACACATTTTGCTTGAGTTTTGTTCATGCAGAGAACAAACGCTGTTTTTCCTTCAAATTTTGTTAGCACTTTTCAGTCGTCTTTTTTTTTTTTACTTTCACATTTTAGCTGAGTCATGTAAACGAGCCTTCGTCACCGCGTCTGCCCTGTAAACGAGTGCACGCTGGCATCATCGAAAATCAATTATGTGCCAATGATTGATTATCTTCCAGCATTGTCGACAGCCTGCAGCAACTCCGGTCCTTTGTCTGAGTGTGGTTCCTGGCGAGTGTGTGGTTCTCACCGGTTTCCGTGGGTTCTCACCAGTCTGTCTGTGGTGTGGTGTTGGCCCGCCGCGCCGCTCCGCCATTGAGTCACGGCGATCGATAGGGGGCCGAGCGGCGGTGGGCTGGGTACCTAAGGGTAGGGCGGTGGGATCTAGAAGCCGGGCGGCGGACGGAGGGTGGGGTATGGGGTTAGGGTGGTGGTGGTGGTGGTGGGACCCGGCGGCGCGGCGGTGGGGTGACGACTGTGGGGTATAGGGCTGGTGGGACCGCCTGGTGGATGGTGGGATCCCAGCCTAAACCGAGCGGTAATGCGGCGGTGGGATGGTAGGGCCAGGTGGTGGGTTGATGCGGTCAGTCCGGAGCAAAATATGATATAGATATATAAATCAGTTATCATTGCTTGGTTCGGAAAATAGATCAACAAACGTGGCTCTCATGTTTGCTGCAAGACTTATCTTGCATGGTGAAATGCACAAAGCACAGCAATATTGAAGTCCAATCACGGATTGGAAACGGTAAACGACTATGACGTTACTTGAATAAATAATCCAACTTACATTCATTATTCTTCACAAAAAAATGATCACCACAACTGCAATTAATGTGACTCAGAGCAGTGCCATTAATTATCAATGTGCCTATTATCACGTCAACAACGACGTTGCAGCGTGATTTATCATACCAACCTTATGCACCAAGTAAAAGCAACATCATCAATATCGGTAGCATCAGGAACACAGCACAACCGGTAAAATTGCCGCCTCACTTAACGTTTTGTCTGCAAGGTAGAATCATTTACAAATAATTAACAAACAGTGTATGGCCAATCAGATAGGGTTCCCAAAGTCTGATAGATATCGGTTAAGAAATGTTTTATTAATCAGCAATAGAATATTCAATTATTATTAGTGTATCGATGAAACCTTGATGAGATAGCCATCCTGCTAAACTTCCATCACGACCCGGAGGCCCAACAGATCCCTCTCCACGACCCCCCCCCCCCCTCAATCACCCCCTGCGGCATTATTTATCTTCCTCCCCACGATGATACGGGCCACCCAGGCACAATGCAATTTGTCCGCAATCTGTCGCGCGGCAGCCAATGCTACGCCTGATTACGTCAAGTGGCAATAGCGCGGTTTGTGCTTCTGTGAGCGCTGGTGTGTCTATGGGGGTCTTCAGAGAGGCAGCACGACCCCCGGGCGGTGTGAGGGTACTTAGTGCCCGGGATAGATGACCCCCCGGGGAGCACTCTCCCAGTCAGAGGGGAGATCGCCGTGCCGCCGCTGGTGTCAGGTGGTCGATTGGAGAGATGATGTTTTCATTAGCGGTCAGACGATGAATGGTTGGGTGATTATCAGCGGGGAGCGATATAAATATTACGAAACTATGAGCACGCAAATATCGTGGCTTATGGCTATGTGATTTCTGAGGCCAAAGAGCATTCAAATGAGCCGCAATTAGGTGTTTGGCTGAGAAAGTATATCAGAACTTTAATGCATATTTTAAATGGTTTTAAATTTATGCACTTCAGTTTAAACCGTGGACTGCCACAAGAGATAAAACGTGAGCACAATTTATAAGCCACCCGATCACCAATCCATTTGACTGGTCTCAGGAATATTTCAGCGTTGTGCCCGTCCGGCTTTCGGTTCCCCCTCAACCCTGCCCCCCCCCCCAACCATCTGCGGTCACCGGCGCGAAATGACTCCTGATTATGACCGGTGGGGACGGACCCCTAAGCCCCCCTTCCCAGAGGGGTCACAGGACCCCCAGAGATCAATGTGACTAACCCGGCGCACCAGGCACTGATTACGGCGCACCACAGCCGGGCCGCGCCGCGGATAAAGGGTAATCCGTCTAGCGACACCCGAGTCTCATTGTGTGCCGCACCCGCAGTCATTGTGACGTCATCTGGGCGTCATTATGACGTCACAGGAGCCATTGTTGGCTTGTTAGTGGATGGTCTGTTAGCGGATCAGCTCGTTGGTCTAATTGGTAACGCTATCGGTCTCAGTGCACCTGCTCCGGGTGGGTATTGCAAGGCTCCATGCTAGTTATCTGATCGTGGTATCTCGCTGTGTTACAGATATAGACTGGAGTGGAGGGCACCAGCCATGGAGCCAGCACTGCTTCGACATCTGGTAAGTTCGGGGGTACGGTAGGGCCACGTGTGTTGAGGGATGGCTCGGTGGTGCCACGTGCACGTATGAGGCACGTGAATGAGCGCCTCTGAGTTGCGCGAAGTGCTATGATGGGATCGACAAGACCCGCTGAAGACGTAGGGAGCGTGCATTCCAACATGCGTAAATATCATGCGGGCTGCTGATTTATCAGGGCTGCTTTGTAAAATGCAATCTTATTCCAAGCCAAGAATGTGATCGAGAACTCTAGCCTACCATCTAAAATTTCCCAACGAAAGGAAAACGAGGACCGCTCCTCCATCATTCTCTCGCTACTATGCCTCCAATCACTTTGACAACGCATGTGCGCTTTCTCGGTCGTCGCGTCCCAAACACCCGAAACACCTGGTCACACAGTTTTACGAACAACTGTCTCGCCATGAAGACATCATTGGCGCATTGGCGCACATTGACGCGCATCATTTGTGTCGCAGCGACATTTGCGGCGGGGCGACAGAGCGCCACCAATCATCGACAGTGCGCCACGTTCGGCACTGCCGCCGACGCGGCGTCACGGCCGGCGCGCGCGTCACAAACGCCGCCGTCGTGCCGTCGTTTGTCAGCGGACAGTCGGGTGCGGAAAATCGTTAATCACCTCCGAGCGAGCCGTTCGTTCTCGTGTGTAATTTTCGCGTTTAAGGGCGCCGTAGTGCGGCGGTTCTGTGCGGCTCACCACGGCACCATCCAGCGCGACAGAATTGAAACAAATGACAATTATTATCGCGCTGCGAGGGGTCGGGTGTGACGTGTCGGGTAATTAACTGCTTACCATGGGCGGCCTGGTCATGCATGAACCCTCGTTTAACACAAAATTTGACCTGCCAAACGTAGGTATGTGATAGATTGAAGCGGGGGCTTGCATGGGGACTGCAGCAAGGTGTGCACCAGAAACGTCAATGGTAGTCTGGGGTTTCCCAGAAATTATCGAACTTGCTCGCCAGCTTTTTTCCTTCTTGGTAAGCTCAATGCATTTATGCTAGCTTCAGCTGAGTTTCATATGTTCATTTTTACATGAACTCTAGACTCGCCTGACTTGCCTGAATGCCTACCCGCTACCCCGCCGGCCAATTTAGTACGGTCGGCCGTTCCTGTGCCCGGGCCGCCGCTTGGGTCGATCCACAGCCCGGCTGCGGCCGGACCCACCATTCCACCGTTGCCGGGGCCATCTTGCGTGGCGGCCGCGGCCCGGGGCGGATTGACTTCAATACGTTCCCGGAGCAATAATTGCCCGTAATTCGTCGGCCGCGCCGGACCATTAGGTGGGCAATTTTCCGCCGGTCGCGGACCGAAACTCAGCCGTCCGAGCCGGCCGGCGGCGCAGCTGATTGGCTGCAATCATCGTGACGTCATTGAGTGACGTCTCAACAGCCGGAGCAAGCCGTCAATGCGCTCCTAGGATAAGCTCCTGTTGTCTAAAGCAGCGTTCGGTCATGATGCTCGCGATAATCGCGGTCGCGAAGAAGCGAGATTGAGACTGAGCCTCAGCGTCTCGGTGGTGTGACGCCTGGGTCGAGCGGTCGGTGGGTTTTTAGGACCACCATCATCATCATCCACATGCGAAGTAGATCAGTTAACTGCACGCGAATCGCTCATGATGTACCCAAGGATGCATAGAATGCACTCAAGCAACCACCGTCAGATCGACTCTCCTCCGGCGGTCCGACTTGGATACTCGCCATCATTTTCATGACCTATCACGCATGGAAATCGTTCATTAATGTCGTTGATTGGCGAGCAGCTGCTCGTGAGGTCTGTGCCGGGAACTGACAGCGCTAGGTCGCTGGGCGTCGGTTTCCGGGCCCGGGACGGACTCCCACAGTTCAGCTGAACAGCCGAACGGTGCTGTGTCCGGTAGCTTGTTGGGATCGTCGTCAGTGGGAAGTGGATTTCGCAGGGCGCTCGTTGTGGTAGGGAGTTCGACCGCTAGCTTGAACCACGTATTTACCCAGGGTGATTATATGGAAAGGTCGAGTTCAATTATATCAATGGAAATAGCCTGTTTTCATGCAGAGCTGGAAATTGGACAGCAATTCGCTCTAATAAGGGCATAATATGCATATTTAACGCAACGATAAGCAAACAAATAAATTGAATCATAAATCAAACTCGCAATATTTTAAACGCCATCTTCGTAAACTTGTTTTCATGCGATTTATGTAGGACCTTTTATTACTAGTCAAAAGGCGTAATAATGGCACAGCTGTGCGCTTCGTTTGTCTTTTATATAATACAGTTATTGAAACTTTTTATCAAACGTTTGCTTGCTTGTATAATGCAGCTGTCGAAACTTTTTATCAAACGTTTCCTGGACTGTACCTGTACTTGCCGGTCTGTACTTGAACCAATGCATGCGTGACTGCTTGGCCCCCTCGATATGGTCTAGTCGTAACAATAACCGTAACCATAAGTTATGCTCGTAAACATAACAGATGATGGCTGTGGGGCCATCAAAAACCATTTGATGGCCTCCCAATACATCCTTCTTTCTATTTAATAGTATCGTGGCCCAGGGCTGTGAACGTTTTGCCAATGAGACGAGATCATGTTTCTCAAATGAAATGTGGTATAATGCGGTTAAAAGGATTTTGGTTGAAGCGTAGCGGCATGCCAACACTGATCATGCTCAAGCTGTTCAACAACCGGCAATAAGGCATAAGTCGGCAAGCCGTGTCTTAACGACAAGCCACGAGTAACATTTTACTCTACATGTATACTTGGAACTGAATGCATGGTGCAAAATATAATCTTATTTCATTGTATTCATTTACCTACATATTTAACGTGTGGTCGTTGTATAGAAAGAAAGGACCAATTCGCTGGTTGAAGCTTTGCTTTGGACCAATCGACCACAGTGTCATTTGCGTCCAAAGAAGGAATGTTTAATCAGGGATGTAGCCAAGGGGTCATGCCCCCCCCCCTGATGGCGATAAATAAGATAAAATCAAATTAAAAATAAAAATAAATAAAAGCAGCTGCACCACACCCCCAAAAATAGTGGGCCAAATCCGAGGAGTTTTCCTTTTTGGAGGGAATACGACACTAGGCCGCGCCCGCGACATGTAGCCCCTCCCTGAGCAAAATCTTGGCTACGTGCCTGTGTTTATTCGTTACAGTAAACTTAGAGGATACTTTTGCTTTGATTAGGTTCATCGTTGTTCATACCTTGAACCACTTCTGTGTAAACACCACTACCGCCACCGTCGTGCCGTCACCTCCGCGCCGCCACCGTCGCTGCGCCGTCACAAAGGGCGCATTAGTTTGATTGCTCGCCGCCGACCGATCGTCTGACGAGACTTTGATAATGGAGCGGTCCGACAACGAGCTCAGACCGGCATTGTACCCGTCGCCGCCGCCGCCACAGCCATTCCACACAATGACTGGACGCCTTTGGTTTTTGCGCGGCGACGCTTCGGCGATGCGATGACGCTTTGGTGGTGGTTAGGATGTCGATGACGGTGACGGCAATGACGTCGGTGACAGTGACAGTGACTCTGACAGTAGTCGCGATGGTGGCATGCAGTGACTGTGACAATATGAGAAGTTTAAAACAGAATGACATGAAGAAGAGGCCGCGGAATGATGACGAGAGAAAATGTGAGATAAATCGATGAGATGGACCAGAACAGAGGAGGGCGGACAACGGGACAGCTTTGCCACCGGCCGGCGTGAATCAAACGCCGGTTTTCTGTCGTTGCCGCTGCCGCCTTTCCACCTTTCCGCCCCGCCGTCCCTGTCCGCCGTCGCTTTTCCAAGTGACCCGTTCCCGGCACTTCCCGGAGGCTGCAGCCGCTGCCCCTCCCGGCTCCTGATCGCTCGCTCCTCCCGGCTCCTGATCGCTCTTTCCTCCCGGTTCCTGATCGCTCGCTCGTCTTGGCTTCTGGCCGCTCGCTCTTCCCGTCACCCTGCGGTAGCCGGCCGATGCTGACTCTCCGATCAGATAGTGGCGGGCGTGAGATGGAGGTACTTAGTCGGACGTCGGCCCCTTTGTAGTGGTGGCCGCTGCTTTCGGCATTGTGACGCTGTTGTGCGCCGACAGCTCAGAGGCGGCAGGGCGAGGGAGCCGGTGTCAGACACCGGCGATCCCGCAGAAATGAGCGGGTGAGCGCTGAGTGAGTGAGCAGGTGAGCGGGTGAGCGGGTGAGTGACCTCAGGGGCGCGGAAAGCATTATGGTGAAGCACGGCATTGCCTAGGCCTTCGCATGCCGATGGCGCTTCCTCCGTCCTCGGATGAGAGAGGTTTAATTCATCCACGACCTTGCAGTAGATACATAGATGAGTTGCCTTCATTCTTGGAACATACCGGCTTCATTTCCGATCGCTGCGATGCGGTGCCGTCTCAAACTTAGCCATCCAACCCACACTCCCCCACGCGTTCCCACCCCGTCCTTCCCACACCTTCCCCTCTCACCCTCCCCACTCCGACGCCCTTTCAAGGGAGCCGCGGGCCGTCGATTTGGCTGCGATAGCGCCGCCGTGTTTAGGGCAGCGTGGTGCGTTCCCACGCGTAAGGCGGCTTGGCCGGCAGCGACTAAAGGTGGAGTGCCAAATGATCAACTTTTGGCAACTGGACATCGTGGGGAAGCTTAGGCAAAGTAGAGCTTGACATGCTGTTTGTGATAGGTGTTTCAATATTTACGAATCTCAGCAAGCCGTTGCTAGGCTCGAGAGGATGATCCAGCCACGCGGCTCGCCCCTGAGTTCTCCGAGCCCGACTCGACCGGCGCTGGAGAGGCGAGAGTTGCGGTCAGCCGTCGGCCGGCCCTTCGCCTGTACCCAGTAATTAGGCAGCGTCGCCGGACAATTATTATCCTGTCTCGGCGCGCCGTATATATCCAGGCCGATCTGACGCGTCGGGCCGATTTATTTAGATCGCGCCCCAGCCGTGTGCGATGGGAGGAATTCCGCTCTCCTCTCTCCTCCGCCGCCACTGCGGTTCAGATATCATCTCAGCAGCGCGGCTGCCCATATTTTGGTGGCAATTTAGAGAGGGCGGGACGGTGGGCAGACCGGCCGCCAGCCTCTGCTGAGCTGTGGCTGAGGCCGCCCCGCACCGGGCGTCCCCAGACCCAGAGGAGCCGCTCCCACAGCAGGGAGATTGCAGGGCACGGGAAGGGCTATTAAATATTGATGAAGAAATGCGTTTTCTGGAACGAGTTGCGTCCGGTAGACCGGGGATGAATAAACAGGAGATTGGAGAAAAGTTTTATGAGCTGCCGGTGGTTAAAGTTGGAGCCAAAGGCACAGGCGCGGATACAAGGGGGGGGGCCATGGGGGCCATGGCCCCCCCCCCTTGGCCGATTTTTTTCAAAAATAAAATAAAAAGTTAAAAAGTTAAAAAGCTGAAAAGGGGGCCTCCTGAAAATAAAGTGGCCGAAATCCGATGAGTTTTTTTTTTAACCTACCCACTTAGTTATTTCTTAGAAGACTAGCTGAGAAGACTTCTTTGTTAGAAGATTGGTAAAGCTTTTCATAACTTGGAGGTCTCTTATACTCACAGAGATGACCACTTTTACAGGGCCTCCTAACCTGCACAGAGGGCCTCCAAGCCTGCACAGATGTTGAGATGTTGCCTGAACAGCTAGATAAGCTCAATAGACGCAGTTTTTTTTGGGGGGGGCCCAACAAGTGGGAAGATGGGGCCTCCAACAGGTGGGATTATGGGGGGGGGGCCTCCTGGTTTCTAATGGCCCCTCCCTTGGAGATTTTCTGGATCCGCCCCTGCAAAGGCAGCTAGGTATTATTCGGATTTACTGCCTCTTCCTGGGATTGATAAATAATGCATTAGGAAGTAAGCATAACAATATCCGGAACATCACTATGTACCAAGTTGTGATGATCTTACCAATGCTTGCAGTTGAAGTTTATCATGCACCAAGAATTGAGTGAAATATTCCTGAAATAATGCAGCTGGCTCCTATGAGAAAATGTTATCCATTTTTGTCATTGATGCGGTGTCGACAATAAATATCCTTATCTTTTTTGGTATTCGCATTTAAACCATATGTTCTATTATCTCTATGGATTAGAAAAAAAAAAACATTCTTCACATGCTTATGGAGAGATCAGTATGCGATTTTTTAATTCTTACATTTTGGAAGCTAGTTATTAACATCATCTGAACATGGTGTTCGCGTGATTTTAGAAGTCCATTCCAAGATTAATTAGTGCCTTTAGATCGGCAAGTGTTTTGCGCCCTACTGAACGCACGTACGACGCCTCCAGCCTTGGCGAGACACAGGTGAAGAGATAATTGTAGACGAGGAGCGGATCTAAGCCGAACAGAGATTCAGGAGGTAATTATCTCAGCTGAGAGGACGTCATCCGGACGGTAGTGACGTCATCCGGTGAGCAGTGACGTCATCAGGTCAGATGGGAGCGCCTTTGGATCTGAGAAATTCCATCACTCCATCTGCTCTGATGTAATTGCTGCTTTTGGGCAATCAACTATCGAAGGCGTGTGTATTTTGGCTTAATGGTGACATCGATGCTCCATTGAATTGCCATATGGCGCAATGCAATGGTCAGTGCGCTGTCAAATATATTGCATTAACGCACTTTGCAAAAGAGTCATGAACCCTCCTGCTAAAAACGTTCCGACCAAAACTGCATTGCGATTTGACTTCTCACGAGGCCTCTTGACGCATTGTCAGAAAACAAAATTACAGGTCGGAAACAAGCGCTGATGAGTAAGACAGCGTTAATAAACCAGCTCAAATCACCTACTGGGGCTGTTGCCGCTCACAAACCAAGCTTACAGAGTGCGAACAGGCGCCATTACAAGGTGTTCCGCTCACACTGGAACGAGCGTTAAGCGCTGCTCGAGCTCTTTAGCCACGCGTCGGTGTAACCCTGCCACTCCCCATTATAGCACGGTATAGCGACCCACACCGGGCGAAACGGGGTGCAGTGACGGGCGGAATTGATTCATGTCGCAGAATTTATTTCGCCGCAGTGGGGCGGCCACCTTTCCACACAGCCCACCTCCCTCTAATTTTCTGATAGCCACCCACATGAGCATATTTCATTTCTGTCCGTCTAGCTAACCGAAATAGGCACCATGATTATCAAGCGATATTCTGCGATGTATGCATGAATATTGGTGAAGTTAGCATCAAAGAGAGGCTTCAACCTTCATCGAAACTTTGGGAAAGATGAACAGCCATCCAACGATCAGCTACCAATGATTAGAGTTGACCGTGCCACCCAACATTAACTCTCTACCCGAAGTCTGCAACGACTATCTCTGATCACAGAGGCTCGACCCACGTCGCACTGTTAGTGGACCGTCGCGTCGGAGCCGTTGCGCCGGTGCCGTCGGCCGCTGGCACGTGACCTGCCGTCCCGAAACAGAGCTATAAAGCGCCGCTGACGAGCTGCCCGGTCCAACCGCCCCGGGGCACGCGACGGTGACCTGCCCCCGTCGGCGGGGACCGCTGGCAGCCAATAGGGAGGTCTAATGGGTGAAGAACGGGCGGCCGTCAGGAGCGGACAGGAGGAATTTGGACCGGCCGCCGCACGCCGGCCGGCTGGCGACACAGGCGGGCTTATGGGGAGGGTTTGTTGAAATGGTTCGGAGACACGCACTTTGCATAAGGTACTTGGTTATTTCTGTATCCACCTATAGGTGGTTGAATATTTTCGGAAGCTGATGTAGCAAAAACCGACAAGAATAAGCGAAACCGGGGCTCATTGGAAAGAGCCAGTATCCCCCAGAATATCTCCCACCAGGTGTCAGCACTGGCCTGCAACGAGCGTGCAACTGCACACGGCTCCCATTGCTCTGCATGCTCCGCCGCCGCCGCCGCCGCCGGTACCTCGCGCCGTGCGGCTCGCGCTCGTCCAATGGCCGAGTGCGGGGGGCGTGGCCGAGGCCGGCGCGTCCTGGGGGCGTGGTCGCGCCAGATTGAGCGCGGCACAAAAACGCGCCAGAGACGGCACAGGGAATACTGATGGCGCAGGGAGAGAAGAAGGAGGAGAGGAGGAACGGTCGATGGGAGATGGAGCAGGGGTGGGGAGAGGGACGGTCGATGTGGGAAGGGGAAGTCAGAGGGAGACGGATGGGAGAGACGGGAGCCGGGAATAAAGACGTCTCGTGCTGGGGCCTAAAAAAACAAAACACATGATGCAGTAGTAAGGTATAGATAATTTGCCGCCCAAAGTGTTCTACCATCTGGCATTGATGGCCTGAGATGGAATCCCCTAGATGTTACTTGTTCGTGCTTCTCACCTGTTACGCCAGTCGCCACCTCAAATTTCATAAAATTGCTAATTGTAAGGTAGCCCAATGTTAAAAGTCAATGTCCTTTTTATGAGAAGCTCCCATAGTATAAGGAATGTTGGACCACCCACCCGCCGTTCATTCATTCAAAATTCCGAGAATCGCCGTTTCATATGGGAAATTTCCCGGGGAGCGAACGGCTATAAACAAAGCTACTTGAAATGCTCTCATCGTAAAACTAATGATGTGGTATTTATTAGCAGTTTGAATTAGTAGCAGGAAAATTGCCGGATTTATGGTCTCATCACGGCCGTTTATGTAGATGCCGGTACATGAACATATGCACACGTCGTGAGTGGACCGGCGGCACTTAGGGCCCTGACGAGTGGCTTTATTGCATGGACACGGACACATAAATCAAAACGGAAGAAGTGTTACCAAAACGCCATTTCAGAAATATAATGGCCCATTTGCATGTGCTTGTCCATTCTGAGACGGCCGTCCTAAATCATGGCACCCCGTCGTTATGATCCCATCTGTAAGTGAATATTCCTTCTCATTTCGAATCTTAAATTGCTGTCTTATTTCTCATGTTTAACAAGCGAGAGTTCTGTTGCAACCTGCTGCCTCCTGCAATGTTTAGAGTAATTATGCTTTGCGTGGTGTCTCAAATTGCAGAATGCACAGACACTCAGTATGCCAAATTCGCAGGAACCAGTTGAGGGGTTTCCCCTTGCCTTTACGCTGAACTCCTGGTCGCTGATCATTTTTTTTTTTGCCCTTCAGCCCAAGATACCTTCAAACACATTCAACCGGCTCAATTATTGACTGTTGACCGTCCACCTCATCCTTTTCACCGCTGATCCACTGCCCATTCGCCTTTCTCCCGTCCATCCCTTCCACTGTCCACTATCCACCCCGCCTCGTCTGCACCCTGTCCCGTCCACCATCCACCGTCCACCGCGTCCACCCAGGGACGCCACTGGTCGCCACTCGCTCCGTTCCAGTCGAATAGTCCACCGACAGCCTCACCGTTCCACAGTGGCAGCTTCCCAACGCTAAACACCACGTGCGCGCGGCAAACTGACGCGAAATTCGGCCGCTTTTTAACCGCCTTTGATCGGATCAAACGGGCCGAACCAAGGCCGAACCGACATGCCCTGTGGCGGCCGGATGACGGTGACATATCCAAACACGTCCGTACCCCCTCCAGGTGGGGGTGGGGGGGGGGGGCAGGTGTCGTTTTTGTCAAACGTCGGTCGAGCACGACTGGCGGCGTCGGACGTGCGTTTCACGAGCCGCGCTAGGTCACCACGCTAGTAGATGGCTGTAACGAAATTCGTTCCTACCCCGTCCTCCACCTCCCTCTGTACCTACTTACTGCCCAGCCCCCTCGCCCACTTACAATACCCTTATATGGTCCTCACTCCTCACCTGCGACGCCTGTCCTCGCCCGCTTCTGATTGGTGCTATGATATGACGTACATCTATATGTATGACGTGTGTGTATGACGTTTGAATATAGCGGCCGACGCCGAACGCCGAGCAGTAGCTGTGAAAGGATCAATCGAAAGCCAACCGCCGTAGCGGCCTGACGTATCGTTATTCAAAGTCTCGGCCGACTGTTTATTACTTTTGGATTCTGTCGTCAAATTTGCAATACATACTTCAAGAAAAGAAAAACCGTGTTGGTTATACGGCTCGAACAAGAGGTCCCCAAACAGACTATCACAGAAGAAGAAATTGTTTATTTACTTTTTACATTTGTTACAAATGGTGCCGTGACCCGGATCAAATAAAAAACTCAAGAATTGAAATTGGTTCCGCAAGAAATTGCTCTACAAGTCTACGAACAGTAAGCTGTCACTCTTTCCTATCTTTTCCCTGAACGTCTTCGCCCACATTTTCGCTTTCGATTGCTCAACTGTTATTGTGCCTGTGTACATTTGTGTAATTTTTGCATTGTGTGACTGTTATCTCCGCAGATGTTTTCGTGTGTCAACTGAACTGTTTATTTGTCAACGCTCCATAAACACCACTTGTTTGTATTCGCTGATTGATTTATACTTACCAGAGTTTTCAAAATGTCTGAGGCAGTCATCACCAAAGCGCTCCAAAATATTTGTCAGGAACTCCGTATTCAGGGTCTAACTCAGCACATCCGAACATTCTCCGGGGAGGGTTCCGCCAAATTCGCCCAATGGTTAAACGACATGGATCAGATATCTATTACCTGCGATTCAGAGCGTATGTGTGTTTTGGCGACCATCACTTTAAACGGATCCGCTGGTGCGTACGCTTCACGCATGCTAAAAGAAAACCCCCAAATCACGTGGTCGGAACTCCGACGCAAACTAAAGGAAAGGTATAGCGAAATGACTGATCCGTACCTGGCTTCGGAAAAATGCAGACGTCTAAAACAGAACCGTGGTGAGTCGGTACAAAATTTTGCTGAAAAGCTGCGGACAATGGCGTCGGAGGCATTCGAAAATCTCTCTACCCCTGAGGCGCAACGCTTCCTAGTAGAAGTGTTCCAAAAAGGCGTGAGCGACGACAGCTTGGCGCGAAACTTGATCAGGAAAAGATTCACTAACCTCGACGACGCCCTCGCTTTCGCTGAAAGTGAGCAGCAGGCCGACAGGACTTTCCAAGTCTGCCGCCATCACTCCCCTCCTCAGTCCGACGTCGAACCCATGGACTGCAGCGGTATTCAGTCCGCTACAGACTCTGAGCTTCGGACCACTATTCAGAATCTAACCTCCCAAGTGCAGCGAATGTCTCGCGACATCCAAAAACTGAAACCGCAAAAACGTGCTCAGACCGCCCCACCGCAGGTGCGTTTCAACGTACCTCCGACTACTCCCCCACCGACTTACTTCAACGTTCCCCCGACAGCTCCCCCGCAAGTCCGCTTTGATGTTCCACCCCCGCTGATGTCGTACTATGGCAACGTACAAACTCCCCCTCAAGCCCCTCCGACTCCCAGACCGAACTACCAGTGGACTGAAGATGGATCCCCCATCTGTATCGCTTGTGGCACACCTGGACATGTACGCCGTACGTGCCGACGCAACTCCACCCGTCCTCCTCCCCAAAGTACCCAGGGAAACGCGAACGCGCGTCTCGAAAAATAGCGACCAGAAACGCGCCAAAGAAAGACGGTCCGAAACGGAAAGTTTCTACAAAGAAACCTGGACCGCAAGCAGCACAAATTAAAATTAAACCTGATACGCCGATGTGCTATGTATCTCTGAGCGACCAAAAAGCCTATTCGTTAGTAGATTCAGGAGCGGACATATCCCTTATTTCACGTGAAGCTTTTGATAAAATTCAGTGCAGGAAAATCAAGGGTTTTTCTACGAGGAACTGCGTTCCTATTCGTTCTATCTCTGGTCATAGACTCACAAACTTCGGAACGGCCGTACTACAAGTCAAAATTGCAGGATTTAATCAACCGTTCAAATTCCAAATCGTAGAAGGTCTGAAAAACGACTGTATCCTAGGCAACGACTTTCTCTCCGCATTCGGTGTTCAATTGGATTTTGGACAAAAGACGATGAACCTCAACGGTAACGTCATCCCTCTGCGACCGCAACGTCTGACTTGCCAAACGACGACATCTTTGGTTCGAGTGCCTCACAAAGTTACAATTCCTGCTCAGTCGTATATAGAGATTCCTGCGTTAGTCAACCGTGTTCAATTGCTAGATCAAGATTGTATAGTTCAACCTTTGAGCAATGCACCCGTTCTAGGAGAAGAACCTGGTTTGTGTTTGGTTGAAAGTGTAGGTCACGTAGACAAAAACAAGCGTATTACAGTCGTGATAGTGAACGCCACTGGTAGGGATTACGTTTTGCCTTCTCGATCAGTCATTGGCATTGCGGAAGTTTTAGAAGACCCGGAAGGATGCATATTTACAGCTAGTGAGGAAGGTGACCAGTGTAGTGAACCGTCAGATGACGTCCCCGAAAGTCAAAAAGCGCTATTGTCACATGTGTCCGAAGATCAACGTAAAAAGATACAAGACTTCTTGGCCCAAAATGAGGATTTGTTTGCAAAAAGTGATTTGGATTTAGGTTGTACTGATTTAGTGAAAGCAACAATTGAAACTGGTGATCATCCACCAATTAAACAGCGACCTTACCGGTTGCCTTTCAGTCAGAGAAAACTTGTAGAAGAGCATATCCAGAAAATGTTGCAGGCTGGCATCATTTCCCCTAGTCGTAGTCCCTGGTCTAGTCCGATTGTGATTGTAGATAAAAAGGATGGACAAAAACGGTTTTGTGTTGATTTGCGTGCTTTGAACAAGATCGTTGTCAAAAATAGTTACCCTCTTCCGCGCATAGACGACATTTTGGCTTCGCTTGAAGGTGCGAAATATTTCACTTCTTTAGATCTCCGCAGTGGGTACTGGCAGATAGCCATGGATCCCGAGTCAAAGGCCAAAACGGCATTCACTTGTTTCATGGGCCAATACGAGTTTGAAAAGTTATGTTTTGGGTATGTCAATGCACCCAGTCTATTTTCAGAGCTTATGAATAAAGTACTGTGGGGCATTCAACACAAATTTACTATTGCGTATTTGGATGATATTTTGATTTATTCAAAAACCTTTGAGGAACATTTAGAACATATAGATGCAGTCTTTTCACGTTTGAGAGACGCTGGCTTGAAATTGAAGATGTCAAAATGTGAGTTTTTGAAACAAGAAGTAAAATACCTAGGCCATGTAGTTACTCCATCTGGTATCAAACCGGATCCCGAGAAAATAAGTGCAATACAAAATCTCCGTCCTCCGACAAATGTCAAAGGCGTCAGATCATTCCTTGGTATGTGTGGATTCTACAGGCGATTCGTTCCAAATTTTGCAAGGATAGCCAAACCATTGACCGAGCTAACAAAGAAAAATCGTCGTTTTTATTGGGATGATGCATGTCAGTCTTCGTTTGAAACTCTTCGTTCAGCTTTAACAGTTGCACCAATTTTGGCATATCCGAACGTAGATAAGCCGTACAAGTTATATACTGACGCGTCACAAAACGCCATAGGTGCTGCGCTAGTCCAAGAGACTGAATTGGGTGAAAGAGTCATCCAATATTTGTCGCATCAGCTCAACGAAACCCAGCAACGCTGGCCTACTATCGAGCGAGAAGCTTATGCGATTGTATATAGTGTACAAAAGTTCCGTCCCTATTTACTCGGTTGTAAAGTTACGATTATGACGGACCACCAGCCCCTCAAGCACCTGTTCACCAGTGAAATGAAGAATGCTAGGATTCAACGTTGGGCGATTATATTAGATGAGTATGGATGTGATATACAGTATATTAGTGGACGTCAGAATGTAGTTGCAGACGCATTGTCGCGACTGGACACCTCAGGAGAGGATTGTCACACGGATATCCCAGGAAATGGATTAATGACTAGTGAGTCATTACCGTGCCATGTCGACGAATGCGTAGACACATTCGGTGTAAATAATGAATCTTCGTGCAGTGTGAATGTGATTGATTCCGATAGAGCGCCTGACATTCAAGTAGAGACTGAAGTGCAAAGAAGTGAGTTACCTGAGGCTCCTCCCAAGGAAAAATTCAAAGAGTTTTTACAAGGACATCCCGACCTTGGTTTACTTCAGAGAGAGGATCCCGAGATCCAACAATTGATCAAAGTATTACAGGACCCAAATCATTCGAACCATGCTGTAGTGTCTCGTTATTATATTTTGGAAGACGGTCTACTATATCGAGTTTCTGATCCGTCCAAATACCCCTCATTTCCAGGTTTGCAGTTAGTTATTCCCAAGCCCCTACAGAAACTGATCATCGAAGAAATTCATTCAGGCTATTTCGGCGGACACTTAGGTATAGATAAAACGTACGACAAGATCCGTTCACGTTATTTTTGGTCCGGTTTATATCGAGACGTTGTTCAGTATTTAAAAACATGTGTCGCCTGTAATATGCGGAAGCTCAGACGCGAGCGACCCCCTCTGCAAGATATGCCAATCCCAAAATTTCCTTTCGAGCAGATCGCAGTAGATACGTCCGGTCCGTACCCTGAAAGTTTCCAAGGAAACCGGTACATTATTACTGTCATCGATTTATTTTCTGGATGGCCAGAGTCGTTCGCTACCTCATCAAAAAGTGCAGAAACGGTTGCTCAAATTTTATTAGAACATATCATCCCTCGCCATGCTTGTCCTAGAATTATGATTTCAGACAATGGTACAGAGTTTTGTAACGCCGTCATAGACCAAATTACAACTTTTAGCAACATTAAACATATCCGAACTTCCGTTTACCACCCGCAATCGAACGGCAAATGCGAAAGATATAATCGAGTTCAGAACGACATGTTAGCAAAGTTAGTGAGTAAATCTCAACGTGACTGGGACACAAAGCTTCCTTCAATCTTGTCTGCTTATCGCACCGCGAAAAACGAGACTACCAAGTATTCCCCTTTCTTCCTTCTTTACGGTCGTGACCCTGTTCTACCACTCGATAGCATTTTATCTCCAAAATATCGTTACCAAGGTGAAGATTACGTACCTACCATGCTCGAAAACATGCATTCTGCCTACAGTCATGTGCGTCACAACCTAGTACAAAGTCATGAGAGAAACAAATTTTATTACGATCGTACCGCCAAGCCAACGAAAATCAAAGTCGGTGATATGGTTTACTTCAGAAACCCTACAGAGGCGACTCAAAATGCTTCCAAACTGTCGTGCCATTGGAAACCTTTTTACCGCGTTATCAAAGCCATCAACGACGTAACGTTTGTCATTAAGAACCAGCTGTCTGGCGATGTCAAAGTAGTGAACGTTCATAATTTGAGATTCGCTGATCCAGATACCCTTTGGGAAAACGTGACAGAAGAACCACATCATATCAACAGCAAGTACGAAAGTAAACAGAAGTCGTTTATCCCGGTTCCACTTCGTGTGCAGCCTCCACGTCAATCAAAGTTCTCCTTCGCTGATACAGAAATGCATAATACTGAAACAGTCACAGATCGGTCTTTTCGTGATTCAACCCCCAGTTCGATATCAAACCCTGTTGAAACTTACGCTCCAGCGAAACCGTCGCCGAGTGAACAAAATTACCCACCTTTACCTGAAGATTCTGATTCCGATGCAGATCTTGACGTGCCGTTATCCGAAATGCGAAAACGATGGAGAGAAGAAAAATCGAAAGACAATAGTTCTGACGACGAGAATATTCCTTTGTCCCAATTAGCAAAGCGCCTGAGAACGGAAAAGTTATCTGATCCATTCGAAATTGAACCTACCCCTATGAAAAGACCACTCACCCGTACAGAATCAGAGTCGAACGACATGGATGCAGAAGCGCGTAGCCCTCCTTCAAAATTACAATGTGCCGACCAAGACCATGAATCGGATTCAGACGAATTGGACGCCGATGGTGTACATATTGAAAAGGAGCAGATGTGTACTAACCCACGTGTGAAAGAAGCCCTGTTAGTTAAGATGCTGAAAACGCATGAGAAGCTGATGACCGACATGTTCAAACAATTAGAGAAAATGTAAAAAGGTTCCCCGGCCCACTGAGTTATTACAGGTCGGACGACAGCCGAATGTCTACAGTATTGTGTGGAACCCAGCTAGTACGATGAAGGCTGAACGGCTGTATTGTGTTATAGTGTTTATATAGATTATGGATCCCGGTTTGTATGCCGAAGACAACGTAATCGCGGTACCACGTTGTATTGTGTTTAATGATATACCGACTCTGGCTAGTATGCCACAGCCATTTATGTGTTGTTCATTTTACGTTCGGTCAGTGAACCGTTCAATTGTTCGTGTACTAACCTCATGTTTGCGAAATGTTGATAGTTGTTTGTGTGTGTTCCAGAGATGTGGGCAAGACCGTTCTTCCTGACATTCCTGTTCTATCTGACATCTCCGACAACGGCCAACGTTCTCTTCCTGCCCCGAGGCCATCTCTACGCTTCATACGACCACTGGACTCTTCACATCCCCATCGAAACCAGGACATTATGGACGTTTGTATTGAAGCTGGAGCATCATGTGAAGCTCTTTAAAAGTAAAGTCAGTAGTATATTTGCAGAGCACCGCCAACAATTGCGAAGTGACCAGGCAATTCAGCTTTTTGCTAAGTTTAACCAGAGCGTAAAAGTTATTGACATTGTAATAGATACTTGGTCAAATGCGGTACTTGTTGATTTTTCGGAAACTAATGTTTCACTCCCCGAAGCCGTAAACTTCATTCCCCCACTTCAGGACAAAAGTGTCCATTTGTCTAACTTGAAGAAACATATTCAACAGATTCGAGTACGCAATGCTCAGCATAATAAAACTGTCGTTATCCCCGCCATCTCGGTCACAACGTGTATTGTGGTTGCGTTAGTGCTATTAACTGTTCTATACGTCCGATGTCATGTGTTTAAACCCATTATGATCCGACCCCAGAAAGTATCCGCTCAAAATCCTGCCCCTGACAGCGTTATTGTTGAAGAAACGTCAAGTGTAGCTCCAAATATCAAGCCCCGGGAAAAACTCACGGACCCAAGTCCCTCGTGCTTAAAATGGTTAAAACCGTCTCCAACCCTCGCTTCTCAGAAATCCGCAGATGCCTGATGCAAATATTTTCCAGAGGAGTTCTTTCTCCGCAGCAGAGGTACCAGTAGCGGCGCTCCCACACTCGGTCGAGCCGCCGCCGGTGCTAGTCAGCGCCACTGAGATCGGGCCGCCCCGCATCGGACACCCCACGTCCGGGCGCCCCGATAAAACTACGCTGACGCGTGGTCTGGTCAGCCGACACCGGACGGACGACCCACAACAATACGCGAGACGTGAGAACGTCAATGTGTCAATATCTGACACACGATCTGGTGTCAATGGACAATGGACGGACAAACACGTGTCAGACAGCAGCGTCAAAGGTGACCTAAACCCTCTGAACTCTCTGAACTCCCTGAACTGATGTGCCCGCAGCGGAATTTTACCAGTGATTGCGAAGCGAGAACCGAATCGATGAGCACGAGTGGGACAGTAGACTATGTTTCGTAAGCGGACAATGAAGAAGACTCTATAGACTTATAGCTACGAGGACTACAACGAAAAAGAACGGGAAATTGTGTGTTGAGGTGCTGTGTATATTGTTGTGTTAGGTGTTGTTTGTGTTGTGTCGTGTGTTGTGTACGTTATATCATGCATCATATTAGGAGTATCCCAAGCCGAAAATTTTGGTCAAAATTTCAGCTTTAAGGACCTCGCGTTGTGTTGTAACGAAATTCGTTCCTACCCCGTCCTCCACCTCCCTCTGTACCTACTTACTGCCCAGCCCCCTCGCCCACTTACAATACCCTTATATGGTCCTCACTCCTCACCAGCGACGCCTGTCCTCGCCCGCTTCTGATTGGTGCTATGATATGACGTACATCTATATGTATGACGTGTGTGTATGACGTTTGAATATAGCGGCCGACGCCGAACGCCGAGCAGTAGCTGTGAAAGGATCAATCGAAAGCCAACCGCCGTAGCGGCCTGACGTATCGTTATTCAAAGTCTCGGCCGACTGTTTATTACTTTTGGATTCTGTCGTCAAATTTGCAATACATACTTCAAGAAAAGAAAAACCGTGTTGGTTATACGGCTCGAACAAGAGGTCCCCAAACAGACTATCACAGAAGAAGAAATTGTTTATTTACTTTTTACATTTGTTACAATGGCCGATCACACGCAGGGTTATATGGGACTGTCTATTGTTGAATAAGAATATATGATGTTACCATCCTGGCATTATTCCTTGCTAGCCATCCAGATGGAGCAGAAGACAGTTATTGGCTTTTTTGTGGAAGGCAAATGATCTTTGGTTTGGCGCAAACCGCTAGCGAAAAGGGATACAAAAAAACGCGGCCCAATGTCTAAACTTTCCTAAAGACTGCAAAGTAAGAAAGGGACTAGGTATCTCTTCCAGTTTGAATCTACCGACTACACATGCAATCATTGTTTCAGAAGCAAGCTGTTTGCTGTTTGTCATATTCCCTGTCCCAACCTCCGCCCTTTACTGCCGACTGCATAGAGTCTGCGATCCCGCGCTGCACTGAGTGATCTGTTTACCAGTGTCTGCACGGACCGGCGCGGGCCGCTGTCCAACACAGAAGACGGTGACACCGTGACCTATCCCGGCCAGCCTCGCCGGCCCCACCGCCGCCACACCCCATAATTTGGCCGTGTTTTTACGCGCCAAAACAGGATAATTATCGCGCGCGCACGTGTAATTAGTGCGCAGGCGCCGTGGCCTCCGCACTACCTTCCGGTGGGCCCGTGTTGAATAGAGCCAAGAGCAGACAAACAGTTTTGATAAATAAATTGTGAGAAGAAAACGTTACAGTTACAATGCTCAGGGTGTGATGAACTAGTACCAGCTCTGAATTCGATTGCTAGGAAACTAAAAGCTAGCAAAATGAATGTTTGAAGATGTAATGTATGTTTCATTACAATTGTTTTGCAGCTTTGGAAAATAATTTACAAACAATTTTTTAATATCAGCACTGCATAATGGGCAGAAACGAAGCAAAATCGATTAAATGGCTGTCGGTGTTGTATATCATCAAATTTCTATTGAGCACATTTTTATTACAACCCCAAAACATGGCTCAAAAGCGAGCCACTTAGCTTTAAAACAGCCGATTCTCTCATCACAGGCCAAACCACCGCTGCGCCGATTATGTCACAATCAACACGTCAGAGGCCCTAAACGGCAACCCTTCAGTGCACCAGTCCAAACAATGGCCACCGGGGCAGAATGAGCCGTCTGCCGCGCTCCGGAGACTACAAACGCGCCCTGCATGTCTGAGCTGCGGCTCGTCCGGCTGCCGGGCGCGCTCTGCAGGGGTTAAACGCGCCCAATTGGAAACGCTTTTGTGGAGTTAACATGCGGCGCTCGTGCACCCACCTGGCTACATCCGGCCACGTATAATTATCCTTAGCCTCCTTTCATCCATAGAGATTGGAGGCCATTCATTTGTAGATGGCATTTTACACTGTATGCCTTTAAATTCGGAGCGTCGTGCCGCGCTCGAGCGCTATATCGGCTAATTTGGCCCGGGGATGTATTCAGGACGCGCGCTACCGACGGGGGGCGGAACCGGAGCTTTCAAAGGCCGTGGGGGAGGGGGGCATCCGGCCGGCAGCCACCTCCGCGGAATGCACCCCTCCCCTCCCCCCAAGCACGCGTCGAGTGAGAGTTGGCGCTGCTGACGAAGGTCTGATCTTCTGAAGAGGAAGATCTAAGACGAAGATGAAGAGGTTTGAGGACGTCCTGCTGAGAGGGGTGCGGCGGCGCGGAGGAGGCCGCTTCAGAGGTGGTCTCGTGCGCGAAACGTGGCAACAATGGGAGGAATGTGCCTGGCACGAGGGATGGATGAATAACGTGCCGCGGTACTGTGTCGAGAGTGGTTAAAGAGATGCACTCAAGGGCGAAAGAGGCTAGGATGTCCAAATCCATAACAGATCACTGCTAGTAAAATAAATCTTGCCCAATGTTCTGTCTTCGGGTATTGTACTGCTTTCTTTACGAATGTGTTTTATTGTCATACACCAAACCATTGATTTAAGAGCGGTGCTTGTACACCTGTTTGTAATAGATTAGTATCAGGGAAGTGTTTGACATGCACAATTTTATTGTACACTCACAAGATAAGATTTATAAAAGTGAAATTGTATGCGAATCGTGGGAAAATACCTAACTAAATCTTTGGAAGAATCGATCCAGCGCCGGTCCCTTTGCTGGTCCGGAGCCAGGTGGAGGGTTTGCCTTAGGAATTGGCCGCTCCAGTTTCCCCTATATTCGAGACCGTCTCTGCCACCCAGACGAACCACACTGGCGCCGGCCAGCCTGGTGGGCGGGGGCGGGGGCGGCCCAGGGGGCGGGGCGTCCGTGTCGGCGGCCCCCCTAATGACAGGGCGTGTCCGGTCGGCTCCACGCGTCCGGTCCGTCGAGACACCACGTGATTTATCAGGTGTGCTCAGCGCTGTTTTCTGTTGTAATGGTGTGTTTACGCCGCGGCGGCCCGGCGCAGTCACGTGACCGCGGCGAATCAAGACGCGCCGCGCGGCCGGGCGGTGCGTTTGATTCGGTGCTGGCCTCCCTGGATCAGAGGTGCCGCCCGGCCGGCTGGCGCGTGCTCCGGATTGGGGAGGGGGCGATACAGATTTGAGGGAAAACGGACGAGTTGTAGGGGAAATTGCCGAAAAACGCGAAAACTGAAACGGAGATCCGTTTAAAAATTGTGGGAAATATTTAAATGCTGACTGTGAAAAAAAAAATGTTGCTCAAAAGAAATGTAACATGCATTGTAAACGGAAGAGCTTTTGCAGCACTTGTTACGCTTTTTCGAAATCCATCGCAAGGCTGTAAATATCTTGCAAATCGCTGAATATTGACTATGTGTGCCAGTGGCGTCTCCACATCACAGCCTGTCCTAGTAACCATGAGAGCTCCACTATCACTTCCTGTCTTCCCCTCGTCACGCCCCCAGTAAATATAGCACCCGCTGACAGTAGGTATGCCAAGGCGTTACTGGCAGCCAGCTAATACTAGAAGACCCGAGACAACAGGCATGTCAACGGAGTCATATTCGTCATAAGGCACGTCATATTCGCTGCGCTAGCCCTGTCTCCTGACACAGCTGGGCTGGTTCGAAGCTCAAATATAGAGTGTAAATAGTTCAGTTTGTTCCTGACAATGGTGCATGGTTCTGCAGGTAACTGATAAGGTAGGTAAGTTCGGCAGGAATGGGGCAGCCCATTACCTCCAAAAAGGTAGTGATAACTGAAAACTGATAACAACTGTAGCTATACACGGTAAGGCAGTTTGTTTACTTTGATTGGATTTCAGTTTAAATCAGTTTTTAGCCGCCCTGCCTTGAATGTTATTTTTGGCAGCCTCATCATTCATGCGAAAAGAAGGGATGAGCATATGAAAAAAATGTAAAACAGGCAAGACAAACGATGGCGTAATTTTTTCATGATCTTGTCTTTCGTCTTTCGGCTTTTTCTGTTTTAAAGAAACCTGTCCAAATGCATGCGCAGTAGCTAGCTCCTTGGAATTCGCTGAAATTATAGTCCCCAATCAGCTTACTCCGTGGGCACCTGGTGTTGACCTTTGACCACTGGCCTCAGGTTCAGAGCGGTACTGTGAAGGCCAGAGGTCAACTCAGTTCTGGCAAACAATGATCAATGTCCTGAGACATGCTTTGCGTGACACTGTGGGTAAAGGAAAACGCGCTGCTTATGTGCGATGGCATGCATATGACCTATAGGGCAATGAAAAAATGGGGTTGTGACTCACTAGTAGTGGTTGATGTGGATCAAATGGAGAAACGTGGCAAAGGCATGAAGCATTCACTAGCAGATTGAAGAGGGCATTATGGGCAATTGTTCCTCTGCACAGTCCGGAAGGGCGAAATTTTGTCGTTTCCTTCGCAAGGAAGAAAAACAAAACAAGTATTTTAAGGAAAAGTTTGCTTCAAATTGCGCAGCAACCTATTAGGATTCAAAATCTTAGGAGTTTTGAAAATGTAAAAGATTTTTGGAAGTATTTTCCCTGTTCCCATGGCGTTCAACAACTCCTTTCTGGATCCGCAAGTGGAGCCTTTATCCACTATCCAGTGAATTTTACTAGTAGACATACCTCACATTAAAGTGCTGTTTTGTTCTATCGCACACAATCCAATCATGTTTGCCTATGCATGTCTGGCCTGGCTTTCCTAAATGTAGCCATTCGTCCAGCACTCAGCGGTCGCCCCCCCCCCCCTCCCCCCCCCCGAGACAGTCACTATTGACCGGCCATCACCACGAACCGTCGGCCATCGCTCCGTGACGTAATCAACTCTGCACCGGACAGCACGTGCACGGCTCCGCTCGTCTTCATTGCCGCCACGAGATTAATGAAATTTCGGCCGGCCATTCATCTAAATTTGCGTTGCCATAACTCAAAGTAATGGCCTGTCGTTTCTCAGAAGCCAACTGCGAGCCTACCCGGACACGAAAGCACGTGTGCAATGGCCCCGCGCTCCATTTTGCTGGCGTATGATCCCGCGACGAGCGCTGAACCCCGCAGTTGACTGCTGTCACGGACAGTGTGCTCATTTTGACCACAGGAGCGTCCCCCGCAGTCCAGAGTGCATAAACAATGCATATTGCATAATCGAGTGGTGAATCAGACTCATCGGGGTAGAGGCTGCTGCTGGGCCGAACCCAGGCCCGTAAAATCCCTCCGGCAAGTGGATGCTCCGCTATACAGGCAGCGCGCTGCACAAACCAATTACGTTTTGCATGTAGCCAATATGTTGAACGGTATATCGATGGAGATAATCTATATTAATCAGGCGGCACCGACTGCAGACGGTAGTTTAATTGCACAACACTGGTGCTGAATTAGAACATTGAATAGGCTAATCTGATATGGATTTCGGGCTTCCTACTAAGTATCCTCTTTATTGGCCTGTCAACAGTTGAACTGATTATATCGGTGAGGGTACTGCAAAGCGCAATTCATTTCATAAGCGAATTCGAGCTTCGAGTTATGCATGATATTGAACATGAATGTTTCCACAGCTGCAGGGTTGTATACGACTCAAATTTTTGGTGAGTCGATTCAGAAGAGAGTTTCCTAAAACTGAATCGACTCGACTCATGATTCCAAAAACTTTAATTGAAATGATTCGATTCAACTCTTGACTCAAACATGACAAGAAATATATGAATCAATTCGACTCATGATTCAAACATATTTTCAGTTTAACGATTCGATTCAACTCATGACTCAAGGGTTCTGTTAAATAATTTGAATTGACTCATGACTCAATTCTGACTCAACTCATTGGACAGACTCATCAAATTATTCAACATAGAATGTTTGTGCAAACCCAAGAAATACAGGTAGTCGTAAAGCAGGCGTCACACTTATTTCTGCAACCATGGAGGCGCTGTACCCAGAGATGCTTTCTAATCAACCCAAACCAAACCAAACCTAATCAAACCTGGCATAACCTAACACAACCTACAACCTAAAACCTACCACCTAAAACCTAAAACCTAACCTACAGCGCCTCTCCTTTGTTGCAAAAAGAAGTGTGACGCTTGCTTTACTATGTAGTGAAATACATTCATGGGTGCATACTGCATATGTAATTCCTGACAACTAGTGAACTATATACATGTAGATATTTTAAAAAAGCTAACATTAACCATTTTATTTATGTATGAAATAAAAATAAAGAAAAACATGTTGCTATTATTATTGAAACCACATAACACACTTTGCATACCTATAATGTAAATAAAAATGCCAGCAGCAAATCAATATGTACCTAACTACGTGCCAGCTGCAAGCCAGCACAGTATTGATTTATAAATAAGAATGCAAATATGAAGCCTTTAATATATGACAAATATGAAGCCAAATGTAAGGCTAATTAGAATCTCAAAATGCAAAGAAAAAACATTTTGTTCATGCCCTGTTGTCTTGCGGCCTTGAGAATTTACCAGGACAAGGTTTAGGGCATAATCCAATAATGTAGTGTGGTTTACTTTTTAAAGGTATAAACACATGACGTCAATTATCTTAACCTTAGCTTTAGCTTGTCATAACTAATTAAACTCAAAATAAACAAACCAATTTTTATTAAATTTAGCAGAAGAATACAACACCAAGCCTAAAAATGGACGTTTGCGATAATTATAAATAACAAAGTTAAATAAAACGTCACTTTCCAGTTGATTTGCGTTATGGTAGCGTTTTTTTTTAGCTATGGTAGCGCCGCTACGATTTTTTGCTTTTCCTTTACGTTTGGGATATGGCAGCAAATATGATTGTCGACAGAAATTGCTAATAACTTACAAATATTACTCTTATCTATGCAAGCTCGAGAAACATTTGTCCACGTTAATGACGTCATACAATTTTAATTTGAAACCAAATCATGTTATATTTTTTCTTAACTTTTATCATTTTATAATTTTCTGGCTAAAAAGATCAAGTTCTCATATCGTTTTAAATCTGTTCCTATTCATTTATCAGCTTGAATTAAATAAAAACTTCATTTTTCATCTTGTTTACGAATAGTTATTTGCGACGTCATGCGCGACCACGAATTAGCAATTGTGAACCATCGGAAAAGAAAAATGTGAGGGTTATTGATGGTCTTTCTAGACAACTTTGATAGACAATTATTTAAGGTTTTATTTCAATTGTTAACTGGTATCTATCTCATACTTGTTAGTGTCCCTTACTAGCACTCACAAAGCCAACCCAATGTGAGTATTTCAGTAACAGTCCACAGATGTAGTGATTGCATATAGGTATAGTTAAATACAGGCTGAGGCAATTGCAATGCTGACTTGCCAAAGTTGAATATAATAGGTAGCTGATGCCAGCCAAAACATAAAAGGTGCTCACTACTTCACAAGCAGTTTCATGACTTTAAAAATAAGTTTATCTTACCTGGTGGCTGGAGCAGACTGTGACAAGTTCCTTGAATCGATTCAAAATGTGACTCGCGTTACCTTGAATCGACTCAAGTCTCAAACTCTGACTCAAGTGGCCTATGCATATGTGAATCGACTCGACTCATGATTCATTAAGCTTTCAAATTATTTGATTCGACTCAACTCATGACTCGAAGAAAAACGACTGATTCTTGAGTCGATTCATGATTCAACTCTGAGTCGTATACAACCCTGCACAGCTGAAGTTATGACGATTTGAATCCCGCCCTTCTTAAAATACAGCTGCAGGTATGTTTCCTAGTATCAACCCACTCAACTGCCCACCATGCTTCCTTTGTAGCCTAAGGGCTCTCGGCTGCGGAAACTTCTTTCTCAGCTTCGAAAAAAGATGAAATACTATATTGAACTAAGTTATGACAAGTGCGGTGTCCCTTTAGAAAATCCATCAGCGGCGTAAAATCAGCTTTCTCTAATAAACAAAGTAATAAAGTGAAAAAGATTAAAATACGTTCGATACAAATCTTCAAAAAATTGAAAGCAATGCCAAATGGCAAAATTTATCTTCGCTTCATACCAAACCACTAACACACTGGACCATCCTATCAACACCAATGCTTACACACACAGACCTCCGTTCAGTTTCCACGCGACAGTCGACACCGTCCAACTATTTCGTCCCCGGCACACTGCCCGCATTCCTATCCACCATCCCACCACATTGTGCGTTTAAAGCCCGGCTCAGATGTGGCCGTGAAGCGCGGCTCAGAGCTGCCAGATCCGGTGAACCGGACACGTTTTTGTCACAGTCTGAGGGGGAGTAATCGGAGACGGTGTGTCGAGGCGACCAGTGCACAGATGAATAGCTGGTGTCGCCCAGCGAAAAGATGGGAGAGAGGGCAAGAAAGAAAGAGAGAGGAGAGAGAGAGAGAGAGAGAGAGAGAGAGAGAGAGAGAGAGAGAGAGAGAGAGAGAGAGAGAGAGAGAGAGAGAGAGAGAATTAAAAGTGAGGAGATCGGAGCAGAGCAATGGAAAGGGAGAACAGTCGGAAGGACGAGAAGCTTCGATGATTTTAGAAATTAACCAATGTCAGCAGTTATGTATGTAGCTCAGGATTTCTGCCATCGCCCAAAGAACATATACATAAAAAGTAAAATCAGTTTCAATTTTCATTCAACTTTTTGCTTACGCAAAATATCCAGTGATAATGACCAAAAGATGTAAGTGCCTTCATTTAGAAAAGCGGACGGTTGCATTCAGAATAAACCCATTGAAAGGGTAAGCCCCATGCCCATCCCGTCTTCGGTCTTTCCAAATAATGTCCATGCACCGCAGTTTGGACATTTACAGACACCAGGTGGATATGAACCCCGAAACCAGCACCTTGTTTGGCAGCTGACGGGACATAAACTCGTCGGCAGCTGGCGGCACATAAACTCCCCACAATCTACCAGCGCGGGCCATCGCCTCAACGAGCCGTGAAGGCGCATTACTGCGGGCTCCAATTTTCGACTTCGGAACGTGATGATCCCGTGCTACAACATGCTGTTTGTCTGTGTTTGTCGTGAGAACAAACACTGCCTTTGACGGCAAATCGCAGCGGCAGATGCTGCCGTAATGACGACCTGAGAAAAGACCTTGTTATCGGGCTAGTTATGCCTTATATCGGAGATTATCCTTGTTAGCTAATGCCACAAAATTGCGCCCAATTTGGGCGGCGGCCAGAATCAGCCTAGTTACTATGCACCGTTATAAGAGGCCTTTTGACGACAGATAATCATACAAAGTATCCTCGACGCCATCTTTATTTCAGCGTATTTATTTTGTTGTCTATTTTTCCGCCGAAACTCTTTTATTCCGTCGTCTAAGGACATGCATGCCCGGCAGAGTATGAAGCTGCTCGCTGTAAAAAATATCTTCACCGTGGTTAGAGTCTGCGCGCATTCACGGCCCCGTAACTTTCCCTCTTGGATGCCCGCACGTGCGTCCTCTTCGGTCTCGAGGGTCGCTCGTGCGCTGATCCCCCACATTGTACAAACACGGGCCCTGTCCCCGGCCCAAATCCGCTGACCCCCATTCATCTCCACAGACCGCATTCACTACCGTGGGGTGTCGCTACACCACTAATCCGCATTCCACAGGGATTATTTAAATACCGCCGGGTGCCGACACATTCCAAAACAGTCCCCGTGTCGGGTCGGGCCTCCGTGGTGTGGGGACGCGTGAGGGCGTCAGAGTTCCTGTTCCTCTTCCGGGGAGGGCGATGATGGGAGGGGGCGAGCGTGCTCCACTTTCGGGTCAGAGGTTCATCTGGACGACAGAAGGGGTTAATTAGGCCGACTGACCGCCCAGCCGCCGCGGGGGAGACCTAAGCGTGCCGCGTGCCACCTGAAACTTGAGTCAACCGCGGTGGACCGTGAGAAGCGGGGTGTCTGGTCGGGTCGCCCCTTCCGTGATCGTCCCCTCTGCCGGGTCGGTCCCTCTTGTGTCGGTATATTGACCGCTGCGGGCTCGACAGGCCGTCTGGACCGTCTCAGTCCGACGACTAGCTGGCTAACTAACCAACTGGGTGACTAACTAGGAGCGGAAGCGGAAATGGACACGAGAGACCAGCGACACGCGCGTGTAGATCATCCGACAGAGGACAGACGGCAGGTTATGTTTTTGAGAGTTAGGTTAATGTGAAGTCATGACACGGATTTGGCTGTCTGCCGTTTGCAAACCTCTATGGTAGCTACTAGCTTTGACAACAAAGCATCTAATAATTTTCATATCCTGCCGGCTTATTAGTTTTGCATTTGATCGCGTAATTGCTGAAATCTCGATTACACTATATTGTTTTCATTGAATATTTGTCATACGAGTCTTTGATGCTTCTTTTCATATCCCTACCTCATACCTGGGACCCGCTTTGTCAGTCACCAGCCACCACTGTCCCGACCGGTGCGATGGTCCCATCCCATTCCATCCCATCCTGTCCCATCCCTAACCACTGAGCATGTCGTCTCGGCGTCAGCCCGGCCTCAAAAGGTGCCTCAGCCTGGCGGAAGTCGTCACATCCTGTCTCTGTCGCGGTGACACTGAGGGCGGGAAAGGGGTGGAGCGCGGTGGATAGAGGGCGGAGGGGCGGCGGCAGAGGGCGTCACAGGCCAGCGGGACAGAGTGCCAAGGAAGAGCGGCAACACGCGCCGGCAGAGGGGTGTCGCCAGTGACAGTCGCACCTTTGTTGACCGGCCGCGGTGGGTGGCACGGAAGGCAGGGCTGTCAGACAGAGACATCTGTTGGGAGGTGGGAGAACTAAAGCAAACTGGCGGCGGCTATGGACCTTTCTGAAGGGGAATAAGTATGTAGGAGCTGCTGGCAGTTGCTTTGCTGTAGCCGTTGAATTGCTCTGTGCTATTTTCAAAGCTAGCTTCAGCAGTGGGCCAGTTTACATAGGGCTTGCCCTAAGTTTATCATTTCAGATAGGTATGTGAATCATAACTCTCGAAAATGGGAAAATGACTCAAGGCTTTGACTTAGAAAAAGCAATGTGCATGATACTTATCCCTAGCTTGTCATCTTTTTGTCATCATAGATGGAAGACATTCAATACAAACGTTTGCATTTCCGGTTATATGATTTGTGAGAAAACCTTCAAATTCACTCTCACCCTGAAACTGCAACGATGTATAAATAATCCTCCCCATTCCTTCATCAGACATTTTTGTTGCACGGTGTCAGCCCACCATCCATAAGCGCGTCGCACGGTAGCTGCGGGGGCGGGACACAGCGACCACCCATGGCGGCTACATGACAAACAGTATCGCTAATTGGAGGCCAAACATGCAACGCTCCTTCCGCCGAGGATAGCTTCACATTGGCGTTATACGCGGTGAAACTCGGGAGGGTCGAGTTGGAGGTGGTTGATTTGAATATTTGCTGAGTAAGGAGTGTCAGGGAAGGTTTCAGCACGCAGCCCGCACGCATGGTGGTGTTTCAATGAGTGATTATAGCAATCAGGATATGCGTGGAAAACGCTAGGTCAGTTTGAGTACATAAAACGAATTAGATGTGAGTTGATTTGTTTTAATTGGTATATTTGAATTTGCAAGGATATATTAACATAAATTAAACGCACGACGGAGTGTATTGTTGTGCAAACTACTACCTAACATGCGCACTTAGTAATTGACATAGCATCTGTCCAGAAACCCGAGGCTGATAACTTAGAGTGCTGACATGGCATGACCTGTAATCCAACCACTGCCACTTATCTCACACCATTTCTAACAACGTCAAATAGAAAACCGTATTTGTTCTTTCTGCTTTCCCCACATTTCATTTTGCTTGGGTTCCACACCTGGCACAAACCGTTCCGAAACTCGTCCTTCAAATCCTCACTCGCTGCCATCCAAGCCATTTCTCTCCTCTCTTCTCCTTCGACGCGTCGGCACGAAGAAAGACGACCGGAAGCTCCTCTCTCGACGAGTGTCGGATGACCCCACCGCTCTCCCTCGCCGCTCCTCTCCCTGAATGCCCCGCCAAAGGGTTGAGGGCAGCACCAGACTCGGAGACACCGGGCGTCGGGAGGAGAAATTCGATCGGCACACCGCTGAATAACTCGGCCGGAAAGCTCCGGCGAGATGACACGATGTTTTTATCGGTCCTTTTGTACTGGCTCATTTGGGATGGCTCGGGAGGATGGGGGGGGGGGATAGACGGGGGTGACAGTCGTGGAGGAAGGTCGCCACGCCTGTCGCTGCCTTAGAAGCTGGCTAGTGGAGATTTGTGATAAAGTGCTGTTCATTTCTGTTGACAAGTGGGTCCCAAAGATTCACTGCTGAGTGAGCCATATCGCTGCTGTCATCACAGGATAGCAGAATGCCGATGAATGTTTTACATCGGAAACCAAATGCGTCATGCAATATCGAAACAGTATATCTTCAGTATTTAGCATTCATTTTTCAGAAATTTTTGTCACATTTGCATATTATTATGGATCAACGGACATCGAATATTGCAGTAGCACTACCACCACCGCGTCTTCCCTCACACCCCGGTACCACGCCGACCATCTAAACGGTCACAAAAACTAACCGGCACCTTCTGCAGTCATAAACATGGTGTAATGGCGGGCTGCACAGTCGACAAAGCCGCCGGCCCGCCCCGTCCACCCAGCCAGTGTGCCGCCGCGGTACTGAGTACAGGCCGGCCAACTACCGGGGCGGGTCTTATTCTCAGTTTATTTTCAATTAGTGCACGTTGAAGGAGTTTCAAATGGCGCAGTGGTGTTTGAAGTTGAGTTTGTAACACCTGAGTGCTTCAACATGATGTTGAGACACGAATACTTCCGGACAGTAGTTACCTACCACTATGTAAGTAGATGCAATTTCAAATGTCAGCTCGTATGACTTACCGTACAAAGTGAGCTCTAACCCATAAATCACCCAGGTTAATTTTTAGTCGTATTTGGACGCTGATAGGCTCAGGGAGACGTTAAGGTCAGTAAAAGAAGTTGAAAATATATTTCCAATATTGGTAACATGCATTTCCCACTCCACTTGACGAGCATTTGCTCGTATTTTACACTCTCGAATATCGCCGGTCTAGCCACCACTGCTCCGAGACCCGCCACCCACCCTCGCCACTCCCGATACACGTCGATATCAAAGTTCCCCGGGGCCGTCAAACAAGCCTATCACGGCAGCTTGGTCAGCAATTCGGTGAAAACAGCTGCCTGTGCCGACGGATTGGCTCCACAGCTGTGTGGGACTGTAGTGAGGACAGTTCTGCTGAGTTATTGAAAAGGCAGACACACCATCAGAAATAGAAATGGCGTCGTTTTGTGTTAGCAAGTTCATATAAAGCTGTATTACTCGCTGATAAGGATTTCGATAGCATTGTAACAGCAGGATATCCTGTCTGCAAAGATATAATAGACATTTTTAACAAATAACAAGCAAACAACAGCTGCTCCCTTCTACCAAATGTCTCAATCAGCCAGACCATTTCTACATTTCCCTCGGTATCGAGCCCGGAAAACAGCTGCTCGTATCACAGGACCGAAATCCGGCGGACCGATAACGATTTTCACTCCAGTCAGCTGACATGATTGGAGGGGACAGGTACAAAATACGCCCGCCCGACCGACCACCACTGACGCAACGCTGGCCGCCATCGAATGAATCATTTAGCGGTGGGAGCACCTGGTGCCCCGCGCGCGCTGCCGGCGGCAACATCAAAGGCCCCCTCAGTGACCTTGTCCGTGTCACGCGCCGCGCGCGACCTGCGGTGAAGTTCAAAGGTGGCGTGTGGCCGCTTTCCTGTGGGGGGAGGGGGGATTTCGCAGCCAATCAGAACTGGGGTAGGGAATCGAGGCTGATTTTGCGAAAGACCGGCACGTGATCGGAACAGAGACAAAGAACGGCCCTGTGTGTCGGACAGGAAACGAAAACGCTCCGCGGAACGGAGCGGTTGTGATTTATGCTGCTGTGGAATTGGTGCTGGCATGTCTGATCGGTAATTTTGACAGCCGTTTGCAACAGTTCGCAAGCCTGCTCCTAATTTTCATTGATAAAATCTCGCTTAAGATATATACGTACTCACCTTGCGGTCTTTCTGTGGTGTCATTTGTTAGACCAATATATCATGTATTTTTTTAGATGCAAAGCGTCCAATAAAGTATTACCTAATTGAACAAAATAAATGTTTCAAATTTTGAAGGCTCATAGCGACGGAATTCTCACGTCAGACTTTCGGTCAGGTCCTTCCATTTCATCCACCGTCCTTGGCCTGACAAGGCATCCTGGGAACAATGGGCACTATTTAGCGTCGCCAGGGGCCCAGAGACGCTTTGTTCAGGTCCGTTGTCTGTCTATCCGCCAAACAGAAACACATGATGGAAGTGTTTGAGCATAAAAAGTGCCTACTTGTTTTATAGAAAACTGAGAACCTTTTGCAACAATTATTTCGCTTAAGCGTGATAAATCGGGACCATATGATAATTTAGCTAATAGAAAAATGGAATACGAAATGGAACTGCTAATTAAGCAATTTAAGCTAAAACAGTGAATTGCCTGTTACCCTAATGTACTCATTATCTAATCACATTTGAATGAACACCAAGCATCACACCACATGGTTACACCCTGTCTGATTACGCATTTAGCGAATTCTCGTCATCCTCAAAACCGCACTATAAAAACGCAATACCATGTCGTATGCCTGGTGGGTGTTGACAGTCTATGAGCCCCAGCATACCTACCACCTTGTTTGTTTCAAAGACTCGAGATGCATCCTATTAATCCATGTTATAGCCAATTGCAAGCATCTTCTCTGATGCCGGCCTAGTAGTTAGATTATAATCGCTGCGTGCTGGCTCGCGTAAAACGTAATCAGAGAGCCGGGACTCGTGCTATTAGTGGGTGTTTGGAGAGTCGTAAACCATGTCATGGGACCGGCTGTAACGACGACCAGCCCCATAGAGACTCGGCGGAAAAGAGTGAGGTAGGCGCGGGTCAAACGGGGTGGCCGTGGGCTGTTGGTGTTGGTATTATAGGGCCGAGGGTGTAGGCTTGGCCTTACAAAGTGCCGAACAAATAGGGAACTGCAATATCTCAGCATCATTATTTTTGGAGCAAGTGCATGAGTGAGGCACTTTGACGCCATAAAACATCGAACAAGTACGTACTCCATTCATCAAGAAGAGGGAGAGAGCGTAACTGAACGTAACGGAAGTTGCCTGCTATTCAGCAACCCACAGATCCTTACAGATTAGCTCCACGAAAACGCCAAGCAGAATTTGAAAAGTTTATTCTCGTGAAGCCAACAGGCATGAAAAACCAACTAAAACTGCTGCTAGTGGTAACTGGCATGAAAATTATTAATCCTTTATTATTTTATTCAACATGCCACGCCACCGGGGTGAGGTCGAGGAGAGGCTCGGTCATTCCTCTCCGATAAAAAACGAGCATAACCAATCCCACTTTTTTACCTGAACCGTCTACCACGGAGCTTCAGGTATTTCCCGATAGATGTCATCAGCTGGCCGTAAGTTTGCAGTTACCTGGCCATCGCCCGAGGCGCTGCCGACCGCGCGGCGCCGGCCTCAGCGGCGGCCGCTGATTGGTCGGTCGGTTCGGCTCCGACCAATGGCCGGCGGCGGCGCGGCGCGGTGGGCGGAGCCAGCACCGACCCGGGTGCCTCCCATGCTGCTGCCGGCCGGGCGGCTCAGGAGCGGCAGTGTGGCAGCGGCGGCCGTAATTATCGCACCAGTAATTATCGCGCGCAGAGACTCGGGGCACCTCGGAGAGAGCAGAGCGAACAGTATCGGTGTCACGCGGGCGTGCGGCACGTGAGCGAGAGGGCAAGATGCTGACTGATCTGAACATACCCAGAAACGACATTTACAACCCGACGGCTGGCCTGGAAAAAACCATGGTGAGTGCTGGACTCTGTCCATCGACTGATAGCTGCGGGGCCGGTCCGCCCGCTGCCGGCCCCGGTGTTTTTAAGTGAGAAAGGGTGGGGCTTTTGGGGTGTCCTGGGATGGTGTTACTGCCAAGAGTATAGCCACCTACGCAAATTGTTTTCTACGAAAATTGTCCACCCAGGCGGGACCATGGGATTTTACTCTAAATTGGCCTGTCGGCTTTCCCGGCATCCAATGGTATTGCTGCCTGTCGGATATTTTTGGTAGACAGATCAAGCACACCCAGCCTATAGAAGTTATGGTGGCTGCACCGTGTCAAATGTGCTTTATCGAACAACTTTTTAATACAAATCTTTGCCTATGCCTATAACATACAAAGTTTGTTTGCTTAGGTACTTACTAATCAATATAAATCAACTAGAAGGAAGAAGACAAAAATTTAGCGAACGGCAGGCACAAGTGCACAACAATACATCCGAGCTGTAAAAATGGTGGTAAGAAACCATATCATATCATATCATTAACCATATCATTATACGAAAAACCATATCAGCCCTATAAGTGCAAATATGTACAAAATGTAACACATTGCTCATTTTGTTGCAAAGAGTAGACAGTGGCCACGTGTCCAGATCGTGCCTGCCGCTCAGTAATGCTCACAGGGCCGTCAAGGGATGACAGAGTTCAAACCAATTGGCCTTATTGACATCTGTCATTTGTCACATGTCATGTCACTGGGCCATCGGCAGTAGGCCCGAGCCGAGCTGTCGGCATTCTCTGAATAACCCATTGGACTCTATTCGAGGTATCGCCGACGCTATATTCCCTGCTAATTATTCCAACTCTGGGTAATTTCCAGCGCTGTTATGACACTATTCGGCGTCGTTCATACTTCCTTCACAGGAAATTCCCCATAGGTGAAACCTCGTGCAGGATTAAATCCGTCGCCATCCTGTAAACAGTTAATTTACACGGCTTCTTACACCTGTCAACCTTCTGCAGTCAATTCGATAACTTCACCCGATTACATTTACACCTCATACACACTAACAAAACTAATCCGGGATTACACGCGTCCAACTGTCAATTCACTCAAAGACCTGTCAGCGGCCGCGGAGACCGCCGGGCCGCTCCCGCCCGTGGGTTCTTATTCCGAGCCGGTGGCTGATCCCCCTCACACCTATTGATGGGATTGTCGGGGGTGACGGGAGGTCGGCGGATCACAGCGGGATGTCCCACCACCGCCGCCGGCTTAGCCGGGTGGCCTGGCCGAGATACGGCTTATACGGGGAGCGGGAGCGTAAGGTGCGCGCATTGGGAGATTGGGACTTTGGGGGGATCCGGTGGGACTAAGTGGGGTCATGGTGGGTCACAGTTGGGCCCTAGGGGTCTTGAGTGGGCCTCTTTGGGCATTGGGTCTTGGTAGTCCCCCTTGGCTCAAGGTAGGGCCCCAATGAGTCACGGAGTCCGGCCTTGTTTGGCTCCACCTCAGCCCTAATGTGCGGTGGTGTGTCTCTGTGGAACCCTGTGTCCATTGTGGGTTTGTGGTGGGAGCGATGGTGGTGGTCTTTAGTGTGTCACATCCGTCCAATGTGTCACCAGTGACACTTCACAAACGATGATTACCGGTCTGGACTAGGTGGGCGACCCAAAGGGAGGTTCCGTCCGTGAGAACCTGTCTTTGATGTCAGCCAAAGTCCCGTAGCTCTTGATCCAAATGAACTCGAAAACAAACGGTGCTTAGTGACCTCAACGTCGGTCCGGACAAGCCGACCAGACCACGGTTTTAGAACTCGGAAAACGTCAGACTATTCGAAAGAAACCTGTCCAATTGAAGGAGACAGCCGCCCGGTCGCACGGCCGTGTCCAATTGCGCCCAACTGACCGGACAGACGATAACGATAACCACTAACCACCCTTAAAACGGTCAGACGGTGAAACACCTCAAGGACAGGCGCTCTTCCTGTGATAAACAACTCTCCACTCACTGAGCCGCCACTCAGTGAGTTTCTCCGTGAGAATTGCGGCTGTGAGTCTTGGAAACTCGTGAGTTTCGCTCTGACAAAGAGACGACTTCCTGATTGAGGGTCGCGTGGTTTGGCGGCGTTTGGCAGCGGTGTCCTTCGGTTATAACGCAGACACGCATTAGAAGAGCGGTAGGTTCTTTGGAACTGTAGGAAATATGATGACCTTTTACATATGACTGTTCGTGGTCGCAAAAGTATCTGAACTTCCCAGTTATTTTTTTCCTAGAAAACAAAACTTCTATACATTGAGACCGAGACGTTTCAAGTGATGTATATTTAAAGCTGCACGTAAAGTACAAGTTGGTATTGCTGAGGCGAGCGAATGAGAGTTTCACCGCTGAGGAAAATAATTAAGAAGACCATCGATGAATTACTATGGTGAATTACCATGGCTTAGTAAACGGGGCAACACATTCGTGCATCCAGCACACTATTCCCTACAAAGCAATTAAATAATCTTTCACAGTTTTGTGGTCAATAAACTCGTGCTGATGATACTCATTTGCGTTTTATTACATATCATTTCACCTTCATCCCCATTGCCTGATTTAGGGAGCCTCACATCATTGCCATTTCCAATATACCTAATACCCAAACTTACATCCTCATTCAATCTACCTAAAATATCACCTCCTAATCAAGCACATCATTTTACCGCCTTCATTTCATTTCATCGCCCTCGCTGGAGTAATGCCAACTTTGAGAGAGCAGCGTTACCGTCCTCCACTCCGATAGCCACCTCATCAAGGCAGGCTCCCCTGCCGGTCGGCCGGGCGAGCCGGCGCCCCTGCCGGGTCCGTGCCGTGCGAGCGGGCGTTTTTGCCGAGCTGATGACGGCGGTACTGGTTATATCATCACCAGAGGCAGGGAGCGGGCGTCGCTGCTGCCGGTCGGAGGGGGAAGAGTAGGTGAGGGAGGGTGTTTGTCGATGGTAGCGGCAGGTAGTCGCTGATGATGTTCCAGCGGGGGCGGCGGTGGGAAGCCGATAGCAGCGTGTGCGTTCTCCTGACGCCTGCGTGGAGCTTGTTAGCGTGAAGAGCCAGGCAGCAGCCCGTGGCGAGAGCTGTCTGCGTCCCGTCTCCGCCGTCACGCACTTTTGGCGTCACCTGCCGCCGGCGCTCGACGCCCGTCGCCGATGACGCGTCGGCGCGACCGGAACGTCGGCATGTCGACGCCGTCGTTTGCGACGCAGCGTTCCGAGCGAAGAGGGAGCGAGTAAGCCTTCGCTCGTTACCGAAAAATGTTCGTGGGCTGCGACTGTTCTGCTGATGTTGGGTGATTCAAGAAGTCGTGCTGGAGTGGTGCAGGTCTAACGTCGGAGTTTTGGTGGTGATGGCGGTGGGCCAGGGCCGATTAGTGCCGCGTTTGCCGGTTTGAGCTGCCGCTCCCGGCGCTCCATACAACAGCTGCAGTCTGGCTGAACTGCAGTGCCGGAGCTTTTGCTTAGTTGAATGTGCCGTTTGGCTGGCTATACGAGGCTTGAGCTAGAATAAGGGAATATCAATTATCGGTGAGAATACTCGTCTGGCCGTTTGTGAACGAGTTTGGAAAATTAACTACCGGGAAAGTGTGGAATTAACAGCGCCGACTGCGGGCGGCGGGGTCAGTAAGTTGCCGTTCGTGCCGTCGGTCGATCCGCTGCAGCTGGTGATTCACACCAGCCCATTCCGCGTCAGCCATTCCTCATCGAACTTTGGCCAACTTCAAAGCGGCGCCGAACGACGCAAAGCCGCTGCTCCATTCGGCCGACCTTCTGAGCCGACCGACCGTCACAAAAAGCGTCCGTCTCCGCCGCCGCCACCGCCGCCGCCGCCGGTCGGGGCTCGGAGCCCGCAGCCTTCAGCGGCGGTGCGCCATCTCCAGAGGCGCAGCGGAGGCGTAATAGCCGCCGATCTGGTCAGAATTATCCTGGCGGCGCAATGCGGACCACTCACGCGACCGGTTGCCATGCCAACGCCGCCTGTGGCCGCCAATCACGCCACTGGCCCGTCGCCGTGGTGGATCTTGGAATCTATTTGCACGCCGCGCGCCTGCAGGCTCCGCGGCGCCGGTGGCCGCTCGGGCTCGCACCGAGTGGTGAGTGTGCCGCGACCTGCACCCCTCCCCCTCTGACAGCCCAGCACCGGGTCACGGAGGGTGAATCATCCCGTGACCTGATCACCTGACTGTGGTTATAGGAACCGATCAGAGCGCTGGTCTCACTGACCTCGGGAAGTTCCACCACGCACGCATAGGAACGCCAACCTGTGCACGGTCATGTGCAAGGCAGAGCACGTCTCTATGCACGGCGATGTGATTGCACGCTGTGCTGACGCGCCGCGGCGCGCTGCGTGTCTTTGCGGCGTGGCGCGGCGCGGTGGTGGCGTGCAGCGACGCACCGGCGCCGACCTTGAGGTGATTATGGCGCCGTGTTTTCCGCGCCATTTGCTCACCGGCGTGTGACGGCCCCGGGTGGCGGCCGGCAGTCACGTGACGGTGACGTTTGACAGACTCTCTGGAGGGAGCTTTGGGACGCTAAACAGATCCGGTGACGTCATGGGATTGTGAGAGCAAGCAGCGTTCCAATGACGTCATGCCTTCACCTTTTGGTGGAGATGGGCAGATATAAGGCAAAACTTAATACCAATGCACTACACCGTGTCATCCAAAGGTCTCCTGAACTACAGTCAGCAGTGTATGCAGCAAGTCTGTTGAACAGACTCCCCACAGCGCCCACTTAAATATGACAGTCCATATGACAGTTCAGTCACCGGCTCAAGTGACCCAATGACACCGATGTCACCGCTGTCACAGACCTCCCACGCATAATCGGCGCTGTCACCGCCGTGGCTGACACACGAGACAACTTAACTGCCCTTCCCACTGCAGACCCCCATTACTGCGCTGGCTGGACGGCCTCGGCTTCTGTCGGGGCTGAGTCCGATATCGGGACGGATACCGTGAAACGGGACGGTTAGTTGACTGCCAGATCGTCCATTTTAATTGTATCAGAGTGCCAGCAGCGCCGATGGTCGCCAGTCATGAGAGTGAAATTGTTTTTATTGGGAAACTTTTCAGCCGCCTATCGCTTCTGTTTTGTTTGATGTTTTTATTGATTCGGCGTTTTTCGATACAGCTCAATTAGGGCTGTCGTGCCGCGGTGTTTTATTACGTCCGCCAGTCATTGTGGGCTGTTCATAAATCAGGTGACCACGCAATTCTGGTGTAATGTGCATTAGGTCCATTGCGCTATCCAAAACGAGCCAAGGCTACACAAGGTCATTATGCACTTACTGGGCTCCATGTGCCCCATTTAGGACGCGTCTTCTTCAGAGTGCATGCACCCCTCCCCCTTTCTCATCGCAGGGGAGGACATTGCGACGCCGCGCATGTCCTGAGCCATGGCCCGGGGACAGGACCGGTCCATTAATTGACTCATTACCATCAGCGCAAATCGCTGCTAGATAATTATTCAGACTAATTTACCGGCAATTAGTCGTTTGTCCCGACCCGCGGCGAAGTATGGTCACCACCGGCCGGAGAAAATCGGAGCGCCTCGCTGTCGATTTTGTGTCCGAGCAGACGGCCCACAACACCCCAAACGTCCATCGTTTTGACGTATTTGTAACTCATCAGTATGCTGTTCATTAGTCGGTAAACAAACGAGCAAAACACACTGAGTGACGGACGGGTCACCGGGTACAAAACAGCTCATCTCGGTCTGGACAGCGGGCCGGAGCCTTAGGCGTGTCCCAGGGCGCTCACTAAGTTCTCCGTAAACGCCCGAGGGAGCTCTCAAGCTGCTGCACGCTCTGTGCGGGTCAACACGAAGGTCAGGAGAGTTGCAGGGGTGCGGTTGGCTACCGAGGTCTCCGCCGTTGCCACGACTGTGGTTGGAAGCCCCACAACCGCCGCCACCGCCGCCGCCGCCGCCGCCGCCCGACGACCCTACGGCCGTTCCATTAGGGACCGCGGCCGGGCCGGCCAGTAAATCAGGAGCCGCGCCGCCAAACGTTAGTTCCGCCGCCCGTCGTACGGGCCGTAAACGGCGACAGACGGTGGAGAGGCGGCCACGCGACGAGCCACACCACCGTCAGGGTTAGGGTGCAGTTGAAAGAGGGCAGAGTCAGGTGGAGAGTAAACACACTACACAGTGACCCGGTAACTTGACTAGACGCTTGGAATGTGGCGTTTGATCTATCATAAGCCTTAATTACATATCTTTTGTGTCTTTATCAATGAGCTGCACCACTTGTCCATATATTCACTGGTCACCAACATCATCTGGTCTAACCCCTAATCCACATCACTGGTTTTCACCACCCGTGATGACCTACTGGTTGACTCACCCCTCTCCGCGGCACGCGGAACACACCACACTGATGAATCGCCAGCGCCGGTAGCAGGGTGGCTGTCTGGCTCGGCGGATAGCTCGGTCAGCCCGGCTCACATCTGGGCCTCCTCCACTAACGGCGGCCACATCTGGCGTGTGCCAGGTCAGCTGACCAGAACGACGGCGGGCGCAGGTCGTTTGAGGACGGGAGGAATGTGGGGGAGAGAGAGAGAGAGAGAGAGAGAGAGAGAGAGAGAGAGAGAGAGAGAGAGAGAGGGGAGAGAGAGAGAGAGAGAGAGAGAGAGAGAGAGAGAGAGAGAGAGAGAGAGAAAGAAAGAAAGAAAGAGAGAAGCTGCAGCCTAGATATGAGTGAGATAAAAATACCGAAGAAAGAAAAATTTGCCAGCAACTGCAGTAAGCGTTAAGAAGTGCTATTTTACCAACAAGAAATATCAGAAAGCCAAAAAACCCTAATAAGGCTCATTGATAACTCCTTTCCAAATGATCTTCGATTTGGGTCACCCGGACGTTGTCCAGCTCCCCAGAAGCCCGCTCACCTCCGGTCTCCGTCCCCACCACCAGCGGCTCCCGTTTAAACCCTCCGCCTCTGTCGTCCTACCCCTCTGTCTCTGTCGGCTCGTCCGACAAGCTGTCGACAGAAGCGCGCCGCTCAGGATCGGCTATGAATCAGGCAACTCTTGGAACTCGCCGCCGCCGCCGCCGCCGCCGTTTTACGCAGAAACATCCCATCATCCGGCCGGTGTTGGAGCTGTGGGCGGCAGCACGGCGTCAGCGGCGGTGGCGGTGGCGGCGGCAGGCTAGACCTCGGCTAGGACCTCGAGCGGAGCGATTTTTCACGTGGGAGGCCGGCCGGAGGCCTGTGCGCGGAATGAGAAGGGCGTTCTGTTTACAGACCTCATTAACCTCGGCATTGTGGTGGCGTCATTCGGGACAGAGGCGGCTCTTCAGAGAGAGACCGAGACGAGATCGAGAGCGGACAGAGGAAACACCGCAAGAGTAGGGAGAGGAGAGAGAGAGAGAGAGAGAGAGAGAGAGAGAGAGAGAGAGAGAGAGAGAGAGAGAGAGAGAGAGAGAGAGAGAGAGAGAGAGAGAGAGAGAGAGAGAGAGAGAGAGAGAGAGAGAGAGAGAGAGAGAGAGAGAGAGAGAGAGAGAGAGAGAGATGGAGAACATTATCTGGTAGATGAAGGAGCTGAGTGACCGTTTGACTGAGAAATGCGCCCGCCGCCGCGGCGCGCGGTGCCGGAATAATTGCACCACTAACGCGCCGACAGCGCGAGGTGCGAGCCGCTCCACGATACCATCGCGCGTCCAGCGGTGCCGGTCATGTTTTGCCCAGTGCCGACTGAGCGGTACTGATTAAAGGCGGCTCTCCGCGCGGCGGCGGCGGTGGCGCCTGCCAAACAATCGCACCCTCGCGCTCATATTGGTTAATCTAACCGGGCGCGCCGCCGCCGGCCGCTACTGAGCTCGTTACAGTGATCATCGCTCTACTCGGCGGGGTCCCCGGCGCCGGTAATAAAATCCCGGGACGGCCAGCATGCCTCGCGCGCTAAACGGTAGCCGACGCGCGCTCATCTCGTGATTTTTGGCGCGCCCGGCGCGGCGGGGCGCTGACGAGCATGTTAGCGCCCGCTGCGTAATCGAAGTCTCCGCGTGTGGCGGTGCAGTCGGCAACCGCAGGCGGCCGCGGTGCGGCTCGGCGCGCCCCGGGCGGTCAGGGGAGGGTGATGGGCGGCGGCGGCGGCGGCGGCGGCTGCAGAGGGTAGTTAGCGGCGGGAACGGCGCGGAAGCGGCTCGTCAGTGGGCGACATACCGGCGATCTGCCCTCCGGAGCTGACCAAAGACTGGCCGCCTCAGCCGTCCGCTGACAGTCACGGAATGAGACGTGACTGTGGTAGAATCGACTCCGTTGGTCAGCCTCTTGTGGCATGAATTCACCAGGCATGACGCCTGAACGGTCATTAAATGACTCTCTTAGGTGGTCAAGTATTCTCTCTGTGGCTTATTCCATCGTAAAGTGGTCTGTAAAAGTTATACTTTCAAAATTTATTTCAACTTGACGGAACAAGCGCGAATTTTCATGGGCATTGGCAGCTCGGAATGAGCCGGCAGTATCCATAAATTTTATGATCAAACGTATGCGCTCGTACATCCTTCTCCATAATATATGACGTTATAAAGACTACCACCAGGATACATTATCCGTTATTTGGCAGTATCCTGGCCACGTGGCCTTGGGCCGGCCCGGCCAGGTGATATGGTCCCGGTGTGGGAGTGGGGCCGTTTTCACGGCACTGGCTGCAGCCTGCAGCTGGGCTGGGCGCTGCGGTAACTCCAGAACCACCGCCACCACCGCCGCCACCGCCGCTGCAGCGTGGCACTTTACCCAGAACCAATAATGGGCCTGCCGGAACAGAGACATCGCCCACAGGCGGCCACAAAGACCGGGTGGCCGTGTTCGGTCGGCTGACTCGGCACTGTTGCTAGCTATTCCTAATCTCGGACTATCCCACAGATTCCTAACACTGGAATCTCTGAGTCCGGAGAAGCCCGGGGCGTATCTGGGAGCCCAGACGAGTTCCGGGGCGTCTCCCGATCTCCAGTCGCTCCAGGCGCCGCTATCTCCCGTAAACTTCCCCAGAGAACCTGATGAATCTGCGAGTGAAGCAGCCGAGGGCCTCGGGCAACTATCAACGTCATATAAAAACCACCGACTGTCATAACACTGACGAGTTTATGGAGAGATTACCGGAGCGCTGTCGACGGTGGGGTTACATTAAAAAAGCGCACCCGTGTGAGGGACGCGTCTGCCGCGAATGTGACCCATGTAGGACAGACACCGCGTGGACCTCGACTCCGTCACGGTATGACCCATATCACGGGAGTGTCGTTAATGTCACGGTGGAGCTCGTGACCGGCCGGCCGCCGTGACCGGGACGAATCGGTCACTGATTGAGGGTGACGGCTGTGGCCGGGTCATGGGGTTCGGGAGGCGGCGGTGACACGTGGGAAACACGTGGGCTAGGCGCTCATATGCGATGGGTGTGCAAGGTAGGGGGGGGGAGGGCGGACAGAGAATATTATTGTGCGGTCAAAAATAACGTTTGCGAATAACTCCTATCATAATCTGATGCATGATAAGCATTTGTTAAAACTTGCCCTAATGTGAAGTTCCGTGACCTGACCGTGACCTCTATGTGACCAGTTGCTAACCACGCCTCTCTGTTGTTGCAGGACCACCCGTCGCTCCGCGGCACTCCTCTGGCGATGCTGGCAGCCCAGTGCAACAAGCTCACCAGCAAGTCACCCCCGGCTCTCGCCGACGCCGCCGTCGGTAAGGGCTTCACTCCCTGGAAGAAGAACGGTCCCGCCGCGTCGTCCCCGGGCGCGCAGCCGTCCCGCTCGTCTCCAGCAGCCAGCTCGACGGCAGCTGCGGCGCTCAGCTACTCGCGACCTGCCACCAACAGCAGCTCATCCAGCAGCCTCTCCGGCTACGGCAGCGGCGAGTACTTCTCGGCAGCCGCCATGAGCTCGGGGGCCGACGCAGTGGGATCACACTTCTCACCCATGTCTTCAGTATACGGTCGCGTTCCGGGACATCCCTACGACCAGTGGCCCTTCGCCGGAGCCGCTGGCACGGGCGCAGTCAAACCCGAGGTGTCAGCCAACTCTTGGTGGGACATGCACTCGGCGGCCGCCGCGCAGGCCAACTGGATCGAGATGTCCAACGCGGCTGCCGGACAGGCGCTCGCTGGTGGCATGCCCGGCGCGATGACGCAGATGACCTATCCGGTGACGTCGGACTACTCGTCGCTCGGTTTCGGTTCGAACGCCCACCTGCTGGCGTCTTCGGGACAGCACCTGCTGCAGGACACCTACAAGTCGATGCTGCCCGGCCAGACCATGCCGGGAGCGGTGGGGTCGCCGTTCGGTCTCGCCCAGAGCAGCCTCGGACCGGTGGGGTCGTCACGCTCCCAGAGGCGCTATACGGGTCGGGCTACCTGCGACTGCCCCAACTGCGCCGAGGCGGAGAGACTCGGCCCGGCGGCGGCGCTTCACCTGCGCAAGAAGAGCGTCCACTCGTGCCACATCCCCGGCTGTGGCAAGGTGTACAACAAGAGCTCCCACCTGAAGGCCCACCTGCGCTGGCACACCGGTGAGCGGCCGTTCGTCTGCAACTGGCTCTTCTGTGGCAAGAGGTTCACGCGCTCGGACGAGCTCCAGCGTCACCTGCGCACCCACACCGGCGAGAAGCGCTTCGCGTGCCCGCTGTGCAACAAGAAATTCATGCGGTCTGATCACCTGGCCAAGCACTCCAAGACGCACTCTGACGAGCCCGGCTGCAAGGGCTCCGGCTCCGACTCCGAGTCTCCTAGCGAGGGTCAGTCGGTGAGCTCCCCGGCCTCTGTTCACACGCCTCCCCTGCACGGCAGTGCGGCCACCTCACCTGCCGACGTCAAACCCGCCCTGTAGCCGTATCACAGTGTGCGTATGTCTGTCTGTGTGTATGTGTGACTGTCGATTCGTTGTGCCGTCGATGTGTGTGCCGTCGACGCCGTCGTATCGGCGGCGTCGTGAGTTGTCGCTGCTGTCGCGTGTGTTCTCCGTGGTCCGCTGGGCGCGAGCGTGCTGCCGACATAGTTCCTCTACCCGTTTTGTGCGTCGCCCGTGAGCCTGCCCGCGCCGTGTCTGTGCCAAAATAACCACAATGTATCACGGGTGTTATCTAGTGCGCACGGCAGCGCGCGCCTCCGCGGACAACTGTGATGTTCCTGGGCGGTTGGCCGCCCCGCCCCCGCCCCCGCCCGCGCGGCACGGCCCCGCCATCGATGTACATAAGGGGGCCTTGGCATATTATGATTTGCGTGCTGTTCGGTTGTGTACCGGATCGCGCTGACACGTTTTATTCGTGGCTGACTACTGGACTTGTTGTGACGATTATTTTGTTGATTTTTTAGTGGCTCGTTGGGTGCCGCGCTTGTCGAATGTGCTATAAATAGTGACTGTTCTTTGCGCGGTATCTTCATAATATTCTGTACAAATATGGCAATGACAATAATAACAAACACTGCTATGCACATTTCAGTCTTTTTATTGGCGAGGGATGTTTTATTCTACAAGCTGCAGCTTTTCAAAAACTGCCGACAGATCACCGAACTGCGAACGATAGCGAAAGTGAGCCGACAGGTTTTCAACACATGCGTACTATCTCACTTTCTCACCGGATTATTCGACACACTCGCACTTAATCCGATTGTGCTCTGCAGAGTTAATCCACGTCGGAAACTCGTCGATACAGACATCATCAGCACGTCAGCCGACCTCGCCAGGGTGAGATGGCGTGCCCCCCTTCCCCCACGAGCACGGGGGGAGGGGTGGAGGGACTGGGTGGAACGGGGGTGGTTCTGTCGAACCGATCACCGGCCCGCGATGTCGCCGCCGCACGCCACGCCGCCACCAGCGGCCAGGATATTGCATTAGGTTCACATCGGCGCCGGTCACGCTAGTCGCTCGAACGGCCGCCAAAGCTGGGGCTCAGCGGAACAAACGGCAAAACACAGTGACCGCCTGTGAGTAGTGATGTTACGATACCAACAGACACAAATGTTTCACTGAATGCTGGTCCCATACAAAGGCAACACTGACGGCTCGATACTTTCGCTCAGCATCTTGCATCTCTAGTAACGCCTTGGCACCAGGTCAGGCGCTCAATCGTTCACGGAATCCAATAATCTTCCAAGCCTTTCGCAAGGCACCGTTCATTCTCCAAGAGCTTGCAGCACATTTTCTTCATTATTCCACAGCGATCGCCTGGGGACAGAGTGATGACGTCAGTGCTGAAAATCCGGTCGGTCTAACTGCCGCCGGCTTGAATTCCGTCGGTCTAACTGCCGTTGGTCACACGAGAGCGACTCGACGGAGCCCGTGCTGCGGTTGACGGACCCGGGGACGGGACGGACCGCAGCCGCAGTCCCGGAATAAGGCCCGGAGCTGTGACTGTTCCGGTATCCGGGTGGGGCCGCAGTCGAGCCGAAATCCGGTGATGGTCCGCAGCTTGCCCTGGAAACCGGCTTCGACCCGCGCCTGACCTGCATTGGTTTCATACTGAAGTGACAGCTCTGTTTTAGGCCAGTCATTTAGTCGAGAAAACGTCTTTATTTCATCGTATTAATTAAACTCAACAGTAAACATGCAATATGTGAGCCTTTCTCCCATTTTTCGCATACAGGTAGGCATTAGTAGGCATTTGTGTACGAAGGAAGATACCTACATTTTCTGAACAACTAAAAAAATCATAACTAGCGAACGGACAAGAGCAATCCTGATCAACCGCAAGGTAAATCCTGTCTCTGAGTGGTTTTAAACATCCCCCGGGTAAACCGTCGAACGCATTGTCGGTCGGAAGCTGTGTCGACATTCGAGGCAGAGAGGAAGCTGGAACGAAAGGTTTTCAGTGGAAATGTGGGACTGGAGGCTTGAGGAAGGCGTGGTGAACAAACCACCACCGCTGTGTTTGTCACAAGCGTCACAGCCAGAGTTCACAGAGACTGAGCCGTCACAACCGTCACACAGAGGCTACCACCGTCACAATCATCACAGGCATCACAGCGACCAGGACGTCACAGAAGCGAAGCCGAATCAGTCACAGTCAGTCGGCACAGCCTGTAGTAGTGTGACCGTGTAACGGTCAACGGAAGCATTGTCTTACACTTGTCCAGCGCACCCAAGCTATAGCTTGGGTTGCACTGGACAAGTGTAAGCGTACAGTCGATGGGACTGTATTGCTGTATCGTGGCGGTATTGGACATGTGCATTAGAACTGTCAAAAGTCGTAGCAACCGTAATGCTGCTCTGCATCAGGAGGAGCTTGTAGTTTTGTTCGCATAACAAAGTTTAATGGCACCATTGTCGGTGCATGATCGTAAAGGGCAAACTCAATAATCGATGCGTCATGAATTTGCTTTTCTTTTGTGTGTCACTGGCAGCAAACTGGCAGACCATGTTGGTCAATATAAGGCTTGTGTGCGCGTGGTGTTGACATTGCACAAAAGCACACTCAAGCAAAGGCATGACACATGTTTCGAGTCCATTCACAAAGTTCGAGCAAGTTCATTCAGCACTAAGTCTTGTCTGCGGGTTTCGCAGACAGGCAAATGCATTGCTCGGAAGGCGCGATGCATACATATATGTGATTCGATCGATTGGAAAGCATCGATAAGCGTGCTTCTACGGTAACGAAGCCATTCAGTAGCGTTATGAAGATAGTGAGCATGCCCATAGGATAAATCTTAGGAGTTATATGTTTCCACTACCGTTCACTGTTGTGTAACGTGCTGAATGTTTGGAGATAAAACATCCTCCCCTCGAATCCAACCCAGTGACACCACTCTCTCTCCATCTCGACACAACACTCAGGCGATAACTCTTCCAAACAGCTACCGGTCTTCTGCCGAGGACATTTTTTGCCCTAGTGCGACATCTCTCTCGCACCGCTCGCCTTCTATACCGGAACTGACCCGTCCAGCTCTGCCCGTTCGATTGATGTTCCTCTCTCGGGGGTCTGCGCGACTCTGACCGCCGCTACAAGAGTCCGCACAAAACCTAGCCATAGTAGCTAGCCTCATGACTCTTGGTCTATGAAAGGCAAACGAGTCTGTGTGTACATAGTCATGAACGCGGCTTCGTGCGGGTTACACCAAGTATGTGCGTGTTCGGCGTTCGCGTTGTGTATTTCGTATCCGTAAGTGTGTGCGTTTTCTTGTGTAGGTACCTATTTCTTGTGTTATCTTCAACCAGCTCGGACTCGGAGTGTAATCGCCACGCCGATTGTGGATTGCTCTTGATCGTCAATACATACATACATACATACAACCTTACGGGAGACGGTTCACCACCACGAGGGCGACCGACCGGCGGCCGACCGGCGACTGGAGAGAGGACGGGAGACGGATGGCGACCAACTCCGCTCTTTTTTCTGCACGTGGGAGGTCTTTGTCGGCGGTATCAAAGCGGCGACCGGAAGCGCGCGACTGACGAGCTACCGGCTCACTCTCGCCGGGAAGAAAGGAGAGCGATGAAGAGAACAGGAGTCGAGAGGGGTGCAGAGTGATGAGACAGCCAGACCGGTGGTGGTAGACGTTGGACCCTGCTGAGGGTGGCAGGACTATGACACTGCTCACGGGGAGGGGGATAACACTCCAGGTGGCGGCCCAGGGTGGTCCTGGGGCCTACCTATGGTCCTCCAGGCTAGTGCAGGTAGAGCTGGTGAAGGTCAAAAATATATAATTTCGTGCATGGTATGGTTAAGATTAAAGATAAATAATTGACACGCTATTATAACAAAGAAGTTCATAGACAAACATTATTATTTTCCAAGCTTGCTGTTGCTCGCTAACAACATTTTCATATTATTTCCTGGTTCCTTTTACTTTCATTCATCTTCATTGCTTAAATAATTATGGAAATCCCCGCCATTGATAACAAAACTGGAATTTCCCGAACATGTAATGGAGGATAATAATTTTCCAGCTTTCTTGAGGTAGGTAGGCAATGACTTTGCAAGTGGGCCTATCACGCAAACTTGGCGTGGTAAATGGCTCTGCCCCGGATTCATTGTTTCCTGTAATTAAAACACTTGTCTGCACCTTATGGGAAAATATGCATGTATGCATATTCTGAACAATTAAACCATGCACAGCGCACATGACTGCAAGTGTTAATAGTCAGCTCTAAAGACAGACATGAACTGAACGAATAACCCATAGCAATGCTTCATAATAGCCTTCTGCACGATGATGTATGAGCTTAAGATGCTATGTTAATTATCGAACGAATGGTGGAAGGTGGATAAGTGTTAGATAATATCGCCATCACTCACAGTTGTATTGCTCGCCGCCGATTCGTGCGACTTTAACAGCGCCCAGCACGATTGTAGTTGGGCGCAGGGGCCACCGGGTGGTGAGACCATGTCGAGCATGATTTGCGAGCGAGCACTGCTTACCAGAACACGGTTGTATATCTTCGCAGCGGGCCATTGATGCAGTGCTCTGATCGGTATCATCGGTAGAGCAGACGAATAGCCAGTATAGAACACAGTCATATACACTACAGTTCATTTTATGTACAGTTTATAGCCAGTATAGAACACACAGTCATACCATATTTATGAAAAAACTTAAAACATAATAATTTCATTGGGGACTTGGCTAATTATCGTTGCATCGGTCCGATAATTATCTGCGAGTATTATTCCTTTCTCCATCCACATTCTGTCAATCACATTCCTCTCACATTTCCTCTTCTCTCCTCTCCCTTCCACTCTTACTGACATTTGTTTCTCCCCCTTTCCATCTGTCTCTCTCGGCTCGTCTGAAGTGGCAGAGTGCGACGGAAGCAGATTTCGTCGCCTCTCACTGTCCCTCACCGGCTGAAACTGGGGCGTGACCGTCGGTCTAGGGCAGCACCGCACGGGTTATGGCAGGAGGAACATAAAAAACGTCGGAAGTCCTCAAATCTATTATCTGTTAGCTCAGAAAAGAGGAATGATTTATGCGCCCAATGGCTCGAAAGTCGAAAAGAGCGCAAACTCTGGATTTAACTGCAGAGCAAGCATTCTTCGCAGTTCGCACACATTGTTATAAAATATTTTGTCTAAAAATAAATTGCTTGAGCAAACAATATTCACATTTATTTTTATTTATAATTCCGCCGTAAAATAGTAGCCGACTGCTCATTTGTCGCCTACAGTCGCCGGTCAGCGGCGGGACGGCGGCGGAGGCGGGCCGACACACCTGGGTCCACCGGCGCCTTTGACGCGCCGGCCGCCGCCGTGCGCCACAATGCGCACGTCATTAGTTGGTCGCCGCTGCCGCGCCACAATGGCGACGCCTTTTTGCCGGCGCGGCGCCACAGTTGTCGCGGCGCGCCGCCTTTGTCGGGTGCTCGCTGCTTGATCACGGCGGCCGCCGCGGCGCCTGCCAAAACCGACGTGTGATTTGTAGCGCGGCAAGGTGGCGCGTTTGTGACAAAGGTGGCGCACGGGCGGATTGGTTTGTCAACAGAACCCCCGCCGGAAGGGGCGGGCCGAGGGCCGGCCGCCAAGTCGCGCTACAAATTCGTCTCGTCGTATTTCAATTTCGTCGGTCAGTCTAACGCCCAGACCGTTCTTGTCCACCGATGAAGACTTCCGTGTAACTCTACGTCTGGTCATGCGTGACGATGTCCATAAATGCGGAAAAACGCTTAACCTCGCTCCTTTTCTCCGCTTGTTATGCCGTTATTGCCTTTGGACTGCAAATTGCTCTCCCGGATTGAACCAGCGCCCGGTGACAATATTTAATGACGCAGAAACGGCTGTCGTGGACAATTGGTAATGTTGTCACGCCGGTTACCGCAGGCACGTTAAAATGCATAGCCGCGCGGACAACGGAGCTTTACAGGCTACGACTCCGTGAATGCATGAATAGGCGCCGACGCCCGAGGGCCGCTCAAAAGGCGCCTTTGAACGGCTCCAAGTCCCGCTCCCCGGCAGCTTCTAATGATGTGAGCCTGCCCTCCGATGAATGCCGAGTATTTGACTGCCCCTCCATTTGCTGCCACTGAAGTGCGGTGCAAATAGTCCAAGGGACAAATATTTGACTTTACTTGACATTGCCGGATGTCTATGCACCCCACTTACCGCAACATATGACTTTTTTCGAGACCATCATTGTAGCATCAATGTAGGAATTAAAAATCCGAAGTTAACCCTCGCACGACCAGGCCATTTCTCATAACACGAACGACCAGGGGGGGGGGGGTTGTTACGACCCCCCCCTGGCGTTTCGAAACGGAAGGTCGTAGAGCTTAGCGGAAAAAATCAACGGATTGCTCTCAACGAGATCTCGCGATTGGTGGTATATTTTTTGGTCCTAGGTCAACATTTGACCTACTTATGACCGGTCAAAGGTCAAATTTTCCGAAAAAAAAAAATCAAACTTTTTCAACTTTGCGCAACGATTGCGGCAAAACGGTGAGAGATATTAACTTCAAACCTTCAACAACGTATTCCCCACTCAATTCTGCATCATATATGGTGTTTTTGGTGTATTTACCCTATAAAAGTAAGAGGCCTATTGCTGATGAGTGATATGGTGTCACATCACCCTCCGGTGTTTGTCCCGATTCGTCGGCTGTTGACCACTGCTCCGCTATAAATACTGTAGGTAACGACTCAGAAAAGTGTATGTCCACATGTATGTCCACATCTGCTGATGTGGATAGCATCAGCAGAAAACCTCGGGACTCGGTACACACTTCGTGAAAATCCGGCCGGAGGCTGTACCTCTTATGACGTCATAACTCCGTGACCTGACCTGACCCGGTCAATTTTCTTGCACCACACGATAGCCAATGCTTGCCCCAACATGCATGGGAAGTTTCATCATGATCCATCAAACAATGTGGGTATCACCGGCAGAAAACCTAGGGATTCGGCGCACACGTTTGGTAACTGTCGGCCGGAGGCTGTACCTCTTATGACGTCATAACTCCGTGACCTGACATGACCCGATCAATTTTTTTCGGCAAAAGATGCGCAAAGGTTGCCCCAGAGGGTATTGAAAATTTCAGCCCGCTACGACAAGCCGTTTAGCGTGCACTTCGAAAAAACCTCAGGGGGGGGTTGATACAACCCCCCCCCCCCCCCTAGGCGTTCTAGGGTTAAGACCGCTTCCGAAATTGCGTTTTTTTTTTAGATAAAATGACACTCACTTGAAGCCCTACTGCCCTTTTTCACTTGACCCAGATTATCTTGCAGAAGCCACTCCCAAACTACCACACCCAGCAGTCGAGAGAGAAGTCGTCTCGCCCAGTGACCTCGAGCGAGAGTCTCTCGCAGCTCGCGGTCACACGAAAACACCGTGCGACGCTCCTGTCTAAAATCAGCGGGCCCAAAGATTAATGGTCACGTCAGTTCGCACACGCCCCAGCGGTGCTACTAGTGAAACGGGTCGCTCAGAACGGGGCTGTCAGAATTGTGCCCTGTCACCGGTCGCTGTGAGTTTCAACACAAACGCAGCACCGGTTTGAAGAGTGTGGAACTGTGCCGATGGCGTGATCTTGTGATCGAAATGGTGAGCTGGCATGGAAGTGTATGGGTAGGGGACGTGGTAGATTTTCTGAAAAGGCTTTCGGGATCAGGCTAGAGACCTAAATCGACAGAACACATTTCCTTCGAGGGACAGGAGATCGAGAAGAAAGCACCAGCTGAAGATGCAAAGGGCCGATCAAATATAACACACATTACTCTGCAACACAGGGGCGCGGGAACTACTTTCCGACTGGGGGGGCACACCATAATAGAGATTAACCTAGGGTACCCCCAAATCTAGTTTTCTCACCGGTTTTAGGCCACTTATTTTTCACCCCTCGGCTTTTTCAACAAAAAAAGAAAACATTTGCAAAAAAAGTGTGGTATTCCGTCTCAAAGCTGTGGGGGCACCGCCCCCACGGCCCCAGAGTTGGGGGGGGGGGCAAGCTGCCCCCACTGCCCCCCCCCCCACCCCCGGCTCCAGCGCCTATGCTGCAACAGCCATGCGAAAATAAATCAACATTCTACATTATATACCAGTAAAACGCCTTTCGGGCGAAGAACGAGCGAGCGAGATAGTGAGCCCTGCACGTGCAGAAGGGCGAGAGGGTACTTCCAACGGGCTTGTGCAAAGCACCCTTCTAACCAGTCGCTAGCGGTGTGCCAAATTTGAGCGCAATCAGCCCAGCCGTTCCTGAGATCTGGAAGCGGCATTCTGCACGTGCGCACGTGCAAACGGGGTCCAAAATGACTTTTGCACGGCACCCTACTAACCGGTCCCCAACCGTGTACCAAATTTGAGCGCAATCGGCCCAGCCGTTCTCGAGATCTGGAAACGCCCCTTGCACGTGCGCACGTGCAGTAGCACCCTAACCGCAACACATGGGAATGCATTGCCTGGTGGGTGCCTACCTGTATGCCAAGTTTCAGCGAAATCGCCCCAGTAGTTACCGAGTTACTGAAATGGGAACAAATTTGACACCTCTTATTGTTGTATTTTGCACGTGCAGTGGGGGTCACTCACATAGATCAAGAGTACCCGACCTTTGGTAGAAGGGATGCACCTACCCTACAAAAATGACCGCAAGACAATCGCTCAAGCCGCTGCTGAGATATGGGCCTCTCAAAATCATTACTTTTGCAAAACTGCTTGAACACCCTTGACTTTTCACGTGGCACGTGCCACGACGGTCACTGAGATGTATCAAAAGTAGTCAATTACGTGGTAGAAGGGATGGGGCTACCCAGCAAAAAAGACCGCAGGCCAATTGGTCCAGCGGTTGCTGAGATATAAGCCTCTCAAAAGCGTTACAGGCCGGGCCGGGCCGCCGGCCGGGCCGGGCCGCTCATACTGAGATTTTTCCGTTATATTGAAAACACTTCGCTTCGCTCGCTGCGCTCGCTCGCTCGTAATAAGGCCCAATATCAAAAAGTTTTCTTAATTTAATGACACATTGGCTTCCAGTTTCTGCCAGTGAGGTAGGTCTTCCTCTCGAAAATATAAATAATGTATAAGGTGACAGTCCTCGGCCTTGCTCAACCTGCAGTCATTGCCTTCCCAACATTGGCCGACCCAACTAACTATAATCGACTTCAGTGCTATCAGCTAGAATCTTCCCGTCCACTTCTGACTATGGGATTCTCACAGCTCCACTACCGACCACGCCGAACCGATTTAGTTCGTACCTGTTCAACTCTCCCACCCCGCCCTACAACTCGCTCGGACCAGGCGCCGTTTCCACGCCTCTTTACGACTCGGTCGGCCCAGCGACGTCCAATGCGCCACAAGAAAACGGCTCAATCCGGGATTTATTTCGACAATAATCGGGACCAGCTTTGCACGAGAGTTCGACAAGCCACGGTTAGCGCCGGCAAGATGGTCCGATAGCGCTGGGCCGGTGCCAATTCGCGGCGAAATCATGGTCAATTCGGAGCCACCCCCTCACGAGCGCTGGGTAACCGGTCCCGTGGGTCTGCCCGGTGGTTCGCCGGTGCCAGGCAGCAGCAGAGCAAGAGGTGGGAGGGGATTCTCTGATGCAAGTCATGCGTGGGTGTGGGGAGCTTGGAGGGAGGGGAGGCTGTGATTTAAGCTCCCATGTTTCGCGAGATCTCCGAGGTAGCTGGTCTGGCGCAGTGTGTTGATGCATGACGGTCGTTTGAGGTGTAACTGCAGTGCTGACCTCGTTCTCATGACCCGAGATGCGCAACTCCGCCCACAGTTTGTGTGGCCCTCGGTGACACTGAACAGACAAGTTTGCATGCATTAAATCTCACACTTGTCTTGTTACGTTCCACGTCACCTTTACTAGGGGAGGACCAGAACCATTCAGGCTTCCCAAGCTTCGGAACACTCAGTCCTCAACTATAGAGCTCCGAACTTTCTCCGAGCTGTCTGTGAGCTCAGCAAGAATTTCGTCGCAGTCCAATCAAAGCTCAGCCCGATTTAAGTCTAAACTCAATTTAAATTCAGTCACATGCGCATTTAGACAGTAGTCTCACCCGTTACTGCTGCTTGCTTAATGCTCAGTCATGACTAATGTCTGATACACCGGTTTTTCCTATTGCATTCAGTCCTTCTATAGAGACCGGCGAGCAAAATTACACACCAGCCAATGCATTTACCAATTCATCTGACGTCAAACGTGCATGACAATAAATCACGTTTTTCGACCTACTCATTGGCCTGGCTTTGTGAACATACATATGCATGTACGCATTGGAATATAGCTCTGTTGGGTGATAGCTGAAATGATGGATGTGAACACGAGACATCAACGGCTGCCATTATTTCAGTACAATTCGCATTGACTGGCATAAAACAGCAATACTGATGTGATGGATGTCTTCTTATTTGCATATAAGTGGTACACTTAGTTTAATTTTGGCCCGCTAACGCACTTAGCCTGGCGATTGCCGGCGGGTGTCGATCAGATAAAAGAGACGCCGTGTTATTCGCGCTGTTGAAACACTTTTTCTTGATTGGCTGGGGTGAGTGACAGTGCAATGTATGAGTAGCTTCACGTTCTAGATTTGCATCATGCCAGCAAGGAAGGGTTCGTATTTGACAGCAAGATGAAGAACTTATTGTCTTTAGAGTTTTTGGCATTTTCAACCAATATCAATGTTTTTGGACGCAAATTATGGAGAGTGTGAAGGGCACCACTAATAAACGTGCAAGGCATCAAGCCTCGATAGCATTGCCAAAGTAAATAAATACTTCTGAAAGCAGAACAAAGTGAAACATTTGCATCGTTTTCGTATATTTTTTTTTCTTTTAGAATCACCAGCAAACTTAAAAGTAATTCAAAAATAATATGCAGCGTCTCCTTGGACCATCCTCTCCCACCATGCCACCCCATCCACCTCGCGATGCACTGCGCCCGCCATCTTCCCACACATCTCGCAGCCTCCCGCCCGTTGGTGTCACAGCGGGGTTCCTGTTTGGATTGGACGGCGCGATGTTGCGGCCTCACCTTCGAACCACAGCACGTGGAGGGTGGAGTGGGATTGGCTTCTCTATCTGATTCACCCAGCGGGGGATCGGACCCCATGCTGGTCAGTGGCCGCCGGCGGGGCTGGGGTGGCGAGTGGGAGGGCAGAGAGAGTTCGTAAGAGGTGCTGGGTACTTTGGTAGGCCGGGGAAGGTGCAGAGTGAGATGGGGCTAGGGGGCTGAGATAAGAAGGGCTGCATACCATTCATTGATTGGAGGGGATTGGTGTGCGTCTGCACCTATGTGCGAGTATAAGGAGGAAATAATTGATTCGAATAGATTTACTCCCCGGGTCGAGGCAGGAGCTGGGTTAGGCTGGACGCAGCAATAAGATCTCTGTGGAACGCAGCGCATATTGATATGATATGAGTGACCGAATGACAACGCCTACATTGACTGAGACGAAAGGCACAGAGACCTGCGTCGGAACCACCGCACATACTGAGCGCTTGTGTATTGTATAACCTTAGTCTCCATATCAGTACACCTGTGCAGAGTTCACATGACCGCACCTCCTCCACCGTCTCGACCATCTCACCGATCCTATTGCCCAAGACCTTGCATGAGGACTAGCCTGGGTGTGCAGCCTCTGCAGAAGCTCCCTCCCCCCTCCGCTCCACCTGCTGGACAGTTGGCCATCAATGAAGCCCGCCACCCCCCCCCCCCCCCCCCCCCCAGCGTCGCCTAAGAGATAAAGAGACACCGCCACTAAAACAGAATCATAACCAGCTGTAGTGCTGATTTAGCTGCTACAAGCGTTTTACGGCCCCTTTTGAATGCATAAGAACTTCCATTGATGAATAATGATAAAGCATTCTCTTTATAGCAATCCGTGCGGCATGGTAAGATGCATAAGCCTGTACATGTTGAAGGAATTAGAAATGGGTCTGGCAATTTTTGCAGTGATGTCATGCCGGCATATCAAAATACTGTTAGAAGCGATGCCAAAATAAATCAGGGAAGAAGCATGTTAAACATTCTTATTCAGCTCATCTGTATGCGTCTATAAGGAGGATTTCACTCATTCACCTTGTGCCAAGAATTTCCAACCAATCTAGGATACCGGCGAGTTGTGCCCATTTTGCAGAGTCTGCTTCTTCTTCAGGACAGAACACCCTGTACCTAGAACTCCAGGTGTGTCTTACCCCGGGTGTGCGCACCCGTAACCCGGGTGTGCGCACCCGTAACCCGGGTGTGCGCTGTGCCAGTGCCGGTGCGCACGGCCAAATTATCCGTGCTGCGCCGTGCGCACTGCCGCCCCGCCGCCGCGGCCGAGCGCACATGCGGTAATTTGGGCCGTGTTCGGAGCGCTTAAACGGCCGAAAACGAGTCACATTACCGGCCCAGTAATGGAATAATGCCCACCCTGACAGCTATTGGCCGTTCCGCCCGAGATGGGCATAAACCATTGCATAAACAAGAACATACGCCATAAATTTAGCAGCCATGAATTAGCAGCGTACTCGGCCGCTCAGATGATTGCCCAGTCGTTCTGTGCGCCAACAAATGTCCGCATGATGCGGCATGAACGCCCATAACGGCCCTGGTAGGGTCGTTTTATCGGGCAGTATCCTTTATGTTTGGGTATTTTTAGCGCAGGGGTGGTCAGAAGAGTGGGCTAACCTTACGGCGAATTTAACGCACACATTTGGGTTTCGGACACGGTAGAGACGTAGGTATGGAGGAAACGCTACAGACCGAAGGACAGAATGGTTCAGCAGTGGCAGTTGTGGTCTTTTTGTAATGGCAGCCGACTGGCGCCGTCTAATTGGCACAATTAAGCTGTTTCCGTTAAAGTGGCTTCATTATTTCAATTAACGTCCCATTGGCGGAACTTACAGCCGTTTGGGGACCGCAAACACGTCACAAATGCGCTGCGATGGTGGCAAAGGCGCCACTGTTGGCGAAATGCCAACGATTTTCGGAAACAACGGCGAGTCACGGTCAGTTTTATACGCTGACGAGACGACTTGTTGTCGTACTTAATCCGAGGTTACTACGTCGTTGGAACGTCATGAGTGTTACAATTCTAGAGTGCATCAACACGAGTGTCACTTTGTCTTCTTTACTGTCACGTAGTGTCATTTTGTTACGCCCCGTGTCACTTGGAGCGGCACTTTGTCACTCAGTGCTGTCATTTCGAATGCTACAGACTAAACGGAAGGTTTTCGTAATGCGGAGGGCTAACAGGATATTGCAATGGTTAAAAAATGCGTTATAGCACCGTTTTGTTTTTGAAACTTACCAGCATCACCAGATATGGCTTAACAGTGATGAGAAACACTTTGCAATGGCATAAAATCTTTATTCCGAACAGGTAAAAACATTCTGTGAAAATTGATCATATCACTTTAGAAACCTTCAGCCGGAGAAATTGAATAACACATAAAAAGGGACATATAATTGGATTTGGAGCCGTATGAAAGAGAAGCTGCCAAAAAAACTTCCTCACATGAAAGGAACTCTTTTTGCTTGGTTGCACAGTACACACTGTGCAGATAAGATGCAATGGAGACAAAATGATGGCAAGTGCTGTTGATATTTCAATCATACACCCAGTCATCTGTCTCTGTCTGGCCACCGGACGTCCCCGCCATTGTATGGCCGCACGGTCCGTCTCAATCACCTCCGAACACACAGACAGGTCACATAAACGTCCACCCGTGTGCGTAATGTGCATACCGTGGTCACTGGCGGCTCTCGATATACCCGGATAACACGTCGAAAACACGCGCCGGGTCGGATTGCTGGCTTAGCACTAATCGTTAGAGTTTTGCCGAGAACCCCGGTTGATTCATTCACCATTCGACTCCTTTCGCGAGACGGGAGAGTTTACGAATTTAACTCTACGGTGTCATTCAGTTTCTTGACTGTGGCACTCCGTTCGCCTCTGTCAGCGCATCATTAAACCAAACGGTGAAAAACACGACCGAAAGTGCTCCGATCGAAGTGGAGATCACCGCAAACCGGACAAATACCTTAATCCCGCTCGTAACGTCTCGTACCGAACCGAGGATGAATTTATCAGGCTCGTGCGCAGTGTCTGTTCGGGCGCTGGGTTTGGACCCAGACCAGCCCCACAGAACCATTACGCACGGCTGAGAATGGCGCAGCTAAGCCCCGTGACGATCCCGGCGCGCCGGTGTCGTTTCCGGAGCCCGTTGCTATTGTTCGGCAGACGCGGCGCGGCGGCGACGGTAGCGGCGCGGCGGAGACGGGAAGCGGCGCACCGATCCATCTCTGCAGTCCGCCCACCGTAAATGAATTACCGACGGCCTTTTTGGGCAAGTGACCGCTTCATTTCGCCGATGCCGCCGCACCGCCACCACAGATGGTATCTATAGGGTCGGAGGGGGGCGGGGGTCAGGGCGAGGGGGAATAGCCAGGGGAGACTCGGAGGGGCCCGGCTCAGCGCCAAGGGCAGGTCACACAGTGCAAGACCCGGGGAGGGGAGGGCTCCCCGATCAGACAGGTACAGAGGGGAGTGGAGGGAGTAGGGGGTGATCCGTCACCCCTCTGATGGTCCTCTCAGCGGCCGACAGGCGGCGGGCGTCCCTCACCGGGACGATTCCGCAGCTCATCAGGACCGCATTGGTTCCGCTCGTTCGCGGCGCGGGATGGGGAGGAAGATATGGAAAGTGGGAAGGCAGATATAGCGGTATGGTGGAGGGAGCGGGAGCTGGAGGAATGCGCAACGGTGAATGGGTGGGTGAGTGTTGTTGAGGATAGAAAGATATGTCAAGAGTCACAATAAATGGAAAGTAAAATAGAAAAGATAAATGGTGAGCATAAATAATGTCAATTGTGTATCTCAGCGTAATTAGGAATGAAAAAATACGTGTTTCGCTTCATCATATAAAACAGTCACATCCTAGTTTTGTTACATCAGAACGATTTGGTTCCTATTTATTTATTTTTTATGTGACAGCTTAATTTGCAATTTCAAGTATAAGAAAACCTTCGTTTATTTTACATGGCAACCATTCTTGGCTGTGGTCGCCAGGATAAACTATAATCGTATTATCTTCAGCGTTACGCCCATCGTTTTCGATCGTTCATTGCTGATTGACCTCCCTCTCCCAACAACCACAGCTCCTCACATAAGTTCGATGTTCGCCTCGCCCATCAGCGCCGCCCAGCCCGCCTTCTCTGAACACCGAACCAGCCCCGGGGCGGCCCAGGCGCGCACACGCATGCAACGCCCGAGCAGCTAGCCCGGGGCGATTTCGACCCGTGTCGGCAAACTGCCAACGGGCACTGATTGCTGGAATTTCGACCTCTCGGAGCAGGGTTGTTCGGTGAGCGCTGAGCGGGCGGTGACCGGGGGGAGTAGGGGGAGGGTGGGGATGGACCAGGCCGGCCCATTTTGGCCATAATCACCCCACCAAAAGAGGAACGGTGCATGTTGGGTGTTCATTGCACCGGCTGAATGCTTGGCTGGGTATTGGCGCCACGCTGAATTAATTTAGCGACCAGTTTTGAATGTAAATGTGCGCTAATCCGATGCTGCCCCGAAGGCGGTCGTTCTCGAGGCGCCGGGCTCTCTGCGAGGTGCTCAGTGCAGCTCTGTGAGCTCACTCTCTCGAGGAAAGAAAATGGTGGTCGTGTGTTATTTTGAGAGCCTTTCGTAAGCTCACAACGGTCGAATGGTGTCCGGGCATTACTTTGTGCTATAGAATGAAGCAGAATGAGATGAGTTTAGGCTATAAGGACTTCAAGTCACATGCCGTGATGTTTAAATCTCCGGGCGTGTGTGGCCGATTGTAGGTGTTGGTAACCTGACAAAATGTGTTCACAGTTATTTATGAAGTCCCATCCTGATTATCTAAAGGATGCTGTACCGTGAATATTATATTTACCTTGACAAACGATCTCATCTTTATGAATTTATTAGTGTTGAACGCACCCGGTTAGCGCAGTTGTCTAAACTATCGGCTGTTCATCAGCTACAGAAGACAATAATTACCCACAGCCAATGTAGAAAGAGCATGTCTCTTCAGGAGATTTTCATTTCTTGCATGTCTGAGCGCACTAGCAGCCGGCGCAGGTGTCCAACTGCCAGTGAGCACGTGATACAGCAATGAGCGCTTAACCCGTATATTGATTGCTATGAATAGCATTAGCATGCCAAAATACTCTCCCAGGTGCCAGAGACTTGTCAAGTCTCTACCACGGCATAGAACAGATGAAACATAAGAAAATATGTGCCTAATGAGATAACAACATAAATCAAGTGGCAATGTAGGGAACAGCAAAGGTCTCAAACGACAGACAATCAACATAAGCTATGTACATTTGCAATTGAACACATTGCTGTCATGCATTGCTGTTATGCTTCCCACATATTCATTGGCATGATGTCTGCATACACTTCCAAGGAATATGTTTAACATTGCATGGGAATACGCCATACCAGCTTTACAGCTCCTCTAAGCGGCCTAATGAGAAACCATTTTACGACGATAAAGGGAAATTGACGAGCTGATGAACAGCTTTGTCGGCCATAACAGCAGCGCTGGGTCAACTATGAAGCTGCCGTGGCGAATCACGAACCGTTAACGGTCAAGGTCACGCCCAGAGCTGCCAAACGTTCCCGCTTAGTGCTGCCAACTGACGGCGAAAACGGCGCAGGCGACCGGTGCACCACGGCACGAGGCTTGTTCGTGTTTCCGATACTGGCCAATTACACGCCATTAACGTCGAGCGCTACCGGAAAAGTTGTCAAATCACCGTGTAGGACGACGAATTCATTTGGGCGGCGCGGATGGGTCAAAGTTGGACGTATGACCCAGGTCACGGGATAGTTGGTCGGGCTCAATCGTGCCCCATCGAACTTGATCAGTAGTTTGGCTTTTATTATCACATTAATTGTCACTGATTCGGTAAAATATTAACGAGCTATAACTCACGAATTTTCCCACTTTTGTATTACCTAAATATGAAAATAACTAATGTAAATGTAAAAATCAGAGCCTATTTTAAGGGAATTTGACTGGGGGGGCAACCTGGAAAATTGTCTCTTATAATCCATCAACCCTCGCCCGTATTGGTATTTTCCAGCTGCGAACGTATATTGGGGGGGGGTCCGTTGGACCTTCCCCCTTGCCGTTTCGACCCTGCTCGAGCTAGAGCTTCGTGGAAAAAACGACCGTGTTGCCCGTGATGAAAGGAAGCCGATGATACCCAATTTTAACCCTCGCCGACCCTCGCCGACACAGGGGGGGGGGGGGGTTGATGCAACCCTCCCTAAGGTTTTTTTCGCGAATAACTCGCGTAAAAAGCTGCCGATTGCAACGAAACTTTCAGTACCCTCGCATTTATCAATTTTACACCTACCCTGAAAATTTCATGACCCTGATCCAAATGACCTTTGACCTGTGACCTACTTTCCGAGACCATGTTTGGCCGGAATCACGATTCGGCGTATGTCGACTCGCATTAGCCGCGCTTTTGCAAGCTTTTCGTGCTTTCAAACGTTCAAACATGTGATTTGATGTTGCTCCCATGCATTAGGGTGGATGTCAAGGTCACCTGAAGGTCAGGTCAGGTCAGTGACCTTTGATGACCTCGGTTCACTTTTTCGAGTTTTACATGTTTCTAGGCCAGTTTTTGGAGCTGAATTCGAATTTAGCAACCCGATGAACATTTACGAAGCCTAGTTTTAGTGCCTTTGTAACATGTTACGAAGCTGTCAGAGGCGGTTGACACCTACTAGGAATACCCGGCAGGACCCCTACTGGTTGACCTGACCTGACCTGACCCGACCTGGACTAAATGCATGAAGACATCATCTGTGCTCAAAACTCACATGATATCATTCGGATCAGCACCCCGAAAAACCCCATAGCAGCCACACTTTACGACGTTCTAACAGGTCCCGATTTTCCCGATTTTCGGGTCATTGACCTGACCTGGAAGGTCACCCGATGACCTAGGACATTAAAATTGGATATCATCGGCTTCCTCTCGTCTCGTGACGGGCAGCACGCTCGTTTTTTCCGCGAAGCTCTAGCTCGATCAGGGGCCAAACGCGAGGGGGGGGGGGGGTCGTACCAACCCTCCCTTGTGCCGTCGAAGGACGCAAAATGGCCTGTGCCGGCGAGTGTTAAGGTCCTAGGTCGTCATTACTTGACCTTCCAGGTCAGGTCAATGACCCAAAAGTCGGGAAAATCGAGACCTGTTAGAGCATCGTAAAGGGTGGCTGCTATGTTTTTTCGGGGTGATGATCACGAATATCATGTTCGTTATGATTATAGATGTCTTCATGCATTTAGGCCAGGTCGGGTCAGGTCAGGTCAGGTCAACCAGTAAGGGTTTTGCCGGGTGTTCGTAGTAGGTGGCAACCGCCTCTGACAGCCTCGTAACATGTTACGAAGGCACCAAAACTACTTCGCAAACGGTCAAATGGTTGCTAAATTCGAATTTAGCTCCAAAAACTAGCCTAGAATCTTATAGAACTCGAAAATGTGAACCGAGGTCATCAAAGGTAAATGACCTGACCTGACCTTCCGGTGACCTTGACACCCACCCTAATGCATGGGAGCAACATCATATCCCATGTTTGAACGTTTGAAACCACGAAAAGACTGCAAACGAGCGGCTAATGCGAGGCGACATGCGCCGAATCGCAATCCCGGCCAAACATGGTGCCATGGTGCTAGGCCGCCGGTGCATCTGAAAGAACTGTGGGTGCCCCTGACAAGCCTGAAGTTCCAACGACAGGCCCGTGGTGCCCCTGACAGGCCCATGATGCCCTTGCGAGGCCGTTGGTGTCCCTGCTAGTGCTAGGCCGGTGGTGCCTCTGCTAGGCCGCTGGTGCCCCTGGGCCCTGAGAGGACTGTGGTGCTCCTGACAAGCCTGGAGTGTCCCCGACAGGCACGTGGTGCCACTTACAGGCCCAAGATGTCCCTGCGAGGCCGGTGGTGCCCCTGCCAGGCATGTGGTGTCCCTGCTAGGCCTCTGGTTCCCCTGACAGGCCTGTGGTGTCCCTTGGCCCTGACAAGCTTGAGGTGCCCCCGACAGGCCCGTGGTGTCGCTGACAGGTCTGTGGTGCCCTTGCTAGGCCTGTGGTGCCTCTGGCAGGCCTGTGGTGCCCCTGGCGGGCCTGTGGTGGTATCCCTGACAGGCCCAAGGTGGCGCCCCTGCGAGGCCGGTGGGGCCTCTGGCAGGTCTGTGGTGCCCCTGGCAGACCTATGGTGCTCTTCCTAGGTCGATGGTGCTCCCAACAGGTCTGTGGTGCCCCTGACAGGCCGGTGGTGCCCCAGGCAGGCCTGTGGTGTCCCCGGGCCAAAGGGGGCGGGGGTCATAACCCATATGACCCACCATTGGATCCACCACTGGTCATTACTTGCAGACTGACTCATTTGACATCCATTGCAAAACAAGTCACAGTTGTATGTTTGTCACCGTGTTCCTTTATGCCCATTTTTATAGTGGGCACATCTCGACGACCGGGGGGGCAATTCTGTTGAGTGCGGGGGCATTTGCCCCCCCCAGTTAACATGTTAAAATAGGCCCTGGTAAAAATGAATGACGATACACCACAGAAAGTTTTACTGATGGCTCGGTTTGTCTATGAAATGACCATTAGATGAGGCGAGCAGACCGCGAGATATTCGAACAGCTATTTTATGAACACTAACACCGGCATTCAATGATCCTGAGACTGCCTTTTCACTCGCTAACGTTCATTGTCTTAGCCAGAAATTCCCTCGAAAGCACAAACTAGTTATTGTCTGTAAGGTAGGCAATCAGCACTAAACCAAAGTAGCGCCTCAGGCTCAGGACGTTCTATTCCTCCTCCCAGACCCTCGGAAACGCTTGAGCCTTGTTCTGAAACCCCATCTATGTTCTCCCATCTCCCAAACCGTGCCCTGGGCGGCCGGTCGCACCGGTCTCCCCTCCCTCTCCTCGGTATCTCAGCCCATACACTTACACATGCTACACCACTGACGTCCCATTTTGAAGCTTTATCGCGGCAGATGGAAAATAGCTACTCAAATGTTAATGTTACGGCTCGAAAAATGCATGAATATGCATGAGGCCACATCAGAGCGCCATAAAAGGCGTACAGTCGAGCCCGGGAAGACGGCAGCTCCAAAAGCGGTCGGCGGCGCGGCGGCGCTCTCAGAAATCGGACGCGCGTGCGGCCGCCTCGTATCTTTCTCACAGCGGAGGTCTGCGGGCTGCGGTCACGCCGACACGCAGTCAATCACCCGCTCACGAACAGCACACGTCTGACCGGCGCGATATCGCCGCGCCGCCGCGCCGGTTTTGCCGCAGCGCTGCGCCGGTTTTACCGTACGCCGAGCAACGTCAAGTGGAGGTGCGTGCAGCCGATCGCGCAAAAACCCGACCCGCCGGCAGGCCGCCGATCTGCTCTGTCTAAATATGCTTATTAGCTTCATGCAGGGCGTGCTTATCCTGCCTGTGGCTCGCGCCGCCGCCGCGCCGGCATCGCAGCGTTCGTCAACATCTCCGTGATAACATCCGCTAACGCTCGTCGATGGTACGACCTTTCGGTTCGGACGGCTTAGCCCAGCGCCTCCCCAGCTTTCCTGAATCCATTCAGGTCGAAAGCCAAGGACAGAGACGTGCCTTCGACGACCATTAACCGGTGGATTTTGAAGCCAGTCCCGGTTGGACAGCCTGTTAACGACTATTCTGCATTAGTGACGCCGGTGATTCGGCTCGGCACGGCACAACGGCTCGGCGGCGGCGGCGGCGGTGGTGGCTGGAGCGGGCTCGACTGTATCCCGGCGGCGCGGCGCGGCCGCCGATGGGCGGAGTCTGGTCAGATTTACGATCCCCGCCGCTTTTAGTGAATTATAAATATCGTACGATATGTTTGAATGCTCCGCCGTGGTTGATCTACGGCTAGTCCGACGGCGGCGGCGGCGGCGGCGGCGGAGCGGGCACAGACTCCGTCGGGAAAGTGTAGTTGTAAATAACGCGCACTTGTCCGGCGGCGCTGCGCTATGAAGCGTCGCACCCCGCCTCCCGCGCCGCCCTGCGCCGGTCTCCGACCAGCCTCCGACCAGCCTCCGAGCCGAGCTGAGCTCTGCAGCGAGCGTCGACCGCCGCCCGCGGCACAGCGCAGCGTGAGACGCGCCCATGATGATCCAATGGCCACGTGACCATCTCAGGCCGGCCATGGTCGCCACGACCGCACGTGGCCACGTGGGTGAGCACGTGTGGGTGCAGTGGCGCCGCGGGCGGGCCCCGCCCTGCAGAGGAGTGACCCGAGGTCACGGTAAAGTCCCGGGCGGAACGGAACGTGAGAGGTGGGCGTCGGCGCAGCGCTGATGGCTGGACTATATGGGTTCAAGTGAAGGTGAATGCAGGAGTGGGGTAGGCGAAATTCTGTGTAAGAACGCGCTCACGAGCTTGGCGTGTGGTCCATGCGGCTGGAATGTCGCAATTGCTCCTGCCGGGCATATTTCAAGCGAGCTAGCTCGCCGTGAACTTTAGCTTGTCCCATTTGCCACACACCATGCAACCATTTTGAGACTCGATTTGACGTACCGCGCTGATCGTAATGATATGGCCAAAGACATTTTGAAAGCAAGCGAGTAATACCATCCAATTGACAAGCAAGCCAAGTCCTTTCAAACAAAAACAAAACATAGGTAAGTGAACAGAACAGAACGAATTCTGAATGCATAAGACATCATCGTCCAAAATCTTCAGTTAGCTGAATTTCAACATCAACTTTGAATAGCAACAAATCACAGTTGTACCTATTAATGCCATGTCCATTGTCCCATTGTGTGTGTCGCATTTTACTCGGAGCAGTGAACGTTCAATATGCCCAATGGTCCACGGATACGAATATATTCACTGTAACTTTCCAGGTCTGTCAAATGATGCTGAGTCCCTATAACGCCTCCGCAGCCGCCGTGCCATTTCGGCCAACTAATGTATAACAAAGTGGCGCTGTTCTTTCACCATCACCGGCCTTGAAGAGGCCACCAAATGGACCTCGCCTGTCTACCGCTTCCCCGGCGCACCCTCCCGACACAATCGATGACTGAGTAGGTCACGAGTGCTCAATCATCGGCACCACAAAAGCAGCGCCGTCCTCGGCCTCCATAGGCCAAAACGGCGCCATCACAAAAGCATAAACAAATTGCCCAACGCCCTTTTAATCAGAACGACTAGCCGATGTGGTCTGTTTACGACTTTTCTACTCTGGGATTACATGTCAGTGCTCGGTAACCATTTCGGGCAGCCCGTTGCCGGGTGCGAAAAATCCCCATTACCCGGCGAAATCCCTATAATTCGGGCATGTTCACATCTTCACCTCATGATCGGGCCGGCGGACGCGTGTTATTATTCTATTGCAGGCGGGCCATTACGGCCGGCGGCCGTCGGCACCGCACCCGTCATTACCCGGTACTTTATCGGCGGGCCGGAGACGATTAGTGGCGCGTCTCTATGCAGATCAGCGCCGCGGTGCGCCGGGTACGCCGCGCTGCGCCGCGACAGCCGGTGGACAGAGTGACATGGGTTTGTCGTGGCGCAATGACTGCACTGGTGAAATGACTGGATGGTGTAAGGCAGAGATAATGAGATCCGAACGGTGAACAGCAACAGGGATTCATGCTGTTCTTCATTTTTCATCTGATTTTTTTTTTATATTATTAATCGTCTGAACGAATTTATTTTCTTGCATAATATAGGACAGAAAAATACATTAATAGTGCTTCAAGACTTTTTCATGACATCTCTTTTATTTGCTTTTTGAAGCCGCTTATTTAAAGGAGTCAGCTGCTTCCTCTAGATATTGTATTGCTTTCGTCGCTCCCTCTATTGTCCAGCAATTGACTCGCCTGCAATATTGGCATGCCACCTGTTCCCCATTCTGCTTCACGTCTGCCCGTAATTGGTTGCAATTTTGCCCCATTAGATGGACAAGTTTTACCTTAACGGCAGCCAAAATGGATAAATGATGGTTTGCTGAAATGGGTGCCAGTGGCCATCAGCGAAATAAGGCAATTGAACCAAAAATTTTCAACAAAAGGAAAATTTATGATAGCTTATTGATCAATCTAAACTTGTTCATGGCATAACATAGACATCATTCATCCATAGATGGCCAATAAGCGGACTTTGCATTGTAATGAAGTACATTTTTATAGCTGAACGTCAAGCGGTCGCGTCGTTTAAAGAGGCTCTAAGTGACCAGGAGCTATCATCGCATCGAAAGAACACCGATTTGGTTTTTATACGCATCTTTCTCAATGATTCTGTGATGGACTATAACGCTTATTTGATTCACTGAACCAAATCTCAAACGAGCGTTTATTTCCTTTTCATCGTCCCAGCGTTTTATTTGTTGACGCCATCGGTTTGCCAATGACGTCACATTTGTCACGTGACACACGGCCGCTGCCATCGCTGCATTGTTGTCGGCAATTTAGACGTTGGTGTAATGGCCGACTTCAATTATATCAGTGGCCGGCACAAAAACGACGCACGACCGGCCGGCGCCGAGCCTGCCAGAGGCGTATGGGATGGAGGGTGAGTGAGAGAGAGAGAGAGAGAGAGAGAGAGAGAGAGAGAGAGAGAGAGAGAGAGAGAGAGAGAGAGAGAGAGAGAGAGAGAGAGAGAGGGAAAGAGAAAGAGATAAAAAAAGAAGGAGAGAGATAGAGGTAGAGAGGGGAAGAGAGAGAGAGAGAGAGAGAGAGGGAGAGGGAAAGGGAAGAGGGCGGTCCTTGTTTTTTTTGTGTCATCGTAAGTCAGCTAGCTTCATCTTTCTGACCCACATCGACCACACATCCTCACTTCCTCTACTAGCTCGAACATAGGCTCGCCTGCCCTGATCAATCCCCACACGTATTCTCTTCAATTCCGTCTTCTCTGTTTCCTTATTCCTAATTTTCCCCGTCTCCATCACTTCGTTTTCTACCTCTATCCCTATTCTCTGTATCCGCCCTGTCCTCCGTCTCTGTCCTCTTCCCCTCCCCCCTACGTCCTCCACCGATTGCCAGTACCGTATTCCCGCGACTCATTTACCCAAATGGCTACTGCATAAAACATCTGCGCGGGTCGCCGCAGCGACCGCACGGCAGCCGCGGCCGGCAGGCCCCGGCCTGCACCCTAACCCAGAGCGGTGGATCAGGAATGACAATCGCCGGCCGGCTGGAAGGAGCCAGAGTCGATAATTGGCCTGGGTCCACCACCGCCGCCGCCGCCACCACCGCCGCCACCACCGCCGCCGCAGCCGCCGCTGCCGCCGCCAACGCCGCCGCCGCGTCCTAGACCATAATGAATTCAGGACTTTGTCAATTCATGGAGGCCGAGGGCCAAGGGGCGTGCCGGCAGGCTGGTGGGGTTAGAATCGGTTACCGTTTTGGCCATGTGTCAAATGGGGACCAGGAAGACCAACGAAGTAGTGCTATTCATTGAAGGCTATTTTTGTGTGAGGTTATATTAGAGAAGCTGGTGGTTTTAGTCATCCCATAGTAGGTATATTTGAGCGATATTCGCGTGTAATGAATTGATATCCACTCTAGGGGGTGATAATCCAGCCCCCGTGAACACCACATACAAAGAGACGTGCTGGTGCGGCGTACACGGCGCATTTTCCGCTCCATGTGTGTCGATCAGCACGCCCCTGCGCCGCGTTTGTGCCCTCTGCGGCGAGCAGTAGCGCCCCGCCGGCAGAGGGGACAATACTGCCGCACCGGTAAAGTATTAGACACGCCCCTCGGGCATTCAACTCTACCGACCGAAACCTTTGGAACCGCTCTACACGGCGGGGCGGCATTCGGTCCGCTCTCGCCAGCCATATATCATCAACAGGGCGCCGGGTTCGCCGCGACACGAGCGCAGCGTGGCGAGCCGCTATTTGTCGCACTGTGGCCTTTCATGCGCAGCGGAGACAAATTGGTGGCGCAGCGAGAGGCGAGTATGATGCTTTTGTGGTGCGTGGAACAGAGGGCTCAAATTGGCCGAAGGTAAATGTAAAAGCAAGGTTCAGAGCGTGCGAAATGTACAGTTACCCTATACCTAGGCGTTAGAGAAGAGGTCGGTGACATCATGTAAGAACACAAAAATTTAATGAAAAAAAACTTCACATATCTATTAATGAGAATGGCTCTCTTAAATAACCAATCGAATCTAGGAACATGCTAACCGCATTACTACTTGCATGCAATCGCACGATAAGGTGTGATAATTTGCACCTGTCTCTCCCACACCTTTTATATCGCATGCAGGCCACAAGTTTTCCTTCCATGTAGCTGCTCCAAATTAACAGACCGGGAGCATACTGAGGTGCCGCTGGCACGAAAGGAAAATGAACAAATCGCGAATAAGTAGGTGATATTAGCAATAAGGGCTCATTCTAATCTTTGAAGTGCCAAAGAAGTGAACGCCGAGCAGCACTGACTGAAGTTTGCTACCTACAGCACCGTTACGCCGTTATGGTCAAAATGTTTTCGCTTGTTTGCGTCCGTCGGATATTGATGTAGCAAAAAATTCACCAGGCTATATGCCAAAAAGAGAATTGATCGTAAAAGAATTAAGAGAAGCGGAAAGCCAAACGGACCTTCATTATTCGTACGTGCAAAGACGTAATGATATAGACAACTAACTACCTATATATAAGGACATGCCTTCTTTCATCACACACTTTAGCACAGGAGCTGTATCCTTTTCAGCGGTTAAGTTGTTTCGGGACAATGTGCAACGTTTTAGCACACGATCTGAGTCCCGTTCAGCAGTCAGGCTATTTCGGGAGTCATTCTGAGGGCGCTGACCGACGGCAGTGGCTAGAAAGGCAGGTCAGGGGGCGGTGCCGAACGTGTCGGTCCATCCCGCTCCGTTTTATCGGTCTCACTCCGTCACGATAACGTCTCCGACGGTCGCCGCCCACACCAGAGGAGAGCCTCCTACATTAGACGGCTCAGAGACCGCGGCAGTGGGAGCACGCCCCGCCCGAGTCCGCCCCGCACCGCCCGAGACCGCCCGACACCGCCTCGTCGTGAGTCGATACCGCCCCAGCCCGCCTCGCCTCCGCCTCAGTCCGCCCTGAGGAGGACGGACCCCGCCCCAGCCCGCCTCGCCTCCGCCCCAGCCCGCCTTAGCCGGCCTCAGCCCGCCCTAGTCCGCCCCGAGGAGAACGAACTCCGCCTTAGCCCGCCCTGATGTGGGCCCGCGTCCTAGCTGCCCTCCCCCGGCCCGCCCCGGCCGGCGCAGCGACCACGCCCGCCGGGCTGTCACCGTGCGGCAGTCGTGGCGCGGCAGAGACGAGCCTGGCGTCCTGTGGTGTCGCTCAATGTGACGCGGCTGCGGCAGCTGGCGCGTAGCGAGGTGCTCGATCTTTAGCGAAGACAGCTAGTTGGCAAGGAAACCCTGGCTCTTGTTGCCCTTCGTGGTCAGGCCGTGTCGCGGTTCTGGTGTCCATTAATTGCTTTCGATGTCTCTGGCTAAATTCCAGCCACAAGGACGTCCAGCGAGGATCGATCTCAACAACCGAGGAAGGAGAATTGTTCTGGATTGAATATGGGTAATCTTTCTTAACCTAGTCGTTTGGACTTTGGCAGGGATGATACTCATAGGTACTGCGATGCTGTTCGCTCAAGTGTTTCTGATTTGCTTCAAGCGGGGGATGTTGGGAGAAATTGGGTGGGCATTATGAGTATTTCTGATCATAAGAGTGGAACGATCAGGCCAGCGAGGTGGTGTCGTCTTTTTTAAGCCAGCAAAAAGAATCTTTAAAATATGACAATTAAGTGGTATCGCACTGACCGACGTGATCTTTTTATCGGCAGACGAGAAGTCATATCCGTCCCACCTCTCACGACAAGATGGTCAAGTTTCACCCTCGCAGAAGAGAACTTCAACCTCTGACGTCACGATTTTGCCACTCTCATCTCAGCACGAATTTAATCAGCGGCTTTCAGGGCGGGGCCGTAAAAAGCTCCGATAAGAACTACTAGGATCCACTTAGCCCTATTTCCACCCTTGCCTTTTTCGTTCCTGTTAGCACGCCAGTGCTCGTTTTTCGAGCTATGATTATCTGTGAACTTCGCAGTGCCCCAACGTCTTTATACGTGGGAGTCGGCAACCATACGTCCCGCCACAGAAATGATTTAGCCCGTGAATCACTTATGCGTTAAACAATGCACACATTATTTAGACACATTACCTCAGCGAGCGTGTGAAGGGAACCATCGCACATAATTGCCCTAAAGTACGGTCCCTAAACGCGCTGGGAGTCCAAGTCAATTCTTCCGCCATTCGTGATAAAGCTCTGGCCATGTTAATTGGGTTGTAACGGCCGTTAGTGCCATTCGACGGACCGCTCGGCCGGTCAGGTGCCTCCCGATGAGAAATATCGCGTCGGCGCTGGTCGGTGGGCTGACGGCCTCCTGCTGTGGAGCGCAGCTCGTTTGTTTGTGTTGTCGACGGGAGTCCGCGGCTCCCCGCCGAGAGACGCGCGCCTCTGACACCTCCCGACCGGCGGAGGATGGAGGATGGAGGACTCCCCGCTGGACTGGCCGCTCCCGGGGAACGGTAGGTACTCGGCGGTCGGGAGTGAGAAGGCAGATATAGGCAGACAAAGATAGGCAGAGGGGGTTTCAGATTATGTCTGAAGCTGGTGAAATTTAGGGGGCATGTTCCTAAAGGAAAGTGAAGGCAAGAGTCAAATGATAATATTCAAGAAAAGCTGCATGAATGCGAGTCGGTAACGAGTCTGGTAAGTCTGGTAACCTAAGTTCGCTTGTTCTGGCCTGGTATGGAATTTCTAGCCGATAGTATTTTGCGGCGGGCGTCTCACGTCAAGCGCCCCGCGTCTCCTGTCTCGCGTCTCTCGTCTCCTGTCTCGCGTCTTCCGCCTACTAGCCGTCTCCTGGCTACCCTGGCATGCGCCACAGGATAATAGCAGGCCCGGGAGCAGGTCGGCTCAAACCAGCTCTACTGGCCGTCAGGGGTCGACACCCCGGCAGGCGGCGGCGGCGGCGGCAGCGTGACGTCGACTGATGTCGGGCAGCGGCGGCCGGCCACCGCCCCGGACCGCGGCCGCCTCTCCCGGTCCTAATTACAGACCAGTGCGCCGTGACGAGCCCCACAGAGCTGGCCTGCACCGGCCGACGACGATTATGTAACAATTCGGCCACACTCAATGGCAAAAAAACGACGGTAAAAAGTGACGGTTGTCCGTCTTGGTCGAGAGAGGGATCAGAAATCGGTGCGCGTTTTTTCGCCCGACTGAGAGAGGGCGGGGGTAGTATTTCATCACTGCACGGACCTAAGTGGACGCTAGCAGACAGACGGTGCCCGGCACACGTAAAAAGTTATAAATGGTTACGAGACCTAAGTGCCCGTAATAGCCGAGGGCGAGCTCGTCACTCGACTGCCGACGCGTTCCGTGTTTCGACCAAAACTCCGGAGGAGGAGGGGCGCCGTTGAAGAATTGCTGCCACCGGGAGGGGCAGAAAAAACGCAGTGCTGGAAAGTGGGGTTCATTAGCACGAGCTAGCTACCGTGTTCCACTGGACGGGAGGTGGACACTGGTCAATTGTCATTTAATCTCAGAAAAGGTCAAACCATCCTTGACTTGCCACGTCGTCACGATATGATATCATTAGGCTGATGATGGTGCCTAACTAGTTAGTTGCCAAAGAATTTGCAAACGATCGGGAAAAATGGATTTGAATGAATTTGAGCTGCAAAGCAAATCGAAGTCCAGAACCGGAAGCTGAAGCACTCGCAATCGATTAATTGAGAAGTACGATTCATTCAGCACCCTCCCGGATTTCCCGGGAAATGCCCGTACTTCAGCCAGGTCACGACCTTCGGTCACGGACCACCCCGTGACGGGCCGGTTCGTCACGCAGCCACACAAATAGTCACGGATATCTCTGCTGTAGGAAAACACCTGCACTCGAGGAAAAGGTGTAAGAATCGAGAACCGTCAACGCAGGGCTGCGACCGCCAACATCGCGATCATTCCTCCTTTGCCGTTGCTATCGCCGCCGCCGCCGCCGCATCAGCCGCGGCAGAGCGCTTGCCATCTTTGCAAGCGGCGGCGGCTGCGGGCGTCGCCTCGGCTCGGCCCGAGCCGGCGCGGTGGTGGGCGGGGCTTGTGACCGGGCCGGTCACCCATTGGACTGCGCGGTGACCCTGACTGAACGCACGCAGCGCCGCCACCACAGGAATGCGGGCCCTGTCGCGCCGTGCAGCCGCGGACCACGGGGGATGGAGCGGGAGGGGGAGCGTGAGGGGCGGTTAGAGGCAGAGAGGCGTAAATAGCTAAAAAAGCAGAACAGCTATCTATATTACTCGTGCAACCCAAGTCCCAAGATGCAAGAAACTGGCTTACAAAGGTAAAGAGAGGTGGCAATGACTGTGGAACAAGCGCAAGGGAATGCGTATCCGTAAACCTCATTTGGTGAAAAATGCAAGAAACCGGCTTACAAATGACAATTAAAATCATTGATCAGCGACTGATGTGTTGCATGTGATGAAAATAACATGAAAAAAGCCTTATTGTATTAATTGCCCTTAAACATCAGTTTATATAGCTCACCGAAGAGTGCGCTTGTGCAGCCTGTACGTTGATGTTTCCTGAGCCAATGACTTTTTGTGCAGCTCCATGCTTGCAGCCCAGGTCTAAAACGGATGTGATAACTTGTCTGCATGATCATTCACCGAACCGGGTCATGGACTGGTGACACCTCTGCGTCGTGACACCGAGTTTAAACCTCATGCAGAGACGCTCTATAATCTGGCTTAATGTGCCGGTGACAGGCAAAGGGTCGGGGAAGGTTATTGTGGCAGTTTTGTCACAGCGGCATGCATTGCATAGTGGTAGGATTTATGTTATTACCCTCCGTTGGCCCCGTTTACACACATATCACTCAGTACAGCGAGGTAGAGGCATCTTCGTGAGCCATTTATAAGTGTCAGGAGTTTTCAAGTGTGTTTAAGGTAAGGTTACCTCTCTCCCTCCCTCTCTCTCTCTCTCTCCCTCCCTCCCTCTCTCTCTCTCTCTCTCTCTTTCTCTCTCTCTCTTTCTCTCTCTCCCTCTCCCTCCCCATCCGTAGCATCTGGCATCTGCTCTGCATCATTCAAATGATTCTAAATGCTCTCCATCATTCTAAATCCATCATCCCTCTTCAATTTATCGTTCTATCTTTCGCTTCGTCTTCATCACTTTTACTCCGCTCCCCGCGCTTCCATCCAGGAAAGTATCGTTCACATCTCCCTAACTTGTTATGATCACCTTGAGGGCGCAAAGTATGGGTACATCCTAACCACATCACCACTATTATCCTCCAATCAGACGGCTGCTTTCGGTATGAGCGCTGAAATGAAGAGAAGTTAAAACACTAGCGTCTGTGGATGGCCTTGCGTCTAGGTGCCACACTGCACTTATCAATTCTTTGGATAATTTTGCTTTCAAATTTTCATTTCATTTGTTTTATTATAAATACAAATTAACATGTAAATCATATGCAATATTAGCCTCATCGTCAATAGAAGCAGCAGCACTTGGCAGATTAGGTAGGCATGAATTAAAGTTACCATAATTTAATCTCCTCACCTGTGATGAATTTAATGAATAACACTCCCGTATATCTTCACTGCCTACAGCGCTTTTATGCAAACCGTGTATAAGCCCGTCAACTTAATTACGCTTACATTAATATTTACACCACCATTACGTCATAAGCTGGAGCTATCTGCCGTGCAAGAGCTGAAAATGTTCTCTGAGATTTGAGGAGCGGCAGAGTTGTGTCTAGAAGCAGCACAGTTACAATGAAAGAGTCTTGACTTGTCAGTCGCAAACGATTTGTTATGACGCATTAGAGAGACAGCACCGGCTGAATGTTGAAACACTGTGTAGTGTGTGTCATTGGACAGTGTTGACATATTTTGTTGGTTGAAAAATGCTTTCGATTGTCACATCAAAATCACGATTGTGCTTTCGATTGCCTTCCGTGCTAAAACTCCACCTTGCATTATAAACGTGCACACCAGTGATTTATAAATCTGAGGTCAGCGTTTTGTATGCGGTAGTTTCTTACTCATTGCTGAACTGCATCGCCTCCGTCAAAAACGGAGGACGAAAATGGATATTGGGTCCAGTGGAGCTAACTAAAAGCATTACTTGGCATAATTGCACTTGATTGTCGAAAAGCAAAATAAAGACGTCATTTTTCACTATTCATTCTGAACACCTGAATAGGAATGATTCCGTAAAAGCATAAAATCCGCATTCTATTTACAAACATTATTTCAGCTCGGCCAGCCACGGCACAGATCACGGAATCTTCTGCGCTCCCTCTCCACGCCCCCAGGTCATCTCGTTGACCGCAGTCAGCTGAGTAGCCAGCTGACTGACGCGGTCGCGCGCGCCGCCGCAGAAGAAAACAAATTACCGCGTTCACTGATGAATATTCAGCGTCGTCCGCGCGCGGGGGTGATTATGCTCGCGCGCGGGACGGCCGGCCGCGTAAAAACGAGCCGGGCCCATCGGTCGGCCGACGGAGGTGTCCCCGAGTGGACCGGACCGGGACCCGAACTGAAGCCGGACCCGGACCCGAGCCCATTCAGGACTCGGACTGTGGTCAAGACACAGAAGATACCTACCTCATGGTCAGCGGATTGAGTTCCTGGCCAAGGATGTCTTTGCATTACTTCCTGCTCGATAATACAAAGACGTTGATCGGCCCATGTAAAAGTCAATTGTTTGAAGTCGATTGACATGCATCTGCAATACTGCAATACGGAAGCGAATGCAGTTGCGAGGTAAAAGCCATCGCGTGCAACTGGATGACTTTTTCACTTGGCCGACTTTTGGAGGCTTCAACGCCCTCCCAGATTGCTTTCAATGAAACCCAAAGGCCAGGGCCTGGAAACAGTCGTCGCAGTTTATCCAGTGACAGGGCGCTTTCGTTTTGTTGCAGCCAAATGGTGCCACCCATCAAGTAACCCTGGGTTACCGGCAGTGACACTGTCGGGTCATCTGGGGTCAGTCTGCGGCGGGAGGCGGCCCGACCTGCCCCCGCACCCTCTCCATCCCAGAGATTAATGATCCGAGCACGCAAATATTAGCCACCACAGACTCTAAGCAAACACGGTCATCATTAACCATTATGAGCTTTTGGTTAGAAGCCTACCGCACAGCTAAGTGGGGTGAAAAATGATTTCCGGTATCGGCTACCGGTAACTGTTGAATAGGACTACCAGTTATTGAAAACTCCGAATTTCGGTTTTTATTTTTCATGCACATTCGATGTCTTTGAGCCTTCCAATAGCGTGCCAAGTGCTCAGCCTTGAGGCAGCTCTGTGGTAGGCTGAACATGACGGCCATTATCATCGATAAACGGGACATAGCTAAGGCAGATCTAGCAGCTACTTTTTCCAATGTGACGTTTGCACATACCAGCACGTTCCATGCGCTGTGAAATTTCTCCACGTGCCCACTTTTAACCAGGAATGCCGCCCGAAGCCAGTCAAGCTGTCAAACTATGTGGGTCAAATGGTAAGAGCTGTAACTGCTTGGATTTTTTACGAGAGTATAATGGAATCATTGCGAGGTGTGCAGCTATAAAGGCACCGTAATGGCAAGGCATCCAATAAAAGTAATGCAACGTGACGATGTAATGATAAGTTGGCTCAATTTAAATCGACACGCGTGAGCTCTATGCCAGATGTGTTATACTGCAGTATTCGAATTTGCATACCTTTTTTACCATTACCGTTAAATTGTTTAAAATCGAAACAAGAATAGCCGTTTCAATTAGATATGAATGGAACTGTCATGAGGTTCTAATCCGTCTAAAAGCACCGTTACATTTTAATGCTGTTCGTTCACCCGCTGTTAATCATCCATATCGCAGACCATTTTTAAAGACATTATCCATGCTGATTTCTTTCCAGGCAATTATCAACTCTGACTAAATATAGCAAGCCAATTGCATCAAGATATCAGAATATAAATACACAACGGCAAGGATCCTTTATCACTGCTCTTTTCCATCCTCCCAGACACATCATGACCACTGGACCTCACCACATCACTCCACCTAGCCTCACCAAACCTCAGACCGGCGGACCGTGTCCCCGATCAGCATTCAGCTCATCAGCGTCTGGCCTAATGACTGCGCCAGCGGCGGCACCCACTCAGTCTCGTGCCGCCAACACGGCCGGTAAACAGGCACCCATTTGCATGGCGAGCGACTACTGTCCCGCTCGGCGGGTCGCTCGGGGCCGCTTTAGGGCCGCGGTGGGGCCTCTCGGGGCCTCTGGGGCCGCTGTGGGTTCCTGGCCAGTGGCCACTGCTGAAGACTGTGCTGGTCGCTTGGGGCTGAGGTAGCACTGTCAAATGGTCACCGGTGCCGCTGTAATCAGTGCAGAGGAGGTCGCAACGCGAGGGAGCTAGCAGAGAGGTCGGTCGGCGGGCAGACAGGCGGCTAATCGATAGCAAACGAGCGGCAGAGCAGAGGAAAACGGAGAGAGGAATGAGGTGGGCATACGTAAGACAGAAGCCAGGAAATGGTAATGTTATCTGTGCTAGGCTGGGTTCAATTAGATGTAACTTGCCCGATAGCGATAGCGCTGCTAATTGATCAAGCATCGATGGATCAAGTGTGGACCTCGAAGTGATGGAGAGGAGAAACTGAAAACTTTGTGCCAGAAAAAAGCCTAAAGACGTCAAACCATTGCACAGTGCAGCTTATTTTCCTGGCAGTAATCAGCATCATCCCTACCACAGGCCGTACTTTCGGACCTCAAACACCATCCGTCATTAACACCAATACTATTCATCTCACCACAGTGTGTAATGACGCGTGCAGTCACCATTGACCGCGTCTTTTGCACCGATGCAGAACCGGACTCGCGCTTCCCTGCTCATCACAGACCCAACCCAACTAAACTGAGCGTGGGGTCCGAGTTGCATCACCGGCACTGGGGAGCGCTGGTCCGTTCAGTTAGTTGCACGCACGATGGCGGTTTGGGGGACCGCAAACCGCCACATCCGCTGCTGTGGAGGCATAGCGGTGACTTTAAGTGCACCGCCGACACAGCATGGGTGGAATGCCTGGGCCCTAGGGAATACAAGAAATGGGGTGACACGGGTTTTTGTTGAATGTGGGAAATTAGCGTACTGGGAAATATGGGATTGTTTGCAAACATGTGAATGGCCCAACTTTACATCGGAAGCAATTCAATGTATTATTTAGTCTCAGCAGAGTTGGTAGGTATACCTATTAGTTGTGCCAAGCTCAGTGTCTTCATAAATACATCAGTTTTATCCAAAAATACTTATATGTCACGACTCGCAGCAAAAGAAATGTGCTGCTCTTCATGAATACACCAGGTTTATCCAAAAATACTAAAAAGTTTGTCATGACTCACAGCATAAGAAAAATGCTGCCAACGAAAATTGTTAATAGCTTCAGACAGGCGGATAAGTTCCATGATAACCCGGAAAAACGTTTCCTCCCTTCCCTAATCGGGGAACCAACAGCTGGGGCGCGGGTTAGCGATCAGGACCAACCGTGTTATTCAGCCACTACCTGTCTCTCTCCTCCTCCAGGGAACCATTCTGCGACTACGCCAGCAGGTGGACAGGTGAGCTCCCTGATCGATTCGCTTCCTGCTGTCTCTGACGTGGCACTCCTTCACCGTTCCCGCATCCACCATCGTCCGCGCTGACCGCTTAATAACAGCCCCGGCGCCTGTTTTTCTCCGACCTCCCGGATACGCACCCAGCAGCACTAATTATGCCGCGATGCAAAAGCGAATGAAAACGTTATTTTCGCCGCCACTGGGATGTCAAGAGAAGGAAGCGTGAGCGGGATTGGCTCAATTCGCCGCAGTCGAGGTAACTCCGCCGCCGCGCGTGCCGCGAGGCGGCGTATTTTGACGCGGAGGGATCCACTCGCGGCGTATTTTGACGCACGATGACTCTTCCCTCCTCGCTCCGCCCATCCGAAGGGTTTCTTCCGCATGCCGGGGGCGACGCGGCGCCACAAAAGGTCTAAACAAGTCCTCGTGTAACGGTATCAATAATTCAGCCGCGGGCTGCGGCCCGGTAAACATATTTACAAATGAGCGACGCGAGCTGGCCGGAGGCGGACGGTTGGCTGCTGACTGATGGACGGTGCCGGGGGTGGGGTAGCCGCCCACCGCCGTTCAACTACCGCCCACCGCCCTCCCTACACCCTCCGCTCGCCGCCCTCCGTCCACCGCCCTACACAACCACCGTCCTCCGCCCACTGTCCTATAATACGACCACATGCCGCCCGCGGTACAGTCTGGGGAGAGATGATCCAATTATATGTTCCGCTAGGAGCGGACTGAGGAGATGTCAGCTTGTTAAGACAGCGTAAGAAAAACGCAAACTTGCAGTTTGGTGTGTGTGCATTTGTGCAGCTATTTTTTGTGTAGACAGTCCCAGAAAGCAATGATAAACGGTAAACCAGAAATATCGCCCAAGCAATTCATCACTCACCAGTCACCACCGTTTCGATGGTGGCTCAAAGATTCTATAATGTGATTGTTGTTACTTTTTGTATTACTTGTTAACGAGCAGACAGTCTCATGTAAAAAATGTCAGGTTACTGCGCCAGCATTGGTAATGTCCGATGCATGGCCCCTGGATAGCCCGCCGGGCACTTACAAGGACGTTGAGTCATCGAATATAATGAGACGTGCGAACTCAGGAAGCGGCGTTTTGTAGTTCATTTGATAGAGTGATCTGTTTAACATAATGCATGGGAAACCCTGCAATTCGCTTGCTACAAACAATGGCACATTTGCAGATGCTACCGTGCTACGGCTAAACAATGGTTATAGTAATGCGAGGTCTCATGTCATTGATGCTATGCTGAAACGCAAAAGGCCCACCAGTCCGAAAACGTGCATAAAATCTTGAGCACAAGTTCCATCAGGCAGGAGTCCAGAGCGCAAAAGGAGTCCAGGGCGCCGAAAGGCGACCCTCAAAACACCTAAAAGTGAAATATTTTTTTTTTCTTGAATAATCTTACAGGCTGTTCTATCACGCAGGAGTACCATACCATACCATACCATGCCATACCATACCATAACATTCCATGCCATACCATACCTTACCATACTATGCCATACCGGTCCGGTCTCGTATACCGGTACGGACAGAGAACAGACACCGGGCGGGGAAACTAAGAGTAGTGCAATCTGACCCCTTGCAATATTGATCGGAAGCGTTATTGATCAGCATGATCCGGACCACAACTACAACTGTATTGTACAACTGTACTGTATACCGACAGCAGGTAAACGGTGAACGGCGGAGCTGCATGGTGGATACGCGGGAATTAGCTGCCGTGTGGTGTGCGGATGATTTCTGGCTGGGAGTCTGCGCATCTGGGAAACTTTTAGAGGTTTCATTGCACCGTAGCTGAGTCGAAATATGGAGTCGCGAATAACACGGTATGCAATACAAGTCACATGGTGCCTTGGAAACAAGCAAACATTTAATTAAATGACGCTCAGAAGTCCTTCAGAGGCCTCAGTCCTTCAAAGTCAACGAAATAACGTTTACTTTGTAACGACTGACAGCAAACCCTCAGCAAATATAAGGGACAACAATTCAACCGTATCTGCATTGACAATCAAATTTCCTCTACAAAAATACCCATGCTCTTCTATAGCCATCACGGGACATGGGGCTCGTCTCTCGCACACCAGGTTCGTCTCCCGTGCGCCGTTAGTCTCCAATCTCATTAGTCGAGGGCGGCACGGTAGGCGGAGCTCGGGCCGGCCGCGTTTGTTTTTGTGACTGAGCTGACGCAGGCGGCAGCGGTGCACTTTGGGGCCCGACACGGGCACTTTGAGGGAGCGATGGATGTTTTGCTGCACTCTTCAGGCTTCGACCATCGCGCGCGATGCAACACCGAGGGTCACGGAGCAGTCATGACAGGATCGTTATTTATATGCAGCAGCGCCTGCAATGCCAAAGAGATAAACCATAGTTCAATGGTTCGGGGTGCCAGAGGCATCTAATGCTCATTGCAATGTTTACATAATGCAAACAAGTAAGAAAAAATACAAAATTTTGAAGAGCCGTCATATCCGTTCCTCCATGGTGCTAACGGCCCCATAACCCTTGCCTGACTGTGTCACGTTGCAACTGCAGTAGGTACTCGAGTGGGTGGTCCCAACTATAGCGACTCCCTGCTAACTATGGCCGCCTTCCGTGCCGGGGCGCGGGCGTCATTTTTTCTCCTCTAATGCACACAAACACCCTCGGTCGGTCGGGACAGAGCACTCTGCCGGCCCGCCGCTAATGCCTCGCTCCATTCGGTTGCAACACTGTCCATAATCACCGCGCGGCTCTCCCTAATGGCTGTTGTTCGTGACGACCGGTCTAAATTAGCGCCGAGCCAAGGTGACGCGGCCGTCGCGGAGTGGCCGTGACGTTGACGAAGTCGACTCGGGTCGTAACGTGACGCGACCGGGCGTGAACGTTACGGATCGACAGCTAATGTACTGCTGCGTCTTCCGAGAGACGCAGCCGCCGCTGCAGGGCAACGCGACGCCATCTTGGATTTCTGCGTTGCGGCGAATGCGGCGAGAATGGCGCAGTGGAAGATGTTTATCGGACTGTCGGCTGAGTTACGGATCGCACTGCGGCTGAGCGCTGCGGTTGGATTCGGAATGGACGGGCAATTTATGAGCGCTGCCAAATTTGGTGAATCATAAATAAACATGTGCTGTGAAAAGGAGCGCCTGGGATGGAGCTACTCCATCTTTCCGGGGTGGGAACAGGAAGAACGATGGCCCAGTCTGAAATAAGGACGGTAAATATATCCCGCCAAGTTCCTAGTTCCTAAACAACAAATAATTGGTGCTAAGTGTGGCGCAATTCGCAAGGCGGGTGCCAATGCCCTCATACCACAGCATTTAATCTAAGATATGCACTCGATACACGCAAGCCGTAATATTTATTGAGGAGTGCATGATTAAAGAGCCAGTGGATTGACATGTTGCCAGTTAGGTAAACACACTTTTGATGATGCAATTAATCCTTGACTTGCAAAGCATTCGACCATTTCACATTTCATTCATTATTATACCTACCTTAGGTTTTATATTTCATAGGTACTGTCTATTCTAAGGTATAGACGTAGAACTGTCGGGGAATTAACTTAACCCGCGCCCCACTGGGGGGGGGGGGCTATTTATAGCCCCCCCTCCCGTTTTTCTGCAATAACTTCCAAACCGCTTGACGTATCGACGCCAAACTTTCAGTACCTTCGGCTGCATCAATTTGACACCTTGTGTCAAAATTTTAACATCGTAGCTACCATAGGTCGGCCGGAAATGACGTCAGAGTGACGTCATGTTCGGCCGATTTCGACGTAAAACATTGAACCACGGCAATCGCTCCCAAGAGCTCAGTTTTTAAGCTAGATCCAATTTCTTTGCATGAGAGGACTCAGAATAGACTGCGCTAGCAAACAGCTATCTCGGATTTTCGAAATTTTGAAAATTTCGAAAATTTGATATAATAAAATCCAAAATTTATATTTTTACATTTTTTTTCAAAAAGTTTTTGACTTTTCGAAAAAACCGGAATATATGTGATAGAACGCATTATTATGACTAACTCTAGCAAGTTTTAGCTAAATAGCTTCAAAAATGGCCAAGTTTTACGCATTATTGCAAAAATTCACAATTATTAATTTTTCAAATCAATTTTTCAGCACGTATTTGACATCGTACGCCAATAAAAATAGCACCATCGTGTTCCTGAGCTCAAACTGCATCCAATAGACACCTTTTTTGTTGAAAAATTTTAACTTCAAAATTTGACCTTTTTTGACCTGAAAGTGACCTGACCTAAGCTAAATTCGACTCAAAATGACCTCGAATGACACAGACGACGTCACATTCGAAATCTCTGGCCTAAATGGACCATAAAACATGTGTCACGTGACCGACGCATGATATAATATTTTCGTGACCTGTGATGACCTGACCTTGACCTGAAAATCAAAGTACAAGTTTGGTACCCTCGGGGTATCTAGAGGATCTGTTCACGAGTGTGTGATCCAAAAATGAGCCTGATCTGACTTGTAAGACGGCGGCCAGAGCCCAAAACGTGAACAAGCAAAATGCTAATAATTTTTACTTTGACCTGACCTGTGACGTCATCGGTGACCTCGAGGTCAATGAAATTAGGTTTCGCTCGACAGTTTTTCCGGGGCTATCAGAAGCCGTTTGAATTTTGACGATCGGCCCAGTAGTTTCGGAGTTAGGAGGGGGGGGCTATGAATAGCCCCCCCCCCCCCAGTAGGGCGTGTTATACGCAGACCCCAGTGGGGCGCGGGTTAAAAAACTGACTTATAAACCATTTTTTATCATCCGACTGAGTTTGCTGATAAAACCTAAATATCACATAAAAAGTATCTTGATGGCACTTTTGTGTTCTCTGTAGAACACAAAATTCTCTTCGCAATGTTTCAATACAAAACGATCAATTTTTCAAATTACTTTCTTCGTATTGCCTGGTTCGGTCTTCAGTGATTAAGGAACTTTATTGTGGGCTTAGAGCGTTAGAGCCTTTTGCCCCTAGCCCAGTTTCTCACTTCAGTGATACTTAATGCCAGTCAAACCAGACGCCCGGAAACCGATGCACTTCACCACACACATCGCCCCCTCTGCACCGGAAGAGTTCACTTCCGGCGACCATTTCCGATACCCGGTGCGTGCCGAGACAGTGCAGGTCAGGGGCGGTGGGCGCGTGACCCAAAACGGGAGCATTCAGCACCGCTCGTCAGCCGAAAGGCAGCGGGCTCACCTGATGGATATGAGACCTGTTCACACCGCTTATTGCAACGAGTTTGGCTGTGATGAGACCGGCGGCAGCCGTGGTAATTTACCTGTGCATTCACGGCACCCAGCCACTAATCACACTGGTAATAATGTGTTTTTACATAGCAGTACCATGCATTTTTAGTGAGTTATGCAGCCAAGCAACGACGACCATAGGCGACGATAAAGTCGGTGCCGACCAAGACTGCAAATATGTGGCAATAATGAATGGATGTTAAACAATTTTCGGTCGCTACTGTTCTGCCGCAGGTATTGCCCGTTTCTTGCACTCCATGTGATCGTAGCTGAAAATGGTGTTGAATACAGGATATTTGGCCGTGCCATATGTACACGTAAATCGCTAAAATGGTTGCAAAAATGGTGCATTATAGTTAGCATGAATTCGTGAAAAAGGTACTTGAAGGTAACAATATTCCCACAGCCCGGTAGGTGGCAAGTATATACATTCAGTCACGTTCACTTCCGACCGTCCCACGCTCTCTTTACCTGCCGGCTGGATTACTTTGACCTACGAGAGGGAAAAGCGAAGAAAAGTATAGGTACACGTGTCGTAGTTATAAGTAAACCAGCGAAGAAAATAAATTGAGGTGTGGGCAGCTGCGAACTAGAGAAGAGAAACAAAACTAAAAAAGCGGAATTAATAATCATGTAATCCTATGAGCTTGCAATTATAACTTTAAAACGGAATTGACATTCCACTCTGAGCAGAAACTTTCCATTATCTTCCCACCGTGTCGGAACGAGGGTCCTCCGTGTGTGAACGACGAGTCGGTCCAGTGTCCACCCAGTACGGGCCACTAAATCAGAGGCCACCGCGACAAAAGCGGCTCGTCACCGGGTGACACTCTGGGCAGACGGTCCACGGGTGGTCCGCCGTGGTCCCGGGGTGGTCCGCGGTGGTCCAGGGAGGGAGGGGAGGGGAGCAGAGGTCGTTTTATGTCCCAGAGTGAGCGGCATGATGAGCGACTATGGTATGAAATAAATAGACCTCAGGCTTGAAATGCCGCAATGCGAATGCGTCACATTAACAGATAATTTTAGAACAAACATAGCCTTGAATGTAAGAAGGATCAATAAAGAGGCTTCAAAAAGTATCAGAGAAGTGACATCAAGGGAAATTTTAGCGGCTTTTCAGACCGACAAGTGGCACAACTTTAAGTCAAATGCTGTAAAAAAAAAAACATACCAAAAACATGACATTAAAGCACCGTCGAAACCAGCGGATAGCCAGAAAAGGTACGATACATTTTTTTTTAATTCACAATGAAATGTTTGTATAAGTTCTACAGATGTACATCTCTGTGATCAAAACCAAACATGAAAATATTCAAAGTATTTTAAAAACATGGAATGTTCACACGCGCCTTCCTGTGCATTCCCACGTCCGATTAAAGGCAGACACTGTCTAGTTCGGTGGCAGTAGACATTTTTTCCCCATTCCCCCACCCCATCAATCTTATTTGAGAGTGACAGTTGGCGAAAGCTGATTTAGTAGCCGTCACCTTATGTGGCAGCGGGTGACACAGTTGATTGAACTCATCCCTGACCGTCCACTTCCTGGGGCCCGCTGACCACTGGCGATTCCCCGATAGGACATCACTCGGAAGTACATGTACTTGCCCACTTTGTGCTGCAGCACAAAGTGGGCAATGCGCGTATCGAATTGACCTCTGTGGGCGCACGTACAGGTACGGGTTCCCACGTTCACGTCGGTCCCTCCCCTCCTCCGGCGGCCCCAGGAGTCGCGCGCCCCCTCACCCCCTGACCTGTCCCCCACCGCTCGGTCACCGGCGCGGTGAGGTGTCACAGGGGGCCGGTCAGGGTGGTCCCCGCCGCCAGGTACCGTACCGACCCCTCATCATCACCGGTTTAGGTTCTGAACTCACCATGGTCTCACGCTTCCTATAGGTTGAGAGACTCGCAGAAACGCCGCCGAGACGACACGAGAAGCGCAAAACGGCGGCCCGCAAAAGGTATCTCCCGCACCCAATCAGCACGACGGGGGCGGCTGCGGCTCCTCAGCCAAAGATAGACCGATACCGAGTCATTAATATTGGTTTAATTGCTGGGCTGACGGTGCGTCATATGCATTTCAAGAGGGCCGCGCTCTCGGCGCCTTTTGGGGGCGTGTTTGGGACGGCCGGTCCCCGGGGGTCCGGTCGGAGGGGCCGCTGGCGGTGGTTCTGTTTGTCTTCCGCGTCGACACGCAGTCGGTGCGTTTGATTTGGTGATGATTGGAGCACAGTTTTCGCCGCAGACAGTGGCGGCTGCCGGCTCGTCGGCACAGAGCGGTGTAGAGACCGGTGATAAATCGACTGTCCCCAGCTCTGTCTGACTGTGCTGGAGTGAGGGTGATGTAATGTGGAAAGAGCTGTACACAGCACAGGAGAGATAAAAACACCGCGCTTTGTGCTGGCGATCATGTCGTCACAAGTTTTGCCATGAACGAGTAAATTAATACATAGAGCATATGACAGGCATTTAACAAACGTAAAGTACGGGCAACTGCACGTTTCATTGCTACAAATATTAGGCGCCCAAAATGATAGTCATACAACGGGCATTTTGGCATGTATCGTGTCCCAAAACTTAGAGCAAAATCGCTTCCCATTTCGCAATTAATGGCGACTGTAATAGCCAATGACAATGACAGCAACTAATGCATCTTAAAACGTTCCAATGGAAGCGTATTGAGCTCACGTTACATTGAAATGTTACCATTCCTTTAGCATGAATGATGCACATCTATCACTTAGTGTATTTTCCCGAAATGCATTATGTGCTATTTATCAAAGTATGATTATGTTGTAATGCAGCTTTCTAAAGACAACTGTAATGACAGTTGTATGAATAGTTGGAGTTTAAATGCTAGCGAGAATCATAAATCACAGTTAATTCGAATCCGGGATGCCCACAAATGTGCTTTGAAATAAGCCGGCTAATATCGCATGCCCATCATCCTTTTAAACAGTAGTCTGTAAGCTCGCAGTCCGTGTCAATTGCTTCATCAAAACCGCGGCTGCATTCCATGAAAAACCAACTACCTATGCTCCACCCCTACCAACCCCTAGTGTTTACCTGAGTCCCAAATTCTTCTCCCGAGCAATCACCACACATCTCCGTGCCTGTAAGGATCACACACGGCGTTCAAAGTCGGCACTTTGGCGCAGTTTTGGGGGACCACCCTCGCGAAACACCTCCCCGGTGACATTTGGCTCAGTGTGGTATAATTACATACATGTCTGCGACGGGCGCGGAGAGGGGCGGAGAGGGGCGGAGAGGGGCGGTAGGATGTGTGACCGCGCTGTGACCGGGCTTTGTTCGCCGCTGGTGGTCGATTTACCCCAGGGCCGCCCACCGGGGGACAGACGACAGTCGCTCCCCGTCGGTCACCTGTTAGGTCTGGTTATTATCACCTTTTCACCCCAGTCCTCCGTCTCGCAGACTCCCCACACCAGGCTTATCTTCTGGCATATGGCGGGCGCTCGGAGAATACCCTCCGAGGTATAAGAAACTGTCAACAGACTAGCACACTCGTCAGATGAACTCTCCGTCCCACTGAGGCCGCCAAACGGCCACCCACGATCGCCGGCACGCGTCCCGCTGGTCTCATGAGTCGCCTGTCGCGCGCATGAGTGACGCGGTGATGCGGTCAGTGACCAAAGTGACACACCGTGCGTCGGGTATGCCGCCGGTGACGGACACATGACAGTGAGATGACGAGGGACGAGTCTGGGCTCAGATCGAACAAGATACGGCCAATAGCCGAAAAGAGGGAATGAGGGAATGAGCAGGACGGAGAAGGATTGGCATGTGATGATGAACCTCAAGTGGATGGAATTTGGGAACTCGGAAACAATGGCTGGGAAGATTTAAGTGTGAAGTGCTCTGCAGAAATTTGTTAATCGTTAGAACTCATCGCCGGAACAAATACACAGTTGGTGTATTTGTTGCCACATTTAGAACCAAAGTCCAAAACACAACTGTAAAATGAATTTTACTTCGGCTCTGGTATAATTACACATTACCTGAGCCTGTCATGTGCCCATCTTTACAGCACGACCGCCTCGTTCCCATTTACATACATACATAAGCGGCCGCCAGACCAGGCCCGACCGACATGTCCACTTGTACTGAGCGAGGTGATTTCGTCCGGCGTTATGACGCCAATTACACGTCCAAATGGCCTGCTGGCCGCGGCAGACCGAGTCCGAGCTGCATTCCGGAGCGACGCTTCAGAGAGTGACGCCAACGGCCGAAAACGAGAACAGCACGAGAACTACGGTCAGCGGTCAGCAACGGGCGGCCAGAGAACGGGCAGCGGTCAGCGAACAGCGGCTAGCAACTAACAACCAGCGGCCAGCGACCAGAGGTGAACGGGTACAGTGCTCCGACTGCAGACACGAGAATAGTGGCCGGCAACCAACTACAACGGGCGGAGGCAAGAGGCTTTAGGCCAGCAACCAGCGACCAGCGGCCAGCGTCCCGACAGAACACCTACCAGAGATGGAACAACCAGCGACCAGCGCCAATCGGCCAGCGTCCTGACAGAACACTACTCAAACGGGCAGCGCCGGGCAATGGATGCCAGACGAGCGCAGAATGGACGCTATGTCTGCCATTGTGTTCCGTTTGTAGGTGGTAGTGCCGCCGAGACAGTATCATGGCGGCGGATCGGACTGATGTGACGGACGCCGCACAGTGGGCCAGGCGCTTCAAAAAAGCGGAATTAAATCATTGAGCACAGCTGCGGTGCCAAAAATGATTCGTTACAGGGTAAAATATCATGCTAAAGCCGAATCCGATATCCATTTTCAAATTTGATTGGTTACTCTAGGTCACTGACCTATGACGTCATTATTTAATTTCTGCGCTGCACATATGCCTGGGACAGGTGGGCACTATGCCGCATTGGCCGCGCGTTTGCAGTCTTTTCGTGGTTTCAAGCGTTCAAACATGTGATATGATGTTGGTCCCATGCATTAGGGTGGGTGTAAAGGTCACCTGAAGGTCAGAGGTCAGGTCATTGACCTTCGATGACCTCGGTTCACTTTTTCGAGTTTTACATGTTTCTGGGCTAGTTTTTTGAGCTGAATTCGAATTTAGGAACCATTTGAACATTTACGAAGTAGTTTTGGTGCCTTCGTAACATGTTACGAAGCTGTCAGAGGCGGGTTGACACCTACTACGAATACCCGGCAGGACCCATACTGGTTGACCTGACCTGAGCTGACCCGACCTGGCCTAAATGCATGAAGACATCATCTGTGATCAAAACTAACTTGATATTCGTGATCAGCATCCCGAAAAACCCCTAAGCAGCCACACTATACGACGTTCTAACAGGTCCCGACTTTCGGCCATTGACCTGACCTCAGAGGTCACCATTTGACCTATGACCTTAAAACCGGGTACCGTTGGCTTTGTCTCGTGACGACCTACACGATGGTTTTTTCCGCGAGGCTCTAGCTCAATTAGGGGCCAAACGCGAGGAGGGTCGCATCCCCCTGTGCCGTCGAGGGATGCAAAACGGCCTATGCCGGCGAGGGTTAAACCCTTATTTGTCCATTTCGCGCAAAAATGCGCAAAATATTTGCATTGGGCAGCAAGCTATACACCTTGAGGAAAGTCAGGCAGCAAATATCTTCGTGTTGTTCGGTGACGTTTTCTTTATATCCTTATATAAATTCATTGCGTCGTTGCACGGTTTTGAACAGGCACTGTAAACCCCACCGCTACTAGTAAGCATGAAATAGTTCCCGGGAACTTGAGTACGAGAAACATGCGCAGAAATACCGGCTGTTTTTTAAAGCTTTTTTGTACGGAATAGCTTTAATGATTTTACGCTGAGAGCTTTTGAATCGGGGAAACGGAATATGGTACACAGCAGTCATTTCCATCTCCAGTCGGTAAGTCCTACTTTGCGACGTTATAGCATTATCTGCCTTGACATTGGGGAAAGGAAACTTGCTTATTCGGAAACTTTGGACATTTTTACAATACTCTATCCCATAATTACAGGAATTTCACCGAAGTTGATTTTCGACTTAATTCCGCTTTTTTGATGCGCCTGGCCCACTGTGCGCCGGGAACACTCCGAGACAGGGGTGATAGAGAGGAATTTGGCGGCCCGACATACGGCGAATTCCTGCGTGAGGTTTTTGTGGACGTCAAAGAGGGCTTAGGAATAGGAAACTTGCCAGTTGTGTGATATTTAGCTTGCATAAAAATCAGTGCATTTGAATAGTCTGATGTCTACTAATCCACCTAACTGAACCGTGCGACCAGTCCATCCGGCAGTCAAATTATAGGCATATACCTATGTCGTCAGACGTCAGTAAGTAGAAAAATAACGTGACATATAAAGTCCAACGTGGATCCATTCAAAGTAATCCTGTCAAGCTTCCACCTATCCCTCACCCGCCGTCTTCATCGCCCATCGTTTCCAACACGCCGCCTCGGAAGCTGACTACCAACGCCCGACCAGCGCTCCACGCCTTCCATCAATATCGCTAGATGAGGCGCATTGTGAGCGCCGTGGCGGCGACCGATCGGCGGCGCCGCCCCGCCGCCCACGGAGCCGCCCCCGCCCGCCCTGGGCGGCACGGTCCGCCCCCGGGGAGGGAGGGCACGACAGGCCGACCGCGGGCACCGAATGAGGTCAGCGCGAGGACAGAGGGACGGAGAAGGTGAGAGGAGAGGGACAGTCGGCTGGATCGTGGTGATTGACTCTGCGTGGTGATTGACTGATTGCCCTGCGGTTTGATAAGGTCCTATCATAGTGGGTAGGTATTTGTGGTGGGTCAAACAGAATAGACATCACCTGGCCACCGAGTTGCAATTAAGCCGATCCCTTAGGTATTCCGTATGTATACCTATTCATAGGAAGGAATAAAACTAAAAGCTCCTACGCTTAAAAATATGGTTTAATTTCCTCCTCCAGATGATCGCAAGACTGCTTGAGAAACAAACGCCTTCAATAACATTGACCAGTAGCGGCGGAACACCTTCAATTGAGGGGGGGGGGGGGGAACTGCCGACTTTTGGTCCCATTCTTTCCGTGCAATGCCCATAGGGCTAACGTTAAAATGCCAAAATCAAAGGGGGGCACCGTGCCCCGGTGCCCTCCCCGTTCCGCCGCCTATGACACTAAGTTTTTATTAACAAATCACTTCATAAGTGTAGGTACCCACGATTCTTTCCAAAACTCCGCCCTATAAGTTAACAGCACAGCCCGGGACATCAACATTCGCCCGACTAGCAGCCGTTTCGCTCTCGATTTGAACACTTGCAGCGGCCGCGGGGCAGCGCCGGTCACGCTCCGACCCTGTGCGGCCAACGCGGCGCAGTGTTTTATGGTGATGTCATGATTGCTACTTTATAGCGTGCTCGGGATTTAGCGACGCCCTAAAACATCGATAATAATACGGTTGTGAAGACGTAAGGGCAGTCGCGAGATGTGGCCCAGGTCGGAAATGCCGCACTGTTATTACCGAAGAATTTCTGTCGGATTTCCGTTTTATGAATCTCCTGAGTCATAAAGTGAGTCATACAAAAGTGGCGTTATTATTGAAATGGCGAACTTTCGCGTCCATAACTTGTTAGCGTTATGAGAGCCAGACCGCTGATGGGGGTGTAAGCGACGCGTTTTGCGCTCGTAAAACTCGGCTCGTGCATGGGGGTGGCCACATTCAAGACGCTCAAGGTAGATAGGTATGAACGTGAATGCGCTTCCAAACTGTCTAGTCTTTATAGGTACGTCGTGTCGCCAAACGCATTGACACCTCAAAGAAGTTGCTTAGAGGCCACGATCAATGATCATCCTAAGCGCGCCGAGCATCTCGCCCATCTCGGAGACTTCAACGGACACCAGAAGGCAAGCACCACCGCATACGCCGGCCGCTGTCGCCGCGCGGGACACCCAGCGCCATCTCTGATCGATTCGCCGAACTACGACCGTCGTTTCCGTGTCGGCAACGTAATGTTTGGCGATAATGGGTGCCATAAATAAGATTTACGCGTGGCCGGCACGCCATCTTGCCGTCGGGTGGTTCTGCGAAAACACTCGAACGCACATCCGTCCATTGCAGACCGCAAAACGGCCTATATGGCGAAGACGCATCGTAAGTGTTGGCATTGCGGCGGCACAATGGGTGTGTTTCGGAGCGGTTTGACTCGCGGCGGTCGTGCCGAGAGCGTGGCCGAGCCGTGCACACGGAGTGTTCCCGGGAACCGAGTGGCGTGATCAGTGACTCGAACTGTTTCCAGGCGGGCGGACATGAGGGTGGGGCCGGCCGGTGAGCGTCTGTCAGTGGGGTGGGGCGGCAGTGGCACCTCGGGCATTCCGGTGGAACTAAACTGGGGGCAGTTGTGGCGACTGGTAGGGTAGTGGCATCGATAAATCGCGGAGATAAAACCATTCGCGGTAGGATGACACAACGAAAGCCCCAGCTATTATTTAGCTCGGCTTCGAAGCAAATTCATAATTCATTTCATTCATCCGATTCATAACTTCTTTCTTAAAATCTGGATTTCTTTTCTAGAAACCGGTTGAGTAACGCACTAGTAAGTAAATGAATTGCCAATGACCGAATGTCCCATTTAAAAACAAATTTCTGACCCCAGAGTATAAATTCGACAAAAAGCAGAGCTCACTGCGTCCCCGAGGTCCCTGCAGTCTCCCGCCGTACCGGCTAACGCCGTTTGGCACGCTATCATTCACGGACATCCATCAAAGTTGAGGGATTCATTAAACGCACGAACAACCCAACACGACACGTTTTGTACCACTTGGCAAATTCTGACATCGTCAGTTAAATAAAACGGATGTGGATGCTCAAGCTTAGCTTAGCGTAACGTTTTATTTTGCACCTTTGATATTAGCCGCGCCGCGCCCCGTTGGGCTCTGCCGAGCAACGCGCCCGGTTGGGGGGGGGCCATTTTGGCCCCCCCCCCTAAGATCTCGAGAACCACGCAACATAGCGACAAGCGGTAAACGACGATGGATAGCCCCAACGGGGAACTACCTTGTGACCCAATTTTATTGACCTAGGTCAAACCGATGACGTCACAGGTCAGGTCAAAGGTCCAATTTTCACCGTTTACAGGCACTTCAAGAAATGCGTTGTAAAATCGAGTAAAATGCATTTCATTGAAAATCATCGATGGGGAAATGTTCTTCAAACACATATTTTGCTATTTGAGGTCACTGATACCAGGTCAGGTCACAGAGGTCAGGTCACGGGGGGGTCACAATATGAAAGTGGGGCATTCCACGTCAAATCGAACAAAAATCGGCTGTTTTACACCTTACCATCAGCGATTTCATTATAAATTTGTGAGCGAGTTCCTGTGTCGCCCCGAACATTACATTGATGTTTTTTGCACATTCTGACCACAGGTCTTCTAAATATAGGGCATCGAATTTTTACAAAATGTTGCATCCTTATATTTTTGAACGACCATAACTTTGGTTGTACTTGTTTGATTTGAATGAAATAAACCTTACTGTCTAGGTAATTTCTTAACCCTCGCACGACCAGGCCATTTCTCATAACACGAACGACCAGGGGGGGGGTTGTTACGACCCCCCCCCTGGCGTTTCGAAACGGAAGGTCGTAGAGCTTAGCGGAAAAGACCAACGGATTGCTCTCGCCGAGATCTCGCGATTGGTGGTATATTTTTTGGTCCTAGGTCAACATTTGACCTACTTTTGACCGGTCAAAGGTCAAATTTTCGGAAAAATAGACTTTTTTCAACTTTCGGCGGCGATTGCGGCAAAACGGTGGGAGATATCGACTTGAAACCTTCACTATCGTGTTCCTTGATCAATTCTCTATCGTTTGGTATGTATTTCGTTTCCCTAGCTCTAAAAATGGCGCGTTGGGAGCGCCGGAAGTCGGCAAGGTCACAGTCGGCGGCAGAAATTCGAAAAATCAAAATTTAAATTTTTGAAATCTGATTGTATTTTTGGATTTGGGAGGTCCATTTGCTCCCTGTAGAAGCTAATATTGCTGCATATTCCCATTGAGGTGACAAGAATTAGCAAAATAGTGGTTCGGGCGCTTTTCAAAAATAGTACCGGACGCTGTTCCTCTTGTGACGTCATAGCTCCGTGACCTGACCTGACCCGGTCAAATTTCTTATACCATATGATAGCCAATACTTGCCCCAACATGCATGGGAAGTTTCATCACGATCCATCAACCGATGTCCGTACCACCGGCAGGAAACCTCGGGCGTTGGCACTCAGTTTGTGAAAATCCGGCCGGAGGCTGTACCTCTTATGACGTCATAACTCCGTGACCTGACATGACCCGATCAATTTTTTTTCGGCAAAAGATGCGCAAAGGTTGCCCCATAAGGTACCCAAAATTTGGCGGCGCTGCGCGCCGCCGTTTTTGCACTATTTCCGAAAAACCTCAGGGGGGGGGGTTGATACAACCCCCCCCCTAGGCGTTCTAGGGTTAAGCATTTGTTAGAATTGCACCTACTTAAATATTTGACCTTGAAGTTTGCTTAATTCTGTTCTTAAGCACAAAAATTGAAATAGCAAAAAACACGTCACCTTCGATTTGGCTAATTTTCATATATTTTATTGCCTACCATATTCTTAACAACCTGTGAAAAAATTAGAGTGGGCCATTCATAAGTTTTGAAGAAAATGGCACATATGCAAACGTATGTTAGCACGCGCAGTGGAGGGGGAAGAGTGAATTTCGCCCCACCCCTCCTGTTTTTCGCCAATATCTCATAGTATTAATGCGAAATTAATTAAAGCTACCTGTCCAAAATTGAATTGCACATCTCATCGTGCAAGCAAGAAGAAAATCGGTTCACAACTGGTCTAGTAATAGCGGTGTAAAGTGAACATCCTGTCGCCGCGGCGACGCGGCGACTCGGCAGCCGGCGCCGACCGCTAGCCGCCGCCTGAATTGTAGACTGTGCCGGGACGGAACGGAACGGTTCCGTCTTTACATGGCGCTCCTTACCGCTGATTACCTTCGATTCGCGTCAAATTTTGTGAGAAGACTAAGAAATGTACAGGCAATCTTATGGTGTAAGAATTTTGATTATCGGTTGGTAAACGATTGAAATATGAACGTGGAAACACAAAATTGTGATTGCTGCGTTTCCCGCGTCGGCCGATCCCGCCTCAGCCGGCGACATGACTCTTATCAGGTCTCTAACTGCCATATATATTATTGGATTAACTAGAAATTCCCCATACATACTCAAAAATGTATATTCTTTCGTATAGTGAAGATAAAAAGACGTGAAGATATCGTTGTGTGATAATGTTTTCGTTGAATTTTTGGCTTCATGATGCATTTCCACACGGCTCAAAATTCACCGCAAAATACCGTTTGCCTGAGACACTTTTACTATGGAACTTGAATGCTTGACTACGATGACTATGTATTTCCATTCTCGCAGAGTTTGGGATATCACTAATCAGCAATCATTCATTTCAGAAAGTGTACACATGCAAGCATGTCTTGACTCTGTCTTTCAAGGTCACGCGCAGTTGCGTGATGTTGATGCATGAAAACGGCGTTTGCCGCGAGAGTTATGAATGGCCCACTCCAATTTTTTCACAGATGGTTAGGAACATTGTGACGGACATAATATGTAAAAATTACCCGAATCGAAGGTGACGTGTTTTTTGCTATTTAAATTTTTCTGTTTTAATTCAAAGTCAAATGCATTTCAAGGTCACTTCAATTTAATTTTATAATTAAAAATCAAAGCCGTATCAATTGCCTACAAGACCCTATTAATATCATTTTGATACCAGAAAAGGAACCAGAGTTATAGACATTTAAAAAATTGATGTGTGGCATTTTTGGCTATATTCGATGACCTATATCTCAGCGATACTTAATCAAATTTCGAAAATATTATACGTAACTCAGTTTTGAACTATGCCCAGTCTGCCTACAAATTTTCAGAAAAATCGAAGGGGATGACGGATTTCGGTGTTTGATTTGACGTGGAATGCCCCAAGTGTCGTGTGATACATGTTTTATGGTCCATTTTACATGACAAATGCGATTATATGGGTCAGGCAGCCTTTGGGGCCAGCTTAGATCACGTTTTGGTCAAGGTCAGGTCAAGGTCAGGTCAAGGTCAGGTCAAATTAGGTCAAATTTCAAAGTTAATATTTTTGCATAAAACGGGTATCGAATCGATGCAGCTCGTCACGGGGAGTTCAATGGTGGTCTTTGTTTTGCCGTACGTGGTCTAGAATTGCTAAAAATTGAGTTCAAAAATTTGACGTCATCATTTTTGAACAGTTTTTTCGCTATAACTTGGCCAAAAAACGAGATATCGATCTGAAATTTGGTATGTATAGAAGAGCGCTGGGAATATCACATATATTCCGTTTTTTTCGAAATTCGGATTTTTTTTTGATTTTTTCAAAGTTTTTCTTAAAAAAATCAATTTTTTTGAATTTTTTTTGGTCAAAAACCAAAAATTTTGAAAATCCGAGATAGCAGTTTTGTAGCGCCGCTTTTTGTCTACTAGACCATATAAAGAACTTTGAAATTGCTTGATAACTGTAGATTTGGTGAGCGTTTCAAGATTGCATGTTTTTTGCTCATTTTTGCTCTAACATGACCTCAGTTTGACCTCAATAACTCCTGACCTAAGGTGACCTAAGACTTGAAATTTGGTGTGAAGGTGTCAAATTGATGCCCGGGAAGGTACTGAAAATTTGGCGGCGCTGCGCGCCACCGTTTTCTTGCTATTCAGGAAAAACCACAGGGGGGGGCCAAAATGGCCCCCCCCCAACGGGGCGAGGGTTAATAGAAAAACTCTTCCATTCATCTCGAGAGAAACCCATCCAACATCCTTAAAAGTCTCGCTAGCTTCCAAGAACAGGTTTATTCTTAACTTACACAATAAAATCAGGTACTACCAAAAGTACACAGAGCTCTAATACCAAATGCTTCGACAGTGTGGAATGCAAGACGAAACAGTGGCGATGAATCATCAGACGACAGAAATGCGGAACTGGAATGAAAAATGGGACTGTATGGGATACATGTCTGATCCACGTTTGTACACTGAACATCACGAAAACTAAACAAAACGAAGTGTCATGATTGAAGCGTGGCAGAGCTTTCCATACTCGACTCACGGCAACATTTGGACTACAGTTGGGATAAGATTAGCTCGTTTATTCTTGACTAATAGCTACCCCATCCAGACCGCATCAGAACACTGACTACTAAGTAAGAAAGGCTAACGACCACTCATTCCGGCAAAGACGAAATTCTCGCACAGCCAATCAGCATAGCAGGGATGGCACCATGGCACAAACTACGCATCAACAATGGCAGCCATGAGTGGCTCCTTTCTGGAAGGCCCTAAATTGGCCACTACAGCGCAACTGAAAAGGCATGTCCGTGATGCTACACTTCCTGAATGTTCGCCATCCGTCTAACCAACCATCCCCTCAGAATCAGACCAGAGTCGGCGCATCCACCTCCTCGAGTTCCTTGAACACGCCGGCCGCCTTCTTGGGCTTCATCTGAGTCTTCTGCCCGTTCCAGGCGTCCAGCAGGTCGCTCCGGTCTAGCAGCTGATCCATCTCTTTGTCGGTGAACACGTGACCTCCGGCGCGCACCACACGGTGGTGCTGCCTCTCGCGCAGCAGTTGTAGCAGCTCCTCGGGCGACACGGGCGCCAGGCTGGTACTTACCTGGTCCCGGCGACCCGACTTGAACTTGCCAGAGTGCATCACCATCTTCTCGAGCTTGCGCTTGGCGGCGGCGCGCTCGACGATGCGTTCGTCGATGGTGCCACCGGCGACCAGGCGGTACACGACCACCGGTTTGGTCTGGCCGATCCGGTGCGCCCGATCCTGCGCCTGCAGGTCGCACTGCGGGTTCCAGTCCGAGTCGTAGATGATGACCGTGTCGGCGCCAGTCAGGTTGATGCCCAGACCGCCGGCGCGAGTGGAGACGATGAATACCTTGACATCGGGGTCGGTGTTGAAGGCGGCGATGTTTTCTCGGCGGTCCTCGACGGCATCTGAGCCGTCCAGCCGCAGGAAGCTGTGGCCCTTCACCGTCAGGAAGTCGCCGAGAATGTCGAGCATCAACCGGAACTGGGAGAAGATGAGCACCTTGTGGCCGTCGGCGATCAGACGCTTCAGCATCGCGTCCAGCACCATCATCTTGCCGCTCTTCTCGCCGACCTCGGGCACAAGGAGATACTCCTTCGTCTCCGGGTCGATGGGATGCTCCAGCAGGAACGGGTGGTTCACCACATGACGAAGCACCATCATCAGACTCTGCATTGGCAGGTGCAAGCTGATGTTCTTCACCTTCTTTGCCGACGCAGTAGTCACGGCACGCGCTTCTTCCAGACCTTTGAGTCCGGCCATCCAGCGATCCTCGTCCTGGAGAACGTCACCAGAATCAGCGAACAGAAACTCGAAGTTGACCTTCTCCTTGCCAGCACGCCGCGGACGACCCTTTGCGTCCAGTTCTGGGGGCTTCTCCGGATCATCGCCGTGGCGCTTTCCCATCAGTTTGTCGATCGTCCTGTCCATCGCCGCCTTGTAGAGAGTCTCCTGGTCCTCGACGAGCGGACAGTAAACGAGAAGCTCTCGCTTCGGCGGGATCTGAAGATCCACGTCGCGTTTGACGCGGCGAAGCAGGAATGGCGTCAGGATCTTGTGGAGGGTAGACACCACCTGCTTCTCGCGCTCCTGGGCCACGATCTTGGCGTCGTCTTCCTCCGTGGTCATGCTGGTCACGTCGAACCACGACTCGAACACAGCAAGATCATCAAAGATCTCAGGGAGGAGGAAGTTAAGCAGCGACCACAGTTCGGCCAGGTTGTTCTGCAGCGGCGTGCCCGTCAGCAGCAGCCTGTTCACTGACGAGTAGCGCTTCAGCTCCTGCACCAACCGACACTCGTAGTTCTTGATGCGGTGTCCCTCGTCGATGATCAGGTAGCGCCACTTGAATTGGCTCAGCTGACGTGCGTCGCGCATTATCAGTCCGTAGGAGGTAAGAACGACCGGGTGCACTGGGATGGAGCAGCCAGGAACGCGGTGGAACTTGGCGATCTGCGGGATCAGCTCGTCGCGGTTTGATCCGTGATACAGCACGACTGGGATGTCCGGACAGAATCGCTCGAACTCTGAGAGCCAGTTGGGCAGCGTGGACAGCGGCGCGGCCACCAGGAACGGGCCCACCACAGACTGCTCCACCAGGTAGGCGATCAGGCTGATGCACTGGATCGTCTTGCCCAGGCCCATCTCGTCGCCGAGAATGCAGTTGACGCCGTTCTCGAACATCACCTTGAGCCAGTGGTAGCCCTCCAGCTGGTAGTCTCTCAGCGTACCTCCGGTCAGCAGGCGCGGCTGGGTGCCATCGCCTGCCGACTCCTCCGTCGGCTCCCGCGCTCCCTCCGGCTCAGGCTCCGGCTGCGAGGGAGGCTTCGATTCCTGACTCGACGACTGACTGCCTCCCTGAGACTGGGAATCATCCTGCGAAGAGAGGACACTCTTGCGCGTCGAAGCGCGCTTCCTTCGGCCGGTAGCTGCCTTCTTCGCCGGCGGAGGTTCGGTGTCGTTTTCCTTGTTGGCCTGACGGCCCGACCTCCTCACAGGTTCGGCCGTCTCTTCCGTGTGAGCACGCTTCTTGCCCCTCGCTTTCTGCTTCTCAAGTGTTTCCTTTAGCTTCTCATGCTGGTTGTCGATCTTATCCACCAGGTACTTCACATAGAACTGGCTTGTGTTTAACAGCCGTAGGAGACGTTTGAAGCGCGCTTCACGCTCCTCATGCTGATTGCGGAGTTCCACCTCACGCATGGTTCGTGCTGTCTCACGCTCGTTCTCGGCAGCGATGCGCTCCTCCTCAGCCACCCAGTCGGGGTCGATGTCGGGCCCGAGCGTGGCGTCCGTGGGTTCGGCTGGCTCACACAGACCAGTCTGGGGAGAACTTCGCGAGGAGCCTTCGCCAGCAGTGGACGAGTCGTCACTACGCTTGTCCACAGCGCCGTCGTCCGCGTCCTCCGTGGAAGGATCCCCACCTTGCGATGACGTGGAAGGATCCCCATCTTGCGATGACGTGGAAGGATCCCCACCTTGCGATGACTCGGGCGATGTCTCACCTTTGTCCGATGCAGAACAAGACGGCAGAGGGTCCTCTGGATCCTCTTCCACTGCTGGAACAGCTGTAGTCGCTTCTGTGGTTTCCTTTAGCGTGGAACTCTCAGGTGTTTCTCCACAGACGTTTGGTGAAGCATTTTCCATAGCATTTGACTCCTTAGTGGCAATGCCAGCCTGAGTCTTAACAGCGCTTCTTGGCTTCCTTGGAGGCATCCTGTGGCCAAACCTGGAAAGAACGACAAACTATTACTCCTAAAACCATTAAAGCAGCTTTGTGACAACATGTTCCTGTAACATATTAAATTGATCAGTGATCAGACATTTGAATGTGCATTACGTACGATCAAAGTTATGGAAATATGCCTGGCACCTCAAATGATCTTGAATTGCTAGATTGATGAAAAACAAAAGCCAAAGACAGAACAATCCCAATCCACCAACATACATCTCAGAATTTCCTGCCACTTTAAGACGAAGGCCATTGACATTAAGTCAAGCATATAGCCAGGATCTAGGGCCTGGTCTGATTTTCCTCAAGGTAGAAAGTGCAGCTGAAGTACAATGGACATGAAAGAATTAGGGTACCAACTACCAAGATTCTAAAATCACCAGTGTGAAATTCACCGATGCGAAGCATTACCGTGCCAGCAAGCAGTCAGCCTGCTTAGAAAAAACAGCAACCAAACCCCGTTTCTTACTGTGAAATGAGAAACCTTACCTGGCTTTTATTGGGGTTTGTTACATACAGAGGAAAATTGTCCATTACCATAATGAGCCAAATCATAACTTTTTAAAAAATAAATCGCTGATCCTACCACACCAAAGTTTCAACACCCACACTAGCTGCAGCAGCATCCAGCTCTGCGGACCAGCTCAAGCTGAGAATGGATGGTTGAAGACACCCAGGACATGAGGAAGTAGGAACACAACACTGATCTATGCCAAAAGGATGCAAACAAGGGACCAGCATTAGTGCCTATCACAAAGGCACTAATTAGTATTTACAAAGATTACAAACATGCACCAGCACGCAAACACAACAAAACTTAACAGTTTCCTTGAATACTTACACTTCTTTCTTGTACTCCTAACAATGACAATGCACGTGAAGCTTAGCAAACAAGACGCAACCAACAAAAACTCCAGCAAATGAGATGATCTCAAATGAAAACGGAAAATCAGCCACTGAACCAACCAAACACGATAATTGCAGCTGGTTGGTTGGTTTGGGTTAAGCACCACATCCAGTGGACCAAGGTGCTAACCGGAACTCTCACGCTGTTCCAAGCGGCAGTGCTGCCAGATGGGGAATGCTGTAATCCTCCAGATCAGTTACAAAAATCCTCCAGATTCCTCCAAATCCTATTGGTAGATATAGCAAGGCGGTCTTGGACGCTGCGGGGGGCTATACCCCCCAAAAAGTTTCACCAAATTCTAAAAACCATCGGATTTCGAATCCTTTCGCACTGCTGTGCAGTTTAAAAGATACTTTTTCTTATAAAAGTTGTTTAGTTTTCGTTTTATCCTCCAAAAAGAAACGAAAATTTTCGTCGATTTCGGGCGCTGCAGGGGAACCGGGGGCATTTGCTCCAAATGTCCCTCTTAGATCCGCCAGTAGTTTGGTACCCTCGTAGATATAGCTACAGACTGAGACATTCTGCAGTCTCACGGTGATAAAGGACGTGATATATCCTAACGGGTAGGGTGACGCTGGGCAGGAAAATGCCTTTTTAGTCTTGATTGTGTTATATTTTTCCATAAATTGAATATAATCATCGGGCGACAAATCCTCCAGATTTTCCTCCAGAATCAAAAATCCTCCAAAAGCGAAATTTGTCCGCAAATAGAGTTCAAAATCCTCCAGATTTGCGGAAATCCTCCAAATCTGGCAGCACTGCCAAGCGGTCAGGTAGCGGCAATGCCACGTGCATTGCCCGGGAATCGAACCCGGATGGCCGATAATTGCAGCAATTATATAACAACAAAAATTCGCGCCAAATACATGTAACCGAACAAATCGCAACACAAAATATGACAAAACTGATGACGACATAAATAACGTTGGTTTTTCAGACTTTTTTGTTTTTCTTTAAAAGCAAAATTTGAATTTTCATTCGTTGTAAGCATGTAATGTGATGTACTTTGAAAATATATGTTGCTTTGATATTACTAATGGACAAAAAATGCTGATAAAATTATCAGAGTTCAGAGCCGCTTGCTTTTCTTGATACTAGGGACGTCATCTAAAATACATTATTTGGCGTTGTGCATATCACATTCCTAGACATCACAGTTGATCACAGTTATCAACTGTGATTATATCTATATCAATAATGATAAATTTGAAAATTTTGCTTCACTTTTTCAGGATATGATGTTCATTTTAACGATTTTTTTAACATGCAATATGCTGGAGTCGTTCAACCTTTTCGCTGTTGTTTTGCTTCGCGACTTGAGACATATCTGACGCCACTGCGACAATCCGTCTTTCACACATGTTCCATTGAAGTGATTGAAGAGCTGTCACATTTAGGTCCGGTATTTTGTGAATTTATTGCCTATTTTATTCCAGTTTTTTTAGTGGAAATAGCATTTTATGGTATACTTAACTTTTCAGTAGATTTTCTTCGAAGTTGTATGCCTAGTATCCGTTGAATATGCCTATATATGGAATGAAACAGCATCTGTCACCGCCCTGTTCATGTTCCCTGCATCAATGTAAATGTCAATGTGATATATTATTGCTTCTGTGATTTCATTAGTCATTTGGCTCACCTAGATATTCGCTAGGAATTTCTACATATATGGTATACATTGGCAGAGTAAATACACCTTACATACATGTTACGGAAATAAGGAATCCTAAGTCCTACATCAACGTAGTCGGATTCAGAAAGGCAGTCATCCCAATCCCGAAGTTTGTGGCCTGTGGGGGTGTACTAAAAAAGTTATCCATTTTTTAATGGTTCCTGCCTTTTTATTCCTAATGCTCCCCTGTGCAGTTCAAAAGATGCTTTTCACAATAAAATTTGTGGTGATTTATTTTCATTCTTGAAAAAAAAACTCAAATTTTAACTTTCAGGTGCTGTGGGGGGCAGGGGGGGGGGGGGTGGCACCCCTGGGTGATCCACAACTGATCTCTTTTATGCCAGTTACAATATAAGCTCCACTTGTATCTGTGGACCATTAGGATATATTTTTTAATCACCAACAAGAAGCAAATTAGAGACGTGTCATAGGTATGAGTGTTTTTTTTTTCATTTCTGGTATGGTCCTTTTGACAATTCATTTTAGGGTAAGAGCTCAATGGCATTGCATGATAAGAACAGCATTTTGCCTGAATCTCGCTTCTAATTGTTATTGATGTCAAAACAATTAACAATTTCCATAAGAGGAAACTTGGTGACTAACCTCTGACTAAAGAACCTGCCCTTTTGTGCCAAAAATGTTACAATTGCTTCATATTTGAAATTAAAGCTTGATCAAAAACGTTTCCTTATGTAACATCAAACCTTACCTAACCAAGCCTAATGCCGGCTTCTGAAATAAAGTATATAAATGGTTAATGAATTACCTTGATGTTCCTACATTTATGTGGGTTTGACCTCAAACATGTTTCCTCTCCCAGCCTATAGCCTAAATCAACGACTTACAGCAACAAAATGTAACAATGCAGTTTTGACTAACCCATTCTCTCTCTCTCCTCTGTGTGACAGACTAGTCCGCCGCCGCCATGCCGCCGAAGAAGGCCGCAGAGCCCGAGAAGCGGGCGCTGATCGGGCGCGTGGGCACAAACCTCCGGATCGGTATCGTCGGACTGCCGAACGTCGGCAAGTCGACCTTCTTCAACGTGCTCACCAAGTCGCAGGCCCACGCGGAGAACTTCCCCTTCTGCACCATCGACCCCAATGAGAATAAGTATACTTTTGAATGGGTGGGGGGGGGGGGGGTTAGGACAGGACTGTGACTGTCTGTTTTTTTTTAACAAGAGTGAGCTTTATTGTGAGCGGGCCTTATGTCAATGATTCTTTTGTTTAGAGTGCGACGAACTTGATCGCATGGTGAAAGATGTTTCAGGTGCTATATTACGTCGTTACGATAAGTTTTTTATGCGTGAAGAAATGATGCAAATCTTCCTTATCTTAATGACCGTGTTCATTTAGTTCTCTATCCTGAATGCATAGAAACACATTCTAGACCGAAAGAAGCCCTTATCCCCCCCCCCCCCCCGTTTCGTCCTGCCGCCAGCTTTGACACACATTTGGAGACTTTCAGTCGCCTCCCGCCGTATCACCTGGTCACTGTCACGACACGGTCACACGCCTCGCCAACAGCGGGCCCGCCCTGACCCGCCCCCGCCCCCGCCCCGGGCCCCGGGCAGCGGACGTCCGTCCACCGTCCACCCTCCGCCCTGCGTATATTATTACCTCCGTGCGCTACAGTTGCGCCGTATGATTTATCCGACGGCTCGACGGTCATTACGACCGACACAATGACAAGTTTCTGGGCGACACGTACGCATTTGGCTGCGTCTTGCCGGCCAGCCAGGAGCAGCAATTTGGTTGTGATTGTGGCGGCGGGGCCGTGTGTCGCTCGCCAGTGACCGACAGTCGAGTACAGAAGGTGCGACAGAGAGCCGATGGTGCGATGTCGGTCTGTGGATGGCTTTGACGTGTTCCGAGGGACCTGTGGTGATATCTGGTGGTTTGTGACGATCTGTTGTGAGCTCAAGCGATCTATGGTGATCTATGGCGTGTAACAGTCATCGGGTCCGTTTTGTGATGTCTCTCGGTGGTTTGAGATCCACTGTGACAGTCGCGGCTATCTCCATCAAGACGACAGTAGGTGTATCGGTGGACTGCCAGGCGCTGTCAAGTCAAACGCTCACGGAGAACACCGGTGGATGTGTGACGCCTGCTCGCCTGGCTTACTGCTTACACTGCTCGAAGGACGGCGAGGATTGTAGAACGAGTATACGAAGGAGTGGGTTAGATGGTGGAGAGCTCCGATCGCACCGATAGATGGAGGCATGAGTGAGCTCGCCTGCTAGGTCCCGCCAAGAGGGTGATGACCTACTGTGCCGGCTCGCGAGGTCATGACCGGCTGTGAACTTGACCGTGGGCTTATTTTGAGAAGTAAGCTCGATGAAATCTGGGAAGCGATTCAGATCTGCTTTGGCGGCGGAAGCGATGCATTTTGACGCAGTCGACCCGCGAAAAAGACACATGACGTCACGGAGCACATGTGTTTGACGTCATCAATCGGACATGTGACGTCACGGAACGAATATGTGACGTCACACAATGAATAAATTACGTTACCAAGGTCATACACCGAGTAATTGAGGTAATGTCAAGTGGCTTATTAGGACGTCATGGCTTTAATAGGTGACACCGACCTAAAACGCGCTAAAGAGTTGATTCTGGTTGACAATGGCTTACCTTGTCACTCCTGCACCCCCTCTCTAGCTCTGTCCTATGTCGGTTTATAGCCGGCCCCTTCCCGCTACAGACTCCCGCTCCCACCATCCACTCCCACTTCGTCACCTTTCGATCAGACGGCGTACAAACCTTTGGCACCTCTCCGAAAACATCCACCGTACGAAGCACTTTGTAGCGGTGTGGGTTACCTTTCCGTTTTCCGTAGTCGGTACGGAAGGCACGATCACAGTCCGTGCAGGGGTCGGTGCTCTGGCCCACCGCTAGCAGAGAGAATACCACCGCTGTACGCTCGGTAGGTGCACCGACCAGCGGCGCCGTCTGAGGCGTAATGATGACGTCACAGTCCGTCGGCGAGGGAGCGCTCTCTCTCCCTCTCCCCCCTCTCTCTCCCTCCCTCTCTCTCCCTCCCTCTCTCTCCCTCCCTCTCTCTCCCTCCCTCTCTCTCCCTCTCTCTCACTTTCTCTCTCTCTCTCTCTCTCTCTCTCTCTCTCTCTCTCTCTCTCTCTCTCTCTCTCTCTCTCTCTCTCTCTCTCTCTCTCTCTCTCTCTCTCTCTCTCTCTCTCTCTCTCTCTCTTCTCCCTCTCTATATCCCTTTCCCCTCTCCCTCTCGCTCCCTCTCTCCTTCCCTCTCCCACCTCTCTCTCTCTCTCTCTCTCTCTCTCTCTCTCTCTCTCTCTCTCTCTCTCTTTTCTCTTTCTATCTCTCCCACTCTCTTCCTCTTCTCTCTCTCTTTCTTTCTCTCTCTCTCTCTTTCTTTCTCTCTCTCTCTCTCTTTCTTTCTCTCTCTCTCTCTTTCTTTCTCTATCTCTCTCTCTCTCTCTCTCTCTCTCTCTCTCTCTCTCTCTCTCTCTCTCTCTCTCTCTCTCTCTCTCTCTCTCTCTCTCTCTCTCTCTCTCTCTCTCTCTCTCTCTCCGTGGTTTCTGATATCCGTTCGGTGGTGAGCGCTACAACACAACACCATTAGATGGTGCGATTTACCTAAGATTTCAGCAAGATTGTTGTTGATGCTAACGGATTGCAAAGCCACGTAACAACAATCGTGTGGGTGGATAACAGTCGCCTACATGATGCTCTGTTTTGGAGAGAACGGAACGCAAAACCACGACTCGGGGATCGTGATTCATCAGTGATGGTGTTGTTTTCCTCACATTAGCGTACAGTACTGAGTAACGGAAGATCTAACGGAGAGATTGTGCATAACTGCTCAATGTGCATCAGTGTTACCGGTATCCCGACGAACAAAGCATTGGCATTGAGATTTGCTGTTATTTGTTAGGGGGTATGCCTTATGGGGATCTGGAATGGCGTGAATCGGTATGACTTCATCCGCCATTGACCCATCTTGACCTGGCTTTCTGACCTTGCTTTTGCCTCCCGACCTTTATGACCGGATGACAAGTCTGTAACCCACGGACTTGTCTGATGACAAGTCTGTAACCCACCATGGCCAAATGGTTTAACCCAGTATGGCCTTGATCACCGCGACCCATCTTACTACTCAATCAATCCAATGCTGCCTGAGCCACCGTGATCCGACCCACCGTAACCCGATTCACCATGAACAGACCCATCGTTACAAATGTGTGACCTACCTGACCTCCCGAGATTCGTCCAGCCGTGCGGTGTATCATGTGTTCGGACGCGTCTGACCTGTGCTCTGTTTCAGGCACGTCGTGTCCCGGTGCCGGACGCCCGGTACGACTTCCTGGTAGAGCACTACAAGCCAGTCAGGTCAGTCCGCACGACCTAAACCGTCTCGGTCAGACATCTTTCACCTCTCTTGCCGTATCTCGGCTCGTGTGTAGTGCTTGGTGCTTGGCCTTGCAGTACCGGGGAGGTCTTAGATGCATGGAGATGCGTGGGCTGTCATCATCGCTAGCAGTGATTAGTGAATTGTTTAACAGTACCGACTCTCTGTGATTTAAATAGTTTTTTATCGTTTTATCATTTACCATTAACCATTAACCCTTCTCTTATCTGCTTCCCTTCTAAGGTAATTTATACGTTACTGGCTCGCTATCGATAGCTAACTGGCGTGAATCTGTGTGTACGTACTTTGCCTAAAGCGTTTTGTTTTTGGAGAACCACCCACACAGGCGCAGTTTCATTCTTGTCTGGACTGACCGCTGTATGCTCGGGTTTGCTATAGGAAAGAGCAAGAAATGCCACTATAAAGAACTACCGCTCGGCTGCTCCGTTTGATGAAACTAGCCCGGAAACCGCTTTCGATTGCTGAAACCGTATGTACGGTAAAGAAACTTATCGTAGAAGGCGATAACCTGGCGTAACCGTTTATACGCCACAAACACTGGGCTAATGGCATTGCGTGCGTTCCGTGCATTTTATCGCATTGTGCCACGCGATCCTTACGGGCCTTCATATCTTGGCGGTTATCTGCCGGTTTGGGGATGAACTGTTAGTGGTTCACGACTGGGTACGAATCTTACCTACCTGCCCCTTCCACCCTAAAGACTAAATAGGCCATAGAATGAAATGTCAGTCGTTTAATATACGCTTTTGAGTATCGATGCTGGAGAATGGCGTATGATGTGGGTATTTTGCTTGAGGACGGGAGGCTCCAGCGCTTGTTTTTTGTTCACATTGATTGTATCATGGAAGTATAGTTCATCGCAGCGTAGAATGGTGATGGTTGCCGTTTGAATTTTCACGGCGTCTAGAAGTTCTTACGAGGTCTTCCTTAGTTCTTATTTTTCATTTGGGTGACAAGAATCCATGTCAAAAATAAATTATGTCCTGCTCTGCCTCAATATCGCGTTTATCACGGGCCTTTGCACTTAGCCGTTTGGTTGTCGCATGTTGAATGGCATACCAGTTACATGTGTTCAAAATTTCCTCAGGTACGCATGCATTCCCCTCAAAATTGTCTATTGATCTTGCCTGAGCTTTTCGTGTGCATTGTGCCAATGATTATTGTTCTCGGACAAATCCAATTACATTTCTGGTTCCGTCTTTCGCCCGAACCCCCCTGTATGACGAACTAATGAACGGTCAGTCACGTGCGTTTACGGTCTCCGGGCACCAATTTCTGCCCTGAGGCGGCGTTCGATTTACACCAAACTTAACCCTGTGCATTTGCGGTGCTTCACACCTCGCGTCTGCCGACGCAGGTAATTGCTGGCCGGTCACCATGGCAACGTGAGGCGCCATGTTGGCAGCGGTGAGCCAATCAGAAGTGCCGACGGACAGCTGGCTGATCTAATGACTTTCGATCATGTGAAGCGTTGCCTGGGAGCGGGCTGATCGCACCGCCGCCGCCGCCGCCGCTGCCCGCACACATGGAACACCATGATGGCGTTTTATGTCATATGGCCGTCCTAGCCGTCTCTGATTCTCCAGGGCGATTTGTGCCGGTTCTGTGACTGCGGCCGTGACTGGAATGGTAGACAGTATGACAATGGCCGGTTGGAGACCGATAATGATGATGATTGGACAAAGACGACGTTCGGATCGATTAAACATGACCGATTGGGGACGGTGGGCCCACCGGGCTGGGTCGGTTGGTGCTGAGTAGCGATAACCGTGTGCTGTTCCATACTGCTGAAAGGCAGTATGAAACCTAAGACATGCATTTTGTTTCTTAGGCTATGCTTTTCATTAAGGGTGAAAGAAGTGATTTGTGATTCTTTAGTTACACCTTTTTCTAAATGAAGGTATGCTTTGACCAATGTCTATCGGCATTCGACAATAAGCCAGTATGTTTTTAACTGTAATATTTCTGGTAGAGTAATTTGCATAATTTGGGAAGTTTAAGTTTGGAGGCTTGCGTTAATTGATGGCACACAACGCTACGTTAAAAGGAACAAATAATGCATTGTTCTACTGACACCCGCATAAAACCACAAATGATATTGGAACAATGGGCATTGGGCACTAATGGGTTTCCTCTAGGTCCCACGATTTCTGTGCTGACATTGGATACTCCTGCAGTAGCAGTCTACCATTCCGCTGTTTCTTTTTTTTTGGCATCCCTTCAATCTATCTTGCGGTCTGATAACCCAAGAATTTCGCCCTAAAATGATTCTGACTAAACCTACGCATTGGAGTATTATCGAAATGGTAAAAAGTAAGTCACTGCATTTTACTGCAGCGGGTGAAACTCGATAGTTCTTTTTTAGCATAATAACTTAATTCACCCATCACTTTTTCTATTTCTGATATAATTTACGGCCGATCTTGTTCGCCTGAATACGGTGTCTGACCTAGTTGTGGTCGCGTTTTTTCGCCATTAGCCCGTGCGGACGACGGGTTATGAGTCCTGGGCAAAATAACGATCATGTTCTGTCGAACAGAGTCGAATCCTTGATTTCGGACGGTAAAAAAAGGGTGGGCATATTTCACTGGGGCTCATTGTGCGCCGCCGGTCCGCCAATAACGGGTATTGGCCGCGCGGGGATCGGTCCAGTCCGGCTGTTATGTGCTATTGCGGGGTGAACTTTCGGTGTCAATCTGACACGCATGGTTTTGTCCTGACACGGAGGACAGGCTCTGGTCCGAGGTTTGAGCGGCGCGAGCCGGAGTTGGGTATGACTTGAAATTTGGAACGGGGAAACACGGATCAGAGGCTGGAATCGGCTTGGCTCAAAAGTCTGACGGGACACGCGTCAAAAGTAGCATACGGCACGAATCAGAGTCAGCGCTCTTATTATGCCTCCGCTACCGCACAGGTCAATGATATAGACATACGTGGCGCATCTATTGCATTTCTCGTCGTCTCTTTCAGCCTAGAGAGCCCAGTGGTCCATAAGCAATAGTGATCCATCAAGTGGCGTTTCAAAAGCACATATCACTTCGATTGCGACAATTGCCGGTTGGAAATGTGACAATTCCAGTGACGTAATTAGCGCATCATGTCGTCCGTGACATAATTGATCGTTTGACGGCTGTGACGACGCGTAACGGAATGCGACAGTCGAAAAGTTACGCTATTACAGCGCTACGATCATCTTGTGTGTGCAGTATGCGTTTGTATGTGATGTAATTAGGACATTTGTCAGATCTTGCATCATTTGATATTTGACGGGAGATACTAATCTCAAAGGAAGGACGATTTAATGCAATTCATTCTTAAAGACTTGGACGTAACGGAAAAGGTGAACAAGAATGTTACCAAGTCGACATAGGCCGTCGTACATGGCGTTATTCAGGCAGTAAAAGTTTCCATAGCTAGAAAATGAAACTAAGAACGAGTTCATGTGGGACATTGATACAGTTCTATTTAATTGTACTAGCGCAACCTTACTGCTGATAAAGCAAGCCGAAATGATTCCTCAAAGAGCAGCCGCCGGATGTACCGCAAACATATACCCACGGTGCATCGTGCTGGAATCTGCGCCGGAAGTATGTGGTTTCCGGCCGCTGTCCGTCCGTTCTCCCCACGTCTCCCGTGGACGCTTTCCTCTGCGTGGGGTCTGAATCAGTCGTCACAAAATTGGGTAATTGACATCACCTGGCCAATCAAATGTGACGGTCGGAATTTCAGCGGTCGACGCCGCCTTCAGTCGCCATCTGCCAGGCACTCGCCGCTTTGGGACCGGTGGCGGGTCTCTCTCTCTCTCTCTCTCTCTCTCTCTCTCTCTCTCTCTCTCTCTCTCTCTCTCTCTCTCTCTCTCTCTCTCTCTCTCTCTCTCTCTCTCTCTCTTCCCTTTTCTCTCTCTTCCTTTTCGGATGTATCCGTCGTAAAACTGTATCTTTTTCTGGGGATGCAAATAATTTGCGCCGTTTCTGTTATCACGCCGTCCTTTTTCTCTCCGTCTATGACCTGCCACTCTGTAGTCTCTATTTCGTCTTCGTTTTATCTCCCCTATGTCTCCGCTTTACATCCATTTCTTAAAGGCTCGAGCCGTCAATCTGGCGCCTCCCTGACCGGCCTCTGACCGCCCTCTGACCGACCCTCTGACCGGCGGCGACCGCACCTCTCCGTATCATTATCCGCAATCGACGCCGATTGGTACGGATTCCTCTGCGCGTCGACGTTTCCTGCGCGACGGCGCGGCGCCAGCCGTCAGACGTCTCCGGTGCGCCAGGATCGCCGCGAACCACAGCTGCGGCCATTGCGGCGGATGAGACACACGGCGCGGCCGCGGCGCCACCGGTCAAAACATTCATTACACATTGGATCGGTACGATTACCGGGCGGAATGATACGATTCACCGGACGTTATGATCAGTGTCGCTGTGGCGCGCCATAATTTCGGCGCGCCAAATTGCCCGCCAAACAGCGCGCTTGCGATGCAACCGGACGGCTGTTTTTTCCTCGTGTGTTGTATTTTGGGGCGCAGCGACCACCTGGCTGTCCCGGGTTTGATCTGCGGTCGCGGTGGTGCGATCAGAGGTGTATGTGTAATTGCGGATGGCCGGATGTGTAATTTTGACTGTCCGTTTGTGTGTAATTGTGGGTCACAAGGGGGTGGCGCCGAGTGCCGGTGTCTTATTATCCTCGGCGGTGACGCTTTCATCCTACCGCCGCTGTCTCGGTGTCCGATACTTACGTCTTTTCGGAAAATATATGTAGTGTGCTACAATGGTTGAGGTTCTCACTAATTTATTGATGGCTGTTATGGAATTTATTGCCACATGCCCGATGCCGCGTTCACACTTTATCGCTCGTGAAGTTCACTTTCAACTTTCAACCGAAGCATTTTCCAAAAATACACTGAAGTGAACCGATTGATTTGACCCAACCACTGAACAGGGAAGACAATTGACACGAACCCCGCTTATCTGTGTCCACAGCAAGGTGCCGGCGTTTCTGAACGTCACCGACATTGCCGGCCTGGTGAAGGGCGCCAGCGAGGGTCAGGGCCTCGGCAACGCCTTCCTGTCGCACATCAAGGCTTGTGATGCCCTCTTCCACCTCTGCCGTAAGTACAGCTCGAGAGGGGAGGGGGCAGGAGAGGAGGATGTTATCAACGGCAAAGATGAGGTGATGGGAGTAGGTTCAGGGGGCTGTGAATGTGATCTGCCCCGCTTTTATTACTTCATCGCTTCCCCTATTAATTTTTCTTAATTCAAACAAAGTGAACATTATATCGTGAAGTCGGCATCCGTTTGCCACTACAATTATGCTAGTCGCACACAGAGTATACATAAACCTCTTGCTTTTTCAAAGCTATCTCTGGCTGGAAATAGCTTCACTGTCAATGGGAGATGTGTCACGGGGTACCAATGCTCAAACCGTTTCAACTTGTCACCCATCCATCACCTATCAAAATGTCACAATTGAGCGCTGAACCCCGATGTCAATAGCCGCGTCATTCATCACAATGTCACCACTGCTTGGATGCCGTGACCGGGCGGAAGGTCGTAACTACATAGTTACCTCCGCCATGTCGCCTAGCCAGTATCGCACGCTGTCACTGGTCACTTAGTCGTGGGCCCAGTGTCTCGCTCCTTCTTGGTTTAGTTCAGCGCTGTCGCTGGCTAGTAACGCTTCCTGTCGCTGGCCCAGTGTCGCTCGCTGTAGCTAGTCTGCTGTCGCGCACTATGCTCGCTGTGACCGGTCGGTTTGAGGCGGTGATTGCGGGTGTCGGTACGGTAATGCCGGTGTCGCTGAGAGTCCACTGATGTTGGGCCCTCCCACACACCAAAGGACCGCTATTTGGATGGGGGTGGGCGGTCGTGGGTGGAGACGCATTTGGATGAGGTTGTGGGCTGTGTTTATGTTGAGAGGTAAATAGAATATGTGAAGGTAATAAACATGCGTCTTGCGGATAAAATTTCACCTTTATTTCGTTCATAGCTTAAAAATAATGTACTTTATATTAGTTTTAATTGACTTTTTTCTAATTCACTCAAATGAATAGAGATGCTTTCCTTTCTTTGTCAACGACCAAACCTAACAATCATTGCGATATCATCTTCATTTCCATTCATTCCATTTTCCAGTGCTACCAATGCCGTGCGCACTGCCCATTATTCCCTCTGACGCGAGCGTGCGCCTCATGTCTCCTTTTATATCTCTGAATGGCGTCTTGACATTATGACGCATGCATGGAGTTCTGATGATGTCAATTGTTGTCACGAGAGAACTGTGGTTACTAACTTTTCCCTAAAAACTGCCAACCTCTGCTCCTCTTATCCCTGCTGGGTCAAAACCATTTGATCGACACTTCTGGGGCGGCATGCCCCCGTCCCCAAATTGATCTAAGAACCCTCCCAAACCTACCCTCCGGTTCTCTACCTTCCCGAGCCTGCAGCGATACAGTCATGGCCCACCCGAGCCGTCAGTGTAATACGCTGTTGTGACAGGGCGGCTTGATCAGAGGGTACCCCGCGCGACTGTGCGGCGCCGGGCACTGGACGGCTCCTCGCCTCAGGCAGAGTTATGACAGGTGGAGAGGGTCACTGGAGACTGGGTCACCTAGGGTGAGGAGGGGATATGGGGTCATGAGAAATTGGGTCTGAGCTTGAATGATTGACTGGTGGGATATACGGATAGGGAAGTGAACGGTGCGTGTCTTGAAGTGTAGGATGTCTGTTTCTTTATGTCAAGTGACACGTTTACATTTGAGGGGAAAAAATCAGGTGCAGTTTGCATGTTGGAAAATATCGCTGTAGCTCCGGAGTATTACCACCGTGTCTGCGTCTTACCAATGCGTCAGGCCTGCGTCAAGTCTATTGCTGTCATATTCAAAGAATCTTCTGTGGTCGGATAATGAACTCACTTTTCTTCAACTAACTTCCCAAGTTAGTCTTAGACATCACGTCCATTGCCACATGGCAGAGTCCAAAGCGTCTCGGCACCGTCTATCAAACAGTCACGTACAAACGAGACCAGCCCATCTCATCCCTCGCTCCCAAATCGCCCGTCCTCCTCCTCGGCCAGCCGCGGAGGGTTGATTAGCTCGAGTTTCCCCCAAACCTCTCCCTCCATCGCCGTCTGATGTGGGTGCAGTGGACAGCATCCACACGCCGCATCGCTTTGATTTTCGGTGTCCGAGCTGCCCCAGACGGAGGGACGGTCGGCCGCCGACAAAAAAAGGCCGGCTGGTGATGATGTTTGCTTTGTATGTCGGTGGACAGCGGGTAGTGGGATGTGGTCTGGACGGTGGCTGTGACAGCGCCTATGATCGGAGAGAGGGCTGGAAGACGAGCTGGGCGGAGCTCGATAATGAAGATGTCCGAACGAGAGAGAGGGAAGGGGCAGTGCTGGGTGAGGTTCAACGTTTTGTGGTGACTGGTTGAATTAGTTGTTCGGACAATTGAGGGTGATTGTACGTTCCGAGAGTCTTATAGGACGTGGATGTGGGCGTGTTTCTTAAATTCAGTTTTTGCCTAAATGTTCCAAAAATGTGTTTCAGGCTAAGAATATTGGTTTTTATTTCTTATTTTCATTTCGTCTCTCAGATAAATATTCGTTAATAAGCCTTTGTTGCTTAAAGTTTTTAATTAATTGAAATAAATTACGACAGAAACTGTTACGACTTATCTGTGATCGCATTTATCCATAAGAAGAATAGAAATGATCAAGCTTTGTCGTCTGATGGCTGAAATGCGTCTATTTACCTTATCCTACACCTTACGCTGTCGAATGGAAATTCACGGTCATTTCTCGCGCCCTGAATCAGAACCTTACAATCGGTGCTGAACGCTCATATGAATACGATCACGTATTCTTGAAACCCGCGTCATACCCGGATACTTCTGTGCGTGCCTCGGGATGGTGACTTCTGATGGCGTCATCGTGACCTTAGCTGACCCCCTGCTGCGATGACGCATATCGGTTCAGTTTGCTGCTTGCACCCCTCGGGTGCCAAAGTTTCCTCAATTCTGTGAACCGCGCGGTTCGACTTTGATGCCTCCGTCCCGCCCCTTCACCACCCCTACCCCCCACCCCAGTGACCTGTGTTCTGTCTGCGCTCACCCCCCCCCCCCCGTGGAGCCAATTTTGTCATTTGGGTGTCAATCATCTCTGAAGGCCGACATCAAAGGGAGCCGCCGAGTCGCGTGCCGCGTCATGGCCGACCCCGGCCCCGCACCTTCGGTCCGATTTCCTCTGGTGGGTCTGATCGGACGGTCGGGGTCGTCATGGAGGAGGGAGTGTAAAAGGGGTATAGGAGTTGCGATGAAGAGGCCGGTAGATAGTGGTTCTGTGGATTGAAGGCTATTGTCGGATGTGGTGGCATCGGCATATGGTGATTGGTGATTCATGAAATTTCGGGTGAAACAGGAGTAGTTTGTGTGTGGTGAATTCTAGCTTACGATATCAAGAGGCCCAATTTTCACGAGGTCATGTTTCTAGAAGTGAATCAGATCATCGTAGAGTAAATAATAGCCATAGCGTGACGTGATGGTGATTCACGTTGTTCAACGATTTGGCACATCATTCGGATATTTTTCTCACAGCTCCCTCGCTTTTTGCAGTTTTGCTGGTTTCTTATTGGACGAATGGTAATTCATCATCGTTAGTCGCATTTGGCCGCAATGCATTTGACCCAAGTCTCCCACAAGTCGATAGCTTCATTCTTTATGCCTTTCCGACTCGTTACTAGGATTTAACCCGCGCCCCACTGGGGTCTGTGTATAACACGCCCTACTGGGGGGGGGGGGCTATTCATAGCCCCCCCTCCTAACTCCGAAACTACTGGGCCGATCGTCAAAATTCAAACGGCGTCTGATAGCCCCGGAAAAACTGTCGAGCGAAACCTAATTTCATTGACCTCGAGGTCACCGATGACGTCACAGGTCAGGTCAAAGTAAAAATTATTAGCACTTTGGCTTGTTCACATTTTGGGCTCTGGCCGCCGTCTTACAAGTCAGATCAGGCTCATTTTTGGTTTCCACACTCGTGAACAGATGCTCTAGATACCTTGAGGGTACCAAACTTGTACTTTGATTTTCAGGTCAGGGTCAGGTCATCACAGGTCACGAAAATATATCATGCGTCGGTCACGTGACACATGTTTTATGGTCCATTTAGGCCATAGATTTCGAATTTGATGTCGTCTGTGTCATTCAAGGTCATTTTGAGTCGAAATTAGCTTAGGTCAGGTCACTTTCAGGTCAAAAAAGGTCAAATTTTGAAGTTGAAATTTTTCAACAAAAAAGGTGTCTATTGGATGCAGTTTGAGCTCAGGAACACGATGGTGCCATTTATATTGGTGTACGATGCCAAATACGTACTGAAAAATTGATTTGAAAAATTAATAATTGTGAATTTTTTGCAATAATGCGTATAACTTGGCCATTTTTGAAGATATTTAGCTAAAACTTGCTAGAGTTAGTCATAATCATGCGTTCTGTCACATATATTCCGTTTTTTTTTTCGAAAAGTCAAAAACTTTTTGAAAAAAATATAAAAAATATAGATTTTGAATATTATTATATAAAATTTTCAAAATTTTCAAAATTTTCAAAATCCGAGATAGCAGTTTGATAGCGCGGTCAATTCTGAGTTCTTTCATGCAAAGAAATTGGATCTAGCTTAAAAACTGAGCTCTTGGGAGCGATTGCCGTGGTTCAATGTTTTGCGTCGAAATCGGACGAACATGACGTCACTCTGACGTCATTTCCGGCCGACCTATAGTAGCTACGAAGTTCAAATTTTGACTCAAGGTGTCAAATTGATGCAGCCGAAGGTACTGAAAGTTTGGCGTCGATTCGTCAAGCGGTTTGGAAGTTATTGCAGAAAAACGGGAGGGGGGCTATAAATAGCCCCCCCCCCCCAGTGGGGCGCGGGTTAACTCATTGCAAAAAAAAAGATGTACATGTGGTCCAGCCTATGGTCTGGTGATGAAGTTTGATCTTCCGTTGGTCGTATCAATAGCGTTATCCGTAGCTCACGGTCTTCATGAGATCTGGTAGACTCGGTGATCATCAGCCTATGAGATCCCAGTGACTCGGTAGTCTGTGATCATCTGTCAATACGATTTTGGTGACAAATGACGGACTGGATGGTTATACGAGTATTCGCCACAGTCAGACCGTGCTCTCTGTCAGTGTGTTGATGACCCCTGGTCCCTGGTCAGCTGTGTGAGTTTGGCGGCCATTTGCCGCCCCGGCCAGAGCTGTTTATTAATGACAGTCGGCCGCTGACGCGCGTTTTTGCACGCCGATCGGCCGTCGCTGCCGGCGCTGTCGGCAGCTGTGGTCAGCGATGATAAGCTATCGAGGTGGCACACGATTGATGAACTCAGGGGGGAGGGGTGAGAGAGCAGGTGACGAATTCCCTGGCTACCGCTGCTCGCTGATGGGGTGCAAATGACCTCCACCGAGCGACTTCGGTGAGAATTGAGTTGTCATGCTGCGGCGTGTTAACGATGCACGCCTGTGTTGGGGTGTCGGAGGGTGTTCCCTCGCTGTTGACACGAAGTGGGGCGGGCGGTTGGGTGGGGCGCAGTGGAGCGGCGCCGGTCCCGCCCCCGGCCTGACTCCGCCCACTGCGTGCGCCCCCCCCCCCCTCTCCACCGGCTATCGTGACGGACGGATTGGCGCCTCGCGTGCCGACGCATCGACCGTCGTTCCCGACGCTGTGATGGCGGCTTTGTTTGTGACTGCGAGTGGCTCGCACGCTGTGCTAAGGGAGGGGGAAGGGACGGACTGTTAGCATACTCCTCAGTCCTCATGCTGTGTCGGTGGGTGGCAACGTTCCTCGAAACGGCGGCTCTTGACCTTTCGAGTTCATAGCGCGTGCCGACATTGCGACCTCGGAATACTCGCCGTTTTTTTACCGCACATCGGTCTCCGACTTCTATTCAGACTGTTTTACAGGAAAAAACGCCGCCCGGCTGCCGAATACATTAAATGCCTGGCGATTCATAATTCAGCCGGGCCGCGGTCGCTGTCTCGCTATTCAATCCTAGCCGCCGCATTCTGGTCATAAGAACAACGGTGTAATATGCTTAATTATAGAGTGCGACCGATAAATTAACGTGGCCGGGCGCCGCCAAAGGGCGGGCCGGGGCCGGCCGGCGGTGTCCGGTAATTGATGGCGGCGACCTGGGGCCGTGGCGGCACAGCTCAGTAATACCCGGCCCGTCACTTTGTGTATTTACATGTGGAGGGTGTGCACAGGGCTGCGTACTGTCACCGGTTCTGTTTGTGGCGGGGGTTAGGTGCCGCCGGAGACTGAGATGGCGTTGTTCTCCCCGGGTGGTCGGAATTGTGTTGTTTTTTATGGTGGTGGGCACTGGTGCGAGGCCGGGGTATTTGTTTTGGCTGATAGGGTAGCGGTTGGGTATCCGTTCAACCGGTTAAAAATAGCCCGGGAAATTAATCTTCCCACAGCCTTATGTCTGTAATTGCCTTTGATGCTATCGCTTCACGCTTTGGAAAGTGGGAAATTGGGTGCCCATTTCAACAGGTGGTTTTATGGGTTTGTATATTACTCCCCAATGTTCCCGAATCATTTGTAACTGGATAACAATAAATTCAAGCCATCATTGTGTTAAGGTGGCCTTTCATTGCCTGTTTCCCTCATGCGTTTTGTGCGGGGCGCACCGCTTAATTGAACATCTTTTGTGCCTTTGCCCACTGGGGTGGTTTACGATTCATTGAGCCGCATTCGTCGGAGGTTCAGTGAAGTTGCCGACAGGTCCGAGGATTTCGGCTGGTGGAAAGTTAGGCGAGCGTGGTAACTGAATATATACTGCCGCTGGGTGGCTGGTGACTGAGGCCAGCTAAATTAGCAGTGTGGCTGATGGTGAACCGATCGGCGATATATTTGTTTGGTTTCAGTAAGGAAATATTTTAACATAAACACACAATCTTACAGACGAAATTCGTGCGCATTTTGAATAGCATTTGATTTGCTCTGAGAAGTACCTAACATAAAAGCAATCAGTGCAAGAGGGTTAGCTTTCAAAACAGGATTTAGCCAATGTTTATCTCTCTAACACATTGCTGGCTTAACAATGCGATCATACGTGCATACGTAATGCCTTCTAAAAGACAACGAGCTGGCGAACCTAGCATCCTATCACCAAGCTACCCATCCATCCACCTGTGTGTGACCTCCCCATCCCCTCTCGCGCAGGTGCATTCGACGACGACGACGTCACTCATGTGGAGGGTGAGGTGGACCCGGTCCGTGACCTGGGCATCATCAATGAGGAGCTGCGACTCAAAGACGAGTCCTACCTGCTGCCTTACATCGAGAAGTTCGAGAAGACCACACTGCGGTCCGATAAAAAGGCTAAACCCGAATATGTAAGTGCGGTGAGATTGTGCGGAAAATGGGTAGATTGGTTGGGTGAATTGTTTGGGTTTTTGAGTGTTAACGCACATTTGTTGGAGTCTTTTGGACTTTTTTACATGAATCCTTTGTGGATTGCCGGTTAAATTGAGAAGTTTCGTGTTTGTTGGGTGGGTGGTTTAGGACGTGCAATGGCAGAGAACTAGTGTTTCCTATGGTTATTGGTTAGGTTTGGACTTATGTTTTCATTTTGCTTTCTTTTGAGCTTTTTCTAGTGAAAATCTGGAGCGCTGTGTACGTTTTCACTTAGGTAGTGACTCAGCATTGCAGACAGTATTAACGTTTCGGAAGGCATTTGAGTATTATTCCGTAGTTGTAGACTGAAAGGACCGGAAGCGAACCGAAGGAACAGGCCGCCTAATAATCGAGCCCCTAACCACTGGATTCATTCACGAACGATTGCATGTTTTGTTCGGCAGGATATCCTTCTCAAGATCAAGTCGGTGTTGTGTGACGAGAAGAAGCACCTCCGATTCCAGGACTGGAACGCCCACGAGGTGAGTCACATGCCACTCACACGGCACTCACACGATTTTCACACGGTGCAGGAGACACGAACGTGGCAATATTGCCTTCAAGAGATCGCTGCGCTTGTGCAAGCTCGCGACTTTCTATGATACTGTTGATCATAAGACTATGAAACTTTGTGGAAAGTTGCATAGTTTTTTGTTTACGTATAAACCGCTACTTCATCAGTGCAGAAAATCATGGTTTGTTTTCAATCTTTTGCACTGCTCTGAAAACAAATTTGTCGTTTTTCTCGTTTTCGTTGCGCGCTAAAATTCTGGGAACGTTTCTTTGGCAGATCGAGGTCCTGAACAAGCACCTTTTCCTCACCACCAAACCGGTTATCTACCTGGTCAACCTCTCGGAGAAGGACTTCATACGGAAGAAGAACAAATGGTGAGTGCCCTCTCCCGGACGGCCCCCAGTGCTGTAATCAGACCATCGGCTTGTCCCCGTCGCTGTAATACCTCCGGAGCACAGGTTCTCTCGCCGCTGGGCCGCTCCCGTGCGGCGGCCGACCTCGCCGCCCCGTCGCCAGGTGTCGCCGGGCTCCGGAGGGTCGCGATTTGTGACCGCCCGACCTAGAGACGGCCGGCCGACTCCGGTCGGGCCCGTCAGACGCGGAAGGGTTGACCCCCCGCCGGGCTGTGTAATGTGGTAGCTGTGCCGAGCGGTCCGCGCTATTAATCCCGCGCGGGGACTCGGCTGTGCGCGCGCACCGCGGGATGCCAATTTCTCCCGGTCGGAGGGTATCGCAGGGGACTGTGCTGGGTCCTCTGCTGTTCGTCGTGGCCCGGTTTTGGGCGGCGGCGGCGGCGGGGCACCCCGGCACCTGTTTGCGGGATCTGGGCCACCGCTGGAGACGTGTGATGGGTCGTTTGTTTGCTAACCCGACCGATCATGTGGGATAATAGGCTGGCTGACAGGCTGCGGGACAACGGACGGTATATGGTGTTTTGTAGGCTTTAAACTGCCATTGTTATTGCTCACTGTAATGATTTTCGTTTTGACATGTGATACGAAGACAGTTTCTTTGACTGATGAAGGTCACGCTATGGATGGGTTGTTGCGACATGGTGATTGTAATGCCATTGTCACCGCTTATTAGCTCTATGAAAAAGCTGACAAATTATATCAGAGAAGATAATTATGTCAATCCTTATCAAATTTGGTTTATAACCGAACCGTGTTACTGCATCAACTCACGATTCGTTCAACATATACATCTTGTCCGCATCCGAAAGACGCTAAACATAAAAAACTATTCAATATCCCACCAATGCGTAAACGACTTGGACTATTTTTTAGCTTTGTTGACACGACACTTTAGTGTCCGCACATTTGACCCGGGAGCCTGGCCAGCGGCGGCGGCGGCGAACTTCAGTTGTCAGCGGCCCGTCTGATTTCTGCCCTCGCCGTCCGGCCGCTGCCGACTCATGCAGCGGGAGCCCCGCCGCGCCGCGGTCCCTGATCCAATCGTGGCGCACTCGCTGGCAATTACGGCGCACTGCGGCCGCGGCGGCGAGATGTGGCGCCGATACGCGCGCGGGCCTCCTTTGTGGCGCGCCGCCGTGCGTCAGAGGTGCCGCAGCAGACTGGTTAACACCGCTGTCAGTCGAACGACTCGATTGTGTTTGATTATGGCGACTGAGAGTTTCCATTTGGAGCAGAGATGATTGGGGCTGATGTTTAATTGGCTACAGATTTGTCAGAATTGTGATGTTAGGAATTCCTCGCTTTTGGAGTAAGCTGTTTTTCATATCGCACGTCCGTCGAATTAGGATTCGTGCACGTTATAAAACCACCTTACCAGTTACCACCTCGTGATTCATGCACGTTGAGTATTTCACACCGCTCTGGACTGGTGCCGTCAATCACAGCCGGCCGATGTGTCACCATACCCCATATCCTGGGGGGGAGACACGCATCTGCGCGGTGGGGGAGGGGGCAGGTGCGTGCCACCGGTCCCAGCTGGCCCGCATGTCGGCAGAGAACAGGACTCCAGCGTGCGTCCGCCGTACCAGCTGGTGTCAGATCGGGCGTAAATATAGAGGAAGGGAAATTTCGACCTGGATGTCCCTCCCCTGCGCTGTTTTCGGCTTCCTGGCCGTTTTTGTTTTCGGGTTTGGTCTTTAGGCTCTTCTACGCATGTTTCGTAAGAACTGCTGATAGTGTCACTATTACTACCCACATAGTCCCGCATTTCAAAAAGCCCCGGTCGACTATGTCGTATTTGTGGCACATTGATCGATTAAAGGTAGTGTGCCAGCTTTCTTGGACCGTATGGAGTTAATGGCCCAGATAAGGAGAACCGGATTTTTAGAACTTATCCATACCTTCAAAACTCATGGAAACGTCTTAAATTCTTCAAATTTTGAGTACCCCAGTGCGAAATTCGCCCCGACGGGTTGTCGGTCGTACCCCAACCACATTTCACACCACTATGAACAATAAATGCACACACTGAAATCGCTATTACCGATATGCTCATCCAATCAAGTTTCGATAAACCCGTTCATCATCAGCTCCTGCGGTTTCGAACACTCCTGTTAGGTGGTGCGGTAGACCACGCCCAAAGCCAGGGCCCCGGTAACGTGAGGTAGCCGAGTCAGGGCAGCGTGCGCTGACCCAAGCCGGAGCCGCGCGTCCTCCCGGTGTCATGTGATAGCCCGGGGCCGCCGACTCGGCTACCTCACGTTACCGGGGCCCTGGCTTTGGGCGCGGCTTCTGCTCATACTTTGTGGTGCGGTGGTGGTGCGTCGGGCTGCGCGCTCTGACTTCGGCCAAGAAAAATGCGTCAGCTGATCTTGTCATTTCTGCCACTTGCGTGTGGTGAAATGGGGTCATAACTTATAAGACGGCTTTATCATATCAATTATTTTACATAAAATCATATTTCAAACCATAAATAATGTTCGACAGCCAAATAAAAGAAACAATACCAATACGGGCTTACAGTTTAAGGCTCGACATTGTGTTGTCTACGATTAGACAGCTGATAACTCATTCCCGTACGTCGTATGGTCGTAACACTATAATGACCTTTGCTTATTATCACAAGTGCGCCGCATTCGCGATTGTTGCCCGACGCCTGTTTGCAGGTGAGCCCACTACAGTTGTTATACATATCTAAAAACCGATAAACTTTTAGGCGAAAAAGGCACTATTTCAGGCCCATTTTTGATTTTTTTTTGCGATATTAGGTAAAAACAGAAGCTTCTTATCCTAGGAAAAATAAAATGGGAAATCTTTCAAAGGTGGCACACTACCTTTAATTAATTTATTTTGCCACCACCAGCTCCATTGCAAATGCCTCTGATACCATCGCAACTATCGCCCTCAGCTTCCCTTCCACGGCACGTCCATCGCTTTTCGCGCTACGCCCATCGCCCACCGCGCTTTAGATGCCACCTCCGCATTCACGATAACTCCATAATTACCATTTCATCAGACCAGTGGAACTGCGGGCGCCGTAATGACACATATACCCCGATGACGTCATACTGAGGGTCAGAGGTCATGTCACGCCTGACGGGCTAAGTGTTCGGCGCCGACCGCCCGGCGCCGTCCGGGGAGGGGCGTCTGCCGCCGGGCTCGGGTTAGCCGGTCATCGGTGTGGGGTGGGATGAGGGTCTTGGAAGAGTGCGTGGTGGTGTGGCGGCGAGATGGAGCGTCCCTTGTTTCGTAGGGTATCAGCGGTCTTATAATCTAAGGGAATGCAGAGTGCGGTGGCTTCAATCCGGTTACTGAAAACTCGCCTAAATGACATACAGTCGTTTATCGTGAAACGGTTGGAACTGAGAAACACAATCTGACATACAAATGGCAACTGGAGTCTTCGTTTAACCCACGTCTTCCACTGACGGTCCCTACCCACCGAAACAGACCGACCCGTCTTTACAGGCGCCAAGTCTCTGGCGCCGGGGCCGTGTTCGTTTTTGTCGGTGTTGTTTGTGGCGATAATGGCAGGTCGTATCGCTGAGGGCGGCGGAACAGGACGGACGCTCCGGTACCGCACGGAAGGACCTCCTGTCTGCTGCGGGAGGTCCTTGTCCCTAAATGCTATTGGTGTGAAGTTCTTCAGTACCGTCACAGATCAACGAAGACAGTCTGATACATAGTCTGAGCTGGCGATTGGATCTTTTTTTTGGAGGCTATTTGGTATTTAGGCGTTGTGTGAATGGTTTTTGTTTACTTTGTGATCGCTATGTGGTGATGTGGTCGGTCGTCAATTTTTATTCCGATGATTGTGGAAATTGAGTGACCGTGGTTATCAACGCAATTGAAATTAATTCCGTGATTGGCCTCTAATTTCAGTGAACCCCATTCGTAGCTCACATACCGATACATTCCCATACAACTCCACTGTCATTTTCCTGATTAGTTTTGATGAGTTGGTTTCATTTCCGACAAACAGCCTTCCACTGTCAACATTGAAGGACATCACAAATAGCCTTTGGCTCTAGCTATACTCATACTGTTCAAATGACTAGCAGATGGCCTCCATGTTACCTAATCCATGACTGATGTTGACCTCGGGGCATACTTCCTTACCCCAATAGAATGAACTGCTACCCTAACATCTGATGACCTTCTTGACATCCTGGATCGCAGTTGACCAGCTTTGATACAACTGTTAATCAATGCTGATCACCAGTGATCTAATTTTGGTAGTAGGGGCTTAAGAGCACACCGACTGCAATGGTCATTTTGCGCCCGTCCAGTGATGGTGTGATCTTACCTGACATCTGTTGTCGTTGTTAACCTTCTCTGACCGTCGATCTTGGCCTTTGCTGACCTCTGATCTCTGCCCCCTTCCCGTCAGGCTGGTGAAGATCAAGGAGGCGGTGGAAAAGAGCGACCCCGGCGCGCTCATCGTCCCCTTCTCTGCCGCCTTCGAGCTTCAGGTGGTTGACATGTCCAAAGAGGAGAAGAAGGCATTCGAGGAGGAGCACAAGGCCACCAGGTCAGTCGGCTCGGGGCAATGAGCTCGGGGCCGGGCTGGTGGGATCGAGGCTCTGAGGGCGGGTCGCTGAGGTCGACTAGTTAGCTGGGCGACGCTATGCATCACTTGGGCCTTGTCAGTGTGTCACTGAAAGCTTGCATCTGAAAGCTTGTTGTTGTCTCTGTTGGGAAACAACACGTTCTCGCTCGCTTGATTATCTTGCTAATCTTGCTTGCTTATCGCCAAGTGATGGTGATTGCGTTTGAGCTTATTATTATTATTATTTGAAGAAGTGTATAATTCACCACCAATCTGTCTGGGATTGCCCGCGCTGTGTTCCTCCTATTCCCGGAGTTATTCAGTCAAATTCCGCAGGAATATCTCTATATTTTTTGCGACACTTAAAATCCCACCTGTTTATACATCTCGACCGAGAGAACCCGTGAGAACTTTTCGGCGACGGGGACTTTCTCAGTGGGCAGTTCATTAGTTCACCTTTATGCGGGCTCGACTGAAGAATGGGCGGGATTGTGAGAGCCGCGGAACACGGTCCGACTCAAAGGCCTGCAGTCATCGTAAATATCGTCCGTCGATTCGCCGCCTCACTCCTCTCTCTGCTCTCCCGACTCTGCCGATCATATTTCTCCGGACCGGGTGGATTTTTTTCTGGGTCGTCCGCAACTCCCGCTGTGCATTGGGTACTATACGGGGCTGATTTTTTCGGTCCGATTTTCGTTTTGCGCGCGCGCCGCGGCCCCCCGTGTCGACCGAATGTCGTCGCGAGTGGTGGCCGCATTGACAGACGGCCGCCGGCCGGCAGAGTGGGTCCGTGCAGCCTTGGACATAGCGCCGACACGGTGTACCGCTGTGCCGACAAAGCGGCCCGTCGCCGCGGCCGCCTTTACCCGGCCGAGCCGCGCCGATCGGCGGTATTTATGGCCACCGAAAATGTCGCGGAATCATGAGAACGGGCCGTCGTCGGCCGCGGGACAGATGTAACCGGTGCCGCCGCTGGGAGTAATCCTTTGGGCACCGCGGGGCGCGGTCGTATGGGACTGACGACGACGGTCGTCTCGGCTGGACCCGGCCGGCGCGGTGGGAGGGTAGGAGACGGACCTGGGAGGTAGACTGTGCCGCAAGACGCGCTGGTGGTCGTGTGCTGTGGGAGATTGAAGTCACCGGAGCTAGCGCGACCGCAAATGTTCGCGGTGGGAAGGGCGAGCTATGAGCTACGTTCGATGTTGTCCAGCCTCATCATGGGATTAATTTTGAGTGGAGAATGTAAACCGGCTTAACGTGCAACTATTTCAAACGTCATGGACTTCCATTATATTTTCTCTGCGCCGAACAGCAGCTGCGCTGCATTCGAAGGAGTGGCGGGTTGCGGAGGGTATCAGCTGTCGATGTCGATTGTGACAGTACGTCGAACCGATACCAGCCAGGGCGTGGCTCCCCTCGGTGTTCTAATGAACCAAATCCTGGGGGACATAATGAGACTGTGTCACCGTGTGGTAATTAACAGCGTCCCGTGACAGTTTACCGAGCGGAGGTATGTCGCCAGGGTCGGGCGACGCTCTTTTGACCGGCCTTCGACTACTGGGTGGAGTTGGGGAGGGGAGGGGCGGACGGTAGTGACCAGGGGTGGCGGTAGCGGTGGTGAGGTGTTGTGTGGGGAAGGAGGTCGTTTGTCGCGCCTCCGTTAGATAAATGGACGGGGTTTTGTTGTTTGGTGTTGGGTGGGGCTGGGGAGGAACATGGGTTGTTGACGGACAAAGAATGGGCGGAACCAATTTGGAAGAACTGATTTGTCTTGGGGGTGTCAGAATGAATAGCAGGGCCCAGTGTTTTAGGATCTAGTTGGAGTATCCGAAACAGTGTCATGCCATCATTTGTCAGAAATTTTATTTAGTAAATTGATCAAAGATAATAAATTTATCAAATATTTGTGTCACGTTCTTTTCCAATGTCACCAGTAACCCGTCCCATGTGGCCTCTGGTTATTATCGTATTATGTGTGACTCCCACGGTTTAGTCGCCGGCAGTCTGGCGTGTCTGGTGTGGTGCCCTAGTCTGGTGTCTGCGGCTAGGACGGTACTTACGGCGACTGTTGAAGCGTGGAATGTGATACTCATATGCGCTTGCTTGATATTATTTTATTAGAAATGATTTAAATGAAAATACTGCCCACCATCTGCGGATTTTAATAAACAAGCCAGTCACATCATGCTTTTGAACTTGTACGAGTATTGGTCTTTTCTCCTTACATTTGTATAATTTCCTTGAGACTTTGTTTTTGCATACAAACTGAAGGTATCCACATGTAACGATAGGATAAGATATCTTTTATTTTGTTTCTCTGAACGCCTCAATCGACACCTAAACTTTATTCCCACGCATCAGCTCTCGCTAACTTGGACTTACTTTCGCGGCCCATATACAGTTTCTCCACATCATTAGCGGGTATTTCAGCGGCGGTGTCATTTATTTTCGGAGATGTCACTTCCTTACTGGGCCCTCCGATGGCGCCTCTGTGCGTTCCGTTATTTAGTACTGCTCCCCGGGCGCGTCGTTTGACCCACTTGCTCAGGTCATTTGTTACAGTGCCACCGATAAAGTATGGTATTGGCTATAGTTTGACGCATCTGTGCCGCTCTAAGACAAATCACCGTGGTTCAATAGTTTTTGAAACCCACTGAGCTGATTCGGGAACTTGGGTGTTCGAGCGAAAATCGGGATGCGGTCCGGCTTGTTGCTATAGTTTCAGTATCCGGTGCGGGACTGAGAGGATGTCTGGACAGTAGACAGTGGACACTGTCTCTCTCCCCTCCCCTATTCTCCTCTCCCCATCGTTCCGTGACAGCTGGGCTGTGTTTTGTCATCTTTAATAAGTAACCCCGGCGGCGGTACGGCGGGCGGGGCGGGGCAGGGCGGACCCTCCCCGCGTCCCGGCGGGAACGCACGTGCCACCACAGGGTGTTTATTAGCGCGTGGACGCTGCTCTGGTCGTGACTGATTCATGGCGTGAATTGGTGGGCAGGGTGACATTTCGGGCGGTGGGCTGGCCCCTTGTCGTTATTTATTTGTGTGATGAATGTTTGCTAATTTGGTGGCCCCAGGATTCTTCGTTGTGGTTCGGAGGAGTCTGGATTCCTGTTCATGCCTCTTGTCTTTTTGTTTGTCTCACAGCTTCACGTATTTTTCAAAGCATGTCTGATATTTTCGTTGCAGTTTCCTTTACTTCATTTAAATGCAACTGCACGTTGTTCACTCTTATTCTCTGCAGAAGGCCTTTTTCTCTGTCTCGGTGTCATGGTTTAGTTTCCCATCGTTGCCGCTGTAATGGAAAGTTTTGTAGCAGTAGGTATCTGTGTTTCAGTGTCGCCTCGGAACTTCATTGAATGACTGCGTCATGTTTGAAGCCGTCGCCAAAAATGTCCATGCATCTTGTCTGACAGTTCGGCTGCCAGCTGTCTGGTTCCCATCAATCGTGATGTCTTTATCATGCCTTCTGCAACGTGCATTGTGCAATGTGCATCGTTCGCTGGGCGTCATGCGAAGTACCTACTTGGCCTAACTGCTTGGCGTGGCTCAACTGTAGTTACGGAACAATCGCCAGCAGTTTGTCTGACAATAGCCATCATGCGATGATTGTTGGTATACTTCTTGATGGAACGGGCCTGAATTATCATATGATGATGCACCTCGTGGGCAGCGTGACTGGACAGAAATAATGGAGGGCCATGTCTCAACATAAGCACACGATAATCTATGGGCGGTGGCTACCAGCCGACGTAAGTGCAGAGTTAAGTTTACCATTCGAATTATTATTTTTCTGTATAATTTATTATTTTCTGAGCGAAGACAGTTGTAGCTGGCCTTACTCGACGCGTCCTTGTCTCTCGACTCTCAGTCTGTGTTGGTATCTCCTCAAGCTATTGTCATCTTTCGTCTGCGTCTTCCTGTCCGTCTGCCCCTGTTCGTCTGTCATCTTCGGACTGTGCCCTGACCAGTTACCCCCCCCCCCCTTCCACCCACACGCACCCCTTCCCCACCCGTCCCATCCTGTTGATATCACTCTCCGGATACCGGTTGGGGCGGGGACGGTGGGGGGTGGGGTGGCAGTCCGCCCTCCAATGGCCGCCCATTCCAGCCGCCGCCGCCGCCGCCGCCGGGCGGGCCAGTATGGCGGCGCCGCTATTAATGCGCTATCAAGGGCCGATTACCGACCACAAACGAACAAAATGGCGGCGGCAGAGCGCGGCGAGGCCCCGAGAGAGCGTTCGGTCTGTGGAGAGGGGCAGAGTGGGGTCAGAGAAGATAGAGAGGTGCGTTAAGGTTGACACAGTGCGCTAGGATTGATACGGTGCGTCAGGATTGATACCGTGCGCTAGGGTGGACACGGTGCGCCAGAATTAACACGGTGCGCTAGGGCGACACAGTATGTCATGGTTGACACGCTTTGCCAGGGTTGCCGCGGTGCGCCCATAATAACATGGTGCGCCAGGGTTGACTCGGTGCTCTAAGATTGACACTGTATGATATGACAAATCTGGTGCGCCAGGACTGATACGCTGCGCCAGGGCTGCCTCATGGCGCCAGTCTTGCCGCGGTGAACCGGTGGTGCAAATGGCCCTGTTGAGTTGATGACTGCGTCTGGTACCGGGACCGGGGGCTGGTGTGAGCTAGCTAACGGGGTGCGCTTACGAGCTGCCATTACGACCTGATGGGTGAGAGTGGCGCCGCTCAATGTGAGCACGTTTGTATCTGTCCGGTTAAAGAGTAACCGGCTCTTTTTTAGGCAGCGCCGGTTATGGTCTGTCGGTGGAATGAATGTGAGGGATTTCTGAAATAAGGGTGTATGGGAGCGAACTATCACTGTGCGCGGTGTAAGCAATAGTGATGACTCTTTTCGGGGTAAGGCGATAGCCGGCTGACATTCGAAGAACTGATCAGCAGTGGGCCCGTGGCCATATGCATATGAAATGTAGGTAACTATCGTGTGGCTGAGTTTGGTCATTATTCTAAGATGCCATTCGCACGTGATTGCTCAAAAATTCTCAAAATCATTACGCCTTGGTGCGGTGAAAAATTGCATCGAAAGCACTTCGAGAAAGCATGAAGTGTTTCATTGATGGAGACTCAGATTTGTTTACTGAAACACTCAGGAAGGTCGGTCAGCCGGCATTAGTTTTGATAGGGTGCGAACTGAATTAGGTACAGATTGCAGATATGTGAAATTTCTATGAAATAAGGTTTGAGTCGGTAGTGCTTAGATCTGCTTGTCGTTTCTTTGCTTGTTTGCTTGCCGATACAGTGACGATGAATCAAGACATAAGAATAGACATGAGGTAAAAAAGGACCTAAGTTTCAGTCCAAGTAGGCGATTAAGCCCGCAGCTCACAAGTGTTGCACCATTTTGGGACTTGCCATGGTTGCATTTTCGGGCGGAGTTAATTAAAGTTTATCGAACTCCATTATTTCCTGAATCCTGAATTATAAACTAGCCTGCACTCAGCTCAGCGTCGGCTCGCACTGACGTTTGATTGTCTCACAAACGTCAGCCGGCATCGATTCGGGCATGAAGCAAACGGGAATGCTGAATGCAGTTCGCAGATGAGTGACATTTCTCAGCGCAATCACTGAATCAGTGATGCTCAATAATTGTGACTTATGTCGCTGTCGAGCTGGGTGTCAGGATACATTGGTAGAAACATGGGAGTTGATGTTTGCAGGTCACTATTTCTGAACACACTTCACTAAGTTTTGTCTTAGTATGGATAGATGCTTGACGAAATTGCTCGTCTGTATCAAAATCTGGCGATATCAGTGACTGGAATCTTCTTGTAATGTCAACTTATCTGACTGAAGCGCAGTGAATAACGCGGTCTGAAGCCTCGCCGCTCTCCGGCTCCGGCTCCCCGCCCCCCCCCCCCTCCGCTGCCATCACCGCCCGGCCTGTCGCCGCCAGCCGCGACCCACCGCCTTCCAAGACAAATGACACAAAACCATCCGCCCGATTAATCATATGCCCGGGTAATGACAAAATTGGTGTCCTGCGCGGTCCGTGTCCGGCCCACTGGCGATCCCGGGGCGCCGGCGGAGCTGGGCCCTCTCCGGCCGAGTTCCACAGTCCACTGTGTGTGTCTGTGTGGGGCTGTGGCTGTGTCTCTGGGGGCCGCTCCCAGTCCATTACCGAGCCGCCGCCATTGTAGCCGCCGCCAATTACGCCCTTCGCTCAATCATCGTCATTGCGACTGGGAAAGAATGTCATTTGCCCGGCCGGCTTCGATTCGGCGCACCGGCAAATCGTCGGAAATGATAGCGTCGTTGTGGCCGTATGTATCATTATCAGAGCCATGAGATCGAAAACAAAATTGGCCGCCGGGCGGGCTGGCGCCGCGCGCCGCCGCCGCCGACACGAGAAAAAGCGCGCGCCGGCCGGCCGGTGGCGCGCGCGCGGTTCGGGGAGGCGGGCGCGCGCGCTTTTTTGGGTGCGTGTTATCGCCGCGGTCAGCATGCAATGGCGGTGGTTTATCGATGCGGCGGGATGCGCCGGCGTGGTTTCGGCGGGGTTTGAAGGACGGAGGGACGCCTGGTGCGTTACAGGGAGGTATGGGGGCGGTGAAGGGGTGGTGTGGGGCGGAGGAGGGGTGTCCCCAGCTGGAGGGACGTGCGGTGACAGCGATGGTGACAGATCGGTCCCCGGTCCCCTGTCACACAGCCCGAAACCACACCGCCCCGGACGGATATGTGTGATGGATCGGAGCTTTATCGGTGTTCTGCATCGCGAAACGGAAAAACGGGCCGTTTGCATAGGTCGTATTTGTTCGATGAATGGCGAATGTAATGGCAGTCTGATGTAACGTAGGCTAAGTGTAGTGTTGGTGCAATAGACGTTAACTGTTCGAGTTGAATAGTAGCAATCACTTCTGGCCTTTAAGTTACCTGACGACTGGCTCGGATATCTACCTACTTTAGACCAAGTGATACACCGGCACTGCAAGGCACTGAGGCTGGTGGCGTGCTACCTTTTTCACTCACTCCCTCCGTTGAGAATTCAGACAATTAAGTCGGTTGAAACCAGCTGGTGGGGGCACCACTTGCTGGCGGAACTCAAGGCTTTGTTCATTTGCATGTAAAATCCCTCCTATTTAGATATCCACAAAGGATGTTCCGCCGACCGCCAGTCCCGTGGGCCGTACCCAAAACATATCTTGTTTGCATTACACATCCCGCTATTCTGCGGTTCGGAGAGCGGCTCACTAACCTCAACAACGTACCCACATGCACTGACTCAGTTCAAACACGTTTTATACTGTTGGCTGTACCGGCATAACGGCATGGTTTTCTGTCTGGCTGTATGTTTTTCCGGAAATGTTTCTTTGTGTTCCGTAAGTGAATCTGTAAATATAGATTTGATCGAAACAGAATAAATGGCAGTTAGGCACTAACGAGTTCTTCTTGATTGCCTAATTATTTGAGTTTTCTACCTCATATCTGTCGTTGGGCCGTCCCAATAGTTAATTGTTTCTGTTCGGATGGATAATTTTATATTTCGAAATTATCGATGTCTGTGCCCCACACAAACAGCATAACACGCGAGCAATCAATACTCGATGTGTCGGTACTGTGGTTTGACGCATTAATCATTTAAATTTGTAACTACTAAAAACTTAGCCAGCTGAGCAGCTTTACCTACTTGGAGCCGAACCGATCGAACCTCACCAACCAAATACAATACCTCATGATTTTGTTAGCCTGAAATTGTCTGCGATAAATCGTCTTTGCTAGCTAGTTTTGACTGAGCCTGGAAAGCGCATCACTGTTTCTTTGAGCTCACAAATTAACTGTTTCCTCGTCTGTCCTTTTGCAGTCAGCTGGAGAAGATCATTGTGGCCGGCTACAAGGCGCTGAACCTGCAGTACTTCTTCACCTGCGGACCTGACGAGGTCAAGGCCTGGACCATCCAGGTAAGCTACTGCTGGAGGAGTTGGCTCATGGGGATCCTCGCCAGTGGCATTCACCGTGTTTCAGCTATCACGGGGCCCGTGTCGCTGTGTAGTGGGTATCACTGGCTGTCACTGTTGGCCACTATCCGGCAGAGGGCAGCTCCGTACAGACGCGTCCGACGCTGGGCTCTGGCAGTGTTACCCGGGCCAGTGTCACCGACAGCCGGACAAACGGAAATCGGTACTCGGAATCGATGTTTTTTATTTACCTTAGGTTTGGTAGTGGTGCTGGAACAAAGGCCTTTTGTTAGGTATATTGGTAGGAGTAAATACAATAAAGTAGGTACTCTGGTGTCCGTGACATAAGTTTTTAGTGCTAGGTATTCGAGTCCCAAAGGCGAATAAGTTTAAAGTCAATTAGCGATCTTCAGGTCATGTTACTACAAAAATTAGATACAGAAATATAATTGAAACTTTTCCAAAAAACAAATGAATTAAAATCTGAGAGCCGTCTAAACTATTGGCACCCAGAACTCGCCACCCGACACCATTCGATCGCGAGATCACTGATCGGACTCTGCGCCGGCCAAATTAGCCGTACGATCCGGGGACGCACCGAATCCCCTGACGACTCGGTGAGGCGGATGACGTTCTGCTCCGATGACGCAGTGGGGCGGATGACGCGCTGCCGCTCGGATGACGCTGCCGCCGTAACCAAGCGTCACCCGGTGCGGCGCGTCCCCGTCCCGACACGTGACGTCCGAGCCGCGATAATACGGCCGGCCGCTAACAGAGAACATTTTTCGCATTTTAAGCGAGCTGTTCGGCAGTGCGAGTTCACCGACAAAGGCTTAATGAATTTAAACTGCCGCGGACATGGCTGGGGTATTAGCATAAACAGCACGGGACCGGCGCACCGCGGCGCAGTGAGGAGTTGGACGGCCAATTTGGCGCAGAAACAGACGTGTGCAGGTTACCGGAGACCCGCTGCGCAGGGGTGTTGTCCCCTTTCTGTCAACTGGAAGTCGGGGATTTGATTTATGGGAATCTGGTCGGGGTTTAAGGAATGGGTGTTTTAACTTCAAATACATACGTTTATTTCAACCAGAGGCATGATGTTAAGGGTCAGCGGCTCACCGCAATGTAAAAAATTGTATAAATATAATAATCGGATTGGTGAATGTGTTGAATTTGTATCTTGACAGCGACATTTTTACAGAACATTTTGTAGTTACTTCCTTAGCCAGCAAAATTCACGCAGCTATATGGTTGATGGAATATGGTTGAGGCTTACGCTGGGACAAATCAACTACATATGATGAATCATTTGGACTGGACGCCTGTGTCCCTCCATCATCTCGCATTCCTCCGTCGCCCGCCTCGGGCCGACCCCGCGGCCTCGCTCTCCGCCCCCGGGTCGGGTCAGCCGGCGGCCCTGGTGACCGCTCCTCCCCGCCCCCGGACCCGGGCCGGCACCGTTTCTGATACCGCCGCCCCCGGCAGCGCTAATTTTCCACAATCACACACGCAATGACCTGTATGGAGGCGACTATCGAAATGCCAACCGGCGACGGGCGGGCGGATGATGGTCGAGAGGTCACTGGGAGGGGAGGGAGTGATCTGCGGCGGGGTCACGGACAGATGTGCTGAAAAGGGAGGAGGGGTCACGGTCACGGGTTTTCGAGAATCAAGAATGATACAGGAACTATCTCGATTCCTTGGCTAAATATATGATAAGCGATTATGTGTAATGGCCTGACCTTCCTTGGCACCATGGCACTGGCACCTTGGCTTGACCTACGCTATTCTGCAAGCGTTAGCCGTTAAGTCTTGGATTTGGTTCTCATTTTTGTGCGTATGTCCTGTTGCTGTGAAATGGCTAAATGTACTCTTTATGGACATTGGGTTTCATATTGTTCTATGTGTGCAAATACGTAGCAAACTGCCTCATGCACTGCTCGGAATGTCTGTTTTTCTTGTGTTCCACGTGGGTGTCCGCTGCCTTTATCCTCCGCCGCGGAGGAGTCGGTCGGCGTCCACTCTCCCGGCGGTCCATCCCACCTATTTGCCTTGTTCGTGCGGCTCGGTTAAACAAGGGACCCATGTAATGAGTCCGCCGAACAACCTCTCGGCGCTCTCCAACCGCCGACTGCCGCAGGGCGCTCAGCCGCGCACAGGTTACGACTAAAATCAAACCGAGCTGTGCTATGGGCTGGGTTTGACCCGCCCCCGTTTGTAGCAGTCGCCGGGGAGGAGGAGAGCCGACGCGGACCGTTTCCGCGGAGGTGCCCGCCTCTGGAGCTGTTGCGGTCGCGTTTGACGCCCGGCCGCCCCCGCCCCCGCCCCCGCCGCCGCCCCGTGACAACAAATGAGACTGGGCTGATTGCGGTGGCGGCGGCGGCGCGCCTTGAAGCCGGCGCCGGCGGCCCGCCCCCGCCCGCCCCCGGCCACGCCGCCGCCGTGGCGCCGCCAGGTATGCGCCGGCCGGCGCCGGGTCTGCCGCGTGCCCGCCTGGTTATCACAGGTGTTTAGTAAATAGTCGATTGTCGGCAGCGCTCTGATCTGGCCGTGGGAAAGGGGCGCCCCGCCGCGCCCGCTCCGCCCCCTCGTGCCCTGATTTAGAGCACAGGGGAGTACCAAGGGGCAGCGGTGGGTTTGAACGGGGTTTGAGAATGGGGACGGGGTACCGGGGAATATTGCGGGAGGGGAGTCAGACCGGCGAGACGCGGGGAGGAGAGATGGGAGGGGGTCTGTGATAAAGGTGCGATGGTTAGCGCGCTGGGTACGACTGAGAGCGGTGGTACGGCGGTCGGCGGCGGCCGTTACAACGTGTCTGCGGTGCACGTAACCTCCTGCGGTTACCTGGGATGTGGTTATCGGGATGGTTACCGAACCGGTTACCTGTAACGGAGACGCTCTGCGGCGGCGGAAGCTGGTTAGATGAGTTGGTTCCCGGAAAACCATACCACGCGCCATTGGCTGAAATGTGGGCCGATCTTTCCTGGAGTGTAGGAAATTATCTTTGTTTCTGGGTGTAATCACGGGAGATGATTTAGTGAGCGCTTCCTTTCCGTAGTCGTGAAATGGGCGGTCTCGGCTGTCAGGCGCGCGTACGGTTTTACTGGAACGCTTTGTTCGGTGGGTTTGGTTGCAGAACTTCAACAAAGCTATTAGCAATCGTCAAATTTTAGAGCTTAACCGAACCCGGCTATATCGTGTTTTGTGATAATTAACCCTATTAGTGGCAGGCTCCTGGCTACCCCATATTAGTGGCAGGGGGGGGGGCTGTTTACGACCCCCCTTGATATCTCGAGATCTAACGGGCCGATTTTCAAAATTCAAACGGCATTCGATTTCGCTCAACGTGATCTACATTTCTAAAAAATAAAAATTAAAAAATGTCAATAGGGGGGAAGAGGGGGGTAAAAACGGGCAAATTGCAGATACATTTTAGACTGTTTATCACGGCCAGGTTTCTGAACCAATCTTAACGCAACTTTTGCCGATCGATAGAGAATGAACCAGAAATTCACATGGATCCTAAAATATGCATTTTCAAAAATCATAGGCGGATACAGATCATTGAGATTGGGGGTACACAAAAAGAATAGTAAATAAGGTTTTTGTTGGTACTGTTTCTAAAAAGGGTGGCAATGGTCTTGTTATGTTACAATTTTCTTATGAGAAAACGACTACAATTGTATTGGACATGCATAGGCGGTGTCAGGGCACCTATGTTGGGAGGTAAAACATAACCCCCCTTTTTGGACGCCTGGATCCGCCTATTATAGCAAAAACGTGTCCAAAGAGGATGCACAATAACTTTGTATATGTTATCACATGATACCTTTCATTCAATGTTCGTAAAACTGGTGTATACAGTTATAATACATCAGCATCGTGATCTTCGCCCCAAATGACTCGCTTCACGAATAGAACCCCCCAATTCCCAGTGCTCTGGAGCCGCCCCTGGTAAAGGTATGAACTTGAAATTTTCAGGGAATGTGCCCAATTTAGTTTTAGGAAAAGTCAGAAAATTTCAGCATCGTAGCTTCAGCGGTTTCGGAGATAATCCCGAAAAACCTGAGGGGTGGATAAAAACAACCCCCCCCCTGCCACTAATAGGGTTAAGGTAGGGAAAGGCAAAGACGACCGACAAGATAAGGAAACACTTCATATCTGATGGTCCTTACACCAAACCTAACAGTGAACATAATGCAAGCATTTCCTGTTGTTTTCTGTCAATTTTCTAGCCTCAGAAGACTGACGTTCCGTTTTTATTTCAAGTGAAACAGGAGACCAACCGCTCAGAAAACAGGCGTAAAACATTCGCGCGTCATTCTATTGTTCCGTGCTGTGTAAACCCTTGTTCGTTTCGCACATCCTGTCGTTAAATGTGTGGCGTGCTGCTGACGTGTGACCCCCTGTTCTGCGTGTCCCGCTCCCCGCCCTCCTATATCATCGCTGCTCGTCTTTACCACACAGCGGACTGACCCCTGACCTGACCTCTACCCTCAGGCCGGAACCAAGGCGCCCCAGGCGGCCGGCCGGATCCATACCGACTTCGAGAAGGGCTTCATCATGGCGGAGGTCATGAAGTACGCTGACTTCCATGAGCTCGGCTCAGAAGCAGCCGTTAAGGTGAGAGAACTGCTGATCGATGAGTGGGGTTCGGGTGTGACCGTTGATTTTGTGAACATGGGTAACAGGGCTGCGGAGTCGGAGTCGTAGTCGGAGTCGGAGTCGCCGAAAATCCATCGACTCCGCAGCCCTGAATTGGGTAAGATATAAAAGATTGAGAGTTTTGAGTTGCTCCAGCCGATTACGAGAATATTGAACTGAATATCGCACACGTCTATGATCTATGCCCCTATGCAGCTATGACAGTAGATATCTACCTTCGTCTATTCTTGCTTTGATTAATATCCATGGATATTTTAATGAAAATTTATGGTGTCTTTGGTATAAGAGAATTGAGAAACGAAAGTCGAGCTCCTTTGAGTGGTAACTGACGGGACTGTCCCCTGGTGGCCAATGAGTGAACCTGTGATACCGATGGATTGCCGGGTGTCTTGTAGTTCCAGGGCCGATGTGTCGTGCATACCGTTCGCTCGTTGGTGGGTTCGTCCCCCCCCCCCCCCCCCCATACGCATAAAGGCGACGTTCATTTCATTAAACTGATTAGGTGCTGACACATGTGTGGGTTATGGCGTTTTAAGTGGAGCAGTGGGGCTTCAGCAGATCTAATGCCGCGTTCCATGAGTTGTGGTCCTAGGCAGCCAGCGGAATTATTGTACTGTGATCGGTGTGGTCTACTTCTACTGCTGTCCTGCGTTCCGAGACCGGATGTCTATAGCACGATATACAGATCCAAACCGTATTTTATAGATTACCGTGGCAAATCTGCTCGGTGCTCATTGCCCGAGTCCTTCGAAACGTGGTAGGTATTTTCATTTCCCTTTTATTCTTCATATTTATTCAACATTTCAGCACGGATGCACATTATAACTGGCACAAACAGCGCAAAACCATAAGCGTTTGCTGACACGGTGCATCAAACAACAAGCAAAATAGCCAACAGGTAGCAAACAGCAATAGCAAAACTCATGAACCCAAACCCAGTTTTCACTCAGCGTACCAGGCGGCCAGCGCCGAAACTGGAGCTTCCGCGCCTAACCGCTAGTTGTCAGCCTTGGCGGCCAGCTGGCTGGCGGCGCACTCCGCCGTGGCACAGAGCAGCTCTCCATCCGCATCGATAAACCCTCTTCCGACCAGCGACTGTTTGCAGACGGTGCACACAAAACAGGCGTTGTGCCAGCAGCGGTCGCGGAACACGCTGTATTTCGTCCCCGGCTCTCGTGGGATGAGCTCCTGACAGGACGCGCATCGCTTGGAGAACAGTTTTGTGTAGCAGTCGGCACAGTAGCAGCGCTGGGCCCGGCTGCGGAATTTCTGACCGGCGAGCGGTGTCTCACAGCCGGCGCAGACGAAGCAGCGCCGGTGAAACGTCTCGCCCTGGTAGGTGACGCCGAGACTGGTGATGGTGCCGCCACAGCCGCGGCAGCGCGCAGCGAACGTGTCCTCGTAGCAGCGCGGACAGAAGAGGCGCTGCTCCTTGGGGAGGAAGGTCCGCGCATCGAGAGGAGTCTGACACACGCAGCAGATGAAGCACGCCTGGTGCCAGTGGAACGCCTTGTAGACGACCTGCGGTGTGTCTGCTGCGATGGCGGCGCTGCAGGCGCTACAGGCCGGCGCGACGGCCGACTCTCCACAGCAGGGGGCGCACAGAGCTCGTCCGTCGTGCAGAGCAAATTGCTGGCCCTCGAGAGGCGTCCCGCAGGCGCGGCAGGTGAAACAGTCGCTGTGCCAGTGCCGGCCGCCGTACGACAGCTGGCGGCTGTCGAGCTCGATGGATTGGTCACAGCCGAGACAGACGGGCGCTCCGGCGGCACGGTAACACTCCAGGCACAGCGGCGCGCCGAGTCGGAGCGCAAATCGGCGCGAGTCTAGAGGCACTGCACATCGGTCACAGGCGAGGTGCTCGCGGTGCCAGGCCAGGCCGAGCGCGCACACAAACTCGCCCGAGAATATCAGCTCGTCACAGGCGGCACAACGCGGTCGCAGTCGCTCGCCGTGGTGACGGAGGCAGAGCGGTTCTCCGAACAGCTCACAGAACACCAGGTCGGCGAGCGGCTCGGCGCAGTCGGCACATCGGAAGCAGGCCGGGTGCCAGGCAGAGATGGGGAAGCGACGCGCGGTGACGGCCAGCGCGCCGGCGGTGATGGTCTTTCGGCAGCCGCGGCAGACTTTGGTGCCCATCAGACGCGTCACCATGCCCGCCTCGAGCGCTAGCCGGCGCCGCGCGGCCGCCCACTCTGCGAACGCTCCGCGCTGCTCGGCACTGACGTGTCGACAGCAGGCGAGCGAGAGGTCGTGCGCGGGTAGCTGGCGCAGCAGCCGCCGTGTGCGCTCCCGCTGGCCGGGCGAGTGCAGCAGCGGCCGCAGCTGCTCGGGAAGCTGCCGCATGAACTCGCCGGCGGCTCCGGACGGTAGGCCGGCCGGCAGCCAGGAGTATCCGGCACGCAGCGCGGATTCGGACTGGAACGGCCCCTCGGCGGGGTTGAAGTCACACAGGGCGTCACCGGCCACCGTGCGTCCGTCCACCGGTTGTGCCCGCGGCCGGCCCGACGGTGGTAGATCGCTGCTCACATCACACGGAGCCGTGATGAGTATATCCTGAGCCGAGCAGACGGGCCGCACACCGCGCGCAGATTCGAGCGCTGCTGCTAACTCGGCGCGGACGGCGCGCCACTGCGCCGCCGCCGGCTCAGAGGAGCGGCAGGCGGCGCAGCGGCGGCGGTGGCGCAGCTGGTGCGCCGGCATCACTGGCGCCTCCTCCTCCGGCACCGGCTCACTAACCGGTCGTGGTGTGAGCGTCACTGCCTTCGGAAAGGCTGGCGTGAGCTCTGTACACTCCTCCAGCACACACGGACTCGGCCGGGGCGAGGCGGACTGCTGGCGCGCGTGCTGCTCAGTCACCGGTCGCGGCGGCAGCGTCAGCGGGCGGAGTTTCTGCTGCGGAGGCACCTCCAGAGAGTTGGGCGACCTCGGCCCTCCGACTGCTGGCGAGGCCGGCCCGCTGGCTCCGCTCGACTCGCTGTCACAGTTACTCCGTTTTGGGCTCGGACTGGAGGCCCGCCGGACTGTGCCGACCTCTGCAAACCCGGCCGGTGGCTGGTGGAGCACACAGCTGTCGGCGCGGCGCGCGAGGACAATCACGGGCCGCGGCTGCTCGGCCGAACGCCACCGGATGCGCTTCTTGATCTTGTTCTTGGTGCTGGGTGCGGCTGCCGTCTTCTCGCCCGTAGAGTTGGAACTCGGTGAGGAGTGAGAGAGGTTTGCGGCCAGCTTTGCCGTGGCTTCCACGGCCTTGTTCTTCAGCGCTTGTCGCTTACCCACCATGCTGGTTTCGATGCTTTGGTAATATAGTGTGCAGCAACGGCGCTTTGCGAATACCTCTAAGCCACGGAGTGCGGTTTTATTCGACAGCAAATTTAATCAACGATTACCTTTTCAGCACTGCTACATTGCACCCGCAAAATTTCCACCAACATTTTTTTTTTTGTCAGACGTATCAAACACTTCCCGCTGGACACCACTTGCCACTGCTCAGTATACCTCACTCCGCTCTCGTGCCGTCCAACCGACCACTGAACACGACTGCTCGCGCCACCACCTGACTAGCGGCTGGCTGCCGGCCGACTGGCCGACCTCTCCGCGCCCCAACACGTGTCCGATCCGTCGACTCCGACGGCTCCGTCGGTCCCGTCGGCTCCGATGGCGGCGGTCGTGGTCCGACGGTGGTAGCGGCGCGGTTGTCGGCTCGTCTCAGCGCCCCACCGCCGTCGGCAGGTGGCTGATGACCGTTGTCTAGAGCGCTGCTGTCCCGGACCTGTTCAGAACGCTGCTGTCCCGGACAGCTGTCCTGGTGGACTTAGGGTCCAGGGAACAAGTGGGAGGTGTTGATGTGTTGGACTGTCGGTGGAGAATCTCTGGGTTGTTGGAGTTGGAATAGATTGAGCTGGAGTTTTTGGAGTCAGCCGCCGAATTCCTGCTGGTCGTTGGTGATAACTAAGGCGGTTGTTTGTCGCAAATGGTCGCAGTTTGGGTGAGTTATGTCCCTCACGGTGTTTGAGAGCTAGTTTCCCTCTGAGAACGCCTGGGCGGCACGTTCTCGTAAACTGGGCCCCGGGCGGCGAGATTAGAACGGTGGGCGGTGGCACGGCGGCTTTCACAAACTCGATCACTTTATGCACTCGGCTGTGATGTCAGTGTTGCTCCTGACGTGTGAGCTCGGATGCTGACTGATCACGGCAGTCACAGTCGCTGTCAACAAGTGTCAGTCAACGGCGCTGTTTTCTCAGTCACCGAGACTGACAGGTAGAACGGACAACACCGCGAAACGAAACTGAAACGCCGAATCACTCTGGTTTTGCCTGAACGCCACACGCACGACACACCCGCCACCGTTCTCCCCGTGACCCGACTGACCCGCCGGCCCCAAACTACCGAGAGTGTCAGCTCTACTCCGGCGGGTCGCTCCCCGGGGGCACTGTCCGTGCGCCTGCACTCGGTCCTTGGTGTGTGACAGAGCACGCCCCACAGAGAGAGGGGAGGGGAGTGAATCAGCCCGGTAGCCACTCTGTAGGGAGAGAGTGGGGAGTGGGTAACGCGAGGGGACATATGGAGTCGGACGGTAAGCTCACAAAATGGGTGGAACGTGCCGGAACTCCACACACAGCCTAACAAGGTCATCGTGTCGGTTGACTCGGGTGACCTGCGACAGTAACCTGAAACGTCGGAATGCATCCAGACAGGTAACCTGAGTCAAAAGTGTTTAAAACTTACGTCGTTGTGCTCATATGCATATGTTTTGATTTAAGAGTTAACAATTTACTAGCATGAGTAAATATCGCAAAGAAGTCATATTATGCGGGCTAAACATATTCTTTTTCTTTCTTCCTTCTGACTCGTTTCCGAGCGAACCGTGTTTTCCTTCCGACAGGTGAGTAAACAAGCCCTCAGATGCTGGTTCGAATCATGTTAGCATCCACAATAAACTACCCGAGCCCTAAGCCAAACACAATGCTCTAATTCGGTCTCTGATTCAGTTCATATACGTGCTTTGGTGTTGATCTCGCGCCAATATTTGGCGCCATGTTCCGCCGCAATGCTTATTCACTGGCACGGCCCGACCCCTCCTCTGGCCTTTGTACAACCAGCCGACCGACTCACACCTCCAAAGCCGTGCCAAGTAGCGTCCAATTCCCGGAGGTATATTTCAGACGGAGGCCGCGGATCGGTTTTGAGACGGCCTTGGCTTTGGATCTCGATCATGCATCCGTCTCTGGCTTTGGGTTTGCAATCGTTTTCGGGTTTGCACCCTGTCTGGTGGTGTTTGTCTTTTCTCAGGAGACTTGTCTAGCGAGAAGGGTTGTGTTTAATTCCCGCGATTGGGTTGAATTTGAATGTCAGGGAGGCCACTTTGGAGTGATAACCGGATGTTGGTACTATCCAAACACGTTTGGATCGGTCTCGTGGTCGGAGACCGGTGTAAAAATACAGACTGGCGCGGTCGACAGTTGATATTGCTGCGAGGTGTGGCTGTTCTTCGACAGATTGATGGGCAGTAGACAGCTGATTGGAAAAGCGCCGCTGCTGTTTCAAAATAGCATTGACGTCATTGAGATCTCCTGGAGATTGTGGGAAGAGGACCCGACCCGGTCCGCTCGGTAGTGAGGTTTCGGTTCGAATCTTCTCAGCTCCCGATTTTTGCCGGGGACCAGGATAGGTCTCGGAAGCGGCAGGGGCTTAGAACAATTTACGTCATTAGGACGTGGTCGAAGCTGTTATGAGCCTGCAATGTGAATTGTTGGCGTCCGTAAAACCTGCAAACTTCTAGAAAGAACGCTGGGGAAAAGAACGATGTTGTTACGACGGCTTGTTGCGAAAAAATCGCTCGACGAGCTGCTGACTGCCTTGTTGTCGTTCTTCTGCCGCTGTCAGTTCTCCCAGCTGCGAACCGTTATCGTTTGGCTGACTGACTCTCTCGGGTGTGTTTGCTGCACGGCCCTCAATATCTGGCCCCGAGTCCCAGCTTTTTGCAGATGTGCACTGAAACGCGTGTTCTGCGTCAGTGCGTATGCGTCTGTCTGGCCGAGAGTACTAGTCAGATTGTTGGCAAGCTCTGTCGAAGTCTGCACTCTGATCCAACTCAGTTCTGTCGGGAATACCACGGGACTACCAAGCTGAGGCTGTTTATTTATTCAGAGTTTTGGTTTAGCATTGCTTATTGGCATACTACTAAAGTGTAATGCGTTCTTTTTGTGTTATGTCGTTCGATTAATCGCAATGACATCGCCTGGCTTTTATTTCATTTTTTCCCAAGGGGTTTTCCTCTCAAGTATATTAATCACGTAGTAAAAGAGTTATTGGAACGATGTAACGACGCATTCTGATCAAAGTTCGTAACATTTGTATCTCAGGTATCATTTTATGGCGATACTTAAACTGAAAATAGCGATTGGTTTATTATCCTCTTTCAGCTTTATGTCCTTATTCAGGTCAAAAATAGCGTGGCGTCTACTATTGATCTTTCATCTAAACACGAACCGTTTTGATCCTAAAGAGTCTCATTTACATGGTCTGTCTGTTTGTCTTTGACAAGGATACGGTCTATTAATATCTACTCTCGTGTGACGTGGGCTGTGTAATATGATGTAATCGATTCGTCGAAGTCACAGTCTACCGGCACAGACAAGAGCCGGGTGGGCGAGAGCCCCCTCCCCTCCCGAACGTGCGTGGGCCCGGGCTGCCTCGCGCGCCCCCGATGCGCCTCTTTCTGCCAGGTTTGTCGGATGATCCTCCGGGAAACGAGGCTGTGCTACTCAAAATAGCGCCCCGTCATTCGGTGATAAGTGTGGTATGCGACGGGAGGGGGAGCGGGGGCACTTTATGGGGCTGGCGGTGGAGTGTGGGTGGGGGGTGAGGGGAAAGCACTGGCAGGGCGTTGGACGACCGTCTAAGTAGGGTCGCGGACGCCTGTCCGTCTGTTGTGTGTGTTGTTGTCTTGTGTCTCCTAACACCTTACTGTCAAACAGCAGTGAATGACGGCCGGTGTCCCTGTGTTTGTTGAGAAAGGCTTACGATAACAGGGTGCGACAGAGGGTGTCATTGTTTACTGACCCTGTCTGACCGGGCCCGGCGCTCTGGAAGGTCGCACCTAGCGCGGCGGCTAATGTGACGCTCCTGATAAGCCGACTCTTGATTAGCGTTAAATCAAGCGTTCAAGGCACTCCCAATCGCATTAATGGTAACATAACGTGAAGTCGAAGAAGTGATTCATTATTTCCCTCTTTTTTGTATACTAGGCAAGATGCTCGACGTCCACTGGTCCTGGTGATGTCTGCATCTTTCCCGCTCCTCTCCTCTCCGCCACAGCAGACCACGGCTCGCCTGTGCCTGTGTTCGATCGGTCCCCATTTGTCCAATTTGAGAATGGCGCTGCGTGTCGTCTGACAGGACGTCTGTCTGCATCAGGGACCAATTAGAGGGCAGACGTCACCGATCGTCTGCGCTCCACCGCTGTACGACGCACAGAGCGGTTCCAGCTCTGATGAGCTCTGTTCTCGTTATTTATGGGACGCACATTATTGCGGCAGTCTTCACGGCTTTTTGAACATCACCCTGTGAATCAGTAGCGCGGCGGTTGATTTTGTGGTCACGCCTTTGGAAAGCAATATGCAGCCGAACGGTATATATCAACAAGTGAGAAAATTGTTAGGGGCAGCGCAGGTTGTTGTGCTCTTGTCTTCATTTCTTATGAAAGTTTCGACAGTTCTGACCTTTGCTCGATCAGAATATGAGGAAGTTTGTCATGCTGTATTGTTTATTGCTAGCACATGCTGCTGTTTTGTGGCTTTGGTTACGGTTTGTTGACTGTACTAGCATTGACCTTTGGTGCCTTCCGTGACCGTTCGTAGACCGCCTGACCCTGATGTATTGACCCGTTGACCCGGTGACGCTGACCGTTTCTGACACATATTGCCCTTGGTGTACGGGTTTCCGCACCCACCCGATGACCTGTCTGATGTTCTGTCTCTTTCGACAGGCGGCCGGCGGCTACCGACAGCAAGGTAAAACCTACGTCGTCGAGGACGGTGACATCATTTACTTCAAATTCAACGCCGGTGCGGGACTCACCGGCAAAAAGAAGTGAACCCGCGCACGCGCACAAACCAACGTGCACGTGCAACGCCTAGGTTTTGGATTTTTCTATTGGTGGACTTTATCAAATTACCGACGTATACCGACGTATTTCGGAGAGCTGCTTGTTGGGTGGACTGTGATGGCTTAATGGCAGTGCTGGAGAATTTCTAACATGTTCCGGCTGAGTGCCGGTGCCTGGCCGGCCGGGCCTGTGGTCCTGCTGTGTTGGGCGGCTTGTGGCGTTTGGACGTACCCGGCGGGAGGCTTGCTTCCTCTTTCGTGCAACTGCCAATACAAGTTGACGTGTGCAGCGAGGGTCGTTCCGATTGTGAAAGCTAGTGAAGGTAAAGCTTTCAGTTGCTGATTATTTTATTTAAGGACATATTTGTGTTATGAGGTTATCGGTGGAGCCAACAGGACGTGTTGGCTCCACCGAAAAAAGCTGCCAGTGGCGGGTGGGACATAAGCTTATTTTCATAATAAGGAGATGCATTATTTTCATAACGTTCGCTCTCGCTCTGTTTCTGAAGCCACATCATCGCTATTTTCGCCCCACCTTGGCGCCCCATTACGTCTCCCCAGTGACGAATCCCCGGACCGCAGACGTGACTACACACATTATGAGACTGGAAGCCCCGCCCGTGACACGACTGGAAGTGACGGCGACACGTCACCCTTGCGCCCATCACGATGAGATCACCACCTGGCACTCTGCACCAGCCGTCACCATTCGTTACCCCGTGTTCGAGACGGCGGTGACGGGGGCGCCAGCAACCGCAGTTTTATCCAAAATAGAGCGGCGGTAGGGACCAGGTCGGCAGGGATGGCCAGCCATGCCACGGACAGCGGCTTTGGCGCTGTCACTGTCATTTGGGTGCCACCTCGCTCCCATGCCGTCCTGTCATCACATGGTGACGCTGCCAGCGTGCTGTAATTTATCAATGGAGGGTGGGATTTATCCATGTCGCAGCCGCACCTGACAGTGCCACCCAGGGGCCGAGGGGGTGGAAGGGGCTTGGCCGAGGGGCTTGGTGCGAAACAAGGTAGAAACTAGAGACTGGTTACGGAAGAGAAAGAGGCAATTAAATAAGCGAAACTGGAGGAGTGAGGAATGGCGATAATCACTCTGTCAGGAACTTACGTTACTAAATCACATGCCTTGAAAATGTATCATCTTCAAAGTTAAGCTTAAAGGAAAATATTTGAAATAGCAACTTAATCTCACACTTTTTGAAGGTTTTGCGGTCTGCTTTACCTTCCACCACACCGATTGCACTACTCTGATAGATCTATTCCACGAGTGCCAGACTGGATACGAGAATAGCACAATCAGGCACAAACCAGGGACTCGGTCTCTCACACACACGCACGCCCAGACGCACGCGCCGTTTGACAGCGCACAGTGGGACTGGCGGCGAGACAGCCGAGTTCAGAGGAGCTGGCTGGGGGCCAACGTGCGGTGAAGTCGAGCGATCGGACTGCTCGCTGCTGCGGTTCACGGCCGGTGCATCGGGCGCTGTGAGGACACGTGTGTGTTGTGAGGACACGCGCCGGCGAGATGTTAGCTCGATAACGTGCGAGGGATTGCTTAGTTGAAGTGGATTGAAGCCATATCAACTACAATTGATTTTTTTTAAACCTTGGATATTATTGTTACCTTGTGCTCTCAGTGACAAGTCTGATGTGGGATGCGCGAATGCGCCCCAGAAATGTTCGGCTTAAACGAGAAATTCCTACCATTATTCTAATTCACAGGATCAAGCGTGACACATTGCAGGCTTAACCGCACCAACAAATCACGATCCTCTGCCATCCACCCAGTGATAAAATACTGTCACAACACCCATCAATCGTCCCTCTCTCACAACCACCTTCGGCCTCCAATACATCACAGCTAAATGATGGACCACGTCAGTAAGCTAAACCGACATGATCCATCAGAGCCCGTTGGCCCGAGGCGTGGCCCCCCGCCAGGTGTCAACCCCCCCCCCCCCCTGGGAGGGGTACTAATGGCAGTGGAGGGGGAGGGGTCGATTGACGGGCGACCAGCAGAGAACAGTAGATGTTTGTTGTGATTGTGGTGGGTTGGGAGCTTGTCTTGGGAGAAGAAAAGCGTGCCCTTAGCCCTATGGCTGACGGCTGGCGTAGGTGAATGCATGCTTTCTTGTGTTATAACAGCGGATGCTTGTGTTTCCGCTGAGAACAGAAGTCGTTGTTCTGGTCTCGAGTTGTTGTAACAGTCGTGTAGAGGCGTAGTTTGTAGCAAGTGATGTGTCATCTCGAGCTCAGGGTTCGCCGTTGGCTTGAGAGGTCGGTAGTGTTTTACGGCCCACACATTTACGAACCGCAAACGATGGAAAATATGTACCGGGCTCCCAAATCACAATGGAAAAGTCGTGTATTCAACACTTATGCTCAGATTGAATGCAACATGGTGTTTTACTGAACTTCTCAGAGCTGCTCAACAATCGTTGAAGGGAACGGGTGTCAAGCAAAGGATCAAGTAGGTATGCCTAACTTCAGCCAATACCTACCGGTCTTGATGTCTGATGAAGTCTGACACCAACTAACGCCCGCTTGAACGAATTCCGCGATTCGTTCCGCAACACTTTTCTGTCTCTACTGTTCATCGATTGCTATTTGAACTTAATCAAGCCGGAACACGAGGGTTTCCACGCAACACCATCAGACATTTGCATCACAGCATTGAACGCCCCGTGGCTTCTTCCTAGGTTCATCTCGAGGATTATGGCAGTTATAGCCAGCAATATTTGATCATGACGATGACCCGGGAACAAACGCATTGTACTGCTGCTCAACTCGCTGCTTCACGAAGTCGTAAAACTCATATTCAGTGGTCAGGTTCGCCCGTAGACCCTCCCTTGCCTTTGGTGAGAGCTCGTCCAGCGATCTCGGGATCATTGAGTCACCTGGCGGCAGAAGACAAAAGTAGTAGTTAGCAGGTGGCGCTGGTGTGCTGAGGGGTGCCAGGTAAAGGTGCGGAGAGCTCGCCAGACAGTCACACAGAGTTGGTTGGGTAGAGGGGACATTTTGAAGGCAAGCACTGACTCATGAATAGTTTCCAGATTTTGAGCGGTATCAGAGGGTTGCATGACCTCGGAAGTGTCCAGACAACAGTGCATGATCTCCAAAACTCCCGAAAAAATGTTCTTCATTTCACGAGCGTAAAGCATGACAATCCGGCATTTCGACTTAGTCTCTCATGTTCAGCGCTAGTGGAATGCAGCCACTTGTCTTACAAAACACACCCACTCAGTGTGCTAGCCTCGGCAAATCAAACAAGCTCAGCTGTCTCGTTTTCCTGAATTGGGCCTGGAGTTAGGTATCTAGGCATGCAGAGACATAGCTGCGAGTGTCCTCAATGATTTGGCCTACCCTACGAGATCTATGTGAAGCTCTATTTGTTTCCTCACCAATCTAGCTTAAGACATTTATGAAGAACTAGCTGTTCCCTCACTGATTTGGCTCACGAGATCAGCAAAGAACTGTTATGTAGTTTCGGTTCCCTTACCGATCTGTCCGACGAGATCGATGAAGAACCTGTCCCACGCGCCGGCGAAGTAGCGCGGCAGCAGCGTCTCTGCCACGGCCAGTGTGGTGTTGAGGCTCTCCAGGACGCCGACAGTGGCGAACTGGCGCTGCACGGTCCGCTTGGCCCGCTCCAGAGCCCAGCGCGAGTTGTGACGCCTGTGGGAGGGGGAGAGGAGTTAGGTGACGTTGCTGATTGAGGATATGTGGCCAGGAGTTACCACACAGTCACTAGAGTCGCCCTTTGCAGCCGGTTAGGGTGAGAATGAGATTGAGAGGTGATGGCTGGATGATGGCTGATGCTTCTGCTTCTGTTGATGTTTACTGACAGGGAATTGCCACACTAAGTTAGCACTTTCCTGCAGTCTGCTGCGGAGAGAGGGAGATGTATGATAACCATTAACCAACCGTGACATGCATCAATGCACGGGCGGAGACTGAATCTTTGCCCGAGCCACTCTAGTCAATAAGTTGCAACATGGTTTGATGAACGCCAAACACGATCTCCGCTCCGCCGGGCTTCCGTGTTTCTCAATCTCATTGAATGCTGGCATGGCCCACTCACTGCAACTGATTAACTAGTCAGTCAGACGGTCAACACTAACATACATGTCAACCTTTGGTTGGGGGTCTTCTTCACCTTTCCCAACTCATAACGTACCACTGACCCGTATCCATAATAAGCTTAGCGACGAATGTCCTTACACTGCAATGTCCTCATGTCGTTGCTCTCGTCGTTACTGTCGCCCCTGTCCTGTCACCAAGTTGTCACTTGTCTGTCACCAAGCAGCCATCTCCGACCCTCCTTCTC